>NC_041401.2:175080717-175700717 GCF_900747795.2 Erpetoichthys calabaricus
GGACTACAGTTTTCTCAATACTTCAAATCACACAAACTCTCTGATTTTAATACCTACATAAGTACATTCTGAAGTGAAATTGGTGCAAGGCTTTCTGACCCCTAGATAAGGTACTAGTGAGCTTCAACAGGACTACAGTTGAAAACTTCAAGGGATTTTCTATGATAGAGTTTCCAACCTAAATAAGGAGCTATTTGTTTGTAGTACTAGTGTGTTGTACAGTGTTAGCCATTATGAATGTAGTGACAAGTCAAGTAAAATGACACCTTTTATTGGCTAACTAAAAAAAATTACAATATGTAAGCTTTCGAGGCAACTCAGGCCCCTTCTTCAGGCAAGATACGAGCTATTAGTTTGTAATTTTAAATTTGCTTGCTCAATCAAGTCAACTTTTAATGCATTGCTTTTTTCTTAACACTACTGAAAAATAGCACTAGGATGTTATAGAAGCCGATTATATTGATGTATTACCTTGATGACAGGACTCACAGAAAGCTTTTATTTTTATTTTTTTTTATACTTTTGAGTTTTATGAGTATATAATAAAACATACTGGACTAATTACTTCACTGTCTGGTCCCTGATGTGAAAAACCTCAGCATCCATAAACCTGACTAATTTATTCACACATTTATTTCCAATCCCAATAGAGGGCAAAGGGGAAAAAAGCCAGTCATGGAATTCCTGCTGACTTGGATATCTGTCTAAAGTAAAACATGGTATGCGAGTTAGTGATTTAAGTTCAACAACAGTCTATGGTACTTTAAAACATTGTGAGCAAGGCAGTCTGGAATTATTCATTTACAAAGGTATCTCTGAAAATGGAAACACGATGATGGCAAGGATAGCTGTGCTATGGTTACATTATGGTGGCTGACAGCTAAAACTGATTTGGTGCTGGCCTAATGATGAATTAGGTGCTTGACATTATGGATGCAAGACTCTTATTGGACTGATCTCAGGCTGCTGATGGATTAGTTGTCTGACATTATGGATGGCTATTTCTAACTAAACTGATAGTGAGAAAAAGATGGATTAGTTGTCTGACATTTTGGGTGTCTGGCCCTTAATGATATGATTTTGAACCAGTTAATTAACCAGTGATGCACAAACCAGTGTGTTTCTTCGTGCCGGTCCCAAGCTTGGATAAATGGGGAGGGTTACATCAGGAAGGGCATCTGGTGTAAAATTTTGCCAAATCAATATGCGGACAACAATACAAAGTTCCATATTGGATCGGTCGAGCGCCGGGTTAACAACGACCTCCACCAGTACTGTTAGCCAACAGGGTGCTGGCGGAAATTGGGCTACTGTTGGCCGAAGAAGAAGAAGGAGAAGAGGAGGAGGGAGATGTGTCTGGAGGCAGGAAGAGAGGAGGAAAGTAAAGAGAGTGGAACTGAGGGTAGGAACTTTGAATGCTGGCAGTATGACTGATAAGGGGAGAGAGTTAGTAGATATGATGAAGAGAAGGAAGGTTGATATATTGTGCAAACAGGATGGCAAAGAAGAAGTGGGATAGTCAGAGAGATGCAGAAAGTAGACAAAGTACAAGGAGATCAGGCTCAAGGTGAAGAGAGAGGTGGCGAAGGCTAAACAAAAGGCATATGATGAGTTGTATGAGAGGTTGGACACTAAGGAGGGAGAAAAGGACCTGTACCGATTGGCCAGACAGAGGGACTGAACTGGCAAAGATGTGCAGCAGGTTAGGGTGATAAAGGATAAAGATGGAAATGTACTCACAAGCAAGGAGAGTGTGCTGAGCAGTTGGAAAGAGTACTTTGAGAGGCTGATGAATGAAGAGAACGAGAGAGAGAAGAGGTTGGATGATGTGGAGATAGTGAATCAGGAAGTGCAATGGATTAGCAAGGAGGAAGTAAGGACAGCTATGAAGAGGATTAAAAATGGAAAGCCCGTTGGTCCAGATGACATACCTGTGGAAGCATTGAGGTGTTTAGGAGAGATGGCAGTGGAGGTTTAAACCAGATTATTTAATGGAATCTTGGAAAGTGAGAGGATGCCTGAGGAGTGGAGAAGAAGTGTACTGGTACCGATATTTAAGAATAAGGGGGATGTGCAGGACTGCAGTAACTACAGGGGAATAAAATTGATGAGCCACAGCATGAAGTTATGGGAAAGAGTAGTGGAAGCTAGGTTAAGAAGTGAGGTGATGATTAGTGAGCAGCAGTATGGTTTCATGTCAAGAAAAAGCACCACAGATGCGATGTTTGCTCTGAGGATGTTGATGGAGAAGTTTAGAGAAGGCCAGAAGGAGTTCCATTGCGTCTTTGTGGACCTGGAGAAAGCATATGACAGGGTGCCTTGAGAGGAGCTGTGGTATTGTATGAGGAAGTCGGGAGTGGCAGAGAAGTATGTTGAATTGTACAGGATATGTATGAGGGAAGTGTGACAGTGGTAAGGTTTGCGGTAGGAGCAACGGATTCAACCTGGAGGTGGGATTACATCAGGGATCAGCTCTGAGCCCTTTCTTATTTGCAATGGTGATGGACAGGTTGACAGACGAGATTAGACAGGTGTCCCCGTGGACTATTATGTTTGCTGATGACATTTTGATCTGTAGAGATAGTAGGGAGCAGGTTGAGGTGACCCTGGAGAGGTGGAGATATGCTGTAGAGAGGAGAGGAATGAAGGTCAGTAGGAACAAGACAGATACATGTGTGTAAATGAGAGGGAGGTCAGTGGAATAGTGAGGATGCAGGGAGCAGAGTTGCTGAAGGTGGATGAGTTTAAATACTTGGGATCAATAGTACAGAGTAATGGGGATTGTGGAAGATAGGTGAAAAGAGAGCAGGCAGGGTGGAATGGGTGGAGAAGAGTGTCAGGAGTAATTTGTGACAGATGGGTATCAGCAAGAGTGAAAGGGAAGGTCTACAGGATGGTAGTGAGACCAGCTATGTTATATGAGTTGGAGACGGTGGGACTGACCAGAAAGCAGGAGACAGAGCTGGAGGTGGCAGAGTTAAAGATGCTAAGATTTGCATTGGGTGTGACGAGGATGGACAGGATTAGAAATGAGTACATTGGAGGGTCAGCTCAAGTTGGATGGTTGGGAGACAAAGTCAGAGAGGTGAGATTGCGTTGGTTTGGACATGTGCAGAGGAGACATGCTGGGTATATTGGGAGAAGGATGCTAAGGATAGAGCTGCCAGGGAAGAGGAAAAGAGTAAGTCCTAAGAGAAGGTTTATGGATGTGGTGAGAGAGGACATGCAGGTGATGGGTGTAACAGAGCAAGATGCAGAGGACAGAAAGATATGGAAGAAGATGATCCGCTGTGGCAACCCCTAATGGGTGCAGCCAAAAGAAGAAGAAGTTAATTAACTGGTTCACTTAAAGGATAGCTATCTATCACTGGACCAATACTGGGCCACTAATGGCTTAGATGCTTGTCATACTTAACATCTGGCAATTATGACTTTCTTTAGACTTCTGATCAATTAATACAATGACATTCTGGATAACAAGTTGTCACTGACTGATATTGGGCTACAGACCGATTAAACAATTATCTCTTACTGTATTCATTTTGGACTAGTCATCGGTTATGGTGGTGACATTGTTGCTGGTTCCTGCGTACTGGACTAATACTGGGCTACTAGTGGGTTAGTTGTCTGATATTTTGGATGTCAGACTCTCATTGCACTGGAACCAAACTACTAAAGGATTAGGTGACCAACATAATTAATGGTTGTTTCTAATTAACACTCCTTGAACTAACAGTAGCCTATTGATGGATGAATTGTCTGACATTATAAATCTCTAGTAACCATTAGACTTATTCTGGGGTAATGATGCATTGTTCGGCATATATTTAGGACATATAAAAAATGGCAAATTGTTGGACTTTCAGTCTGATCATCGATTGATACTGTGCAAATGTTGGGCTGTTGAAAAGGTATGCTGATATTATGGATTAACAACTAATACTGCCCTGATCCTAGGCTTTGTTACATTTAAGGTTTCATCACCATGACACTTCAAGGCTGCTGTCAAGAACTTTGACTAATGCTACAAATGAATAAGTTAAACTTGGCTTAAAGTTTAGCTAATATACAGTTTGGACAATCAGTTCACTTTAAGAATACATAGCTGTCACCATACTAAAATATTAGTATTACAGTGGCATTGGGCTGATACTAGTTCAGTCCTTGTAGGGCCTTCCTACGTAAATGAAGGATAGCTATCAATGGAGGAAACTGGGCTGCTTGAAGAAAAATAATATCTAATAATAGAGATGGATTTCTGACAATGGGTTCTAATTACGACCCATCGGGATTAATAAAGTATCTATCTATCTATCTATCTATCTATCTATCTATCTATCTATCTATCTATCTATCTATCTATCTATCTATCTATCTATCTATCTATCTATCTATCTATCAGTTTCAAAAACCTATATTATTAGTTGACTCTGATCAAGTAACTTAATCTGCCTGTATATCAAAAGCAAAAAATAAATGTAACAAGTTACACAGTAAATCTATACTTATACAGTGCCATAGGATAGTGTTAATTAATAAATAGGATGGTGTTAATATTTTAAGATGCTGAGAAACTAAAGCCTAAGCCAACAGCACTTAGGGCAGGCAGGAACCAACTTACAAAGCAACATCAGTTCATCTTACAGGTACACACAGACACTTGGTCATACTAGAAAAGTTTGCAGCACTGAATTACTGTAAGTTGCTTGTGCTTGGGATGTGTGGAAAAAATACATTGAACCTACAGAAAACCTACATGAATACAGAAAACAAAACCTCCACTCAGGTAGCATTTAGGCTGTGATCTCTGGAGTTATAAAGCATCATTTCAAGCCATTTAAATTTATAAATTATGTCTGCACACATTCTCCCTCCTTATATCTCCTTTGCGGTCTGGGAAGTACTTTTCTTTGTATCTACTGGTAAAACAACAATCCTTCATAAAATGTAGTGTGAAACAAATACCTAATTGGGTTACTACCGGAGATCTAAAGCATGGGTTAAACAACCCATATTGGAGTGCTAGTATGTAAGGGTGAGACACTTTCCTCAAATGAGAAATACTAATTCTTATCAGTATGTAGCCACCCTAGAAATTTTGACTGCACATACTGGGGCTTATTCACTCTTCCATTTGACATAGACTTGTCAAATTAATTATAAGGTTCTGGTTCTGGTTATGCTGACTTGAAATACATTTATATTTTCTTATTGTCTGTGATTTAAAATGTCTGACTCCAGGAGAATAGAATCCCAGCATGATGCTAATCAGCCTATAAGCAAAGAGAGTATTAATAGGAAAGAAAACAGCAAAGAAGCACAAACATCTCACTGCACAGAGATTATCCTTAAAGAGTAGTTAGCAAAGGCGACTGACACTATTTCCAGAGAAAAAAAAATGTTTGAGGTTTCCTTTTTTACCTGCATTTCTTACCCTTCATCCATACTTCAATATTATCCATGCACAATTTAAGAGTGGCCAGAAGTCATGTGGAACAGAATAAGGGAACTAAACAGTAATATACTGTGCTGCCCTCTGCAGGATATTCCTCTCAGTACTGCACCCTACTTAAGATGTACTCTGGTTTGTCCCAAGAGCATGAATAAACCGGGCCACTAAATATCCCAAATTTTGCTTTGTTTATACAGCTTCCAGGCGGCTTAACTGTCATTCAATGAGTTTAATTTAGCAATCAAAAGTTACATAACACATCACATACACATGTAGTACTTCAAGAAATTTGCCCTACCACAACAGTCCAACATGAAGCTATGAAAACTGTACAGCCTACAAAATTCAGATATCTTTGAGACAAGTTTAATTCAGCCATACATTTTCTAACCTGAGTGCCTCGGTTGAGGCACTCGGATACAGTGACTATTTTAGCAGCAGTGGGTGCAAAGCAGGACTACTGTAGGGCACACCCACACACACACTTGAGACAATTTAGAGATGCCACTTACCCTAACACAATTCCTTGTGACCTGAAAGAAAAACTCACACAAACATGCTAACTCTACACAGACAGTGACCAGGCTAGAATTTCAGCATGGGCCTCTGAGCCAGACATTGTAATGAAATGACTACGAATGCTCAGTGGTCAAACCAGCTTAAGTTTTTCCACAGCCAAAAGCTTGTGTAAAAGAACAATTTTATTTTAATTTTAATTTTATTTTGGCCTGTTTTGGTATGTTCTATGACTCTGCAAACAAAAGCTTTTGAGTTTGTTTCTGGACAAAAAATTGCCTCCATAGCAAAACATTCAAACAAAAAATATAGAAATTATAAAACACAAATGATTCATCAATTTAGAAAAAATTTGCCTTTTTAAGCACACTTAAATTTTTAATCAGGTATCTTCTAAACTAGAGCATCTCTTGGTTGTTAAAAGTCATCTGATTCTATCACTACAGTGTTCCTGTACCTGCTGAAAGGTTTTGTTTTTTTCAGACTGGTCCAACTGCTACAACTATACCTGTTTTGCAGATATCCCATTTCCATAATGGGATTGGAAACAATATAGATATTACAGATCCACTTAAAAAGATCTTATGACCTTTTATGTCATCTACTGCTTACTGAATCTCTGCTGACATTTTGATTTCCCAATCCTCAGACCCATGTGACATTTACAGATATACCACACTTACACAAATATGAGATAAGAGCTCCAGATATACCAAACATCCATAGTTTCTAATTAATTGGATCAATGTAGAAATATTAGACCCTTGGGCACTAGCTCCAGCCTAATGTATCTCTGCTGATATTCTGGAATGATCTGAAGACACACCTGAACCCACTGGATGCTAGTTCTCAATATGTGGAGAATCTGGAAAGACATGATTCCACTGGAGAACAATTCTGAGTCTGACAATCATTTGAAGTCATGACCAGCTTCATTTAAAACAGGTTTTGATCTATGGTGCCTCTCAAGACATACCTGGTCCCACTTTACAGAAGTTTCTGAGCTGTGGAACATCTGAACACATAATTGAAGCCATTGGAAACACTGATCTGTAGCACATCTGAAGTGAATGAATATGAAATCCTACAGGACACTAGTTCCTGACCTATGTGTTTTCTTTCTCAAATAACATTTCAGAATTGTCTGACTTCAACAGATATTAAACCATTAGACCATTAAACCATTAAACACATTACAGCTCCTGTGCAGTTGAATTTTGCAAGTATCCCAGATACTCTTGGCATGCAAGATAAATAAGATTCCCTTGACACTGAGGGCCTCTGAAAATAACCCTGGCTTTAAAAGGCTGCAAGTTGTCAAGCATGGAGACTGAAGACCAATGTTAGTTCTTGAGGTTACCCCCAAAATCGATCTGTTACCAACAAACTTTTAAGAAACAATTTATTTCACTGTCATGTAAGAAAAAAGGTTCAGAAACTATTATGGCTCACTGGTACTAAAAACAGTAAGTACTCATCAGCTACTTGGTGAAAGCTTCTTGTGTTTTTCTGAATCTGTTCCTAAGCTTGACAAAGGACCTAATCACAAAGAGCTTATAGCAGAGGAGGAGGAAGGTTTTAGATTTTCTAAACTACATAAAAATATGACAAGTGTAAAATGTGAACCAACTTACTTTACAGGTGTTGACAAAAGTAAGTGGATAGGTCACCTTCAAGAAAATCAAGCACAGTGTAAAACATAAAATACAGTTTGGAATCAGACAAGAACAGGGCTGCCTGAAGCACAGCTCCTGGAAAAGTCAAAATAGCATCTCTCAGAGTGATCAATAAAAGCAGGTATTGCATTTATTACATTAAAGAAAGAATTGATTAGTACACGTGCCTACAGGCAAATCTAGTGTGTTAGCTGACCTCCATTTTTACTAGAACAGTTACACACACATGCGCAACTACATACTGTAAATATACATATAAAATTGTACATTGCAACAAATATGTTATCATTTGTTTGTAAATATGTATTGTGATAGGTTTCTCATATGGCAACTTTTTCCAGGACCAAAAGGGGCATCAAGATGGCATGGGAGTGGGGAAGAACGAATAGGGGAACACCTAGTAAATTAAGAGTCACTTTAAATGATCCTGTGGGCAGACAAAGTCTGCAGGGAACAATAAGCCTTGTAATTACTGAGTATGCTTCAGAAGAAGAGTTCCTGAGAAACTGGCAAAAAGCCATGTGGATTCCTTGAAGCTGATAGGTAGCAGCAAATGACTCCCACCGCATATTTAGTATTCCACTGCTTACTACAGAAGACAGAGAGACAAAATGTCAGATGAGTGCCTGTTTCAATGGAAGAAAGGGTGTCAGGAGCTACCACAGGACACTATTTCTTGCTAGCCCTGGAATTTTAAAACAACCTCCCTGACTCAAAAAGAAATACATGGTTTGGTTTAAATGATCGCCTTTGCTAGTTGTTGAGAGGTGTGTAGGTGTAGTGACATCAGGGGCCAGCAGAGTGCACTGTAGCTTAGCAGTCTTGGGATTACAACCACCATAATAATTTTAGGCACAACCAACAAAGTGCCTGGACCAAATAACCACCAGTGTCAGTTATTAAATGAATCAAGAGTCGGGTGGTAATCAGCACTGAGTTTCAAGTAATAGTGAGGTAGTATAGAACTGTGGAAAGAGACCAGGAAAACAGAAGGAGTGTGAATGTATTGCGTTTAGAGGTGGGCAAGTCACACCTTCAAGTTGGAAACAAATGCTGTGAATGGAGTCCCAGTCTAAGACCCACTGAACCATGTTCTGAAGGAATAACCATGGATGCACTGATGCTGTCATATATTAGGAGCTGGTAAAAGCCTAACCCGATGTGGTCCACATGGTTTCTAAATTTTGTGTTATTACCTACTCCTCCCAGATTCTGCTCAAAAAAACAGGACAGCCAGACAGTGATTAGAAGTGAATGTTTAAAGATGGCTTACAATGAGCTGTTACCACTGTGTGTTTTTTCTTCTTGTCTATGTGGATACAAAGATGAAGACACATTTCGTGTTTTCTAGTGTAAACAAGACTAAATAAAAAATTGAAGCAACCTATTTTCAACCAGTATTATTTCACTATTACATCAATAATTCCAATATATAATTTTATATATATATATATATATATATACAGTATATATATATACACCTCAGTATAGGATTGAGACCATATGCTTTTATATACAATGATATACTGTAATGGCAGTTAAAGGCATGCATTTTTAATTTCTATTCAAATATTTATTCTCCCATTGACCATTTTATTATTACTTCCACATGGAGATGAGTCTGTCAAGAGCCTTGGAGTAGGAGAGAAATAGTCAGAGCATACCTTTTTAAATCAGCATGGGTAAACAGCAACCTTCAAGGAGATGGCTGTGAATTTGTTGTTGGTGGACCAGAAATTAACATTCTAAAAGCACAAAAAGTATGGCCCCAGACACCTGGAAGGAGGCAAGTCACAGGTGGCACGCCAGGGAACCTGCTACTAAGATATGGTAATTGGTAACTCACAAAATACCTTGAGAGCTGACTCTTTTAAAAGCTTCTCTGTGCACACAGGTGCAGGTCACCAGGTACTTCCAGAAGATGCTCTCATTTGTTGGCGAATACAGTTTTGATTTCAAAGCTTGGCCACAACAAAACTTCCAGATTAATAAGGCCAACCCAACTAACTGTAAGTCCAGAGATAAGTTTGGTGACGGTGTCAAAGAACAGATACAAAAGATATAAAACTGAAGAGTGGGAAAGTGGGGATGGCACCCCATTTATCACTCAGGGGTAAAGAACTCTGAAGGAAACAGCTGGTTATGTTTTGTCACTTCCTTTATTGTGATCTCTCTGTGTTCAGTCCTCCCCCTTCCTGCATGTTTTAGTTGGTATTAATTATTCATTGATATTTATGTAGGGTTTTTAAATATAAGGTTTACACCAGACCTTGCATGTAACATGTGCTCCATGGCTGACAAAATCTAAGTAGCTCAATGAGTCTGAGAGATCAGAGCATCAATCATGGGTCACTTACCACAGGGTCCTTTGTGCTTGATTTTTATTTCTTTCTGGAACACACAGCTCATTGCTTCCATCTCACATTTGTTGCCATACGTCTGGTCATCATCACCACAGATGGTGTCAGGTGGCTGGGTACACACATCGGGGCACTCACACACAGCTTCGTTATTCTTCACCACACAGACGGAGCCAAACTCACATGTCTTTTTGTGGCATGGGCTTGGAACATCAAGGTCTGCTTAAAAGAGGAAAGAATATGTTAGTCAGGAGACATTTCAGAGACAAGCGCGGCGGCATGTAAAGTTAGCTGAGCGTGCAAAGGAAGCCTGTTCCGTTCAGGGGCGTGCCTCTTGGCATTTTCTTATAATCAGTTAATTAGATGGGAAGGCAATCAATGAATTCATCGGAGTGTTGAAAATGACACTGAAAATTACTCGGGTCATTATGGAGTCGCTGTGGCTCTTTGACAGGAGAAATTCATGCTTCTCCCATACTGCATGAAGAAACTATTCCTTGCGCCTGTGCCTTTTTGGTATAGGGTTGGGTGGGGGGAATGGCAGAACTTGCAGGCGCATTACATAACATGCAAGTGGAAACTGTTTGAACTCCTCTGCTGTTGAAAAGCAGTGCAGACTATTTTCAGTTTAATTGATTTGTTTTTTTTCTGCACGCGCCTTCTTTATAAAGCTCTTCGCTGTTCAAAGTACAAGCTGGCTCAACGGCTGCGTTCAAAAGACGTAGGAGGGGAAACAACAACTGAAGAAAAAAAAAAGAAAGAAAACAGTCACTTAATTTGAAATCTAGACATAATAAAAAAGACAAAATTGAACATCTAATCAAATTTAATTAAGTGGAACAAAATGAGATCTCAGAGAGATAAATCCCACTTTTCAGCCATCTGTTACTGGTAGTCAAAAATTGCAGCTTGGAAGTTGTAATGCCGGGCTGTCAAAATCTTTTCAGGTGAATAAGGAAAAAGAAATAAATCTTGAACTTCTTTAGTGAGCTTCCAGGGAAACCTACATCTTTTTTCCCTTAACTTTTTTGGAATGGTGCAGCATCAGCCTTCCCCAGATGGAAAGAACTGTCAATTTCTTTCAGATAGTGGATTTACTTTAAAGACTCCTAGCTTGTCAGTTAGTTTAGGGAGGGTCATCTCTTCAAAGAATTGTTATGATTACCTTTCTTTAGAAGACAGTTCCATCACAAAGCATTATGTGGAGATGCCAAAAGAACTTTACTATATGAAATAGGAAATTGTGCATAACAGTATGCTATTGGTGAGTGGCAAACAACTACTTTCACCCAACTTCTCATCTATGGAAATTAAAATTATTTCT
The DNA here is from genome assembly GCF_900747795.2 of Erpetoichthys calabaricus. NCBI lineage: Eukaryota > Metazoa > Chordata > Cladistia > Polypteriformes > Polypteridae > Erpetoichthys > Erpetoichthys calabaricus. The sequence continues at coordinate 175,092,046 of NC_041401.2, forward strand.
TTGAGTTTGATGTTGCATCACCCATTTGTGTCAAGTCCATTAAGATTATTAGGGGTGCAGTTTGAATTTGTTAAACCAATCCCTCAGCTACACTATGTCCCTAACAATGTAACTTCCACTTTTTCAATATTAATATATGTGATGTTTGTTTTACTAAGTACTATTAATTTATGTACTTTCTTACACTCCACATATTTCACATTAGTACAGACGAGGATAGCATTGCATGTTACATAATTTCCATAAATGTTTTCCTCCCATATCTAACAGTAAACATTATGGATGCTACGTATACAGTACCACTGCTGCCACCAAGTGTGACAAAGTTCAGATATCTCTATTATGGAGCACACATCTAAAATTTGTACAGATTAATGTAACAAGATCTTTAACATCAGGCATCATTGGAATCAGACAACCTACTGCTAACATCAGGTCTGACAAATTTCTGGTATTTCTTTCCTAATACAAATAGTGAGCAAAATATATACTAATAACATTGTATGAAAATATTCCAATAACCCACCTCTGGCAAACACAATTACACCACCTAAAAGAAAGTTTGATGAAGCTCTTGTATCCCATCTCTCAAAACAAACATTACAGGCATAATCCATAGCATTGTTAGATAATATGAAATGTAACAAAGTCCAAATATCCAATTATATGCATCAATCAGTATCAAGTGTTACAAAATTCATGCATTCTATGCATGGCAGTTTCTATACTAATATGTATAATTAAAGCTTAATGTTTTGGACAGCCAACTTCAGATATTTGATTTCAAACAAAATTGGCTACAGTTATAAAAGTACATAAAAGTTCCAATATGTCAAGTAGAACATAATGACACCTCCTAACACCAACTTTAAAGAAGCTCAAATATAACATCACTGACACCAGAAATTATGATCATTAGACATACGACTGCTCATATCAATAGTGATGTTTAAATATACGGCCTCTATTAAGACAGACATCCCTTATGCATTCCTTTACCAACACTAAATATCACAAGCATTGTACATAGTGCTTCACAGTAGGTGCACTCCATCTCTAAGCAGGACAGCTAGCCAGCTTCTAACAATTGACTTGAATAGCTCCATTTACTGCATACTGTTGTCAATACCAAACATTCTGAGTACCACTTGTGTTAATAAGTTTTAGAAATACCATTATGTTAACAAAATCAGACAGTCAGCTCATAAAGCAAACTGAGTTTACTTACAGTATCTCTGAGATTACACTCCCTTATTCCTGAGGATGAATTCATGGTCTCACTTGATATTGTGTCACTGTACACTATGATTCCAATTCATCTGGCCACAGAAACTCTACAAACAAAGCTAAATAACGACCCCACCATAACGACACAAACAAAAACTGGCCACGAACAATATAATGCATCTAGTTTCACGTTGCTGCCAGAAAACTCACATTTCATTTTAATGGGAAATATTACAGACAAAAAGAAGGCATGCCAAAGGGACCGCCAATATCAGGACTCTTAAAGGAACTGGTAATGCCACAATTTGAAAGCATGGCTCTGACTTAGTATAAACCAAAGCTTTGGATATGCTACACTGACGACACATTTGTCACATTACAAATGACCAGCTGAAGGATTTTCATAACCACATCAACGTCATAGTTTCTACAATCCAGTTTACTATGGAAAAAGAAATAAACAGATGCATCAATTTCCTGGACATATCCATTGAAAGAGGTAATGCCACTCTTATTACAGGTGTTAATCATAAGTAATGTTATGCAGACAAAATGTTACACTTTGCTAGCAAACATTCATCATCACATAAACGGAGCTGTGTTAAGACTCTGTTCAGAAGGGTTCATACCCATTGTAATGCCAAGGAGACTAAAAACAATGAAAGGCGCTATCTTTATCAACTGCTCATGTCAAACGGCTACACAAAGACATTCATCAGACAATGCTTACATACAGTAGGAGACGCCAGACACCCCAGCAAACAAATGACATATGAAAGTGTGTGCCAGGTGGGATGGGGGGGAGGAGGCGCAGGTTGGAGTCAATTATTTGCTGGCGTCTCTGGATCACCTCATCAATTACCGCCTCCACATCGCCTCCCCTCCTTATTTGCTATACATTGCCTTGGATTCCTATAAGTCTAATCATTTTCCTCTTATTATGATTCCTGATAGGAGTTGAAAGATTAGGAATAAAAACTATTTGAAGATACATGATTAATTTTCTCCCTTTGTGGATTTTCAGCTACAAATATGCAAATATATATAAAACTTCAAGCAACAAGATAGAGTACTGAAACAGGCAGGCGAGAAAATGTTTACTTTTATTCATATGGAGATTAATTTAGGATTTTTAATTGTGTCCAAAATATAAGCAGAGTAAAATGAGTGTTGGCAAAGTAATACAACCTGGTTCATAAGTAGTTCATCTTTCTAGAAGTCTTAAACATTCAAAATGCTTAGACTACCCATGTGGCTCTGTCATGGTGGCCTCTGGTCCAGCATTTGTCTCTTGAACCAACACGGACTCTTGTTTAATGATGGATTGGTACAAAGTCCCTGCTCTGCCACACAATCATGCGCCTCAAGTCTCCATTGCCCAATCACACTCCTTCCTGGTTTTCTGCACTCTGCAAATCCATGCAAGGAGTGGGCAGATCCCCCTCGGAGTCTCCAGTGCCTTTAAATTAATATATGCATTCAAACAGAGGGTTTCCCCCTTGGTGAACTGAGCTAGATGTAATTCATATATTTCATTGAAAAGCGGCTTGGGGGATGGGAAGGGGGTGTTTGGAAGTTGTGGTTGCACTAATAAATGACTGAGAGGGGTGTTTCAAAACTACCAATTTCCTTCTGTTACTGAAATTAATGAAATGCTGGTATCATACTCATTGAATAATTGGGTTTTTACCACACAACCCTACTGTGAATTGATGGAAGGAGAGAGAGAAAAAGATAGACAGCATGGCCTCTCTATGTTTGTGATAAGAGACACAGAATGGCGTATTAGCCCTGTACTTAAGCCAGACCAGTGGTCCTCGACACACCTTTTGGATCAGTGGGGGTGTATTGTATTTTCTTAATGATTCAGCTTTTCAGTCCAGACTAAGGAAAAAGTTAGCCTCTGTTGCATCGCTGGCCTAAACTAACCTGCTTTTCTTTACATCTCAGCTACCTGTACTCTCCCAGGCTAGACATGGCCAGAAAAAATCTGCTTGTCTTTTATCTTCCACAAAACTCAGTTTATCTGCGTATTGAGTCTTAAATGAGCCCACATAAGAAATGGCTTATGTGGCTTCTCCTTAAACATTATTTTTTTAATTTAAAATAACAAGCATCACTGAAACTTATTCAATAAGTACGATCTATACTTAATTATCACCATATATGCTAGATGTTACCAATTTTTACTAACCACTACATTAGCACATCTCTGTTTAATAATCAAACAATTACCTTACTATAGCAGCTGTGATTAGAAATCCAACGTTTAAAAGCAGCAAACATTAAGAGAAAAAAGACACCACTATGATATGTACTTACATGCCACTTCTGCCTGTAAATCTGTAAATTTGTTGCACAAGTCTTGTCTATTACTTTTCACAGTAACTGCTAGTTTTGATATTGCATTGTGATCCTGTAAGCTCTGTAAGGTACCTTATGATGGAGCCATCCTGTCACACACACATGCCTGGGAGATAACTTCAGGGCTTGTCGACTTGCAATTCCAACCCATATCGCAGGTTGGCGCTACATCCTAACATCTCTCTTCTTCTTTCCCCTGCAGATCCAGAGAATCATGGGCCAGTGATGAATGATGTCACTTCTGGGTTTGGGGCTCCTGAACCCACCCCTTCTGCCTTATGGACTTCATAACTAGCATCACCGCAATCTCTCCCAAGTCTGGTTAGAGACACTGGTCTCTATAGACTTTTCTTTTTTTTTGCAACATTACACAATTTTTTGTGTACAACAAAATATGGGGAGCACCACTCCGTGCCCTAAACCTTCACCTTTGGTTTTTATTTCCATTGCATACCATCCTCTTTAATAAAATTCCTTTGTGCGTCCAGTTGTCCGTGTGTGTGTGTCTTCTGGTGAAGTGCGCATGCGCGGGGCTTCTGGTGAAGTGCGCATGCGCGGGGCACGGTGCGATGCGCGATATTACTGTCAGAGAAAGTTAGAGGCGTTTTACGGAAATACAAACCAGTATTACTGCGAGAGGAAATTAAAGGTACACAATAAAGTGACGCATATTACAGCCACATACAAGCCAGTATTACTGTCAGAGGAGATTAAAGGCATATTACCGACGCGCACACCTGTATTACCGCCAGAGAAAATTAAAGGTATATTACAGACGTACAAGCCAGCGGACGTACAAGACAGTATTACTGTCACAGAAAATTAAAGACACACAATACACGGCAGCAGCCCACGAAGAACGGTCAGCTCAGCAAGTAAACATCAACAAAAGAAAGGCTGAAAGAAAGAAAAATACGACCAACAAAAAGAATGAGGTCAAAGTCCCTTGCCATTTAATATAGACTGTTCTACTAAAGTTTATGCACTACTGTTCTAGCGCCCGTTATTGTAACAGGCTAAATGACAAGTATAAAATACAAATAGACTAACTGTTGGGATTGCTAAGGGTAAACAAATAAATGTGGGAAAGCAATGTTTTCAAATGTAACCAGCAAGAAAGACTGTGGACATCTGACATAAAGTAAAATGGCGGTGTTTGATGCTTGTCCACTTCCTTACCTGATCTCTTCCCTCTTGTTTTCTAGGCATTTTAAATGTCCTACCTTCTTGCCATCTTGAATTTGTAACCTGGGTATATAAATAAGTCAGGCAGACCAAATGACCTACAAGGTGAGGTGACACCTTTGAGATCAACAACCACAGAGATGCTGTAAAACAATCAAACGAAGGCTTATTGGTGTCCCAATTCATCCTCTCCTCAATAATCCATGTTCCCAACAATTGTCCAGCTAACATGTGGAGCACTTTTAACACTACCTTTAGTAGGTTATTTAGGACTTGAACTTTTTACATTGCACCGGGCACCTTCTGCCTTTAAGATCCAGATACATCTGGAAATGTCTAGTGGCAAAGGACTTGGCACTTAAAGCGCACACAGCATTTTAAATAAACCTCAGCTGGTGCCTGTCATTAAAATAAAAAATGAAGTCCTCCGGTTCATTGGAAATTTCAATTTCAGATGGAGTAATGGTGTCCTGGCGGGGCTTTGATGCCTACTTCGTCTTCAAGTGACAGGCTATTAGAAGACTGTACACTTAAAAAGAAGACTTCCCCCTTAACAAGAAAAAATAAGAAGAAACCCACCAAACAAATAAATGAACACACTTTTAACTATAAGTGTTGCAGCTTGAGGCTGCTGCCACACAATCTCATTTGTAAGCCAATGCTCGCAGCTTTATCATTAGAGTAATTATTCACAGATTAAAGGCAATCGCAGTAGGCGCTCTGTTAACAATATTTTGTCATGGTCATCATGGGATGGTATAATTTAAGATAAAACTGTTTATTCTTTAGAAGAAGGTTTAATTTAAAGTGATGATTTCAAATGAGATCCACTGAACCACATTCACTGGAAACTTGGTGGGGAAAATTTCAAGCCTACCACACCCGAGAAAATCTAGATTACTGAACAGTGTCTAACTGGAAGAAACACCACTAGAAAATCTATTGCCTACATTAGTAAAATTTCAGGCTAACAGAGTTTAGAACAACAGTTATTCAACAGGAATATGAATAAGTGGTCAATTAATTAAATGAAGGTTCAGTAAATGAGCATATGCCTGAGAAAATAAAAAATCTATTAGTCAATAAACGTCTCCAACTACTGTCTGTCCACCTAAGCAATTATTCACTTCAGCCTGGGCTAAAAGTGAAGGGATGTCAAGACAAACACTGTTCTTTATCCAGCCCCACTAAGGAGGATTATATGTTTATTGACATCATTTTTTAGCCCACTTAATGCTGACCAGGGTCGCGAGAGATGCTAGAGCCTATCCCAGCTAGCACAGGCCACAAGGCAGGAACAAACTCTGGACAGGGTCCACCACAGATTGAAAACACGCAGAGGCAAATTTAGCATCACCAGTTCACCTAACCTACATCTTTGGACTGTGGAAGGAAACTGGAGCACCTGGAGGATTCCCACACAGATACAGAGCAACATGCAAATTCCACAAAGGGAGGATCCAGGATGCAAACCCTGGTCTTCTTACTATGATGCAGCAGCACTACCACTGCGCTGCCTTTTCAGTGCACCACTCATCCATCCATCCATCCATCCATTTGCATATAGTGATATTTCCAATAAACAATTGTGAGGATCTGTGTCCTGTTTTAGGTAGTAGTGTGTTAAATGGAAGAACTTGCCATACATGAATAAAAGTCCATTACAAAGTACACTCACTGAGCTAATTTATACTCATCAATAAATCTGGTCTTCACGTTTTCTGGATGTAAGATGAAATGGAAGAATTTGGAAGAAGTCCACTGGAACACAGGGATAGCACAAAAATCCCACACAGACCGAAGACAGGGTGACCACTTGAAATAGTGTCTCTGAAGCAGTCAAGTAGCAGTACCAACACCAACTCATCCAGTCCATTTTGGTCAAACTAAGATTTTTGTATAACATTTATGTTATCTTCAATAAATACTTTTGACAAAATAAATCACTTGGTCTCCTTGATTAGGCCAGTTCCCCTGCAGTTCATTATTTAAATAATTTACTAAAAGCAATGGTGTAATGCATACATTTCGGCTTAACTGATAGAGATATCACTAGGAATAAAGCTGGCCTCAGATGAGGGAAAGGAAATAGCACATTCTTGATCAAGCCACCATCAGTCAGCTACAATAGCAGCAAAATCGCTTTGCTGAAACAACAATCTGGCACAAATACTCCATAATAAAGCACACTAAACACAGGACTGGAACACAGTATTCCAGAAACATCTCTCTTCATTAGATGTGTTTACTCAGGATGAATAACCATTCTGGCTGACATTAATAATTTTAAATTAGGCCTGAAATGTTCACAAGGCAACTTTGTGTTGTATCACTTCATGCCTCTCTGGTGGTGTCAGCTGCACACAGTTTGACTGTGACACATCTGAATATGCCTGATTATCGTTTGCTCATAACTGACAGCACTCACCTTGCTGATTAAACTACTTTAAGCTGCTACCTTTCAACATTTCCTTTATTCCAATGTACAAGTACAGAACAGACTGTTCAGGTGTGCCTTTATGCTAGTTTTACACTCTCCCTTAACCAAGTAGAACTTTATCTTGCAAGGGACACAGTTTCTGTATGAATGAAGTCCATCATTAAAAGTTTAATAAGATGAATAGTTCAAGTTAAGCTTTTATTTTCCATATGAAATCAACCAATCCATTAATTAATTTTTTAACCTATTACAGGATCACAGCAGCTGGAGTCAATCCTGGCACCATCAAATATTAGTTAGAAACCCCCCCCAGATGGCATGTCAGTCCATCGCAGGGTACATTCATACATACTATGGCACATATAACCATTATTATATACTATACTTCCTTAGAAGGCTGGCGTCCTTCAACATCTGCAATAAGATGCTACAGATGTTCTATCAAACGGTTGTGGCGAGCGCCCTCTTCTATGCGGTGGTGTGCTGGGGAAGCAGCATAAAGAAGAAGGACGCCTCACGCCTGGACAAACTGGTGAGGAAGGCAGGCTCTATTGTAGGCATGGAGCTGGACAGTTTGACATCTGTGGCACAGCGACGGGCGCTGAGCAGGCTCCTATCAATTATGGAGAATCCACTGCATCCACTGAACAGGACCATCTCCAGACAGAGGAGCAGCTCCTACCCCGAACTATGCGACTCTTCAATTCCACCCGGGGTGGGGGGGGGGGGGGGGGGGGGGGGGTTGTGGGATAGGGGTAAACGTTAACATTATTAAAAGTTATTGTCTGTCTGTATACCTGCATTGTTATCACTCTTTAATATTTTCTTTATCAGTATGCTGCTGCTGGAGTATGTGAATTTCCCTTTGGGATTAATAAAGTATCTATCTATCTATCTATCTATCTATCTATCTATCTATCTATCTATCTATCTATCTATCTATCTATCTATCTATCTATCTATCTATCTATCTATCTATCTATCTAACATAACATGTATGGTATGTATTAAGGATGGGAAAAAAATTGAAGTATCTGGTGAAAATTCACATGGTGAAGGCATCAATCAACCAATAAATCATCACATATTTTCCGCTGATTCCAGTTCAGTGCTGTGCAGACTACAGCTTTAAGTGAAACACTACACTCAATTCACCCTTTATTTTAAATGCATCATAGAATGTACCAATAAAAGAAACTCTACAGTGCCAAGAAGAAAATAATTTAAAGCAATAAGAATATTCTCAAATCACTTCTTAAATCTAATCAGGGGTCACTGGGTTATAACAACAAAATGAACATAAATTGTCAAAAAAGGTCTAGGAGGGGTTGGTAGTCATTTGAGTACGTTATATCCTCTACACAGCTAAATGCAACTTCCCACTTCATCAGAATCTCTTCTTCACACTCAAATCCTAGTAATATTTCTCATCCATACAGGTGACCTACTCTGACATCAGCATGTAAAGCTCTAGTTCATAGTTCAAATCCAGACACTTAACCCTCAAGAGATTACTCTTCTTTGTGCATACACTACATTGGCTGTAGATAACTGAGTGTGCAAGACCTTGTAATCAGCAAGCCAGTGTCACCATCTGCAAAGAGATGACTTCAGGAATTCAAAGTAACAATAGTCACCTGCAGGTGGATAAGAAGTAACATGACTCAGCACAAGAGTATACAGGGAGATGGAAATTGAAAGTGAAGGGCTAATAAATATCCAGAAGGGCAGCATACCGACAGTGCTTTGCACTGCTGACACAAATCTTCAGGAAACTGTATTCTGTTCCATGCCTGGCCTGAGTTCATGTGGAGATTTGTTGATATGATTTAATTTATTAATTCCCAAGTTTGTATATTATTCCACATTTATTCCAGGTACTCCCAGTTTCCTCCCACATCCCAAAGATGTGTGACTTTAAATTGATGCATTCTGTCAATCTGCCCATGACAGTGTCCTGAAATGGCTTTATACCTGACGTTGATGGAATGAGCTTTAGCTCACAGCAAAATTGTTGTGGAAAATGTGTACAGAAAATGCAATAATGAACAGGTATAATATGCATTATAATGGTGTTTATTATTGTTAGGAAGTACATAAAATCAAGTTTCTTATTTTGGACCACTGTGACCAAAATAGCGAGTCATGTAAAATTGACAGTTTGTCTTTTGTAAAAATGTAGAAACTAGCCCAATACCCGACATAAACAAAGTGACACACCAGAATGCGTAGGGTGGCGTCAAGAGCAATGTATTAGGTACATACTAATAAAGACTGGGAGGATTTGGGAGTGACAGAATAGGATAAATACCACAGAACAGGAAAGGTGTCCTCCTCTGAGATTTTAGAAGGATAAAATATGGTGCATTTAGATGATGCTAATAAGGCAGAGGATAAGGTTTGAAAAACTGCCCAAAATGCTGAGTTATTTTTAAAAATCAGCTCAAAAAATTGCAATCTTTGAAAGCCCAGGTTTTCCCTGCTGACACCGATCAAAAACAGCCCAACTGGGCAGAAAAAACACGGACCTGGCAAGACTGACTATAAAATAAAGTCTGTTCATTTTCAAAATGAGAGATGACACTAGAATACTCAAATTCTTTTAGCTCCATTTGAGTTGCAATTTCCTTCAGAACCAATGCATTCTGAACCTAGTGTTACACCTAATCCATCCGGAGCATTATTGTAAATGTGAGAAGGGATCGTAGCTCATACACAGCAATTAGGAAAACACAAAATTAACTTCTATACTAATAATAAAAAAAGTTATTTTTTTAGTTAGAAGAATGTGAAAAAAGGGCAAGGCAATGAAGACAAGGCACTAAACAGCAAAAACAGAAACACACATTGAACTTTTAAATTGCACAAGTCCTGATTCTAGCTTAATCTGCTTCTGATGCACATTATGTGCTAGGTCAGGGTCACCAACCCTTCAGTTTGGCACCTAGATTTCACCTGCCAGGGTGCAACTCCCTGATGGGCTGCTGACTGGCACCAGCTGGCTTGAGAGGCAGCCTGCAGCAACGCATCTATTTCTATCATGCTAAAATTAACTGTGTAAGCTGCGCCACCTGCACATCGTGAGTGGATATAAAGCAGGATTCTTGAAGGATTGTCCTCCTCAGGGCAAAAACAGTTTTCCTTTGAAACAGACTTCAGAGCTTTTTTGAATTTTTCTAAGCCTGAGATTCCTTTTTTTTTATTGGAATATAATTTGTAGTGCAAAATACAGCAATGACTGACAGGATTACCTTAGCAACACCCACTACTACGCTGTGTGTGAAAAAATAATTTTAGACACAACTTCAAATTTGATGAGAAATGATGTGAGGGGTGACACCACAGTCTGTTAGAAACAGTCACATTCGGCATGTCAAAAACTAACTAATTCACCAGTATCAGTCGTGTTTCCACTGCTTCTCTACCTAATAAGCCTGCTATATCCCATGGGATCCCACCTCACCTTCTCCACTTTCTCTCTTAGTGCTGACTCAGCAATCACATTGTGACAAAATGGAACTTTGACTAAAGACTCTATACTATTCTATTAAATGTGAAGTCAAAGAAAAAAAAACAACTATCCTAGGAAAGAGAGAGCGGTGGGGTGGGAAGTGAAGGTGTTTCCCAAGTGCATTATAACCAGGCTAGTAATGTGTAACTATATTAGGAACTGGTCTAGTGATGAGAATTTGAAGTCATCACTTGGTTAACTTTAGGAAAACTGATCTGTAAAACTTTATTAAAAATTAAGGGTTGAAGAAGGCGGTGTAATAGTACATGCCAGTATTACTTCACCAAGGCTAGTTTGTATAGTTACACCAGGAAGCTAAGCAGTGGGAATGGGAGTTTGAATATACTGTAGATACTTCTGCACCTAACTGACCAGACTGACCTTATTGCCAAAACAACCAAACAGAAGCTAAAATGCACCCGGGTACACCTCAGCTCAATATGTGATAGGGACCAGGGTGGTCACAGGGTGATGTGATATCCGGGTGGTAAGGGAATGCCTTCCACTTGTATACTCCTAAACGGCCAGTATGGTCAGAATAATTACAGAAGCAAAAAGAAGAAGAAAAAACTTCTAGTTATGGCTCTACTCAATTTAGTGGAAGGTAGTGGGGTGGAACTTTCAGTAATATCTCTCAGCTATGTTTCTACCTAACAAAGCAGACTGGTCTGAAAAATCAAAAACAGAAAATAATTAAACACCCAGTTACACCTGAGACAGATATTAAAACTAATCTGTAGGAGAAACTAGGTGGAAAAATAGGAACATGCTTTTTGGAAGGGCATTATTAATATGTATTAAACTGAAGAAAAAAAGCACCTTTCAGACAGCTCAGTGTTGCTGTGCTCTTCTTTTTAGTTTATCACACGCTCCTTCTCAAGGGTTGGATTAGTGCTCCCAAGTTGAATATTTAAGATGAATATGCCCCTAACTTGAGCCAGTCTGAAGTGGAAATTAACCAATGTGGCAAGACCAAAAGGAAAATAAGAGACAAAGTGTGGTGCTTCAGGCTCTCGTACACACAGATACAAGCACATATCAGCACACAACAGCCTGTCCAAATGTGTTTCTGAACCCGCAATAAACACTGTGGTGTAAGGGCAGTAAATTGAATTGAATTAAAATATAAAGATTCATATAGACCTGCAAATACAAATGCATAGCTATGCATGCCTAAACAAATTAGCACGTACCTATAAAGGCAGGTGTAAACTTAGACCTCAAATCCTGGGTGCTCCCTGTGTGGAGTCTGTATATTCTCCCCATGTCTGAGAGAGCTTCCTTCCAAAGGCGGATTGACCATGCTAAATTGTCCCCTTAAGTATGTGTGTGAGTGTGTGTGTGTGTGTTTTCACATTGTGATGGGCTGGTTTCCAGTGCTTGCTGAGATAAGTCTAGCGTCTTCATGACCCTGCTCTGAATAAGCAGGTTTAGAAAATGGAAGGGAACATAGTGATAATACTAAATGTATTTATATACTACACTTTATCATTAAATTCTGCTTAATGTGCTTTATACAAAATGATATATAAAGTTTAGATAGTAAGAGAATACTGAAATAACAACAATAACAGAAACAAAAGAACAGTAAAAATAATACATGAAATAAACAAAAGAGGCAGAATAACTGAAAGGTTGTGAAAAAATATTACCAATTGTGTCTAATAAACAATGATGGCACATTTTGTGTAGTTTCTAAGAAGCTACAGCCAAATGACAATGGAGGAAAGAAAAACAAAATTCCAGAAATGCAAATCAAGAGAAAATAAACCTCTAAGGACCCACAGCCTTCAGTAGTTTAATAATTTAAAGTTTTGTCAACTAAGGCCAAGTGTAACTACACTCAAAACTACTTTCCCGCAAACTCACATTGCAGCTGCACTTGTACCTCACCAGGTACACATTTCTACACACAGCATATCCATCCATTATCCAACCCGCTATATTCTAACACAGGGTCACGGGGGTCTGCTGGAGCCAATCCCAGCCAACACAGGGCACAAGGCAGGGAACAAACCCTGGGCAGGGCGCCAGCCCACCACAGGGTACAAAAACACACACACCAAGCACACACACGGGGCAATTTAGAATTGCCAATGCACCTAACCTGCATGTCTTTGGACTGTGGGAGGAAACCCACACAGACACGGGGAGAACATGCAAACTCCACGCAGGGAAGACCCAGGAAGTGAACCCAGGTCTCCTTACTGCGAGGCAGCAGCACTACCACTGCGCCACCGTGCCTCACAGCATATCCACACACACACTAACCATCTTCCACTCCTCATGCACTTGACTATACATGCACTATCACATGTTTGCTCAAACAAACTTGCACTGACATAAAAATGCAATTGACTTGCCAATACCTACAAACACACAATCACACAATCTTGCACTGGTACCTCTACATCTGTGCACTTGCATGCATATAAACACACATATAAACTCAACCTCATACATATTCTCACTCCCGTAATTCACATAAACACATGTGCTTTGAAATTCACATGAAAAAATACATACATTTGTGAGGACATGCAATTCCAAATAAATGCATTCAAAAACCTGTATACATGCAGAAAGTAACAAAAACATATACACATACTTGACATCTACCCCTCCTCACACATGCAGTTTTACATGTAAGCATACACATAACATAAACACACAGCTACATATGAACTTCATTTCAATATGCTGTAAACATATATAAACTTGCAGCCAAAAAATACACATGCCTGTATGCACATGCAACTTCATATACATAGATATATGCATACATGCACAAAGTCATGGACCTGCACACATCCACAGTTGTTTGCGCTTGTACTCTCACGGAGACTCTTTCATGCTCACATGCACAGTGTAAATGTCATTTTAGGTCCATCATATCATTACTGATGTTACCATTTGCTCCATTAGTCAGGGTTTATTCATTTAACTGTTTATCAGCTTTGTGTACAAATTGCTTCTCTTTTTTTGTCTAAGCATGGAGATCATTGAATTTTTGTGCTGTCGTGAAGCTCAGACAAATGACAGCAAGACAGATAAGATGCTCTTTTGAACTGTAAAGAAAAAAAACTCCTTTCTTTTTTTTTTAGAGGGCTGGGGGTGCATTAAGCCGTGAATGGCGAGCTCTGCGATGGGAAGTGAATGGACGGCTAACAAGCAGATGGAGAGGCGCTGCGGGGGAGCACACAGGGTGTAAAATGATGTATAATTTATGGCTTCACTGAATGATGTATCTGCTGCCTGTCCCAATTTAATTTTCTTTTATTTATAGTTTATTACATTCCCAGGATTGACTTTAAGAGTTTTGATAATCAGAAACATTAACATACACAGTGTGGGTCCTCCTCCGTGCCTTCCGTGCAATTGGTACCTCTAGGTGACTGGAAGGTGTCTAACATCTCAGATTTTTACAGCCCAGCCTTGACCCATTCCATAAGGAGACGCTTTGAAGTGACAAACAACACTCCCTGGAACAGGCATAAAAGAATCAAATAAAATAAAAGGATACTGGAATCACAAGATCATTGTGCTATATGACCAGAAAAGACCACAATGAGCCAGGTGGCAAATGGGAGGTGAGATCTGTTCTTTTTGGCTCCCATCTGAATGCTTGGTAAGAAAGAGAATAAATGTGACAAGATTAGTAAATATATGTAGGTTCTGGGTTCCAAGGTGCTATTATAATTTTTCTCTTTCATTAATTCATTGATCATAAAATACAACCCCTAAATATCTTCTGGATGACATCAATTTATGAAAGCATATTTAAATGCTGATAAGGACTTTATCTATTCCATGGCTTCAGTGTTAAATTCACAATGGGCACTTAGTGGTTGTACAAACTTGCCTCTACAGTGCAAAGCTAAGACACTCTGAGCTAAGGGATGGTGGTGCTGGTTGAAATTACTTCTGTTTTATTGAGCCCATAACCAGAGACATCTGGCCATATACCAGATTGGAGAGCCTAAATGATATGACCAATTTTTCAGAGGACTGTTATTTTGCTACCTTGAGCTCCTTCTAATTTATACTATTTATTTTTCCCATAATTCTTCTAGGCAAAAAGAAATGCGGACCACTCCAAAGTGAGGTAGCACATCAAAGGTAGTATGAAATCACACCTGAGGCCACACTAACATTTCCACTGACCAAACCATCCACTACAAATATGTAATGCTCCCTGTCAGTCCCAAGATGGCTTGACAAGACACCAGATATCTTAGAGGCTGATACATAAGCTAAATGTTAATAATTCAATGATGTCTAACTCAACTGAGCAAGCCCCGTACAGAGACGGTACACAGGACAAAGGATAATATTTCTCATAGAGTCAACATGCAGAACAGCCAGGGGAAATGGACATGGACAATTGGTGTAGAAAGGAAGAGCAAATGGAGCGGTATCTTACAAAAAGTGCTTAAAAACACAATTGAGAAAAACTGCTAAGTAGCTCTCCATAGCCATCTGAGGCAGACAGCTGTGTACCATCTTTCCTGAGTAATCACCAAACCTCTACACCACAGGTGTCATACTCCAGGCCTGGAGGGCCACAGTGGCTGCAGGTTTTCATTCTAACCCTTTTCCTAATCAGTGACCAGTTTTCACTGCTAATTCACTTTTTTCCCCTTTATTTTAACAGCCATGTTGGAAAGATTCAGTCCTCTGAATTGATTCGTTTCCTCATTAAATGACAGTCAAACAGAAATGAGATGTGAAACGAGCCAACAGATGAACAGCTTTAACTGGGGCTTCAAAATCCAACCACTTTCTTAATGAGAAGCCGATGCTTGCTGTTTATTAAACCAATTATTTAATTCCACGGCTTGCTGCTGCTCTCGTTCTGCAACAGCAGACATTTCCAAAACTGTTGATTTTCTGATTTTTATAAGAACATCATCAAAGTGTTTTGGTGAGTTGAGAAATCAACCTTACTGAGACCATCACCTTTCTTTATTTTCAGATATTGTGTGATGTGGTGGCTTATTTTGTGTCTCATTATTGTTTGGCTGCTAATTAAGGAAAAAGAAACAACTAAAGGGCCTAAGTCAAGATAATTAAAAGAAGTAATTAGCAGCAAAAATTGGTCACTAATTAAGAAGATAGTTAGAATGAAAACCTGCAGCCACTGCGGCCCTCCAGGACTGGAGTTCGACACCCCTGCTCTACACCAAGGAGTACAGAGGTGTGTCCGGCACAGTGCAGACACTCCCCTTTCATTACTTGATTGGACTGTTGCTGGACTGAGTTTAATAATCAGACTGCCTAACAAAAGCCACCAAAATTAATCTAATCAATTGCAACATCTCTCTTCAATTTGTAAACGTCAAGGCACGATGTTATGTCTCTCATAGACATTCTCTATGTAACCTCTTGCACCCTGAGATATGCAAGTCCATTCGGGACACAAACCACCATGCACTCATGCACATATCTGCACACGCTATCTCACATGAGGCCACTCCTGTCATATGCAGATTGATTGTGTTCATATCCTCAAACTGCAGTTTGTTCATCACCAAACCTCCTATATAGAGTTGGTAGGTGACAACATTCACAATGTACAGTTTGTCTGCTAGCATGCTAGCTACATGACATTTTCTCCAACAATGTCCACATATCCCATACACAACTTCTTTCTGAACACAGTTTTTAGTGGCATCACCCAGTGCATGTAGTTTGTCTCTCACCACATGTCCCACATGCAGTTTGCACATGTCCTCACACTCTACGTGTGGTTTGTCTCTGCCCAGGCCAGCCACATGCCGTTTATCAGTAATCACATCTATGACATGGACATGTTTTTGGATTGACCATTTCAGACATATTTTTCTCTGGTAAGGTCTCCCACATATTGTATGTTTCTGTTCAAATGGACCATCTACACTTAAACTCTTCTACTATAGAGATTAGGAGATAAAGTGTGTCTGTAGCAACATTTTCACATGGATTTTGTCTGTGACCACACAATCTGTGTGTAGTTTTTCTCTGGTCATATCTGCTACATGCAGTTTGATCACTTGTTTCATACGCAAATTGGTCATATCCATTATATGCTTTTGACTGAAGTTAGACCTCCTACATGCTGATGTCTGTTTCTAGCCACATCTTGCACATTCAGTTGTTTTTTTTTTGACACATGCTCCACTGACTAACTGTGTGGTCAATGGCAATGCGCACTACATTAGCAGTGTGGTCTGAGTACACCTCTCATATTTTGTTTATCTCTGAACACATCCATCACATGCAGATCAAATGCTCATGAATACTGTATTGACTGTATATCCAAACCAAACACATGTAACTTGCCGCTAGCCAAGCCTTACTTATGTAATCTATTATTGAAAATACCTACTTCATGAAGTGCAACTATGTCAACACCCAATGCACACAGTTAGCCTCTAGACTCATCAACCATGCACAATGGGACATTTAGTTATCTGGCAGCCATTTTACATCTGTGTTAATATATTAAAACAGATACCTGGTCCTCCACTATGGCTCAAGCACCTTTCAAGTTTTGTTGTTGATATATTTTTTTACCCATGTTGCATTTTGATCAGCTTCACTTGTGTTTCACTAGTTTGAATTTTGACCTTTATACTTGTATGTTTGAACTTCATCTTCATTTGCTGCTCATCTGGCAGACTATGTGGCCTAATGAGTTTGGTTGCTGGATCAATCCAATGCTTCCACTGTCTAAATATGTAAAACATTCTACTATAGGCTTACACTTGTAAAGGACCTTGGGTTAGTGTTAACTATAAAAAAGACCTATATAAAATAAAGGTCTTGCTAGTTTTAACTCTATTCTCATTGTTGGGAATTCATATTTTGCTAAAGCTATGCTTTTCACTTCAAACATGGCAGAAACCTCAGTTCTTATAAAGGGCACTTCTCTCAAATGTTGTTTAAATATGAGCACTACAGAGAAAACAATGATGTTTTTGTTGGCCCAGTGGACGTGTAGTGACTTTGACATATGCCTTTGGACTATGACAGGATAGTAGATTCCAAATGGAAGTACAGAGCACACTGAAGTCATGTTGGGTAGATTCTCCGAAATGTGAGTTCAGCAGCAGATGTGTTCATTTTCAGTACCGTGTATCATTATCATTTTTGCTCAGATGTTGATTAGCAGAGAAGTATTATTTTTTTAAATTAATTCAAAGCTTCAGAGAAATGATCATATCAAATAGTGACTCTCTGGAACAAGGGCTGATGAAAACTTGACCACTTGCAAAGAATGAGTTTGTTACTCCTTTAAGTTACTTTCTCACAAAATCTCACACTCCCCCTCTTGGCAATACACAGCTTTATGCAAGGTCAAAAGCCTGAGCCCAGAAGGCTAACTAAATGTGAAAAGACAAGTAGACTAGTGACTAGTGATAGTTGTTTGACAGGGCCAGTCGGATAAAGAAAGCCAAATAAGTGAGATGGTGCTCTGGCAGTGGATCTTCCGTGTATCCCGGAAAACAGAGAAGAATCAAGGGGACTGGGAAAAACTCAATATAATTCTCCCACACTGGTAGGTGGAAGTCCAGCATTCTCATGACAATAACAAATTGATACACATCACAGCAGGCCAGAGGCTCAAAATTACTTTAGGGCCCCTGTTGTTATACACACTGGACTCAGAAAAAGTTAAGTGTACAAATGTATACAGTCTACACCTAGAAAAAAGTTACAGCTACTGATGAAAGAACAGCAGGGGTGTCTAATTTTACTCTTGGCTACATGGTGGATTTTCACCTACGAAGGTGCTTTGTCTTATAAATATCACACTACAACTAGAAATAAAACCTCTTTTATAGACAGAATGATCACAGTGTGGTGTGTTGCTGTGTTAAAACTGATCCTCTGAATCACAGTTCATATGTTTTCTGATTATGCAACAGAACATCTACTTTGCTTTTGCTCTTATCCAAGTACACAGTAAAACATGTAACTTGACTCCGCTAAAAACAGACAGCCATCCCAGAAGCCACAAGAGTCATACTGTACAGTTTATGTATACATTGTAACCTATTTTGTATTCACAGGAAGATACAGTCTATCTTGATAATAATGCAGGAACCAAACCTGGATGGGATACCAGTTCAAACACTCCCATTAATTCATCCTTATTCAAATGAGAATTCCCAACCCATTAAACCTGTGCTACTTTATGAAAAAGGAAAAAAGCAAGAGTTTCTGTTTAAGTCTACATGGAAATAAGGAGAGTAGGCCAGCTCTACAGAAACAATGATTTCCACCCAGTCTCCCACAGCTCTAAAAGATGCACTGTTTAGTTTATCAAACTTTGTTTTATATTGTGCTCTTCACATAGCACACCATCATAAGGTTGTTTAGAAAGAACATCAGGAATATAATTCAGACCAAAATGCTAATACAATTCTTTTAATGTATGATACTGGAAACCACTGGAATATAAGTGTAAGGAAGAGTCTTTACATTTAAAATCTATAGCAGTAGAGCATCAGTCCAGCAATGTCAGTTGCAGATGACCAATTTAATAATGTTAGATCCAATTTCAGCTTGACCTGGGCATTCTACTTGATTTTAACCACAGCCCTCTTTCTAACAGCTGATGTGAAGAATTTGGTTTCTCATTGTCGTTTTTTCTGTTCATTCAGAAACGACTGCTTTGCTTGGAAATGTGAGTTGCTTAAGGATTCAATGATTCAAATGTTCGAGTCTGAGATGAACAGCAGCTGCAACATAATGCATCAATCATTGTCCAATCTAATTATAATGATCCACTCGACTACATCTAAAAAGAGGTATAATTGGATTAATTATCCATATGAAATAAAATCGTCACACCTTGCCAGTGTTGATTTCTCAAGCAAACACGTGTAACTTCACTGAGAAGTGGGCAAGTCTTTCAATTCAATTGATAATGTTTCTGCCAGGCCTAAGTGGAATGTCACGCAAACCTTTGTAGCGAGAAATGAACAGGTCCAGTCCTTCCTAGTCATTCCTAAGATTTCAGGCGCTGGGTCTTGAGATGCTTACAAGGACACCTACCTCTCAATGTCCTGCTTGATGAATGTAAAGTTAGCCATTGACATATCTGCTAGAGCAGAATGCTCTAGGTAAGCTAGCAATTAGAACAAAGCAGTAAAATGTTCTGAAATGGCAAGCTGCAATGCTTTTATGTACAGTGGAGATTTTCACATTTTATTATTGTAAAACATTGAATCACAATGGATTTGTTTTTTTGACATTCATCAACAGAAAAAAAAATCTTTAATATGAAAGTGAAAAAAATATGCTGAAAAATGGTCTAAAATATTACAATTGTAAAACACAATGATTGATCACATTAGTATTCATCTTCCTCAAGTCATTCTTTAGCAGATGCATCTTTGGCAACAATTATAGCCCTAAGTCTGTGTGCACAGGTCTCTCACTATATCAGCTCTTCAAATGTGGACACTACAATTTCCTATCAATGTTCTTTGCAAAACTGATCAGCTCTGTCAGGTTGCACGGGTAATTTCAATAAACAGCCTTTGTCAAGCCCAGCCACAAATTCTCAATTTGACCGAGACCTAGACTCTGACTCAGCCACTCCAGCACATCAAGATTGCTGATTTTAAGCCATTCCCGTATACCTTTGGCTTTATGCTTAGTATTGTTCTCTGGTTGGAAAATAACTCCCTTCCCAAGGTAAAGGTTTCCTGCAAAATGTGTTTTGCTGCATTCATTTTACTATCAGAAGCCTTCCCATGCATGCTGCATGAAGTATGAAGCATCCACACAGCATGACACTGCCACCACTATGATTTACGGTGGGGATGGTACGTCTTTGATAATGCACAGGATTTATCTTACTCCAAAGCTCAGCGCTGGTCTCATCAAACAACAGAATCTTTTCCAGAAGGCACATGGGAGACTCTGATGTCAGCTGGAAGAACTCAACTGAGATGTCATGTTCATTTTTTTTAACAGTGGCTTTCTCTTCACTACTCTCCCATTAAGCTGCGACTGGAGAAGCACCTGATCAGCAGTTGCTGTCTTTACAGGCTCTATAGCTTGAGTGGCTTGGATATTTTCTTGTCTTCATCCCCTAACTTCAGCTTTTTAGTCAGCTTCTCATGGAATTGCTTGGAATGTTGTTTTGTCTTCTTTGTGTGGGTTAGGCCACGACACTGACTCAGCACAAGTTAGACTTTCCAGATAAAGTGTATTTATACTATAATCAATTGAAACCCCTTGACTACAGATAGGTGATCTCCAATTATGTGACTTCAAAAACCAATTGACTATACCCATGCCTGTCATATTAAAGTTGTATTTTATACCTGTAATTAATTTAGACCACTGATCTGTTTTCACATTGACATTAAAGGGTCTTTTTTTGTTGATCAGTGTCAAAAATCCAAATTAAATGTATTGCAATTCAATGTTGTATAACAGTACATCATGAAAGCAACTACCAAAGAGGTGAATAACGTATATAGAAATTACGTATAATTTCTTGGTGGAAAGGTGGGCGATCTTTATTTCTTAGAAAATGCAAAACATAGTGGATTGTTTACTTGCTGTGTGCCTTTTCGTACCTGCCGGCTATGTTCTATGTCAATTCTGTGTATTTATCATGTAATTAGTGATGGCAAAGATGCTTGTGGGGAGTGAGCTATTTGATACAATGGGTGCTGCCTCACAGATCCAGAGAGTTGCATTCACTTCCTTGTTTCCTCTATGCATATATAGCTTTTCTCTGCGTACTTCACTTTCCTCACCAATTACAAATATGTAAATGATGTGTGAAATGGAAACTCTAAAATTGGTGTGGTGTGAGTGTGTGCACACAATACAGTTGCATTTTATCCAGACCTGGTTTCTGCCATGCACTCAAAATGTCTGACTCTGTAATGGGAGTAAGCAAGATCAGAAAATGGAGAGTTTAGAGTTATTAATGTCTTAAAAGCAGTGGAAGAGCCACAAGTAAGCTAGATGCAGCTGCAGTAAGTAATCCCACAGGTGCTTTTGATCTGGATTAAGGCCATCAAACTGAGTAGTAGGTTGAGAAGCAGGTGTACTTGTGCTTGGTAAGGTGGGCTTGTGTGAGAGCCAGGCTGGGCTTGGCAGCAGAGAACTGGCACAAGAGAGAAAGATTGGCAGCAAGTGGTGAGGAGGAGCGAATAATGAAAGAGGGAAATGCCAAACTGAGGAGAGAAACAGAGAAGATGACATAGAACACTGTTCAAGGGCTGTGAGAAATCAAAAGCAATAGCATTTATTATTTAAAAAGAAAATATAAAAAAGATCAATGGGCAACAGTATCCAACTGGTATAAGAATACTGTTTAGCCAAGTTGCCCAAATGCCCACATCTGTTGTCCTGAACCCATAAACCAAAGGCACTAAGATACAGCTGACCCCATCTCACATTCTTGCCTGAAGGACAATAAATGTCTTTGGTACCTGTCAAAATCAGAAGAAACCGTGAAAAACAATCATGAGAAGCTGATTTTATTCACTCCCCTTCTTCACTTTGCCATCTCTCTCTCTCCCTTTCTCACTCACTTTTGCTTTTTTTGTTGCACATAAAAAGCTTTCTTCATCACATGAGGCAAAGCGTTGTAAGCGCATTTCCAACTGGCGGAGGACTGTGGGGGGGAATGGAAGGAAAGCTGAAGATACTAATCTTTTCAAAGCACTTTCTTTTTGCCATGCAGGATTAAATGTAGAAAATGGGAAGTTGGTTGGGGAGTCTGGAATAGGAAAACACCAACTGGCAGGTTGGTTGGGGTGGGGAATTGAAACGGTACTTTCAAACAGCAGGGCTCTGAAAATGCGGATGTTTTCTTACCCCTTTAATGACGGAGGCTGGCAGAATAAGTAGAGAAAGGAGCAACACAATGTCTTCGATCCTCTGCTTTAAAGAAGCCCTACTTTGAAAGTGCATGAAAAATGATTTAAAATCCAAATCTGTTAGATTAAGAAAAGTGGAAATCTGCACACTCAGAACACAATGTGATCATGTATACAACAGCTTGAAAGCTTTAAGAGAAGGCAGCAGCTTCAAGATGATCATTTTTGGCCTACTTTTACTCACCTTTATTAGCCAATAGCATATTTTGTTATACAACATCTTTAAGATGCAACATTTTTCAATACAGAAAATAGGGGAAACCAAAGGCAGATAGATACAGTAGATAGATAGATACAGTAGATAGATAGATAGATAGATAGATAGATAGATAGATAGATAGATAGATAGATAGATAGCTAGATAGATAGATAGATAGATAGATAGATAGATAGATAGATAGATAGATAGATAGATAGATAGATAGATAGATAGATAGATAGATAGATAGATAGATAGATAGACCATGAACTATGAGCAGATGCCATGACCTCACTGTAGGTCACTACAGTCTTCCGAGTACTGAAGGGAGAAACTATTCCATTAATCTATTTTTATTTTGAACTTTTTAAACATTATTTTAAACTTGTCCCCATTTAATGGAGCTATGGCCTTCAACACTCATCACAACCAAATATTTAACAATGAACATATTAACATATTTTTCATCAATTTTGTTTCTAGTGAACAGACTGAATGGAGGATATGAGGAAAAACCCAAAAGCTGAAAAGAAGTGCTTTTAATCACATCTTCTTCGGTGTAAAAAAAAAAACTGGCAAACTCTAACTTAAACATGTTTGCAGTTTTGTTCTGTACTTACATGTGGATTTGATAGGTGGTATTCATTTAAGTGCAAGCACCCTAATAAAAAATTAATTCCTCCATTCTTTTTTCAAAATGCATTATTCCTAACTACTAGCCATACTACCTGCACTTTAGGACATATGAATCCACCTGAAGCTAAGTACGCTCAGGCTCAGCCAGTACTTGAATGTGAGACCATGAAGAAAATCTTGGGTTGTTGGAGAGGCCAGCAGGGAGCACTTGCCCTCTGGTCTGTGTGTCGACTCCAATGCCCCAGCACAGTGATGGCAACACTGTGCTATAAAAGTTGGCACTGTCCGTCATAAAAGATTCCTATTCATCTTTCAAAAAGTGTGTTATCTGATGTACCTGCTAATAACCTGGTCATTCCGGGCCCCCTCTAATCATCTCATCCCTTCTTAGCTAACTGATCCTTTCACTCCTTCATCGCCTAATAGCTAAAGTGTGGTGAGTTCAGCGGCAAATACACGGCTGCCATGGCATCAACCAAGTGAATGCTACACATTGATGGTG
The DNA here is from genome assembly GCF_900747795.2 of Erpetoichthys calabaricus. NCBI lineage: Eukaryota > Metazoa > Chordata > Cladistia > Polypteriformes > Polypteridae > Erpetoichthys > Erpetoichthys calabaricus. The sequence continues at coordinate 175,116,007 of NC_041401.2, forward strand.
ATTGAAGTGGTTCCCCACTGTCTATTTAAAGTGCTTTAAACAGGTTAGAAAAGCGCTACATAAATGCAATTAATTATTGTTATTATCAATACTAAAGGTCATGGTGACTTATAAACCATCATAGCAGCATTGGTATAAAGCAGGATCCAACCCAGGAATAGATGGCATTTCACCACAATCACATAGAAAAGCAGGCAGTGTCATTTTTGAGTCGGCAATCACTCAAAGTGTATTGTTGTAGGCTGTAAAAAGAAAAGTGGAGCAAATTTGCTTGAACACAGCGAGAACAACATGCAAGTGTTACACAAATCAGGTCATTCAGGCAGGAATTGAACCAGGGTCCAAGAATTATGAGGTGGCAGCAGTACTCACTATCCTACCATGCCGCCAGGGCTGGATTTTCCTATAGGCTAACTAGGCTTCAGCCTAGGGCCTCAAGATCAAGAGGGGCCTACATTCAAATTGTTAGCAAAATTAAAATTACACTATTCTAAAAACAGTGAACACTAAAACACTGAACCGAAAATAAGGAGAAATTTTACGCATATGACTAATAAACAAACATAAAAATGTATTGGTTAAGATCAACGCATTAATTTTCCACACAGGTTAGTACCAATCACAACATGTTTCTTTTAACATATTGATATATATCACAGTAATGATGTATTTTATTATCTCTCATGTAATTTACAAACTTAAAAATGGAAGGTGAAAGGGCCTCATAAGTGGAATAGCCTAGGGCCTCTTTTCATATAAATCCGGCCCTGCGCCGCCCATGAAAACGTTAATGTGCTGCTAAAACTAATAATTAAAATAACTAAAAATTGCTGAACCTTTGCAATTTAGGAATGTCATTTCACAAAGTACACTATAAAGTAACGTCATTTGTGAAAAAAGAAAGATTAGTGTGCTTTCAGATATGTCATTGTAGTGAGTCGTGTATTTGGGGGAGAGGGGCATTTAAGTTGTAAAAAACACAATGAATGAATTCAGTAAAGAAAACTTTATGCAGCAGTAGAGGAAATTAAAACATGCAAAGACCTTAGTTTTGTAAGAAACGTATTGATAAAAAAAGTATGTCAGACTTGTCGGCTGAAGTTGCTGATCTCGTCGCCAGACCATGTCAATTTACTGAGATACTGGGTATGTCACATTATGCGAATGGTCTTCACGCGAGTGCACGGCCAACTGCCTCCGACTTGGTAAGATTATGCAAATGAAGGCTATGACTGAGAATCATTAGAAAAATTGTCTAATGTGATGTATGCCCCTGTCGTAAACTGCTATAATCTGCTGTCCCTCAAGCATACCTCTATTGTCTAAAACCAGGTTGGGCTTTGCCGATTCTGATAACATTTCCTGATTAAGGTGCTCTAGTGGGTCTTACATTAAAAAATAATAAAGAAATCACATAGCAGATGGGGCTTGGACAATAAAGAAGGCAGCAACACATTTAGGCATTGCTCAGGCATTTATTCCACGTTGCTTGTAAGACTTCCCTCTTAAGAAAGTACTGTAATGCTCTACTCACATGTTCTTGAAATTATTTGATTACTATTCTACATTTAATTCATAATTCTGCACCACTAATTTCAACTTCAACTAGCAACTACGTATGTCTTTAAACTTACACTAAGCTTCAAAATTCTCCTTCTGAAACATTGTTGTATGTTCACTCCCTTTACCATTTAGAATGCTTTTAACATCTGTACTCCAGAATGTATACAATAATGAAAAACGTCTTATTGTTAGGGTTATGTAAATAATGGTCCATTTTTGTTTTTTAAATCTATTTGTTACTTTTGTTATTATTTTGATGTTATTATTTAATTGCCATTTTGTATGTTTATTTTCTCATGTGCATTTTCTCTGTCTGGTTGCTATGATGCTATGTGGTTCCTAGATGCATGATGCAAGTTTTATTAGATTATGGCAGGCATGCTGTAAAAGAAGGCTGCCCACAGTGTGTACACAACAGTACTGAGGCAATCTTCTCATTCATCAAAACAAATACCCAGTGCACAGCATCCAGCAGGAAGCGTGTGAGCATTCTCGTGGGGCAGCTCCCGTGTAGGAGAGACACTTCTTGACTGAGAACCATGGTTTCAGACCCAATGCTGTATTCAGTGTTGAATCCCACTTTACCTAGCTAGTATTTTTCAACTTCCTACACAGGTTCCGCATCCTTCCCTACCAGAGAATGAATGTTCCAGACCCCAAAGTCAACCAACAGAGGGTGGTTCCAAAGTGCTTTTTTGAGCTGAACATGGCTGGGTTAGGTTAATCACTTAGCCACTAGACACTCATTTGTGGACACCACTCTATATTAGAACATTAAAACATTACAGTAATTGTGAGAAGAACAGGTCAATCATCACAATAAGCTTGTCCAACCTATTCACAAAGATTGTCTTAAATAGAATTGAGCTTTGAAGGTCCCTTAAGTCCTACTCTCACCACACTGCTTGTTAATTTATTTCATGCGGATATTTTTCTTTGCATGAAGAAAAAATTTTTCATATTTGAGCAAAAGATTCAACTCCTTCAATCTCCTCATAGTTCATAACACTCAGTCCCAGAACTACCCTAGCTCATCTTCCCTAGAATTTCTTTAACGATAATTATGTTGTTTTTTTTGTAATATGGAGACCAAAACTGTACACTGTACTGTACGAGGCCACACCAGTTGGTTATATAATTTAAGCATAACCTCCATTGACTTGGTACTCTGAACATTATGCTATATGACCTAACATCACTTTTATACACTGCCTAGATATAGAGAGTGAGTCTACTATGAATCCTAGACCTTTGTCATAAGGTGTGCTCTCATGGTTTCAAACTTCCCATTGTGTATTCAAATCTAATATTTCTACTTCCAATGTGTAACACTTCACATCTACTTACATTAAATTTCAATTGCTACAAATCTACCCTGGCCTGTATGCCGTCTAAGTCCCTCTGAAATAATTAAGTTGATTCTACATTATCTGCCGTCCTACTCAGTTTGGTATAATGTGCAACCTTAACCAAGTTGTTATTTATATTCTTAACCAGATCAATTATATATATTAAAAAGGACAGCAGCCCCTGCACTTATACTTGAGGAACATCATTTTAACATCACCTAATTCTGAAAAAATTTCCCTCACCATAACTGTTTGCTTACTGTGCTTGAGCTAAAATTAGGCAACATTCTTTTAGACTTAATTAGGACCTTCAAAAAAGTTCAACTGTAAAGTATATTTATATTAATTTTGTTTACTTAATTTTATTGATCAACATTAATATAATATGTATATAATACAATGTATTTTTGTGTCTTATATCCCAAAGATTAAGAGGTTAGGGTTAAGAAGTGACTCTAAACCGGCTCTGTATGAGCGAGTGAATGAGTGACAGAGAGTGACTTGCTATGGACCTATGCCCTGTCCTGGCTTGCATCCTGTTCTGCCAGGATTTGCTCTGGTCCCTGTGGCTCTCTAACGGAATGAGAAAAGTTTACAAAAATTAACTAACGTCTCCATACTACAGTGGACTCATATCCCGGCCAAATAAGCCCCCCCACAACCCTCACTCCAAAATACACTGCTCTGGCCTTGCATGTGCAAAACTGATTAGTGAAAGAGGTTCATGACCACTCATGCTCAACATTATTATAGGTCAGAAGCAACTCATTAAAATTTTTCAAATGATATCATTTACCTATAGTTTATATCTTATTGGAGGTTATGGTTTCTACATTAAAAGTATGACAGAAATAACAGGTACACAGAAAATGAACACAAAGGTCAATAAAATATCCTACAGTAAACAGATGCCTAACATAAACATCTGACCATCAAACAGCATACCTTATGTCTTACTATAGACAGGACAGTCTAGAGATAAAAAGAAAGAAAGACTCAAGGCAAGATGACTGCAGTGGCTATTGCGGAGTTTTTAAACGCTGAATACTGAGGGTTGTATTATTTAGGTACATAGACCATTTAACTGTTTACTATTTGAAAAAACGTCAAAAAAGAACAAACATACAAGCACTCAGTGCAGAAAGGCACATTTAAACACAATATCTAGTGTACATGGAATAAGAGTCTGGTGGAAATTTTGAAATCATTATAAAAAATTGGCCTTTGAGAAGCAGCTGTTCATGTTTTGAGTGTACACAATAGGAACTTAGTAGACCAAGAGCTCAAGTATATCCTTCACCAAGTACCTAGCCAAAACATTTCACAATCTACTGTCTTACGGAAGCAGCTTATTATACCGTACCTCTGAATGGCCCATTAAAGGCCATCTGCCAATCTGCTCCATCACTGCCCTCTTCTCACCCTTTCCCACCCACCATCCCCATGTGAGATTCAAGTTCCTGAAGGCCTAACCAGTCCCATAATCTCCTTAAGGCCCTCACGAGAAAGGTCAAAGGTGGTGCTCTCTCCCAGGACAGCTCCAGCTCTCAAAATGACAGACAGTGTGACTCAATGCTTTGCTGAAACACAGACGGGGGAACAAACAACATTAAAAAGCTCAAAGGTGACACACCCATGCACAGAAGACGGCGGCTTGTATGAAGACATGGGAAAGAAATGCAGACTGGCACTACCATGTATGGAATAAGGATGTGATAGGAGAGGGTATTATGTGATATCATGTGCTGAAATATGAGATTTCAAGCAGGCAACATTTTATACTTTTTAAATTCCACATTAGCATTATGATGACAAACACATACAGAAAGATGGACAGTGAGAAACAGAGAGTGACAAATTCAATAGGATCTAAAACAGTTATAGAACATCTAAATATAGAAAGAGGATGCTTTTCACTTCTGGCACTCACCGCACGGTCCCTCGTGCTTGACATGAATGTCCTTTTTCTGATGACATTCAGCTTTTTTGCGCTCACACTCATTGTTGTAGGTCTTGCCATCCCGGCCGCACAGGGGTCGGAATGAGCCATCACACTCAAAGCCATCGCAGGAGCAACGAGGCATTAGTCTTCGGTTAAGGCAAACTGCATTGTATTTACATTCTTCTGTGCACTTATCTGACAAAGTGAAAAAAAAAGAAAAATAAGATTAAACCGCAGAGATGACACTGCACATTTAACCTTCACAAGAAGAGGCTAATAAGTCTTGCCCAAGATGGAGGAAAGGCCATCTGAAAGATTTTTTTGGTCCTAAAATTAATAAACTATTCTTTAGTAGTGTTGTGGCAATCACATGACAAATAACTGCTCATGACCTAATGTGAATTTACTAGTAGGACCAAATGAAGCAGAAAGACTGGGGATAAACACCCCAACATGAATGGTAAAATATGAAAAGAATGGAATTAAGGGTAAGGGAAGAATGGCAGTACAGTATTTAGATTTGCAGCCTCAGAATGCCAGAAGTTTGATTCTGTTTTTGATTCTTGTTGGTATCCATGCAGAGCTGGAATCAAACTCATCTCCAAGTGTGGGGTGGCAGTATCATTGTCTACACCTTCCTACCACCTCAAAATGAAAAGTGCTATATGAAGAAAGACAGACAGAATGCTGTGGGCAGAATGATGGTTCAGTGTTTAGTGTTGCTGGACAAGTATTCGGAGCCTTGGGTTCAATTTCCATTTTGATCAGTGTCTATGTAAGGTCTGAATGAAACTCACATATCTGCTACCATAAGCAAGCAGTACCTACCACTGCATTAACCATACTTTCCCAATGTGAAAAGTGCTCTGTAACATATAGACTGAATAAAGACTGAGGGTGGTTTGTGCTGCACCCTGTAACAAAAGGGACAAATTGTAGATTCTGTTCATGGTCTAGGAATTGTTTTTGTGGAATAGGAATTGAACCTAAATACAGTAGCTGGAGCTGTAAAGTAGCCACTCTAATCACAGGGTCAATGTGCCTCTCAAACATTAAAATAGGATAGAAAGTATGATAAATAAGATTAAAAAATAAAGATAGGGTAAAAATAGGATAAAGAAATAAAGATGAAATGAAGACAAAGGGAAGAATTGTAGCCCAATGATTACTGCTGCAGTCTCAGATGATAAGGTAGAAGGTTTAACTGTTGTCTGAGTGAAGACTGAATCAAGCACAGCTCCCTAGAGATGAAAGACAATGGCTACATCACTTTATCATCCCAGCATACAAGCACTGCATCACGTTAATAATGATAATAATAATACATTTTATTTATATAGAGCCTTTCCCATGCTCAACACTGAATGAAGCCAAAGAGCAGTAAAGTGGTGCAGCTGTTAGTGTTGCTGTCTTAAATTACCAGGGACTGTGATTTAACTGAATGCTTGGTAACTGCCTAATGGAGTTTGAATGTTACATTAATCCCCTAATTTGTGATGTTGAAACATCTGTCATAATACCACCTTAGCATAAAAAGTACTCTATAAAAGGGGAGCAAAATGGTAGCACAGTACTTTGTGCTGCTGCCTTCTTCCACAGTGACTAGGGATTAATTTCCATTTTGATCAATGTGTATAGTTTGAATTCAACATAGGTCCTGAAGCAGCAGCAATAGATACTGCATCACCATGCTTTTCCTACATAAATGGTGCTACAGAAAGTAAAGTCTGAATTAAGACTTTGGATGGCATAGAGGTGCAACAGTTAAGGAATGCTGCCTCACAACACCATGGACTGGGATTTGTTAATGAAACTCAGGTCCTGAAGCCGTGAAGCAGCAGTGTCAAGTCCACTGTCAAGAAACTATCCTAAAATAGTAAGTGCTATAGAAAATAAAAACTGAATAAAGACTGATAAAGGCATGGTGATATGTTGCCTTGTCATTCTTTCTAACAGATCCATCCCAATCACTATCTATTTGGAGTCAATAAAACCCAGGTTCCTGGTCCGTGAGAGACAGCAGTACTAACCACTAGGCCACTGAACATACAATACTAGCAACTGGCACTAACTCATAAACCTTTAACTTTAATTTATAGTCACAATTACTGAAGTAAAAACGTTTTATTACTACAAAGAAAACTAAAGGAAAGCAGCTCACACTGGGATGTCCCTGCCACCATGACAGGCTTTTTATTGTTAGTGAGCTAGAGTGACTTTAATGTATTATGACAGCTATGCACTCCACCAAGACAAAACGTATTTCGAGCCTCACATGCTTTTAATTTCCCGAATACGCTCTAACTTTCTGCTTGTTTGCCATTTTCTTAGGCGCCAGATTCCCTGCAGGCTTACCCCAACCCATACCCCCAAACTAAACAAGCACATTTCATCTGCCTCTGAGGTTTACTTACCCTGAGGCTGGCATCGGCCAGAGTGGACCTTGAGAAGCTCTACCCCTTTAATCCGACTTGAGCGCATCATCCTGCATTCATTCTCGTAAGTCTCTCCATCTGAGGCACACAATGGGTCGTTTTTAGGGGGGCACGTCTCTGGACGCTCCAAGATCATGCGTGCCCGACTCCGAGGATTTACTCGACAAGAGATACTGAAATTATTCTGTTGGTCTTTGCAGGCATCTATGGAGAATAAAACAGTGGGTGTAGTACAACATGAGTAAAGATCTATCTGCAGCAAATTCATCTTTGAACTCAGAAAAACCACTAGGAAATTTCTCCTTTTAAAAAGTGAGCCATGTTATGCACAAGGCAAAGCATTTAAAACTCATAAGATTCTCAGTTAAAATCTCATTTCAGCAGATGACAGCTTTTTGCCTTTGAGACATCCTACTCTTCAGAAATGACCGTGTGACACTCTAGGTAAATGATTTTTTATTCCTGGAAACTGACTATTCAAAACTCACTCTGACAGCATGTTGTGAAGATAACGGTAAGGAACCGAGGAGGACAGAAATAGAAAGAGAACATCCTAACTACTACACCAGTATTCACTCTGCTGATATTTAGTGGAGTTTCTAGGCAGAGCCTGATGAAGATGGAACACTGAATGATTCTTTAATAGAAGCTAAGTAAAAAATATTATTCGTGTTGTGATTATTTTTTGTTGTTATTTTACTCAATGTTGCGACTTTGAGGTATTTTTGTATGCAGAATGACCTTTCCTCAGTATATTTCCCAAACGCTAAACCTGGTCCATTTTGTGAGTTAATGCTCCCTGCTGGACATACTGTACACTCTTAATTTTCAAAAGTAACTCAAAAGGTAAAGGACTTACCAAATTAAGGTCTTAACCTAGTTGTCGGCAAGTGTATTCCTGAGTCAAGGTGCCTCACCCATCTGACCCAATGGAAAAATGTTTCAAGATACCATTAATTACGTGATGACCGTGTGACTCACTTGATAAAATATGTGAATCCCAGATATACCAAGACCATCTCCCATGTTTATCCATTAATTATTCATTAGTTTATTATAAAAAGTACCTGCCACTCTCTTAAAACATGAGCTACTTTACCTAAAGGCCTTCAGTTTAAGTTTCGTCCATGTAACTCAGTGAGTTAGGTTAACCAACTCCATTAATTTTTTTAGTAACGATTATGTGGCATAGTGGATAAAAGACTTTTAAAAGACTATCTGGGTCAGATATCTCAACAGGTTTGCACATTATAGCTTGTGTGGTTGTGTGGTGGACTGGAAAGAAACCATAAAGGCTTCTTCAGGATAATAAAAGACATTCCAGAAAGTAATTCCAGTGTTTTTGACTCCTTAAAAATGTCTAGCGATCAGAAGTACAATAATTTTAAGGGCCATCAGAAGGCACATTTAGCAACATCACTATAAGGACTAAAAATCAGCTCCTTGCCAGGTCAGTTGGACCTAGAATTGGGAATTGAGATGGGGCAAATTCCCACTAGTTATCTTGGCAATGTTTCACATTTTAGTGGAATGGGGGATGAATAATTATAAGAACACTAAGCTTCTAATTTAAATCAATGGATAGTACTCCTTGCTCTCTTTACCTGAAGGACCATAGGCTCATGTTGTGCTTCTGCATCTTTGGACCAAATCTTCTCTGCTGGGTGAATCTTCCATAGAAAGCTAAGGGGACAAGTCTCAAAGCAAGTGGATCCTGATGCAATCCCTGCTCAGGTATCAAGAGCCATGTCCCCACATCAGAATATGTTTCTGTGTGGCTTGGTGAATGAAAAATCTGAAAACCAAGAATCTTTCAATTCAGCCACTGACACCAGATTAATATTCCCCAGGATGTGCAAATGATAAAAATTATCAAAGTTCTAAAATCAACAGCTTTCAACATACAATAAGGTTCTCTGACTTTTAGTTTAAAAATAACTAAAGGATTAGAGAGTCTGCTAGTCATAGACTACCTTCCTTGCATACAAAACCATTCACACACTGTGGATGATTCCATCTGTGAATGATTTTAGGTAGTAGCTGAGCATTTCTACAGCTCATACTCTACACTTTGTTCAGCCCCCATTAGGCATCCTAAATTGTCCTTTAGAAGAAAGAGACATTGAGGTGCTTAATCAGTATCAGAAAGAGAAAATAATGTACTTAAAACCTTCGGCAGTCCCAAACTGAAAGGAAATGAAGCATTTTCATTGAAAGGGAAATGAACAAACTGAGGGTAGGGTGTAAGCTATATGGGCTTATGGAGATTTGTAAAATTGAAACTATAATTTAAGGGGAAAGGGACTTAATCAGTGGGCTCTAACAAGGAACATAAGGCTTCTTAAAAATAAACCTTTGGAAAAATGACATTTAGTCAAAAAATATAACCATGATTATCATATTTCTAATACCACAATGGCCAACAAGTCATACAAATTGTTACTGGCACATGTTACACAAATAAAATTAAATATTTATTTATAGATATACATGTAATCAAGTTACTTGCTTTCTAAAGAATTTTGCAATAATCAATAACATGAGAGGAGACACATAAAAAATGACTGATAGGTTGAATGAAATTCAGTATCGGTACTGAAATAATTCTGTCTAAGGCTATGACTTGGCCACAGGGTCAATTTTCTATATAATCGTATACCATGTCACGTCCAATGGTAAAAAGTTACACCCACGTTGTTTCAAAAAGGATGAGAAATGCTCGAATAATCCAATGGTTTTATGTTCTTTGAAAAACTAACCTGTCAGCAAGATATCACCCACTGTATTGAAATGATTTAGTCACTCCCATTTTTCTTTTTGAATGAGTGCCTGCAACTTCAACCCTTTTCCGCCTATTAAAGATAAGACTTGCAGTTGACATTGTAGGTGGGCCAGTACCACTGATGGTCATTTCTAATTCTCCCAATCCTTACACCTATGCCTAACCCATGTCCACACATAATCCATACTCAGGCCAACAGTACTAATGGACTTGACCTGCCCTACCTATCCAGAAACCTATGAACTAACCATTTCAATATCCTTGTCTACGCAGGATAGCCTAAAACCTGACTAATTGTCTGTAAAAACTGCAGTGTGGCTTCTTCTACCTAAAAAATGCAGCCTGAGTAGCCAGTATGATTGCAGTGTGTAAATTAAAGTGTCATAGCTTACACTCCTTAGGATAGCCTATAGCTTCAGAAATCTTGCATCACTTAATCTGTAGGCACCCAAGCATGCTTTGCTGCTTTAACTCACAACTGTATAATGTACAATGCAAAAATCCCATCATGAGTCACTTATGAGGTTACCAAACAGCCCAGAGGCCCATATTGTCATATACTAGATTTTAAGTATCCCACCCAGCATGGTTTCTGTATGGCAGATTACAGTCCCAGATGATTTTGTTTCATAATGTATTATGAAACTATCCCACAATGCCTTGTTTATAGCACATGCCCTGCAAATCACTCAGACGTGCATATCTATTCATCCACATCTCCAATCTTTCTTTGTTTAAATAAAAGTACAGTAAATAAAAAATGCAACAAGAAATTGATTAAAAAAATCTAACTTTTGTACATACCACAGGGACCCTGAAACATCATCTTGATGTTCTTCTGGTTGTCACAGGCATACTTATTAAGTTCACACTCATTTCTGTAATCTTTTCCATCACTGCCACAAACAATCTTCTCGTTTTGCAGGGCGCAGGATGTTGGACAAACACATTTTGCTGAATGGCCATCAGATGACTGGATACAGCTGCTGCCATACGTGCAGTTCACTTTGGCACATGGATCTTTCGAGGCTGTGGAAATTCAAAGCAGATTATTGAGAAGGCAGACATATATGTTTATGCACTCAGACTCATCTCCTCAATACAGTGGTCTGAGTACATTCTACCAACATGTAATATAATGTACTAGAGCAGACCTGTACAACGTCTTTCACCCTGATGTTTTACAAACTGTAACACATTCACATAGTACAGACTAATGACAAAGTCTGGACACCATTATGCTGTGATGTCATTGAACTTCAAGGAAAAGTTCTACTGAGTGATAGTAGGAGAATTAAGTCGATGAAGCAACAATCTCTTGGCACATCTGAAAGAAGCAAGATTTGTACAGTAACTGTGGTAACGTGGTGGGCTCATTAATCCATTTACACAGAGAGAAAGGGGATGGGCATTGAGGTTCCTTTCACCCTACTTATGTGGTGGGAAATGCAGTGGTGTGAGGGCATACTGTATCAATCTGTATAGGTAGTGAGAAGGGATATACATCTTTAAAATTTATGTACAGGATGCTAATAGCATGGGTAATTTTCTTTCTTATTTCACCTTCTCCCCTCATCTGTGAATTTTTTCCTTCGCACTGTAATAACTTTTCTTTTTCTGTTCTCTTTTTTTCCTTATCCTTTGTTTTTCTTACAGTTTGCTTTCATGAGCTTTGTTTAATTTCTAGTGGCAAATGTTTTAAGAACACCATACATTGGAAAAGCAGATAGAGTATACTTTTTTATACTTTACGCTCCTTTTAATTTGTAAATTTTCATATTAAATATGTAAAAGCACTTTAGGGTACCTAACACACAAATTATTTTTTTCATTTTTTAATGAATGTATGTATGTAAGTCTGGCTTACAGGTTCCCATCCTTGTCAACAGAGGCCACCATATTAGTGCCCAAAAGTTATTAACTTTACAGATATGTAATAAAAGGATTGAAAGTAAAGTACCTTTGGTACTGAAATTCCCAAAATGCAGGTATTGTACCTTTTTAAAAATTGTTTTTTTTGGTACGTTTCCAGTATGTTGCATTTTAGTATTCAGTATTTTATTTTATCAAAGACTGCACAACCCTGAATGTTTTCTCACCAGAAGAATTATAATAATATTGTGAATAATTGTGAATTTCCTTGGGATTAATAAAGTATCTATCTATCTATCTATCTATCTATCTATCTATCTATCTATCTATCTATCTATCTATCTATCTATCTATCTATCTATCTATCTATCTATCTATCTAATAGCCTCTGCATATGCACAAAGTCAAAACTAACATGCAATGACTAAGCTGTCAGTTAGAAACACTAACTTTACAAGTACTGCATTAGTTTCATTAGAAACGGTCAAAACCTTTCATGATTCTATTCTCTTTTTTTTTTGCAAACTGTGTCTTGCACTGTACATTTTTGAAAAAACAGCTTTTAATTTTATAATTTAAAAGTACTACTTTGTTACACAAATGCCAATTAGCAAATTGTCACATTACCATTTAATGTTTAGGTAAAATTAGCACATTATTCCTTTTTACAATTTTTACAACCAACCTTAAGAGAAGCAACATTTGGGGATACTTTACTTGCTAAACCATTTCAAAGTTTGTTAATGTTGCCCTTCACCACTTCGTATTGCTCTATTACTTGGAAGGGTCACCTGATTAATTGATATATAGGTTTTGTTTTGTTGGTTGGTGTAGCACTGAAGTGGAAGGATGATTACTGTTGTCCTTATTTTGAATATTTGTCTTGATGTTGTATTTGCACGTGTATTACTAAACGTTATTCTGTGCAACTACCATTAAAGTTAGGCCTTTGCCTTCTTTTGAGTCCTTACCCTAAGCTTAAAAAATGACATGGTCTCTACTAAACCAAACTTGAAAGCCACAAGTAAAATTGTTAAAAAAATGCAAATTTAACAGACTGAGTAAAGAAGCAGAAGAATAACAATTAAAGTTGTAAAAGGATCAAAGAAACAGATGAGATCAGCTAGAACATGCAAAAAAAAGTGAGACTTCTGACCAAAACCTAAGACACCTTATTCGCTCAGACAGCCTTTCAATTTATCTAAATTTAAATTCGCTGAACATGTGTGTTGTTCTGTTCATCCAGGGATACTAGAACAGACATGGGTTCATTGAGAACCTTAAACGGATAAGCAGGTTAGAAAGCAGATGGATGTTCAAATTATATTACAGCTTTTTCCAGAACACTAATTTTCAAAGTGACCTTAAACGTACACATCAATCTCATTAATTAAATGTGTTAGTCATAATAAGTTAAATGTATTTTAAATAAACAGTCTTAATAAAAGCAAGACCTACTTTTGCCGCAATATTTATGTTATCTTCCTTAACTTTCCTTTATCACACACACAGATGACAAGATCTAGTGGCATGTTACACTACTGTCACTTCAGCATAACATAGGCATATTGGAAGTCACATATTTATATAAAGGTTGCATACTACATTTCTCAATGTAATCAGAAAATACTGAAACTGATTATGTACAAAGAGCCAGGAGACAAACTGTCATTTATTTAGACTATAGCTCCACTCTTAATCCTGCTGCAACCACTCAAACATCACCTGATACGCCTCCCACACAGAAATACCATCATTTTATGGGTGTCTGTGTTGGCACTAAGGCTTAATGAAAGCAAACAGCTGTCTTTGGTATTCTACTTGCTTGACCATACTCATTTATCCAATGCTCCATCTTACTGCTAACACCAGTCTAAAGGCCATGTCACATTTCATAACTTCTCCAGCAATTTTCAGTTGTAGCCTTTATTCAGATAATCTTAGTAAGCTGGATGCACTTGACAGCACATTCCCCTGAACCTAGTCATGTTATGTGACATGCCATGCAACTCACTCCAACTAGTCCATGACTTGCTCCAACAAAAACAAAGCATGTTTGAGTTTTTCTTCTTTCTTGGGCGCAGGCTCAATGTGCATGAGAGCTGACAACCAATGAATGCTCACCCAGAACTACAAGGCATATAATGCAGTGACAAGGAATAAGGAACATGCATGTTCTGGACCTCACAAACATAAGAGAAGCTTGTCTGTGTGATGTCTAAGGTTTTATGTACCACGACAGTTTGGAAAAAAGGAAAAGACAGGGATTGCAGATGAACTCACTGTAGCTTTCTTCAGGCAGCACACTATTGGCCATCACAAAAAGTGTTTTATCATTTGGTAAGTTTCTAAAGATAAGTGTGATAAGGTTATGGTTATAATTTGTTTCACATTTATATTTAATTTTTGGGGGGCTTTTCTGAAGCTTTAAAAATGAATAATACATTTTTTCTGTGGTTTTCTGACCCTGAGAATCTGCTTTGGACATATGCATTTCATTTAGAGACCTTATTTAAAGGATTATAATTTTTATATCTATATAATTTTTATAATGTCATTTTCCCCCACTATTTTGATTGTATTGTGATGCTTGTTACTCTGGTAACACATCCCATAATGCTTTGGGATGTTGTGATGATGTCAGCATCAGTGCAACTATATAAAGGCTACCTCTTGCCGCTTTATTTCATCTGATATTGAATTTATTTGCGAACTATGTTCTTTCTTCTGTGAAATTTGGGATTAGACCTTGGTTCTGTACTTTGACTTTGATTTTGGGTTAGCATTTTTTGATTTTGTTGTTTCTCTCTTTGATCCTGGATTTGACCTTTGCTCCTTTTTTTACCTTGTCTCTTCTCCTGGTTCTTCCTCATAAAACCTTTTTGGTGTTCACTTCAAAGGTAGTGCAGTCAGATGGCCGAGGAGGACAGAAAAAATGAAAACTCCAGATAAGATGGAGAAAAAAAATCTACATTCTACCCCACAGGGCATTATCCCCAATATAAATGTACAGTCGACCCTTGATATACGACCTGCCTGACATGTGAACAACTTGCTTTACGACCAATATTTTTGTTTTGAATTACGACCAACATCTTGCGTTACGACCCGAATGCAATTACGTGCATCCGCTTGTGCAATTGTAAACAAACAGCCGAGAGCGTTTGTAAGCATCAGTCAGAGCCCAAATACATGTGTTTGTGGACGTAATTTCGGTCAGTGCAGTGCTTTATATAATTTATTTCGATAATTGCTAAGGAAGGAAGCGAAGGTAACGAAGGTAAAGAAAGCAATCATAATCGAAACGAAGAAGGAAATTGTGTGGAAATATGAGAGTGGCGTTCGTGTGACCGATCTCGCTAATATGTACAGCATGTCGAAATCCACCATCTAGACAATTTTACAAAGAAGAGATTTGTATAAGGAAACTCCTTCCAAACAATAACCACCTTCCATTTCATTCTCCTCCTCCTTCCTTCCTGCAAGCCAAAGATGTCAACTTAAATGGTGAGTACAGTATGAAATTGTTGTTTCCGGTAAGCTAGGCACTTTTTGTAACTTTTTGGTTAGTACATTAGAAAAAGTATTGGTGTTTTTGGTAAATTATACACATTATACAACCCTTTTCTATTAAAAAAAGTTAAGTAAGTGTTGCTGTGGGCGGTTCGGAACACATTAAGGGCATTTCCATTATTTCTTATGGGAAAAATAGTCTCGACTTACAACCAACTTGAGTTACAACCAGCCCTCGTGAACGAATTGAGTTCGTAAGTCAAGGCTTCACTGTACTTAAAATGTCCCTTATTGTTTTTTTAGGCTTTGTACAAAGGATTCTGGGTCTTGTGGACAGCTGGGATATCTGCCTTTATTTGAGCATCACAGGCCAGTGCACAGTGCCTTGACCAGGTGGTGGTGGTGTTTAAAAAATGGAAAAGAAAGCAGACTGGAGATTAGGAATGACTGCAAAATCATGAAGAATATGATCATTTTAAACATGTATTGTCTTTTTGGAGTAGAACTAAAATGTAGCTACAAAAAGCTAAACTAAAAAAGCGTGTTTTTAGGAGTTTTATTAAATGTTCCACAGTGTTAGTCTGGTGTATCTCTATTTACACAGGCACTGTCACTGTCAGACACAACAGAATTTCATCTACCAAGGTAAATAATGAGAAGTAATTTTGCTGACACTCACTTTAAAACAGCCATAGTAAATGCAGCCATGGGCTAGGGCAAGTGTGTCTATTGAGTCTTGTTAAAAACTACATTATTTTGCACATAACATACATAAAACTGTTTTCTATATTTAACAGTTATAACATACCTACAAGGTAGTTCAAAAACCATAACCTTAACCTTTCAATACCGCTCCTAACTTTATAAGCATGGATGCCACGCTTCACCTACAACAGCAGAAATTCTGCATACCCTATTAAAATTAGCGCCACAGCTTTACCTTCTCCAGATATTAAACAGTTATGCCACAGGCTCTAGGAATTAGATGTTTACATTATTCCTTTATTTAATTTTATAAAAAAAAAAAAAAAACCTAAATCCGATAACTGGAAATCTGTACTAACGTGAAGGCGTCGACGTTGATAAGAAGACTTCCACGTGCAAAGCCCGGGCTGTTAAGAACTGAGCGACTTGGTTCTCATGACGTGGCGTTCACTGATTGGTTCCAACTTGTGCCAGTCTGCTTCAGTAAACACTTCCCTTAAGCCTGCGTTACCATTTAACCGTGTAATTTGGGTACATGAAAGCGCTGTGCAAGTAAATATCGATTTGAGGGCGTGTGGGTTTTGGGCTTTTAACGGAGTGCATCTGGCAACAAACACACTGCACTCATTGGGATTCAGTTCATGGGGGATTCGATTTCATACTGCGTATTGGGGTCCAGTAAGATAACGCGTTGCCGCACCCACCACACGACTGAACTACCGGGATTGTGACCCGAGTGCGGCTGGTGACACCTCAGCACCACACAGGAACAGTGTGAGTTTATTTTTACGGTGGCTGGAGTGCCAATCCTCTCATCAACCCCCAAGTTTTCCCTGAAGTTGTAGGACACGATTGTTGGGCTGGGTGCAGATGTCGCAATTGTTGGTTAGGGGTCTTGCTCAACGGGCCCAACGGAGTAGAGTCACTTCTGACAGATCCCTAATCTCAGAGCCACCACTCCGCCCAGTCCAAACGAAACATATAACGTAATTCACTGAGCTGTATCGAGCTGTAAAAGCAGGACCTGGCAAACCTGCTTGATGGTCAGTCCGACTGTTCACACTCCGCGTTTGTTTGTTTGGATCTAAGTGTGTTTTGATGCGGTTAACAACTGTAGGCTACTTTATCGTTGAACATCTGGAAGCCTTTAATGAAATTATTGTAGCCGAACCTAACACATTTCGGCTAATTTTTATTACTCTATTGTTGCTTGCAATCCTAAAAGACACAACGAAACACTCCGTGATGACGACTACGACGCGACTTCTCCGGACTGTGGATGTTCAATTGAAAAAATGCCGCCGTCTTCTCCCGTATTAGCGCTAGTGTTGTCTCTGTTTACTGCTCCTCTTCGCCGATATTAATGCTATCAAACGCGTTTTTAAAACTTCCATCCGTGAAGCATTGATGAATATCGAAGACGTGACAGACACTACAGCACGTTCTGCAAGCTGAGAAAAAATCCCACATATGGATATAAAAAGAACAATGTGCACCGCAATGATTGTCCCTGCCTATTTTATTGATAAACATTCTGAAATTCTGTTACTTCCGTTGTGTCATCTGTGTATATGAAACGCCTCACTTAAAGCAGTTACAGCACAGGAGACCAGTTGTCACCCTCGTTTTAGATCCTAGTGTTAGAGGATATATGACAAAAGTCGCCCTATAGTCATTAGGCATCACTGTACACCGGCTGCCTCAAAATGTTGCTGACGTCGCGACCCTTGGGTCCTATTCCTACTGCATCCTTTCCTTCCTGGCGCATTTATTATAACTTTATTTCTTTGTTTGTACTCTTGCGATTCCCAGTGGCACGACAATCGCCATTAAAGAGCCACAGAAGCGTCAAAGTTAACTCGAGTGACTTTCCGACTCGCCGGTGTGTAAATCAGCAGTTTAAATTTCACTTACGATGCTGTGGCATTCTGCTAACGAAAAGCCAATAAAAGGAGATCCATTCTCAACGCGCCGTCAGTTTCAGCGCACACGCTATTATTTTTTTTATAGGTGAAGTTAATGTCTGTACCGTCGGCCGCCCATGATTTACACCAGACACAAAATAAATAACATTTAACGGCCCCAAGACTCACTGAACTTTTTCCTGCTCTCCCAGCGACTAATTATTTCCTTTAGCACTTTAGAAAATGCAATATATAGCAGGAAAAAAAAAATGACCCCGCCTGACTGGTGCTTCTTACTATGCAGTGGAGGCTCAAGCCTGTTTGTGAAACGAGCCCGGCTTTAACACTAATCTTGGCTTATCTCTGTTCAGCAACACTCGCGGTCCTTCAGGAGGCACAATAAAAATGATTCCAAGCAGGTTTATTCTAAAATGTATCGCTTTCTTTAGAAGGTGAGAGAGGTGAATGAAGTTGAGGGGGAGCGACTTGCTAATTCAATATGTCATTACGAGCTGCCGACTCCAATCCGATAATTCAGCACTGAAGAGTTAACGCACGCGGCCACAGAATTTATACTCGAGCCTTATCCTGGAGGACGGGCTGGTTTCCTTTCTAGATTTTTTTTTTCAATTACAGTATAAAGCCTCATAAATAGGCTCAATCATAGAATGTAATAACCACTTTACTATTCACATGAATATAAAAGAGTACGTGAATTCCTATTTCAGCTTTTCCGAAGATAAATCCTACCAATTAAAAAGACTAAGAAGTCATTTGGGGCAGTGACACTGGCCAGTTTGAAAAAAAAAAGGCCTGAAGCATGCGTTGTGCATGGACACTTATGAATTATCAGTCAGTTTCTTCCCAAGAATAAAAATACAAATCTGTAACTGGCTGCTTTTTGGATATACAGAAGCACACCATGAACGAGATACATCAAGTTTGAAAAAGTTCTTGTGTTCTCTCTCCAAGTGTATCTGATTATTCTTGACAAATGTAATGTGCTACCTCATCTATCCAACTTCACCTTCTGCTGTCAAGTTAACAGGTTAACTCTGCATACAAAAACATACACGTGTGAGTAAATTTAAGGTAAGCTGATGTTATCAAAAACCTTAAAGAAGGTTGCACACTCCGTGATAGTTCAGTACTGCAGTACTGCATTCCAATATACAAAGGTGGGCAAAAGTAGGTTTACAGTTGTTTGTATGGAAAAATGCATGCAGGGTAGGATTATTACAATAGCTTTATTAACTCAAAAGAATGTCACAATGGCACAGTGCACTGACTTACAATCTTGTAAGTGCTCAAATTGCCTGTCTCACATACTCACAACTGTAAACCTGATTTTGCCCACCCCTGTGTGTGTGTGTGTGTGTGTGTGTGTGTGTGTGTATAGGGTGAGTCAAAATTATATTAACATTTGAATGGCGGAAACAATTTATTCACAAACATACGTCATATGTGCAAGATGATTTACAGTAATGTCTCAACCTGTTCAACATCATGTTCAACACACAAAAACCAACGAGCAACAGTACCATTTAAAGCCCGGACACACATTTAGCATGGAATAGATGATCCCACAATCCATATTCTGTCCTTCAGGTCATTGATATCACAAACTTTCCTGCTATACACACACGCGCTCCTTCATCATGCCCCATAACCTGAAATCACAGGGTGTCAAATCAGGGGAGTGTGGAGGCCATGGAAATGGTCCACCATGAACTATCCATAGACCTGGAAAGGTGTGGTTGAGATAAAAATAATCCAGTAGTATTAACATAATTTTGACTCGCCTTCTGTGTGTATATATATATATATATATATATATATATTTGCAGCTGGAGATCTACAAAGGGAGAAAAAATGAATCACGTATCATAAAGTAGTTTTTATTCCTGAGCTTTCAACCCCTACCAGGGGTCTTCATCAGAGGATAATGCTTAGACTTACAAGAATCAAAGGCAATATATAGCAACACATTAAGTGGGGGGGGGGGGTTGAGGTGACTAAGTCAGTATGATCAAGGGGGGGGGGGTTTGTATAGTTAATTTATTATGTACATGTTCTTCTTAAGTTAGCATATGCTGGATTTATGTTCAAGTGTCTGTTGATGGCGTTTTCATTTGATAGCCAAGACTCGGCCAACTCTCTGGCGCTTTTTGTACTGGCCTTAAATTTTACTTTTACATTGTCCCAGTTGAATGTGTGTCCTGTTGATTTAGTATGTGCGTAGATCAATGATAGTGCGTCCTTTCTTCTGACGGCATTGCGATGTTCCTGTACACGTGTTGAGATTCTTTTTGAAGTTTGTCCTATGTATACCGCTGAGCAAGAATTGCATGGGATACTATAAACTGCGTTTTGTGTTTCTGCAGTCGATTTCTTGTTTTTGGCATTAAAGAGGACTGTGCGCAAATTGTTCGTGGGTTTGTGTGCTATTCTGACGCCCCACTTGGTCAGGATGCGCGCTGTACCTTCTGACACCTTGTGGTGATAAGGTAGTGAGTGCCAGGTGGGGTGGGGGTTCTGATTTAAGTCAATTGTTTGCTGATTTATTTGTGTAAGCCAGAGAGTTGGCCGAGTCTTGGCTATCAAATGAAAATGCCATCAACAGACATTTGGACATAAATCCAGCATATGCTAACTTAAGAAGAACATGTACATAATAAATAAACTATACAACCCCCCCCCCCCCCCTTGATCATACTGACTTAGTCACCTCAACCCCCCCCACTTAATGTGTTGCTATATATTGCCTTTGATTCTTGTAAGTCTAAGCATTATCCTCTGATGAAGACCCCTGGTAGGGGTTGAAAGCTCAGGAATAAAAACTATTTTATGATACGTGATTCATTTTTTCTCCCTTTGTGGATCTCCAGCTGTAAATATGCAAACCGTATCATATATATATATATATACACATATAGTGGTGGATAGCCAGGGCCCTTACCCAGCTGGGACACCTCAATAGTGGAAGGACCCAGGGAGAGAGTTTATTTAGGACATTATCTCCCTCAGAACGCTACAGGGCAGCTCTCCTGGGTGGCACCACCGATTCCCGCAAGGCACATTGGGAGTTGGAATTTGGTATACAGCCTTGTTGGGTTTCGTGGAGGCCACCAGGTTGAGTGGCAGTGCCCTACAGTGAACTTCCACCACACCTGGGAGTGATTCCAGGTAACGCTGATGAGCCTCCTGGAACACTTCCAGGAACTGAATAAAGGGATCCACCTCACTCCACTTGGAGATCCAGAGTTGGGAGGAGGAAGATGAAGCTTGCCAGAGAGGGAATGGAGGTGGAAGGATTGAGAGGGAGGTGAACAGAAGAAAAGGACTGTGAAGAGTGTACTTTGATGCTTTGTACTGTGCTGTCCTTTGGGGAGCAAGGAAAGAGTGTTTCCCAGCTGTGAATTGAAGTGTGTTGTGTGCTACACTCGTGTCTCTGCCTGTCTGTGATGGCTTAGGGCAGCTATACGCGCCCTGGGTTTCCACAATATATACATACATACATTCATACATACATACATACATACATACATACATACATATATATTATATATTGTCGTACATGGTTGGGGGTCAGACCCGGCCGGGATGCCTGGAAGGACTAGGTCATGGCATATTTGTCCTCCGGGCCACGAGGGGGCAACTGCCCTGGAGTAGCAGAGGCCCACAGAAGGAGGAGTACGGAGGCTCAAGACCGTTGTCACCGCCAGGGGGCACACCGAGCCTCATGGAGCCCGAGACTTATTTACTTCCGCCACAACCATAGAGGACGATCCTTCCAGGGTCACCCGGAGTGCTTCCGGGTGCTCTCCTGATGCTTCCGCCACACCAGGACGTGACGTCAGGTAGAGCACCTGGAGCTCATCCGGGTGAGGATAAAGGGGGCCACCTCCCTCCTGTCAGTGAGCTAGAGTCGGGAGCAGGAGCAGGACGAAGCTCCTGGAGAGAGGAGACAGGTGGCCCAGGGACAAAGAAAGAGAAGGCCCAGGAAAAAGGTGACTGGGGCTGAAGACACTGTGTTGTTGTGCAGAACTAAGTCGTGTTGTTGTGTGGCACAGACGAAAATAAAAGTACATTTGATAAAGATGTGGTCTCCGACTGGTGGTGTCCAGGCAAATATCACAATATATATATATATATATATATATATATATATATATATATATATATATACAGTGATCCCTCGCTATATCGCGCTTCGCCTTTCGCGGCTTCACTCCATCGCGGATTTTATATGTAAGCATATTTAAATATATATCGCGGATTTTTCGCTGCTTCGCGGGTTTCTGCGGACAATAGGTCTTTTAATTTCTGGTACATGCTTCCTCAGTTGGTTTGCCCAGTTGATTTCATACAAGGGACGCTATTGGCAGATGGCTGAGAAGCTATCCAGCTTACTTTCTCACTCCCTCTCTCTCTCTCTCTCTCTTGCGCTGACGTAGGGGGGTGTGAGCAGGGGGGCTGTGTGCAGCTGCTTCCTGAAGGACATGCTGCACGGAGTTTCGCATACTTAAAAGCTCAAAGGGCACGTATTGATTTTTTTTTATCTGTCTCTCTCTCTCTCTCTCTTCCTGCTCCTGACAGAGGGGGTGTGAGCTGCCGCCTTCAACAGCTTTGTACCGGCGGTGCTTCGCATACTTAAAAGCCAAAAAGCCCTATTGATTTTTTTTTTGACTGCTTGCTTTGCACTCCTTTGAAAAGGAAGATATGTTTGCATTCTTTTAATTGTGAGACAGAACTGTCATCTCTGTCTTGTCATGGAGCACAGTTTAAACTTTTGAAAAAGAGACAAATGTTTGTTTGCAGTGTTTGAATAACGTTCCTGTCTCTCTACAACCTCCTGTGTTTCTGCGCAAATCTGTGACCCAAGCATGACATTCTAAAAATAACCATATAAACATATGGTTTCTACTTCGCGGATTTTCCTATTTCGCGGGTGGCTCTGGAACGCAACCCCCGCGATGGAGGAGGGATTACTGTATACACTAGTTTGTTCCTGTGAAAGAAAGTTTACTCAATCAAAAATGAAAACCACGACTTTCTTGATATTAAAAACCACAACTTTCTTGATATTTTAGTTTATCTGAAAATCTAACAACATCACAATAAAGCTTGATAAATTCTGAAAAGAATGATACCAAACATATATATGTACATTTTAAAATAAGCCCGATTTAAAGCTTGACAAAAAAGTCACATAAAATTGTTGCACAAAATCGTTGCACTTTTAGGCTTAGGATTTTATACATATAGAATAGATATATATGTGTGTGTGTGTATTATTGTTTAGAACAAGCTTGGAGGTTCAAAAGTTTTACATATAAGAGGGAGCAAGAAACAGAGACGGTGTAATTGAATTTGTTCCAGAATGGGAAGGTGGAATATAAATTGTAGTCGTCACGTTACATCCACCACTGCAAAATGCCAGACCTTGGCTTCTGTATAGGCACATGCAAAAAACAGTGCAGTTACAGTTGATATAACCTTCAGATTTTAAAAGCTGTGACCATTTGTACTTGAAGAATTGAAAAATAAACTACAGTATGTATAATCATGTATGTCTAGAAGATCAAGAAATTTACTATCAAACTTTTTTTTAACGGCAAGAGCCAGGTACTATTAATAACAGAATTTTAATATTTCTTCAATTATACACTTTCTCGGAAAGGGACCATGATTCTTATATATATGATAGCTTTTTGAAATCAAAAAAGTAAAAATAAGCATGAAAACAGGAAACTTGACGGAGGTATCATAAAATCAGCCTGGGCTCCTGGTCACACTTCAAGACATACAGCTTAAATTTCTGACATGACAGAAATATTTACGATTGTACGACAGCCCAGTGGTAAGATGCAATTGGGCATCACAACCTCTCTTATGCCGCAGATGAAACTATGGCTGATGAAGCTGAAATTCAGTTGGCGACTGCAAATCAGGTGCAGAGATCGCACTGTGTATGCCTGGGTTTACAATCTTACAGGTCCTTTCACAGAATGTACTGCCATAAGGGATGTTACTGAAAAAATATTTTTAACAAAATACCAAACTGAAATTCTATTCAGTGAAATTAACAATAAATAGATGTAGTGACAATAAAGATGAATTATTGACAGACAATAGGAGGAGTTTGGAAAAGACAGACAACCTATTGGAGAAAAAGCCCATCGCCAGCTGAAATGCCACTTGCATAGAATACTGAGTCTTTCTTTCTTTCTTTCTTTCTTTCTTTCTTTCTTTCTTTCTTTCTTTCTTTCTTTCTTTCTTTCTTTCTTTCTTTCTTTAAGATGAACCTGAGTTTAGTGCAGACATTCCTGAAGCGACTGTGGTACCGGCTATCTTGAAACCTGTGGATACTGAAGTCATGTATGCACTCCGTGTACAGCATAGACCGACTTCTTTGGATGGTGCTGTGGGGAAAGAGCTCTATAAAATATGTGTGCTGGCACGTCACTGGGAACTACTGAGCACAACAAAAGTACTGGTGATCTGCAATGGCAGGTACTGCATGGCATCATTGCTGTTAATTTCTATGTCTCACTGATAATCCTTCAGGTACGGACAAATGTCTTTTCTGTGGAGAGAGAGAGAGAATGTCTTCCATGGTTTTCGTTTCTGTCTTAGATCTCTTGTGAATGCTGTTATTTCTGTTTTTTTGTGTTCTTAACTTGCCTTTTAATGATTGTTTATTTATTTATAGTGTTATCAGGAAAAAAAGAACAATCAGGAGGAATGTCAGTTTGGTAATTTCCTCAATGGACCTCAAATAATTTGATGATTACTGATTAATAAAGTTCAGGTCAAAACTCAAACTTTTTCTTTCTTTCTTCTTTGTAATCCTTTTTTCAGCTTCTCTTCCAACCCCTGTTAAAATGCCACTGCATCCCCCACCACACTGTGTTTTTGGTTCGCCTGCTTCCAGCATGTTTCTCTTCCCCTTCTCCTGAGATGACTCCTGCTCAACTGCAAGCACATTAAAATGATCACAACCCGTAATCTGTGGAGTAAAGCACCGTACAAGCAGGAGAATTCCCACAGGGCCATGAGCTGCATTCTGAAAAGCTGTATCGAAGCACTAAAATGAAAACAGTTTTTTCTCCTCCTTGCTTGACAGCGAGGCAGTGATAAAAAGCGTGGTGATGTGAATGCTCCCTTTCCCAGCCCTCCTCACCTATTGGCATCAATCACATCCACTTTTCCAGACACACTTCCATTTGTATGCCAGTTGTTGAGCAGAGTTTGAATTGTAAGAATACTGTTCCAATCAAACAAGTGAGAAAATCATATACGAATCACCCATCTCCAGATAACTGATGCAAACTATCTATAAACCTATCGACGTATTAGTCCAATTACTGATTTCTCTTGTGAAGTTTTTCTTCTGATAATTTCCAGGTCAGTAATGATCTTGGTGTGAGTATCAGATAGTGTTAAGCTGCTGCACACTTGTGTCACATATTTACCTCTTCTTATATACACACTTTTACATGCTCTTTGTGTGATTAGGATTGATTAGGCCAGGGATGCCCAGACAAAGGGCATGACGGACATTCCCTTGCTACAAAGGATGCTAGATTAAGATAGATAGATAGATAGATAGATAGATAGATAGATAGATAGATAGATAGATAGATAGATAGATAGATAGATAGATAGATAGATAGATAGATAGATAGATAGATAGATAGATAGATAGATAGATAGATAGATACTTTATTAATCCCAATGGGAAATTCACATTCTTCAGCAGCAGCATACTGATACAATAAATAATATTAAATTAAAGAATGATAATAATGCAGGTGAAAAAACAGACAATAACTATGTATAATGTTAAATGTTAACGTTTACCCCCCCGGATGGAATTAAAGAGTCGCATAGTTTGGGGGAGGAACGATCTCCTCAATCTGTCAGTGGAGCAGGGCAGTGACAGCAGTCTGTCGCTGAAGCTGCTCTTCTGTCTGGAGATGATACTATTAAGTGGATGCAGTGGATTCTCCATAATTGATAGGAGCCTGCTGAGCGCCCTTCGCTCTGCCACAGATGTTAAACTGTCCAGCTCCATGCCAACAATAGAGCCTGCCTTCCTCACCAATTTGTCCAGGTGTGAGGCGTCTTTCCTCTTAATGCTGCCTCCCCAGTACACCACTGCGTAGAAGAGGGTTCTCAGGTTCTCAGGAGCTTGAGGACTCCCACCCTACCTTTAAGAAGGGTCCATTTATAGGGTTGTTATTGTCACACATATAGTTATGCAGTGAAATTATGACCTGCAAGTGCTAATCAAAGTGCAACACATCAGCACTCTTGGGTGCCATTAGTGAGCAGGACCACTCTGCCTCAAAACTTCCCCCTTAATTTATGACAATTGTTTAACATACATTTTTTTTCTCTAAATTGAGAACAATTGGCAGAATCATGCAAGGTTCACTGTGGAGTCCTAAATGGGAAAGGTTCTGTCTGCATTCTGATGTGCTTGATGGGCTCATTCAATCAAGCTATGAACCACATCACATATTTCTGTATGCAATTACACTTTTTATATGACAGATAGTAAACCAACAACCCGAAGTAAGCAAACTAAATGGTGAAATATATAATTTGTGGAAGTGCATCATATATTTGCAGAGCTATTATGTGTTACTGGAGGAGTTAATAATAGATTAAGTTCATTTAAAGCCTAGTTAACAGCACTCGATATTGCAGTGTGATCACAAAATATTTCAGGCAAGCCTTTCTAACAAGCATTTCTCCCCTCGTATACGTTTCCATAAAAGCACCATAAAATTCCAGTCGGAACCATTTAAAGTAACCACTTACCACATGGCCCCTTTCGGATCACCTTGATCCTTCGCTGATTGTTGCACTGAGCCTTCTCCAGCTCGCACTCATTGCTGTAGGTAGAATAATCAGATCCGCAGACTGGTGCCACAACAGAAGGGCAAACTATTTTCTTGCAGTGACAGGTTCCTCTAGAGGGGTCAGTGGCATCCTTCTCGCAGACGGCTCCAAAGCCACACAGCATTCCTCGACACACTTCAAAAATACAATGAAAGAAACAAGGTAAGAAAATTCTGGTCAGTGTCTGAATGCTGAACATCTTAAGGTTTGCCGGATCTCTGTTATCTGTGCCTAAATTAACAAGCGATGAATAAAGAGAGCATTATATAACAAAGAGATCTGGGAGGAAATCAGTTAATTAAAATGGAAATACGTTAAAAAAAAGAAATAATTATTATGGTAATAATTAACAGTCATATACAATTAGGAAAAATGTAAGAGTCTATTTCATAAATCTTCTAATCTATATATAAAGCTGAATGTGTGTTTTTATCTGGTATGTAAACCCAGGCCATTGACCCAGTCTCTGCTAATATTATACTGATTCCCCATTTATACTTATACATGGGAAGACATATTTTTCCACCTGAGTATTTTTACCTGTACTTTATTAGGCAAGATATTTTTGAAATTTGGCACAGGTATGCAAATTTGCTCCCATTGATGGTTTGCTTTGAGGCCATAGTTATTTGGTGCCCACAGCTGCACTTAATTCCACCCTGGGCAGCACTGGGTGCCCCTGTTATTCAACAATTTAAACATATATATAATTCCAAAAGTCATCAGAGATTATTAAGTAAATAAAATATTGCTTAAATTCTGTTATTTTCATTTAACTACAGTGGTGTGAAAAACTATTTGCCCCCTTCCTGATTTCTTATTCTTTTGCATGTTTGTCACACAAAATGTTTCTGATCATCAAACACATTTAACCATTAGTCAAATATAACACAAGTAAACACAAAATGCAGTTTTTAAATGATGGTTTTTATTATTTAGGGAGAAAAAAAAATCCAAACCTACATGGCCCTGTGTGAAAAAGTAATTGCCCCCTTGTTAAAAAATAACCTAACTGTGGTGTATCACACCTGAGTTCAATTTCCGTAGCCACCCCCAGGCCTGATTACTGCCACACCTGTTTCAATCAAGAAATCACTTAAATAGGAGCTGCCTGACACAGAGAAGTAGACCAAAAGCACCTCAAAAGCTAGACATCATGCCAAGATCCAAAGAAATTCAGGAACAAATGAGAACAGAAGTAATTGAGATCTATCAGTCTGGTAAAGGTTATAAGCCATTTCTAAAGCTTTGGGACTCCAGCGAACCACAGTGAGAGCCATTATCCACAAATGGCAAAAACATGGAACAGTGGTGAACCTTCCCAGGAGTGGCCGGCCGACCAAAATTACCCGAAGAGCGCAGAGACGACTCATCCGAGAGGTCACAAAAGACCCCAGGACAATGTCTAAAGAACTGCAGGCCTCACTTGCCTTAATTAAGGTCAGTGTTCACGACTCCACCATAAGAAAGAGACTGGGCAAAAACGGCCTGCATGGCAGATTTCCAAGACGCAAACCACTGTTAAGCAAAAAGAACATTAGGGCTCGTCTCAATTTTGCTAAGAAACATCTCAATGATTGCCAAGACTTTTGGGAAAGTACCTTGTGGACTGATGAGTCAAAAGTTGAACTTTTTGGAAGGCAAATGTCCCGTTACATCTGGCGTAAAAGGAACACAGCATTTCAGAAAAAGAACATCATACCAACAGTAAAATATGGTGGTGGTAGTGTGATGGTCTGGGGTTGTTTTGCTGCTTCAGGACCTGGAAGGCTTGCTGTGATAGATGGAACCATGAATTCTACTGTCTACCAAAAAATCCTGAAGGAGAATGTCCGGCCATCTGTTCGTCAACTCAAGCTGAAGCGATCTTGGGTGCTGCAACAGGACAATGACCCAAAACACACCAGCAAATCCACCTCTGAATGGCTGAAGAAAAACAAAATGAAGACTTTGGAGTGGCCTAGTCAAAGTCCTGACCTGAATCCAATTGAGATGCTATGGCATGACCTTAAAAAGGCGGTTCATGCTAGAAAACCCTCAAATAAAGCTGAATTACAACAATTTTGCAAAGATGAGTGGGCCAAAATTCCTCCAGAGCGCTGTAAAAGACTCATTGCAAGTTATCGCAAACGCTTGATTGCAGTTATTGCTGCTAAGGTTGGCCCAAGCAGTTATTAGGTTCAGGGGGGCAATTACTTTTCACACAGGGCCATGTAGGTTTGGATTTTTTTTCTCCCTAAATAATAAAATCCATCATTTAAAAACTGCATTTTGTGTTTACTTGTGTTATATTTGACTAATGGTTAAATGTGTTTGATGATCAGAAACATTTTGTGTGACAAACATGCAAAAGAATAAGAAATCAGGAAGGGGGCAAATAGTTTTTCACACCACTGTATATATTCATTGTATATTTTTACATTCACTGTGTTTTTAACAATTTTCTAGCAGTGTCTCTTATCTCAAGAGTAACAGTCTCAATCCACGGTACTAATTCTCTTCATAGTTTCAAACTCTACAGTCATGTCAACTCTTAATCTCCATTTGCTTAAACCGTGAAGGTTCAACTCTGTTCATCTTTTTGCTCACAGCTCATACCTGTCATTCTCAGCCTGCCTAGCTGCTCACCTCTGGACTTTCTGGAGTACTGCTGTGTCTTTTTTGTAGCCCGTAGACCAAACCTGCAGTCAGTTTTCCAGGTGAGTAGTCACAATGTACACAGCGGCCGCGGCCTAGCTTGTAATTGAACATGGCTGTTTGGAGTGACGAGACAGCACAGTTAAACACGGCTCCAGCCTCTTCAAAATGTATGAAACTGCTATTTTTTAAATCAATTCATCCCAAGAAGAGTGCGTACTCCAAAGTTACTGGCATTCAAAAATTTCACTCCTCACAAATAACGTGTACATATGACCACAGGCACAGACTGCTGCATTTGCCTTCTGTCAGCCTGACCCGTATTTTACAGTTGCCTTGCATTAGTTCATGGAAGCCTTCCTCATTGTGCCTTTGCCATGCAGTACGTATTTCTTTTTTCTAGCTGCCATTACAGTTAGATATGTGGATCCTAATATTTTTTGGCCTTTGCATGACTTTTTGCTTTCACGCCTACATTGCAGTTACCATTTGAATGCCAACTCCTACACATTAATTGAGAGCACACATAAACTAACTCCTACTCGGCCATGTGGAGAAGGCATGCCCACCAGTCTGTGCCTGCCAAAGCCTCCCTTCACACAACACCCATTGATGTAAGTCATAATTTTAAAGGCCTAATGTGACGTGAAGGATAATCAAGAAAAACACAAAGTGGTAAATACAGTATGTGTGTTGTTTCTAAAGGAAGGGAAGACTTAAATGTCTCTTGGATTAACCTCTGGCAGTGTTTCAGGTGCAAGTGTGTCACCTCAATTGCATCTTTGTCATAATTTTGTGCACAGTCATAAAAACAGATAAAGTAGCCCTCAATTCAAATCACTGAACTGTTATGGAGTGATTCATAACTTGCTGAATTTGCTTAAGCCAACAATCAGTCACCAACCAGAGTGTAACTTAGCAGCACTGCACACAATGTGGGATTTGGCCCTGAATGGGGTGCCAGTACCTCACGCGGTGCATTCAAAACACATTCACTCACGCCAGCCCACAACAGAGTCACCATTTACTCAAACATGACTTGCTTGTGCCCAAGCTAATTGACCTGTTTTACCCTTGGGAACAATTTACAAATATAAACTCCCTAGTAATAAAATGAGAAAATAAAGTAAGATACAAATTACAAAACAGAACGAGCAAAATTGGTAAATTCATAGTGTATATTAACTGAAATGAAAAGAAACCAACACAAAAATGAAAAGGGGCACATTTTTAAAGTGACTTCTGAAACACAACTCGGTCTGCCAGCTGGCCTCTGAAAACCTGACTTGGGGCACACAATTCCTTAACGAATTCTTTATTTCACTTGTTTCTGACCCGATCACTCAATGATTAAAAATGATATGGAGTTATTCCAGAAGGTCTGAAATCTGTTAAAGGATCACGCACCCAAAAGTGATTTTTTTTTAACATGTTACTTATGCCATGTAGTTTGTGAAGGTGGCAGAGAAAAAAATTAACGTGATGTTTCCATATAGAACAGAGATAACCAAATTTCAGACAGAATATCCATCTGTGGTGATCACTGCAAGACAACAGGAAATAATATCAAAGACATCCAGAATATTTTATACATTACTTGTATCACATAATCCACAGGTTGAGACGTTTCAAACACATTTATTTTTACAAAAATATTCTTTATAAAAAAAAAAAACGAACACACACACCTCTGGAAAACAATCTCGTAAATGAAAATGAAACAGGCTCAGATGCCAACGAGCATCAAATTGTAGGCCCGTCTCCCATTGTTACATTTGCATTCATCGAGATGAGCCACAACTGGAGTACCGCGAGATTATTTAATGGCAGTCTGAGAAACTGTACGGTTTAATCAGTCTTCTGCTTGTTGAAGCATCTTGGATATGCACAATTATAAGTCATATTCTCTTCCTGATGTCGCTATCACGCAGTTTTCTTTAACTTTTCATCTTTATTTGTCTATGTCTTTCTGTGCAATGTAGACATCATGTAAAGCGCAGTGTTAACCAGTGAATAAGCGGTTACTGGGCTCGACTTGTGACCAATGAATGAGGGGGAGGCGGGTCTTCAATTCAAATGCTTGGTTGTGACTGAGCACGTTCTGTTTCAGTTCATGAGAATGATTTCCTAAAGTAGTTTACTTTAGTTAACATACAGGTGCTTGGGACATTGTGAGCCTATCACTGGATGACTTGACTTATAGATCATGCAACAGGATTACATTGAGATTTTTTTCATGGATGTTTTTGATACAGTTTGCCGTTTTGCAGTGTTGGTCACCTTGTACCCCTATTCTAATAGAGACTTGGTTATTTCTTTTCTGCATGATAACATGAAGGGCGGCACGGCGGTGCAGTGGTAGCGCTGTCTCGCAGTAAGAAGACCAGGGTTCGCATCTTGGCTTCTCCCAGCGTGGAATTTGTATGTTCTCCCTGTGTGGGCTTCCTCCAGGTGTTTCGGCTTCCATGCAGGTTGGTTGAGTTGGGAATGCTAAATTGGCCCTGGTGTGTGTGTGTGTGTGTCTGTATGTGTGTGTTAACCCTGTGATGGACTGGTGCCTAGACCAGGGTTTGTTTCTACCTTGTGCCCTATGATGGCTGAGAGAGAGGTTCCAGCCAACCCTACACCCCTGGTCTGGATTAAGTGGGTTAGAATATGACATGATAACATGAGATTTTGTTTCTTGGTTATCACTACTAACTACACAGAGTAAGTAAAATATCAAAATATAGTTTTTGGGTGGAGTATTTATTTAATATTCATTCTTCCACATGTTTTGTGAATCACCCATTTGGTGTGCTTTCTCTTGGCAGAGTACACATAATTGGTGTTCATCATTCCAAAACAAAGGAAGCAGTACGCACTCTGCGAGTCTTACGGATGATGTTGATGGTTTAATATTAATAAGTACAGTACAAAGAATAGCAACTGTGTGCATCATCATGTAGCACTTGGTTTGTACCAGTGCATATATACTGATGTGCTAGCCAGTGGATGTCCCAGTGTAAATGAATGTCTTTTTTGGCAAATGACAGCAATTAATATCCCATTTTTAATGGGCTATGAAGGCTCAGAAGATGAATGATAGATATCATGCAACATGGGTCTTTTTGCAGTTAGTTGATGAAATCTAAGAAGAATAAAAATGTGTTTTCTTGTTATGCACTCTGTTAATATGCCTTACAATCTATGGAATAATTAGATATGTAGTGCTGTCATTTATTATTTTATAAACCCCTAATGCACATGGGTGTTATTATCAATCATTAAATTGCTCGTAATAAAAATAACAAACTTCCCAGAGCAGATTTTGTATGTATGCATTGGGCCATGATATTGTTAACTCTGTCTCTATGTTGTACTCTACCTGGCAGCAACTATCAAAAGGCAGATATGAAACATCCTTTATAAGGCACATAAATACACATTTAACAGTTCATACTCTTTCTTAATAACTAACCCAACTGTCTAAGACTGCAGAAGGAAGCTCACATGAATACGGAATAGAACTTGAGTGAGGTGAGATGGCAGCAGTAATGATGCTCTGCAGTTGTGCTGCTTGATTCTGTTATCATGCTTCTATCTTCTGAACCCAGTTTGTCCATTATAGGATTGTGAGAAGTTAAAGTCTATTGCTGAGTTTAATGAAAATCTAGTAAATACCTCCACCGATCGTGTTTTTACATGGTCTTCATTTTGGTTAACTAGAGCTTATTCTGTGAGTAATCTGCACAAGTCAGAAGACATCAGCCCATCATTGTGCACACTTACTCTTAAAACTGTTAAGGACGCTAAAAATGTACCCATGAATTATTATGAGCCTACTGGAACACCAAGAGAAGATATGGAAACTAGAAAACATGGTCAGAAAGTAGCAGAAGGGCAAAACCAGGAAGACAATTTGAAATTATGCATGTGAAACCAAAGTACAAATACAAACAGGGATATCTGGAAGAGAATTGAAGTCTGGGCTGAAACAAACACTAGGGCCTACCTAGTAAAGAAGCTAACTTGGTAAAGCTTTTTAAGTTGTTTGGAATATCCACCAAGGGATAGTGAAATTGCAATGTGGTGCCATATATTTAGAGGAAGTACTGGTGACCATGGCTCCTACGATAATGAAGATGGGAATGTGATACCACGCCAACAAAGTAGAATCAAGTAAGTAAGGTTCATTAAACACAGGGTAAGATGTTACTATCCATTGTGCGAGCACTTACAAGTGACAATCTTGATGTAAATGATAGGAAAGAGTGGGAATCCTCCTTCCTTGACGTTTCATCAATTATCCCAGAATTGTCCCCCTACTTGTCTACCTAATCCTCAGCAACACTATTTTGGAGCCCAGTTGAGGTCATACCTCTTCAACTAAAGTCACTGGCTGCTCTTTTCTGTCATGTATGAGGTAGATTGGATAGTTTGCTTTAAGGTTTAGCCCCAGATACCCAGATCTTTGAGCAGCCTGGTCTGTAGACGTTGACACGAAGCCTCCATATCCCACTTCCACAGGAGCAACCTTTAGAGCTCCAGCCCTGATGTTGTGCTGCTGTAGCAAGCTCTGCAAAGTGCAACTTCTTGGGCTTGAACGCCTTATTCGCTGATTCTTCCAAGGGTACAGTGAGCTCAATGATGTAAACTATATGTACTGAAACAGACCAGAGCATTGGTCAGGCCTTAAAGAGCTAACAGCAATCTCTGATGGGAAGGCGAGCTGTCTGGCAATGTCTACCTTCATCTCCCAATTGTGGGCTGAGTGTATCTGCCCTAGGTCTAGTAGTGAGAAGACACTTCTGCCAGTTTTTTTCCCCATCACAGATGAAAGCTACTGTTTTCCAATAATGAGTTATTCTTGGGGGTAGAGAATTTATTGTAACTTGCTTGATCTCCAGGGCTGAAGCAAGGAACTTTAGAACTTGGTTGTGCCACCAAGTACTGTATAATGCCCTTGAGTAAGGCTGATCTTACACCCTGCTAGGATGTGTTTTGAGGGATACTGGCATGAAACATAGGGCACACCTTGGATCTTCACCAAGCCGCTGATGAAGATCCAAGGTTTTCATCGTATTTAGCTTTGATGATAAGCTTAGCTGACTTCCAGCTGATCTTCCTTTGCCTCAGAACAAACAAGACGATGATAGCAAATATAGCAGTGTAAAAAAAACAAAAACTAAAGTGAAAACTAGAGTCAGAAATGAAAAACCACACATGCAAATCCCTGAAAACAACGAAAAAAACACATGTATAAAAGAGGCTAAACACTACAAAAGCCAAGTCAGATATTATTCATCAATGTTCTGACCACTTTTTAAGCATTACAGAGTTGTGTACATTTCACTACTGTTGCTGAGTTCACTTAAAATGAGAGACAGAGACGATTTTGATAATATAGGGAACAAGGCAAGAACCATCCTTGGTAGGGTTTCCAGTCTGTCACATGTATAGTCTCGCTGAAGCCAGACTTATATAATATGTACGTCTAGAGACAGCCATGAGCGAATTTTGCTTAAAACTGGGTGGGAACAATAAAACAGTTTCATTGAGTAACACATTTCTTAACTACTCCAACTCTTCATGAAAGTGGCATTCAAAGTAAGGGCGGTGATTTTGAACTGCAGAGATCAGAGGTGCTCTTGTTAACCTGGTGTGACATAGAGAGCAAGCTTCTGTTTGCAATAAGCTGTGTACAGTCAAACAGTCTCCTACAAAACTCCTATTAGACATATAAATATGTGTCCTATGTGAATTGAACACATTGTGCATTTTAAACATAAACATGGCCTGTTGCAAGGGAGAAACCTTTCTGCAGCATCAGATTATACATTCAACAGCATCAATGGATGAATGGTAAATGTGAACAATATGTTGTCGAAGGTGCTGTGTGTGCTCCCTTTTGTTCAGCATTATGGCGATAGTGTAGGAGTCGATGTAAGCTTAAAGGAAATAGCAGCTCTATTTGTGAAAATATGAACAGCAAAAATTTGTATTTGAAGTAAATAGTGTGTCACACTCAAACATCAAAAGTACTGCCATTAAGAGAGCAGGTAATGAAGCGCCACAGGACTTGCAGATTTCAGTACTCAAAATACCTGACTCATCAAATCTGCTTAATGACACCAGTAAATGCATGGATGAGGCTGCACAACATCCACCTTCTGACTGCACGCCTAAACGAATAAAT
Organism: Erpetoichthys calabaricus; assembly: GCF_900747795.2. Classification (NCBI taxonomy): domain Eukaryota; kingdom Metazoa; phylum Chordata; class Cladistia; order Polypteriformes; family Polypteridae; genus Erpetoichthys; species Erpetoichthys calabaricus. Next base: position 175,151,800 of record NC_041401.2, read on the forward strand.
AAACAAAATTAACAAAACTGTCCAATAGTAAATGCAAACATGCCAAGACAAAATAGTCACTGCACTTTAACATGTGGTCATCCATAGACTACAATGCCTATTTAAACTCGACTTAACTGTTGTTTTGCCATATAGTGATGCAATAGTCAAAATGACAGAAAAATATTGTAGCAGACAGAAATACTTCCCAAATGAGGTTCCCAGTAGCTGCAGTGGTCTGTGTGTTTCTGTTTTCTCTGTTGCAGTGCTCATTACAACATACAAATGAATTATTAAGCTTCAGTTACCTTGTGCTACTAAGCTCCTGAATTGATAACAACAATTTTAGCATTTTCTCCCAGCCTCAGATATTTTGCTTAGTATCTTTTGCTCTCTCCCTCAAATCCTGGCGATGGTTTATACTTCCCAAAATGGTGGAATTGGGGGGTGGATGTTTCAAGGAGGATTCCGTTGCTCTTCACTACTTTTCAACGTGTTGTCCCCGGACATGTATTCTCATTTGAGAGTCACGTTTCTTCCCACGAGACTAATCACAGGTAACATTAGGCACATACCTATTCTCACTGTTGCAGGGCCAATTAACAGTCACCAGTGACCCTAACACACATATTGTTTGGATGATTGGTGGGAACTGGAGAACTTGGAGATGCTTCAGAGATTCTGGGGCTGTAACCACTAGAAGACTATGACATTCTTCAATGATATCAGATGAAATTTTAAATACCCCTCCTCCTGGAATTTATACTTTAGTAAAACATTTGGAGTACAGGGATACTAAAGCAAAACTAACACACGATATGAAGTTAAAACAATTAAAAATACTAGAAATCTTGTGGACCCAGAGATGTACCCCCAGTAGAGGACATTAAAGAATCAGGACTGTAATCCCCGCATAATCAAGTCAAATTTCATCTTTATAGAGTACCAACAAGAACTGTTATCAGCAAATGACAGAAAAACAGAATGAGGAACTGTTAAAATGTGGATATATCCACTGAGGTGCTAAGAATCGCTCCGGGCATAAGAAGAGTATGATGGTGATGTTCAGGTCCTCAGGCGCGGACTCCTAGACTGCTAATTAGTCCAGTCGCCTCAGGTCAGCTGCTCTGCCCTTGTAGACAGGTGGCACAAAGAATAGCAAGGAGACAAAGACCTTTAGAGCATGGCTGCTGCCTGCAATCGACCATGGTGTTAAGCAAATTAAATGCTTTGCCCTCCTCTAAGATATCGGATCAGTCCAAGGCAAGAGAGGAGTCTGTGCAAATGTCTTAATTTCTGTCATCTGTAATGTAGCTTTGGGGCAAAACGTGAAGCTGCATTAATTAACAGCCTCCCTCTCCCTTCTCTGCTAACACCATAATTGGAAGGTTAATTCTTGACTAAAGATCGCTGTTTTATTTAGTCGGGCTCATGAATGCTGAAGGGAGTTGTGAAAAGGCAGCTAGCATTTCGTAGAAAAGCTTTAGTCTTGATTCAAGTTGTAGTACTGGAGTACCCTGTTATCCACTAAATGTGGGGATTAAGGACACACTTTGGAGATTTTGTCTCACGTACAAGTGCTTTTGGAGCTTTAGAATGTTTAAAATTACAGGACACTTGACCGATGAATGAAGGTTAGAGTCAGATCTTCAATATAAAAGCATGAGCCCGTGTGAATGGACTTCCTGTTTGTGGACTGCTTTCATTTACAGAGGTATTTAATTAACAATATTTTAGAAAAAATGCATGTTTTTTTGTAGAAGTTTTGAGCATAAGACTGGATTATGTGGCACACATTAAATGAGATTTTTATCACAAGCATTTTTTATGTTGTCCAGTGTTGGTCACCGTAAGACTGCCATTCTATTAAAAACATTATTGCTGTTCTCCATGAGAACATAAGATTCAAATGTTTTTATGATTAGAGACCACTATAGTATGTTACTAAAAAAAAGAAACTGCATTCTTGCATGGAGTATCTTTTTAGAGAAAAAAACAGAATAAGCATATTTATATAACATGCATTAATTGAATCAACCATTTGTCTATGACCTCTAATTCAAAGTCTAATTCAATATCCAATATTGCATTGTTCTTTTAGCTTTTGATCACTTAGAGTGACTAACAGGATTCAGCATGCTGTATGATCTAATGGCTAAGGCATTAAACTCTTTAGCCCTGGTTCAGCCCCACCTTTGATACCATGTATGACCCTGAACAAATCACTTCAGCCGTTCTAACAAAACGCTTACACCTGGCACCATACCTGTGCAGTCGTAAAGCACCTTTGAATGCTGCTTTCTACAGACAGGCAGTCCACTTCAACAGCAATATGCAAAATGTGGTTGGGGCATCATCATGTTCCAACTGGCATCATACGAGCCATGTCACAAATCTTGCAGATATGCTGTTTTAACATTTTAGGACATGCACATTTTATGTTTAGAAACAATCTCTGCTGCCTTGCAGTAAAGAGACCAGGGTTTCACTTTCTGGATACTCCCTACATGGAGTTTGCGTGTTCTAACCGCGTCTAAACACATAGCATAAACAATGTATGTTTTAACATGTGAAACCTGAGACCTAAGGTGGGTTCAGGAGGTGGTCTGGGATTTATGGGATTTTACAGATTAAACAATTAATTAAACTAATGTAAATGTTGCCCTTGCTGTATCCAAATTATCTTCCATCCATCCATTTTCCAACCCGCTGAATCCGAACACAGGGTCACGGGGGTCCGCTGGAGCCAATCCCAGCCAACACAGGGCACAAGGCAGGGAACCAATCCTGGGCAGGGTGCCAACCCACCGCAGGACACACATAAACACACCAAGCACACACCAGGGCCAATTTAGAATCGCCAATCCACCTAACCTGCATGTCTTTGGACTGTGGGAGGAAACTGAAGCGCCCGGAGGAAACCCACGCAGACACGGGGAGAACATGCAAACTCCACGCAGGGAGGACCCGGGAAGCGAACCTAGGTCCCCAGGTCTCCCAACTGCGAGGCAGCAGCGCTACCCACTGCGCCACCGTGCCGCCCCCAAATTATCTTACACCTTTTTAATTTGTTTTGAACTGTATATTGAAATAGTGCTTTATGAGATATTTAAGAGCTATATAAATTAATGGTTGATAATTTAATTAGTTAGATGCAGGCTTCCATTGTGCAAGTGCAGGTACACAGAGTATATCAGAGCAGAGGGCTCACTTGGTGAAAAAGCCTTGCATGTGTAATTCTTTAATAGCGCCACACTCATATGTTGATGCCTGACAAGCGACAGGGAATCATTTTGTACAGTTTCATAACATCTGAATTTGGGTAGGTACTAATTGCCTATCACTGTTGAGATGGTCCCCCTTTATGCATTTATCGCAGTAGACCTGGCAATATTTTCTGATGAATTTGTACAGCATATCATTTATGAATTAAAAGATGCTGGAAGAGGCAGGTGCCTGCATGATTATTTAACTGAGTTTTAAGGTACTGGTACCAGCCGAATTCAGTATCAATGAAATATAATTTTTAAAAACAAGCTTAATTATTGCCACATTGTGTATAGCCTGTCTATATAAATAAAACAATAAGCTGCTTGTATGTGTATTTGTTTGTCTCTTTTTCAACCACATAAAAATGGCTGACACAATTTTCATGAAATTTTACATTAGCTTAGCCGTTGAGCTATAGGGAGTATATAGATGGGATATAATGGGGGGACAACCCAAAAACCAGTGCCAAAGTGGGGGCTACAATTCCCATCAGACTGCCAGAATGTGTCGGGGTTGATGGGAGGACACCATTATCAGTGCACACCAAGTCACAAAGAACAATCTGATCTGACAACTATCATCTATCCAGCCATTATCCAACCCGCTATATCCTAACTACAGGGTCATGGGGGTCTGCTGGAGCCAATCCCAGCCCACAGCAGGTCACACACACCCGCACACCAAGCACACACTAGGGACAATTTAGAATTGACAATGCACCTAACCTGCATGTCTTTGGACCGTGGGAGGAAACCGGAGCGCCCGGAGGAAACCCACACAGACACGGGGAGAACACGCAAACTCCACACAAGGAGGACCCGGGAAGCAAACCCAGGTCTCCTAACTGCGAGGCAGCAGTGCTACCACTGCCCCACCGTGCTGCCCTGACAACTATCAAGCATGGCAAATTAATACTGACATGGTAACATGTGATTTAAGTATGGTTTCCATGCTGAACGATATCCCAGTTTAAATGCTCCAGGCACATTGCTATAAAACATTATTGTTTTGGTGAGGCTACTGTAACTGCTGTGCTATTTTCTGATTTCAGGTAGAGCCAATCAGAATGGTGTCACTAAGGTGGAATTGAGAGTTGTTTCCTCTAACACTGTCCTCATACTGGGAGATGTTTAGTTTGCTTCTGTTGATGGGTTGACTGGACTCACTGAAATGTACTCTGAGATATGTTGCCTCTTTGGTGCTCTACTTATAAGTAAGTTGTCAAGTCCTCTTCCAATTAAAAGTATTCCTAAGTTCTGTCTGACATATTACTGTTCGGCTGCTGTTCCTCATTATAGATGAACTTGCTGGTCGGGTTAGGAAGTATAGTAAGTGGGATTCAAGTCAATTTAGATCCAGTGAATTCAAATTCTGTTCTATATCAGCATTCATTTGAATACCAGTGTGTAGCTTGCGTTTTATAGTCAGCCATCTCCATTACATTATCTATCTATCTATCTATCTATCTATCTATCTATCTATCTATCTATCTATCTATCTAGCAGACCAATTAGATAACACACAGGAGAGGCACAGAGTGAAGAGTAATTTAGATGTGAAGCACAGAAAGGCAGTTCTAGGTGACACTCAGCTCTGTGACCACAGAAACAAAAAGAGCTACTTTGGGAGAAACTAGCAGGGATAAGCAGAGCCAGTGAAAGGCAATAGTGACCGCTGGGTAGTGAGCAGTAGGTAAGGGTAGTTAGCATCCCATGAGGCGAGCTGCTTTTTGGCAACCCATATGCTTTTAATTCCTGTGTAAGCCATTGACTCCCCAGTACGTAATTGACGTCAATAAGACAGACGGTGGATGTATTCAGAAGTGCTGCCAAGCGGCAGAGCGTGACATCTTTCTCTATGCCCGCCGCACATGAGTTGCTGGCTGGAGCAAAGAGAGAAATTGCAGATGGAAAATTAATCAGCACTGTACCCTTATCGCTGCCCTGTGAATTGTAATGCAAATGCCATTCACCTTTGGTGTTGCAACTTGTGATGCTTGTTATGACAGCTCCTTGGGTTGCCATAGTAACAGTATTTTGGCCAACAGAAGCTAAACAGTTGCCTGTATTTGACAAATGCTCTGTTTCATTTTGGTTTGTTTTTTCACTTGATTTGGGGTGAAATATGTTTTTACGTCCAGTATCTTGAGAAGTTCTTTCAGCAGCACAGAAGCCCATCTGCTTCCATAAATTAAAGATAATGCGCTCACTGGACAAGCTGGCTAGTGCCATGAAAGTGTGGGTTAGGTGTTTTCAGAGCTCTGTAGATTTTCTCGTAGCTCACAGCTCAGGTCAGGCAGCAAATGCAACGTGACCTTGCCGTCTTTGCACTGTCACATGTTGAACTTGTGACATTCATGGATATACTATCTCAAGAATTTAAAGGGTTTCACTTATTTCATTCACAAGTACAACCTGTTAACTTCCATAATCACTAGTGTTCATGCATGACAGGTCCACTTGGGAGCAGCATCAATGGAGTGGGAGATCCTGGATGTTAAGAAAAATGTCCTTGTACACCAATGTCTGAATTCGGTTTTTCTATTGAATTTTTGTTTGTATAGTGCTTCTCACCGAGTATAGGGTTTGAGTAAATTATTAAACAATGCAACTTGTGGAAGATGAATGAAGTTTATCTGTACTTTATTAATATAGATAAACACCCATGTTAAACAAACAGTCTGTGAAACAGTAGTAAACTCAATCATGATAGTATAAAGCAATAGCAAGGCCAGATATCTGAACAGAATGGGTCATGTCGTCCTTCCATAAACTGTACAGCAAACTCCTTGTACTGCTTGGATGAAAAGGAGTGTGACTTTGGATTCTTTGTGGTACGAGGATGCTCACTCAATTTGGATCACCTCACTTAATTTGGTTTTATATGCAGCTCATCCAGTGATATAAATCAGCAGATGGACAAGCTCTTTTTTCACTGAAAGGAGATGGGCACCACAAGGTGGGTGTTATGGGTGACTTCGATCATTGCTAAATGTGCCGGTATTGTGATGAAGCTGTGAAGGAATTTATTTGGGTTCAATCCTTGTATTTTTTAAAATAGCAGGTTAAAGTGCTCCACTTGGTCATAATCACATCTTGGCATAGATCTGTTCAGTTATGTAAGGCTTAAAAAAAGACTGATGGGAAGGGAGAAAGAACATTATGAGTATCCATAGTTGTACCTGTTGCCTAACCAGTCATATCAGAATTTTTAAATAATTCTAATTAAATTCAATGAATGTCCAGTTCTGAAAGGTGCAATGCACGTGTACTGTTTATGCTTCATTTGAATGCATGAAAACTCTTATTTCATTTATTTTTCTTCTACTTTAAGTTCCTACCATTAAATTCTCTCAGCTCCAACTCGGTAGCCCAGCTGCGACCTTACATAGCCTCATTCCAGCTATACGGTCTTCAAAAACAACTCCTTTTTTAGATTAACCTGAATTCTTTGTATGCCACATTTTATATTCCGGCATGTAGAATTTAATGAATGTAATGAATTCTGTAAATTCCCAAAATATTTTCTGTGCTCCATGGTAACATGGCGGTGCTTTATTTAATGCTGCTCACTAATAGCTTCAGTAGACTGAATTCTTGTGCACCCATTGGCTCTGTGGAGTGTTTACTGTATGCCCTTCACAGGTATGCATGATTATTTTGTCCTGATACCCAGCATCCCAAAATATGCCTATAAAGATAACTGGTGCATTAGTATGCCATGTAGTGGGCTTGTGTCTCATCAAAGGTTGTTTCTTGTCTTATGCCCAATAAAGCCAGACACTAAAACTGGACTAAGTGGACTTATTAAATGGATGGATGGAGTTTCTCCTTGACTCACTGTAGAATCTCAGTAACTCCTAGACATTTGACATAGTCAACCTGCGGTCATTTCCATCAACATCAAAACATATGACAAAGGAATTACTGAGAATTGAGAATTACCATCCTCTCTCATTTCTGCCATTCCTGTCCAAGAATTTAAAATGTATAGTCTACAAACAACTCCTCTCTCTCTCTCTGACAACAGTCTACTAGATCTTTCTCAGCCTGGATTCCCCAAGAGTCACTCTACCAAGACTACACTGTTTTCAGTCACAAATGCTCTTAGATCTACTCAAGTAGCTTCTCTCTCCTCTGTGCATATCCTTCAGCTCTTGATACCAATCATTGCCTCGATTAACTTAACAGTATGTGGTTCTGTTTTGGCCTGGTTCAAGTCCCTAGCTTTCTGAAAGATCTTTTCATGTCACCTGTATCTAATTCCTTACCTTCTGCACAGAAACTTTTTGCAGCTGTGCCTCAAGGATCAGTGTTGGATCCATTTCTCCTTTCTCTCTACAGTCAGTCTTCAGGCAATGCTTTCTCTCTTTATGGCATCTTCTACCACCTCTATGCTGATGATACACAAATATTCCTCTCATTTTCCTCTTACAATCCAAAGGTTTATGGATAAGCTTATTATTTTCCAAAGCAGTTTCTTCAGACACATATTTATTTGCCATGCAAAACTGTGTTCTAAAGTAAAGTACTTTCTATAAATTTAAAAAAATGTTCTTGCCCACATTGGGGTTTACATTGTAGGCTATGAAAACACAGAGGAAAAATTTACCAAATACATCCATTTATCAAGTCAAGACAGTTGTTGTGTACTGTTCTGCGTCTTAGAATTACACACACATTGTAAAATAGTTTATATATGCCATTTTTGAACAAAAAAACACCAATCTATATATATAATTCACTAAGCCGCTGCCAGAGCAAGCATGACACCCATGAAAGCACGCAGGAAGGAGCCACGCCCACCAACTCTAAGACCATTGGATACGACGAAAACTCGCACAGCCACGCCCACCAACTCGGATGCGATGCCTCGGAAAACATGCCGTCATTTCTGTTTGTCTGTGCTACAGTCCACATGCAGCTAAGCCACGTTGACTTTTCATTAGTCAACCTCAGTGGAACCTTGGTTCACACACAGGCAGCCCGAGAGAGAGAGCTGGACTCATAAGGTAGGAAGGCAGTTAAAGAATGCACTGGGCTTGATTTTGTTTTCACTTCTGTTTACAGCGATCGGTTCATAGTGTGCATTGTTGCAATGTTACTTTTCTTGGTGGTTTATTAAATTACGGATTTTTTCAAATGTTTATTTTTTTCCCTGTACTTAAAACTCATTAAGAAAAAAAAGTGTTTTTCGCCAGCGGTTGGTAGCGCTATAGCGCAAACTATTGCAGTGTTAGTTTTCTCTGTTGTTAAAGGTTTTCTCAGTGTTATTCAATGTTTTTACATTTAGTTTACTATTACGCTTTGCATTCTATGGTTTAATCTATATATATAATTCACTAAGCGTGGCCTCCATCGTCACAGACGATCCCGCTTTCAGTCACGGACAATTGTATGTTGCTCTCTCCAGAGGTCCATCTTTTCATTCACTCACAGTGGTATCCACAAACCCACCCCATTTGGACAACTGTGTCGTTCAGCAAGTGTTCACCCATCAATACATAATTATGCGGCGTATGCAACGCCGTGGGTTGGCTAGTATTACTAAATTCAGCCATTTTAAACAAGACATGATAGCTCAGCATTTAGCCTTCCTTCATAGTAACGTTTCACCCCTCCTCTAAGGCATGGCTTTCTCTCAAAAGACCAAAGCACAGTAAACTTTTTGTGCTACATGGCTAGTTTTGTTTTGATTTACTTCCATATTTATGTGACAACTCACACAAGCAAATAAAGATAATGAAGAAAAAGAGTACCAGCAATATGTGATAAAACATGTATTTCCAGATCTCTTGTTTTTACAAACATGAGTCTGAAACATGGAAGGTGCAGAGCAATATTCCACAGCTGTCTTGGCTTGAAAAATGGACATACTTGATAAGTTTTGAAGCCTCCATTTGCGAAGCGCCCAGTGCTGGCAAAGCCTTCTTCATTTTTTCATACGTGACCTAGATTCAGCAATTTACCAATACAGGGCAGGGACAGAATGAAGGTATAAAAAAAGTTGTAGGGTCTCATGGGTGGTCTTTTGCCATTTAAAAATTAAAGGCCAGAGCCACCATGCTGCTCTCAGGGCTTCCCATTGAAATATCTGGGTGGGGGTTAAGACCTAATGCTTACATGTACGATATAAACAGCCCACTGCCAACATGTTATATGTCATGTGGACGGAGCAACACATTAGCAAAATCCGGTTTGCAGCAGACTTGTCGCTTACTTATTTCTGCCATATTGGCTAGTAACCACTAGGTGGAAGTACAGCAAAAGTAGTTATTCTAAGCTGGCAACTACTCGCAAACAGTTAATGGTCACCCTCAGGTGGCCAACCAAGTATGGTGAAGTGTCAGGTATGAAATCAAAATGAAGAAGAGGCGGTGGAATTCATGCCTGTGTGTCTTATAAAAAATGTGGCCTACTGGCAAAGAGAGATGGTCTGGGGAACCATAAAGCCAATGTTTCAAATGAAATCAAGAAAACATTACTGGCTGGAAAAATGTATTGCAGCGTTGTCAAAGAATTATAAAAAGCAAGTCAAATAAATACATACATAGATAAACAGAAGATACAAGTAGTTATTTATCCTGAGCAAGGCAACTTAAACTGCCACTGTGGATGTTATTCTATTGCTGTAAAATCATACTTAAAATAGCATTGTGATGGTGTTTAATGTGAAAAGTTATAACACCAATCTGTCTTCTGATATGGCACAGATTAGGAAAAAGTGCCGACTGGGACGCCAGTTCATAGCAGAGCACATTCATGTATAGTCAGACTCTCGCACAATTTTGAGTTAGACGTGAGTACAAATGTCTTCCCTGTAATTGTGCTTGTCATATTTGCATGTTCTCCTCATGTTTGAATGGGTTTTCTTCAGGTTGCCAAAGACATTTAGCTTAGGTCAGCTGGTGAGCCTATACTGGCCCAGTATGGAAGAGTGTGCTCAGTGACAGACTGGAGCTCTAACTTCAGTTCATTCCTGTCTTGGTCCAGTGTTGAGGACAGAATCTTGATCTCTGTGACACTATAATGGAAAAAAGTGAACAAAGAAGATGGATGAATTGATCAGGGATTGACCAACAATAATAGTATGCTGGTCTGTGCCTCTCTGTAGTTTCATGTGCGTGTTATGGTTTGTAGATTCTCTCTCCTTGCACATAACTGTCTTGCCTCAAAGGTGTAATGATTCAACACAAATAGCAGGGGGTTTCATTCCTTTCATGTGAAGGCATATTTAGAATATGGTGAGAAGTGGACAAGTGGGATTGTGTGTCAGCTGTTAGCAAACCTCAGCAATTTCTTTCATAAATTGCAGTATAAAAATATGGGTGTTTGGGATCATGGTGGCTTGGTTTATGTAATGCTTGTGTTCTTCTCCCAGACACAGATTATTCCCTTTGCAGCACAGCCAACTGCGCCTTACTGAACAAAATGATGAGATTCGCTTTCATAAACCCTCCTTGCAGACTGCCCTAAAATAATCCCATTTATTACTCTTTTCAAGACAGAAAACACTGAAGCCTCATTCTAAGAGGCTTACTTTAAGGATCAGATACTTTTGCAACTTGTAGCACATATTAAAAAATGAAATTATTTATCGGGGGAAAAAAAAGCCATCCTGAGGACATGCAGCTGTGTACTCGACACCCCAGTTAAATAACACAAACCAGTCTGTTAAACTGCACCAGCCACCAGGCTATCAAAGCTGAGGATTTGCCCACAAGTCTTCCGAAATTACCTGGAGTGAAGCTCCTGGCTTTCAAGCTTTAGTTATAGCATGAAATGAAATGGTATATCTAATTAAAAAATAAAGTCAAAGGAACAACAAAAAAGGCATTCTCAGCAGGTAAAGTAGCCTGCTACTTATGGAAAACAGAATTTAAAAAATGAAAATTACAGCTACTCTGATATGAATACACATGCATTTACTGTATACTGTCTATATATGCACACATACTCATATATATATTGTGGCACCCGGACGGGGCTCATGCCCGGCCGGGACGCCCAGGAAGACAGGAGGAGGGCGTATTCCTCCTCCGGACCGCGAGGGGGCGTCCGCCCTGGTTGTATTGGGGGCCACAGGTACACGGCTTGGAAGCCCAACCCTGTAGGGGCCCGTGGTCACCGCCAAGGGGCGTCCCCCTGCCTGAAGGACCCTGGACCCCAGTACTTCTGCCACACCAGGAAGTGCTGGGGTGAAGAAGAGAGGGAACACCCGGAGTGCTTCCGGGAGGACAGCCGGCAATTCCGCCACACTGGGGCTTGTCCACGGGATTGCCGGTGCACACCTGGAACACATCCGGGTATGGATAAAAGGGGCCGCCTCCCTTCATTCGAGGCTGGAGTCGGGTGGAAGCAGGACAAGGTGAGAGAAAGAGAGAAGGAGGTGGTCCGAAGAGGCAGAGTGGTTGGCCTGGACTTTGGGGAAGATTGGGGTTTGTGGCACTTATGGACATTTGTACATAATAGGTATTGTAAATAAACGTGTGTTGGGTGACATGAGCGTGTCTGCCTGTCTGTGTCCAAGCCAATCTCCACAATATATATATATATACTAGCTGTGTAAGAAGGTGCTGTCAAAAGCACAGGGTCCTAGAAACTATTGAAATCATCAGAAAAAAAATGAAATGGCACATTGTCAGGTAATTGAAAGTTTCTTTGGAGGTTTCGTTTTGCCAGTGTGCACGCCTCTCTTGTGTATTAGCGGCGGGAGGAAAAGTAAAAGGGATACTGTTTGTCGATGTGCTCGCCTCACTCCTGTATTAGCCACTAAGCGAGTGACTCTTTCTTCGAAGGTTTCGCTTTGCAGACGTTCTCGCCTTGCTTGCGTATCCTTGGAGGTGGAGCCCTTACCCTGACTCCATTGCTCACTTCTGGGCCGGACAGACACACACACTTCCACACGTAGATGTTTATATACTGTATAAGATATATATATATATATATATATATATATATATATATATATATATATATATATATAAGTTATATCTCTCTATTATAAAAAAAAAATCTTGGAAGGCTTGGAAGGAGATGAGACGTGATCTTCTCGGAAGACAATTTGACGTCCCACGAGAAACACTTTAACGTCACACGAGACAAGGCAGTGAGACAAAAGGACAGCTGCTGTACAGGCGTTTAAATGATCGACACGCAGCACGACAAGCAGAACACGCAGCTCAGCAGTAGCAGCACAAAGCCAGCAGCTGATCAGACCGCAACTCTTTAGCGTGCATTCAGACCCCCCCCCCAGCACGCCCTGGGGGGGAAGGAAGGGGGTGGGTGAGAAAAGCGAGCAGGGGGCAAAACCCCCTAGTATATATATATATATATATATATATATATATATATATATATATATATATTGTGGAAAGCAGCCCGGACACATACAGGCACACACTGATGGTTTACACCCAAGCACACGTTTATTCATAATTACTATTTTACAAGTGCTACGCACAATCCAGTGCCCCTGCACCAAACACCCTCAGTCCAGGCCTCTCTCAAAAATGCCTCTTCTCCTGATCGCCTCCACTCCTCTCCTCCGAGCTCTGTCCTCTTCCACCCGACTCCAGCTATCGAATGTTCACCCAGACGTGCTCCAGGTGCCTCACGATGAACTTCTGCAGGCACTTCCTGGTGTGGCGGAAGTGCCAGCTGAGTACCCGAAAGCACCCCGGGTGTCTCTGGTATTCCACACCCGGAGATGCTGATGGCCAGGGCTCTTCAGGTATCAGGGCGCCCCCTGGCGGTGACTACAGGCCCCTATAGAGTTGAGCTTCCATGCTTTGTTCCCGTGGTTCCCATACCAACCAGGGCGGCTGCCCTCTCGTGGTCCGGAGGAGGTGTAGTCCCTCTCCCTGTCCTTCCAGGCATCCCGGCTGGGTACCTCCCCCAGCCGCTCGCCACAATATAAGATATATATATATATATATATATATATATAAATAAATATATAGTGGCCACCAGAGGGCACTCCAGTTGCCCAAACCCCAACACAGACAGACACAAGTCTTGCCACTCAACACAGCTTTATTACTGTGGGTAAGCACTTTTACTTTCATTCCCCACTGCACAGCACAGAAGAAGCTCCTATAAAGCAACACACAGTTCTTCTTTCTTCCTTGTTCCACTCCTCCTCTGGCAAGCATCATCCCTCTTCCTCCTGACACTGGCTTCCCAAGTTAGCCAGATCTGGAATCACTCTCAGGTGTGGTGGAAGCCCAATGTAGGGCTCTGCAGCTCCCCCTGGCAGCCCACATGGAACCCTACCGGGGTGTCCCAAACTCCAACTCCCATGAAGTCCGGCGGGAATACATGGAGCCACAGCAACCCAGGGGGCTGCACTCTAGCACTCTGGGGGAGTGTCTGCTCCCCTGTTCCTTCCAGTATATCGGCTTTCCGGCTGGGCAGGGACAATGGCCATCTGTCACAAAATACACACACACACACACACACACACACACACAGAGTCAATTCTCATTATCAGCAGGGGTTATCAGGAAAAAAACACGGATACTGAGGCACTGATCCTATGGGGGAAAAATGAGGTTTGGGTTTAATTGTACACCATTGACTATACTTCTACTACTGTTTATCATAAACTCAATGTCGTGTTTTGAAAATCAACTAGGCACGTGGAATATTACAGGAACATGGAGACTTGTTAACACAACAGCAGGCATGAGAACAAGACCACAGATTCCCTTGATGGAACTCATGTCGCGCTGTAGGACAGGCCTCTCAAAATTTTTTTTTCTACTGCGCATGGCCATGAACAGGCATGAGTAGAGTGTGGATGTCGCAAAATAGGTTACACTTTTATATAAGCGGATAAGCGAATCCGGTGAAATGGAATCCATGGATAGCGAGGATTTACTGTATGTATAATTCTATATTAAAATTGTAATGGCCTTTATATGTCTTTTGAATCTTCGTTATGATGGCATTTATCCGTTTTGCATAAAGGACCTCATTTCAACCCTCAGCTTACATCTTGTCTGTTTGTCTGTTTGTTTATTTGCCAAACAAGTAAAAATAGCTGAACCGATTTTCAAGAAATTTTACATGTAGCTTGCCATCAGTCCAACCAGGCGGCATGGTGTTTCAAAAATTTTATTGTGAAGAGTGATTATAATATTGTGGGCAAAAATGCATCACTCAAAAACAGCTGAGTCAAAGTTAATCAAATTTTTTCATGCTTATTACTGCTGATGGACGGCCCGGTGGTGCAGTGGTAGCACTGCCGTCTCATAGTAAGGAGGATTGGATTTGTTTCCCTGTTTCTCCTCGTGTCTGAGTAGGTTTCTTCCCACTGTCCAAAGACATGCAGGTTAGGTAAACTGATAACACTAACCTGGCCCTAGTGTGCATCTGGTGTACTGTATGTGTGTTCGCCCTGTGATGGACTGGCATCCTGTCCAGGGTTTGTTCCTGCCTTGCTCCCTATGGTAGTCAATACCCCCTTAGTGACCAGCGGATATACTTTATATATAAATATAGTGACCAGTGGTGATATATCTTCGCTGGTCCAATATACTGATATAGATATGTTCTTCCCTGGCCTTGTCTCTCACCAGCTTGGTTTGTAAATGTAAGCAATAGCTGAGCACTGAGATGTCCAAATTCTTTTTCGTTTGTTTTTAATTAGAATTGCCATTTTGTTTAGCTTCTCAACTGAAGACATGACATGCTCTGCCAAGTGCAAGCTTTAGATAAGACATCCAGCCAGGAGCGTAGAACGTGCTGGAACATTCCGGTGCAGTGCTGAAATTTGGACAGCTCCATCATGTATGCCTCCTCATTATTAAATTGGAGATAAAGGCTGCATCCACTCAGCACATCAAGATTTTTTGATTGGTTGCAAGCTATCGGATGGTTTTATCTTTAAATGCTGCGGGGTACAACGCAGTAGTTTATTTTATTCATTATTTTTTTTTTTTTTGAGCCATGAGAAATCAGTGTGCCTGACAAGGCTGTACTCTTTTTTATCAAGCTTTGTATGCTTCCAAGAAGTGACAGAGGGACCTTTTAAGGAACACAAGAAATACTTTTATTATTAACTAAGCTCCATGTATGCTTAATTCCCAATGAAGAAAATCTGTCCACTACTTAGAAACCTAATAAACCTGAAGAAAAGTGGCACAAATTCCCTGAGAAAAGCAGAAGGATGAAGACAGAGATTTAAAAACAAGCCAATGACTAGAAAGAGGAATAAACAAAACTTTGATGGACTAAGTTAACAGAAAATTAAACCAATACCAGACAGGAAAGGAAGACTACAAATAAAACAAGACCAAGAGGATGAGAGTTATCAAAGTCAAAAAACAGACCAGGGTCAAAACTAATAATCGGAAACAAAAAAGGTTGAAAAAGCATGTAAAGCCTCAGGTTTTTTAAATAGCTAAAGCCCGCAAAGTTTTTTTTAGAATTTAATCGAGAAACTTGGACACAGAGGAGAGGGCACCACCATATTTTATACTGTCATGATGCGACAAAACATAATGTTGTCATATTACGGTAACTTGGGGGTTCCCCCCCTGCTTGCTTTGCTTGCCAACCCCCCTAGCCTGTGATACGCGCCAGCCACTTCACATTTCTGCTGTTGTGAAGAGGGGGGCTGAATGCACCCCAAGGAGACACTGTCGATCCTCCGAAACCCCCTCTTAAACGGTGATGCAATGGGAAACAAATACTGTTTTTTTTTTACCTCCTCTTTGCTTGATCAGCTGCTGGCTTACTGCTGCTGCTGCCATGCCGCGTGATCTGCAGCTGTTCTACTCTTGATCTTTTATTTCTAACTCCAGTTAAATCTCTTGGCACAAAGTCTCATCTCGTGGGACGCAAGTTCTTAATATTTTTTAGTTTATAATTTAAAACAGAATAAGAATCTGAAAATCTAACAACATCACATTAAAGTTCGATAAATTCTAAAAAGAATTATACCAAACATATATAAGTAGGTTTTAAAATAAGCCTGATTTAAAGCGGGACAAGAAACGTGACATAAAAACTTCACATAAAATCGTTGCACAAAATCATTGCACTTTTAGGCCTAGGATTTTATAGATAGATAGATAGATAGATAGATAGATAGATAGATAGATAGATAGATAGATAGATAGATAGATAGATAGATAGATAGATAGAAAGGTACCATATAACAGATAGATAGATAGATAGATAGATAGATAGATAGATAGATAGATAGATAGATAGATAGATAGATAGATAGATAGATAGATAGATAGATAGATAGATAGATAGATAGATAGATAGATAGATAGATACTTTATTAATCCCAATGGGAAATTCACATTCTTCAGCAGCAGCATACTGATACAATAAATAATATTAAATTAAAGAATGATAATAATACAGGTGAAAAAAAAAAACAAAAAAAAAAAAAAATAAAAAAAAACAGATAGATAGATAGATAGATAGATAGATAAATAAATAGATAGATAGAAAGATAGATAGATAGAAAGATAGATACTTTATTAATCCCAAGGGGAAATTCACAATATATATAGCAATAGATATAGCACAGTTGCCAAAAACAACTCACAAAATGGTGGCACCCTCAGCCAGATATGCAATGTGGCGCAGAAAACAGAAACCAAATAATGTTAAACACGAATAATCTTATTAACATAACAAATTTAAAAAATGTGTATCAAATTGAGTTCCACTATACATAACACACAGATTCACAACATGTGGAAACTGTAAATGTCTATCACATCATTCCACTTCTGTCCACCATCAAGAAACATGGAATGTCCATAACATGAAACTGGCTTTTGTACCCTTTTGTCAGCTCATTCATTTTCTTCTTGCAACTTCTACTGTACTCACTAACATGGGTGCTGTTTTTTACTGCTGGGGTATTGACCTACAATGAACAAATACGAGCCATCATTTCCATCAATCCATTCTTTCTTAAAACTTCTTTTTTAGCTTGGGGTCACAGATAGTGCTTGCTTATCCAGGCAGGAACCAACCATTGATGGGACACCAGTTCATCACAGAGCACACACATGCAGATTTCACTCAGTCCAGGACACTTGTGAGTCCCTGGTTAATCTAATATACACGGCCACTGGAACCTACACTCACTGAGAACATTATCAGGACCACTATACAAATAGTGGTAGGGCCTCAATTCCACAAGATGCTGGAACCATTTCTTTGAGATTCTGGTCTATACTGACAGGATAGAACCACACAATTTTTGCAGATTTGTCAGCTGCACATTCATGCTGCAAAACTCCCATTCTACCACATTTCAAAGGTGTCCTGCTGGACTCAGATGTGGTGACTGGGAAGGACACTGAAGAACAATGAACTTATTGTCAAGTTCATCAAATCAGTTTGATACAACTTTTGCTTAGTGATGCTTAGTCATGCTGGGGCATTGAACCCCTATGTCAATGAGGCAGTAACTACTGTGATTCCATACTATAAAAACGTCCTAGGTTAAATAGTAAAGGTTAAGCACATTGTCCAATATAAAATACAAGCTGTATGTAGGAATATGTGTCCATTCATATTCAACACCATTTAATTCAAATATAGGGATGTAGGAGAAAAATGAAGTAACAGCAAAAAACCTGTATGAAGGCAAAGAGAACACACAAACTCCAAACACAGACCAGAAGAGTCCAAGTTGCCAGGAGTGAAAACTTATAATACCTACTGTGACAGGCGGCCTCGGCCACTACCTGGCCAGAGTGCCAACTGGAAGGAAGGACCAGAGGATAGAAGTACCAGCACCTGTCACTACCTCCCCGGGACGCTACGGGGCAGCCTTCCTGGGCGGCTGTGGCACCACGGATTCCAGCAGGGCATGCCTGGAGCTGGAGTTTGGTGTGGTGTTCCGTGAGGGCCATCAGGGGGAGCTGCAGAGTCCAATACTTGACTTCCACCAAACCTGGGAGTGGTTCCAGCTAATCATGATGAGCCACCTGGAGCACTCCCAAGGTGTTGAATAAAAGGAGCTGCCTGACTCCATTCGAGGAGCCAGAATCGGGAGGAGATGAATGACACTCACTGAAGAGGAATGGAGGCAGAAGACTAGCAAAGAGAAGGGACTGTGTTTACTTTGCTATACTGCTATGGCTATGTACTGTGCTATGCTGTGGGGAACACAGGAAGCACTCCCACCTGTAAATAAAAGCGTGTGTTGTGTGGCAAACTTGTGTCTTCCTGTCTGTGTTGGGTTAGGGTGGCTGTACACGCCCTTGGGCATCACACTATATATATTCATTTTCCTCAGCTTATAGGAAGCAAGGAGCCCATCCTGGAAACATCAAACCTACTGAAACAACTGACATTACCAATTACGGTGTGCTGCATTCACTCTCAGAATTTTCAGAGCTCCAGCTTGTGACGTTTCATTTTCCCACTTCAGTATGTTGACATACATTTTCAGTCAGTCTTTTCAGAGAAACGCAAGGTGGCTGTTGGTTTGTTACTTGGTCTGCATAAAAGCAATTAAAGATAAACTGATTTTTTTAAAATGAAAATAAGAAGTAACCTAAACATATTAAATGTGTATCACATAAATGGCAAAAGATGTCTTCAATTTTGTTGGGTTATAAATTGATCTGTTTGTATGGAATGATTACAATGAAAATTAATAAAATAAAAATATTAAAAAAAAAAAAAAGTTTCTGGATGACCAGGTTATATATTTTTTTATTTTATATAATTGACTAGGGCAAAAAGTCAGCATTACATCACAGCTTAGAGAATTCGAGTAGCCTTGTTTTCTCCAAATTGTAATTCAAGTCATAGCTCCAAGATTGTAGGGCGTTTACGTGGAATTTGCAACATGGAAACTCGCAGCATTAGCATAACATACATGTCATCGGGATGTCAAGGGAAACTGAAAAGGTGCAAACTGCATACACACTGCAGATATACAGGTTGAACATCCCTAAACCAAAACTCCAAAATCAGAAACGTTCCAAAATCCAAAACATTTTGAGCATCAACATGATGCCACAAGTGGAAAATCTCACCCCAGATCTCACTGGCCAATGAGGAACTCTGAACCAATGTTCCCCTCTAGTATTTTTTTTTAAACCGATGAGTGGATGGGAATAACACATGAACTGATACTTACCATTTATAACTAAGTTCTTCAATCCACCTTTGAATTCCCAGCAGCACAAAGCACCAACACCCAAACAGCGAGCGGAGAGAGGACACTCCTGAGTTTTGGGAGTTTACCCAAACGGGTAAAGGTGTGACAACAGCTACACGGCACTTCCAAACTGGTGAGCGGGACGGTGAGTGAGCGGCACAATAACTCCTGCACATCAGTTCAAAAGTATCATGAAGCACCCTCGCAGCTTACAGGGAACATAGGCTCTGACCCTCTGTTGCCACCATTCTGTTATCAACCATCATCACTGCCAGACCTTTGTGCATTACTCACCGTGCTTTTTGCTTATTCTCTGTGTATAGTAACCTTTTAATCAAACTGCAGTATTGTAGGTGGAAACTGAAAGTCTCCCATTGTTTGACGCTGCTATTGTTTATTAGCTGATGTAGGTAATCCGCTGATGCTGCTGTGCACCAACTTTTTTAATACACAAAATGATTAAAAATATTATATAAAGTTACTGTCAGGCTTTGTGTATAAGGTATATATGAAACATAACTACATTTCATTTTCAGACTTGGATTCCATCCCCAAGATACCTCATTACGAGAAAATATTGCAAAATACGGGAAATACTTCTAGTCCCAGGCATTTTGGATTAGGGATCCTCATCTTATACAACTTCCCATGATGGGTTTGCTGATCATGTAGAGTTTGTTGCTGCCAATCAGAGGTCAATTTTGCAGCAGTAGGCAGAATGTAAAAACCTGACCATGATCTGAAAAAAAAATATTTTATTCTACCTACTGCCTGCCTATGCTGGTGGCACAGCAGTTAGCTCGGCTGTCTCACTGGGGCCAAGTCAAATCCTGGAGAACTTGCCATCTTGCAGTTTGAAGCCCACTATGTATGCGTGAATTTTTCTCCCACACTCCAAACCTTGCAAATTACTTTATTGTAAAAATAAAGTTTATGTACATTGTCTACTTTTTTTTTGGTTCTTTATTTCGCCTTATACAATTTCTTGTATTAGGAATTTATTAGTTTTCACATACCCCTTGGGGTCAGGGTGCAGGGTCAGCCATTGTACAGCGCCCTTGGAGCAATTACAGGTTAAGGGTCTTGCTCAAGAGCCCAGCAGAGTAGGATCTCTTTTGGCAGTGACGGGGATTCGAACCGGCAACCTTCTGGATACCAGCACAGATCCTTAGCCTCAGAGCCACCACTCCACCCTTAATTTTTCCTTGCCTTCTGCCCAGTGCTTCTGGGATGAGCTCTGGATTTGTGAACCTATAGTGGGATTCAGGGTCAACAGACCTTTTATAATGAATACCACTCAAGGTGCTTTACAATTACATAAGTGTAGTGATGTTCTTTACATGCACACTGTACAGTAAAGTTGGAGCAAAAGCAAATTACGTGGGTTTACACCGCAAGTCCAAGGTCTGGGCTGAACCCTCACCTCAACCTCCTCAATTGATTTAGTCAGTGTCATCGAGTCATATCTGGAGATTGATTGCCCACCCCATGTGTTTAAATTACACCATCCACCTCCAAGGCATCAGCGGTCACACATAAAAATCACCCTTTTGCTTAGATTGTTTCAGGAGAAAACCAAAATATCCGAGAAAGCACTAAATTCACCCAACATCAGCCCAGTTGTCAGTTAGGAAGGTAAAGTAACACGTGACTGATGACAGGAAAGTGGAAGATTAGAATTAAAAATTAAAATACGTAACATGTGTATTAAATAATAGCCTACTTATAAAGCTCCACATTTGAAAGGCTCTTCTGGCATGGAGGAGTCAAGTCGTCAGAGTGCTAATTAAAAAATAACCATGCCGCTGACTTAGAGGGAAGATTGGGCAAGGCGCTCTTCTTCGCTTACTGTCTCCTTTCTCCAGAATGACAAACATGCCTATTTTTCAGCAGGCGGGCAGTATTAATAATGCAGACATATTAGCAGTCCCGATTCTGTCACCTTTCATCTCAAACACAAAGGAAAGCAGCCGAGCTATGAACAGATTACAACTTCCTGAAATATATATGAATAAATCTCCATTGCCGTGGCAGGCACATTGCAAGATTAAATTATTCAAACGGCAGACAGCCACTGCTATCGTAAAGAGCTCTTCTTCATATTCCTCTTGGCCCATCTCAACACCCCCCACACTCCAGCCCGACACAAAAAAAAAGATGCAACACAGGAGCTCTTCAATCACCTCTGTCACTAAAGCAAGACAAAAAGATTTAAAAGAACAACTTCTCATTTGCACTTGGAACCCTGGCATTCTGGCCAATGAGGGTTCAGATGAAACAAGGTGTTAAAGGAATGGCATCCTTGGTTTGCTGATGAAGTAGTGCAACAGCTGCTCTCAACTGGGAGAATCCATTACCCTGATGTAGATGGGCACATGCCGAATACTCCAGGGGCTCAGCCTTGTCATGTTACAGGGGGGGTTTAAGGGCAGCCCAACCAGCATGATCGATCACAGTGGCTTAATACACACATGGAGGTCTGTAGTCTTAAAAACAGAAACCTCACCTGTGGTGTACATTACAAAAAAATGCCAAAGCAAAGTATGGCTGCACCCTAATGAATACACCCTTAAACCTACACGTATTTACAGTAACTGCCAGCCATTTCAAACCCCAGTTGAAAAAGAAATTCCCATTATAGAGGTCTACATAAAGCAGCTGTAAAAAGTATTCATTCTTTTCGAAGTTTTCAAATTTTATTATTATACAATATTAAATCACAGTGGATTTAATTTAGCTTTTTTGGACACTGATAAACATAAAAATCTCTTTAATGTTACGTTGAAAACAGATCTCTGTGGGGTGGTCTAAATTAATTACCAATATAAAACACCAAATAATTGATTTCATAAGCATTCACCCCCTTCAAGTTAGTACGTAGGCGGTCTGTGCTCAATGGTCTCGCTCTATCAGCTTTGCATATCTTCACTCTGCCATCTTTCCTCATTCTTCTTCTTTGCAAACTGCTCCAGCTCTGCCAGGTGGCATGGGGATCGTGCATGAACAGCATTTTTCGAGAGCACCCACAAATTCCCATTTGAATTGAGATCTGGACTCTGATTCAGCCACTACAGGATACAGTGGAACCTCGGGTCATGACCATAATTCGTTCCAAAACTCTGGTCGCAACCTGATTTGGTTGTGACCCGAAGTAATTTCCCCCCTAGGATTGTATGTAAATACAATTAATCCGTTCCGGACCGTATGAGCTGTATGTAAATATATATTTTTAAAGATTTTTAATCACAAAAATAGTTAATTATACCATAGAATGCACAGCGTAATAGTAAGCTAAATGTAGAAACATTGAATAACACTGAGAAAACCTTGAACAGAGAAAACTAACATTGCAAGAGTTCGCGCTATGGCCTTACAAACCACTCACTAAAAACACTTTTTTTAAAGAGTTTTAAGCACAGGGAAAAAAATGAACATTTCAAAAATCCGTAATTTATACAAAAACTAACCATAAACAACCAAGAAAACTAACCTTGCATGAGTCGAGTTCTGGCATGAAGGAAGTGAGGAGGAACTGGGTGGAGAGGAGATTACAGTTTTGAGGTAAAGTTCCTCTGCGTGATGCATGTCTGACGGAGAAAAATGTACTGTACAGGGAGAGACTGAACACGTGCGTAAATCACTGGCGCATACGAACCGGAAGGGAAACGAAACAGAGCACAAAGAGTTCACAGTGAATGCACAGGGAGAGACTGAACACGTGTGTAAATCATCGGCACGTACGAACCGGAAGGGAAACTGGCTTGTTCGTCACCCGAGTGTGTGGTCGTGAACAGATGCAAAAAGTTTTGCCAACTTTTTGGTCGTAACCCGATTTGTACGTGTTCAGAGTCATTCGTTACCCAAGGTTCCACTGTATTAATATTGTTGTTTTATTTAAGTCATTCCTGTGTAACTTTGGCTTTATGCTAGGTGTTGTTGTTTTGCTGGAAAACAAATCTTCGCCCAAGATGCAAGTTTCTTGTAGACTCTACCAGGTTTTCCTTGTTTTTAGTTGCATTCATTTTACACTCACAAGTGTAAGCATCTCTGCGGTGGGTTGGCACCCTGCCCGGGATTGGTTCCTGCCTTGTGCCCTGTGTTGGCTGGGATTGGCTCCAGCAGACCACCGTGACCATGTGTTCGGATTCAGCGGGTTGGAAAATGGATAGATGGAAGTGTAAGCATCCGCTGCAACCACAAACCACAATGGTGGGGATGCGGTGTTTTTGATAACATGTAGTGTTCAAGCATGGTGTTTAGTCTAATGGCCAAAAATATCAATTTTGGTCTCATTAAACCACTGAACCTTCTTCAAGCTGATTTCAGAGTCTCCCATGGGCCTTGTTATGTGCATTTTTTAGCAGTGGATTTCCCTCTGCCACTCTCCCATAAACCTGTGACTAGTGAAGCACCTGGGCAACACTTGCTGTCTGCACATTCTCTCTAATCTCAACGACTGTGGCTTGTCACTCCTTCATAGTTCTCAGAGTTCTCTTGATGGCCTACCTCACTCATGTTCTTCTTGCACTGTTACTCAGTTTTTGTGCACAGCCTACTTTATCATCTTTCCAGCTCTGTCATACTCTTTCCATTTTTAAATGATTGATTTAACTGGACTCCAAGGGATATTCATTGACTTGGAAATTTTCTTGTCTCCATCCCCTGACTTGTGCTTTTCAATCCCTTTTTCATGGAGTTGCTTTGATTGTTCTTTTGTCTTCATGGTGTAGGTTAGTCCACCATAATGACTGATACTGACCACAAATTGGACCTTCCAGATCAGGATATTTACACTAAAATCAACTGAAACCTCAGACAGGTGGTCTCCATTGAACCAATTTGGAGACTTCTGCACCAGTGATGATGAAATTGTGTCATGTTAAAGGGGTGAATAACTTATGTGATTGATTATTTTTGTGTTTTATATTTATAATTATCTGTGTTCACTTTGACATTAATGAGGATTTTTTTCTGCTAGTGTCAAAAAAGCCACATGAAAAACACTATGATTCAATGTTTTATATTTAATAAAATGTGAAATCTTTGAAGGATGATTACTTTTTTTTATAAGCACTGTATACCACTACTGGTGGACATTCATCCTTTAGTGTACACCAAAGTGCTGTACCTGATAACCTTCAAAATACTGCTGTTTCAAAATCTGAATCAATCCCAGTTACTGTGCAAATCACTAAGGGAAGTGCCCATGGCTTAATGCTTTGGATGACAGATCACACATTATTGATATAGATTGTCTTATGACAACACGTCCATTTATTTTCTTAGCCCAATTCATCCACTTAAGGCTCACATGCAGTTGTAGCCTATCACAATAGCATCCTCAGTAACACATGGAGCAATGCAGGGTGAAATGACCGTTCGTTACTAGGTATACCATCTCATATACAAAGCATGTACCCCACCCATTTATTAATTTATGTAAGCCCTGCCTGGGGTTTGTTCCTGCCTTGTGCCCTGTGTTGGCTGGGATTGGCTCCAGCAGACCCCTTTGACCCTGTGGTAGGATATAGCAGGTTGGCTAATGGAAGGATGGAAGCCTACTTCTTCCATTACAAAGTTATCAAGACCTGGAGTCCATCTTGTCAACATATGGAGCAAGGCAGAAATGTATGCTGGACAGGAAGCCACTCAACTGCCAAGTTCAGTTTTATGCCTACTGCCGCAATCCTCTATTCATCTATTTATTTTCTGAGCTTGCTTTTCCTGGCAACATTATGACGTAGCTGCGGATGGAAACCCAGTCTAGTCAGTCATACCCTTCTGATTTAGACTCATAATCAACCAGATGAGACCAAAGTATTCAGAAAAAAAATAAATCTCAACATGGGAGGACTATGCCAACACAGAACATTTCCAAATTGAACAATAAAACCAGCAGGTGCCCCATACATGGTTGAAATAAAAATCTCTTAATGGGAAAAGAAGGTGAGTACATTATTGAGACTGAAGGTGCTCAAGATAATAAATGACAAAAAAGAGGCGGCATAAAAATAGACTGAAGGAAAAATCAGTACACTACAAGCCCTCTGTGAAAGTTCTTAATATTC
Source organism: Erpetoichthys calabaricus (assembly GCF_900747795.2). Taxonomy (NCBI): domain Eukaryota; kingdom Metazoa; phylum Chordata; class Cladistia; order Polypteriformes; family Polypteridae; genus Erpetoichthys; species Erpetoichthys calabaricus. The sequence goes on from NC_041401.2 coordinate 175,177,269, forward strand.
AGACAGTTGTGATTAGTTGTGATTTAATTGATTTTATTTTTGGAGCATCTGTCATTCTGTCTCTCCATAATTACCATCACTATCATCATTATATTTAATAGCGGCTCTGTGTTTTTAAAGGAACTCCAAGATACTCAAGACCAGTCAGAACTGAACAAGGACTCCAGGGCTGGGGATGCAGTAGTATCACTGCTGTCAATCTTTCACTGCTCTCCCCATTGTAGTCGCATTTTAATTGTTAATTATTGTACTGTTATTGTTATCTGTCATGCCATTCTTAACAATACTGCATTGTTATGCATATAATCGATCATTGATGTCAGCATCCTCTTTATTAATAAAATGGCTGTTGTGAGCATTGTGTTATTACTTCAGTATTTTTAGAGCATCAGTCATGTAATTTACAAAAACATCAGAAACCAACATTATTATTATGTTCATATTAGAACTGGGATGATTGGAAATATTATCCTCTGCATCAGCATGTCAGCTTAAATAGCAGAAACAAACATTTAGGGCACCAACATTATTGTCATTATTACAGTCAGGAATTTAAGCGCAGGGATCATCATTCATACATCATTCACCACCACCACCCCATTATCCTCATTATAAATACAACTGTTGTATTGGGCTCTTGTCTCAAACATGTCTTACACAGATGAATAAATACCTGCACATGGTTTTGATAGGCAGATTATGTGGAAAATTATAGATAGATAGATAGATAGATAGATAGATAGATAGATAGATAGATAGATAGATAGATAGATAGATAGATAGATAGATAGATAGACTGACAGACATGTAAGGTATGATAGATAGATAGATAGATAGATAGATAGATAGATAGATAGATAGATAGATAGATAGATAGACAGACAGACACGTAAGGTACTATATAATAGATAGATAAATAGACAGATAGACTGACAGACATGTAAGGTATGATAGATAGATAGATAGATAGATAGATAGATAGATAGATAGATAGATAGATAGATAGATAGATAGATAGAGTACTATATAATAGATAGATAGATAGATAGATAGATAGATAGATAGATAGATAGATAGATAGATAGATAGATAGATAGATAGATAGATAAGGTACTATATAATAGATAGATAAATGGACAGATAGACTGACAGACATGTAAGGTACACTAGATAGATAGATAGATAGATAGATAGATAGATAGATAGATAGATAGATAGATAGATAGATAGATAGATAGATAGATAGATAGATAAGGTACTATATAATAGATATATAAATGGACAGATAGACTGACAGACATGTAAGGTACACTAGATAGATAGATAGATAGATAGATAGATAGATAGATAGATAGATAGATAGATAGATAGATAGATAGATAGATAGATAGATAGATAGATAGATAAGGTACTATATAATAGATAGATAAATAGACAGATAGACTGACAGACATGTAAGGTATGATAGATAGATAGATAGATAGATAGATAGATAGATAGATAGATAGATAGATAGATAGATAGATAGATAGATAGATAAGGTACTATATAATAGATATATAAATGGACAGATAGACTGACAGACATGTAAGGTACACTAGATAGATAGATAGATAGATAGATAGATAGATAGATAGATAGATAGATAGATAGATAGATAGATAGATAGATAGATAGATAGATAAGGTACTATATAATAGATAGATAAATAGACAGATAGACTGACAGACATGTAAGGTATGATAGATAGATAGATAGATAGATAGATAGATAGATAGATAGATAGATAGATAGATAGATAGATAGATAGATAGATAAGGTACTATATAATAGATAGATAGATAGATAGATAGATAGATAGATAGATAGATAGATAGATAGATAGATAGATAGATAGATAGATATCACATTTTGAGCCCAAGCATCTCATTTAGCGTGAGCGACATGTTTTGCAAGTGATACGTTTTTCTAGTGAACATATCACTTTTGGAGCACGAGTGACACGTTCTGCGAGCATGCATATCACATTTTGAAAACGAGCGATAGATTTCACTAACAAGCGATACGTTTTGTAAGCACGTATATCACATTTCAGCCCAAGCAAATGTTTTGAGTGCAAGTGATACGTTTTGCAAAGTTTTCTAGTCCCGTGAATTTGAACAGTGTTCTTGAACAGCATTGCCACCACAACATTCTGAGCATGAATGTAGAGTAGTAAGGGCAGGACTTTGTTCTCACTGCCAATGAGAGTAGTCATTGCTAACCAGCCATTCATGAGGCACACTTCGTTCTCCACCTTCAAATGGGAATGTCCATAATTTACTCAACAGCTTATGACTTTTAACTTCACAAAAGCATGCCATTTTTTTGTCATGATATTACTTGCTATCTGCCGGTGTTGCATCCAATGGTAGACTCTGTGGTCCCACCTCATGCTGCTAAACAAAGCTCCATCTCATTAAGGGGAATTGCATTAGATATTGTAAAGTAAGATGGAGGTAGATTCACAACATAACACATTTTTTTAAAGGGATGCAGGTGATGCCTATCAAGCCAAGAAGCAAAAGTGGAATAGAGTGCCTGTTCAGTGATGTGATTGTTGTATTTGTTGTGTGTAGTAAAAGTTGTGCATAAACGGTCAGAAACAACCAAACATCTTTTCCAAACTGGGTGGGTATAGGTTTCTATTTGGGTTTGCATGTTTTATGCCAGCACACAGATTAGACTGACTCTCAACTCTTAATTTCTCCAGATTTCATTGAAGGTTGCTGTGTGTTAATTTGCCCTGACATGGACAGGCGCTCCATCTATTTATTGTAGATTCCAGTCTTGTGCTAATGGTGCTGTGACAGGTCCCACCTTCCTGCAGTCTTTAATTCAAATAAACATATTAACTAAATGAATGGGTTGGCAAGTAAAGTCAACTTTTAAAGACATTTTGTATTACACATTCACATTTAAGTCGCTGACTGTTTATCATGTAATATTTCCTACATTAAAAGGTAAAAAGAGAACACAGCTGCTCCAGGCCTGAATTTCTCCTTGTTAATAGAACTGTTCCAAATGATAAGGCAAAAATTACACCATCCAGTAGCATCATTGATGTGTTACTAATAATTACAGTACAGTATCTAGCTACCTATGCAATTTAACAATCTGTACATAATCGGACAGCTGTAAATATTATTATTTACTCTAAGTATTTGGAACCAACAAACTACCAAAGATTACCTGACACAGTGATTCCTGGAAATGTGTCGGTATGCAATGACAATTATCAAATATGTTTATTCCTGGAAGTGCCGTGGAGTGCATTACATCCGTTCACTCTCTCCAGCAGGGTGTACAGTTCATGGGCATGGAGAGCTGGTGATTAACTCAGCAGCCCTTGGCACAGTGCTGGACATGGGGCCAGTTCATCACAGAGCACAATCACACACCTGTGCCAACTCACATGGGGCCAATTTAGAATGGCCAATTAGCAGGCATCTTGTGTGGGGCTGTTTCCTTATTTTCTTCCAGTGATTTGTCTGTTTGAGTTGTTTATTATCTTTTACGAAAGATGAAATATTTTTCAAGGTAAGCTAATCCATCTATCTATTTTGTTACCCCACTTCCCTAGGACAGGTTCCCAGCAATCATTGGCCACAAGGCAGGAACGACACCAGAACAGGGTGCCAGTCCATCGCTGGGTAAACACACACACACGCACAAGAGCACATGTAACAAAGCCAGCTTACCTAACCTGCATGTCTTTGGTCTGTAGGACATGGGGACAACATGTAAAATCAATGCAGGAATCACCGGAGACCAACCCTGGCCTCCTTGCTACCATGTGCTATGGTGCTCAGAGTTAAGGTAATATTTGGTAAAATTATTGAAACTAAATAGCAATCGTGCACTACTAAATATCCACCATTTGGCAGTGGTGGTGATGGTGGAGGTGTTTAACCTGTTAATGTCACCTAAAATAGGGAGAACGTACAAATTCCACAAATAGTGATTGGGCTAGAATTTGAACACAACTTCCTGGAAGTGTGAGGGAAATAGTAATATATTTATATGTTACTTACCCCATGTTGTTTACAGTGATGGGCGAGAAAAATATTAAAATTCATGCATTCATGCAAAACAGAGATAACAAAGTTTGATATACAGTGATCCCTCGCTATATCGCGCTTCGCCTTTCGCGACTTCACTTTATCGCGGATTTTATATGTAAGCATATTTAAATATATATCGCGGATTTTTTGCTGGTTCGCGGATTTCTGCGGACAATGGGTCTTTTAATTTCTGGTACATGCTTCCTCAGTTGGTTTGCCCAGTTGATTTCATACAAGGGACGCTATTGGCAGATGGCTGAGAAGCTACCCAACTTACTTTTCTTTCTCTCTTGCGCTGACTATCTCTGATCCTGACGTAGGGGGTGTGAGCAGGGGGGCTGTTCGCACACCTAGACGATACGGACGCTCGTCTAAAAATGCTGAAAGATTATCTTCACGTTGCTACCTTCTGTGTGCAGCTTTTAAGTATGCTGCACGGTGCTTTGCATACTTAAAAGCTCAAAGGGCACGTATTGATTTTTGACTTTGTTTTTCTCTGTCTCTCTATCTCTCTCCCTGCTCCTGACGGAGGGGGTGTGAGCTGCCGCCTTCAACAGCTTTGTGCCGCGGTGCTTCGCATACTTAAAAACAAACAGCCCTATTGATTTGTTTGCTTTCCTCTCTGTTTCCTTTGAAGAGGAAGATATGTTTGCATTCTTTTAATTGTGAGACTGAACTGTCATCTCTGTCTTGTCATGGAGCACAGTTTAAACTTTTGAAAAAGAGACAAATGTTTGTTTGCAGTGTTTGAATAACGTTCCTGTCTCTCTACAACCTCCTGTGTTTCTGCGCAAATCTGTGACCCAAGCATGACAATATAAAAATAACCATATAAACATATGGTTTCTACTTCGCGGATTTTCTTATTTCGCGGGTGGCTCTGGAACGCAACCCCCGCGATGGAGGAGGGATTACTGTAATAGGCATCTATAGAGAGCAATGTTGAACAGCAGGACAAACTATCAAAAACATTAATGAAAAAATCTACCATTACTTGTGTTTTCTTATCCACATATCAAGTCATCCAATCTCAAGATCACAATGTTCCAAACACATGTACTTTTTCCAAAATATTCTTAAATAAACCATTTTCAAAAAACTCCTTCTGAACGAAAACAGAGCGTCTGAATTGTTGACCCGCCTTCCATCGTTACATTCACATTCATAGCCATAACTGGAGTGCCTCAGGATTATTTGGCAGTAGTCTGTGAAGCTGCCCAGGTAAACTGACCTTCTGCTCCTTACAGGATCTCAAATATGCACGAGTAGGAGGCAGATTCTCTTCCTGATGTTTTCACTCGCTTTTCTTTAACTTTTAATCTTCAGTTGTATGCATCTCTCAATGAACTTTGATCTGTTGATATCATACTGTATAAACCACAATGCTAGCCAATGAATGTGCTGTTGCTGTGCTGAATTCTTGAACAATGAATGAGAGGCAGGTCTTCAATTCAAGTGCTCAATCGGGTTTCGTCGTCTTCTGTTTTAGTTCACGAGAACATTATTTTGTAAAAATGTAAGTGTTCGGGATGATGTGAGCATATATCTGGATGACTTGAGGATTTTTTCATGAACTTTTTTGATATTGGTTGCTGTTGTTGTCCAACGTTGCTCTCCATAGTCATATATTCTTTCAGAAATTTTGTTATCTCCGTTTTGCATGAAATAATGAGATTTAACAATTTCTCTCAGCCATCACTACAAACTACATGGGGTTAAAAATATATTTGAGTGTGTTATTCACTTTAAGAAAAAACCCACACAGATGCAGGCAGAGGATGCAAATTTCAATACAACCAAACAAACTTTGATCCCAGTCTCCTAAGAACATGAGGCAGAATGACTAATCACTTTGCCACCCATTATCATTGTATGCGAGTGCATGCTGTCATAGACTAGCTCCTTGTCCAGGCTTGGTTTTATTTGGTGTCAGATGTTTGCAGCTGCCACGAGCTCGATTCAGCAGAATCAGGGAATGAATGGATTTTAACTCCTCATAATCATTATTATTATTTTTCAGCAATGGCTTTTGGGGCAGCACAGCGCTGCAGTGATAGCACTGCTGCCTTGTAGTAAGGAGCCTAGGGTTCACGTCCCGGGTCCTCCTTGTATGGAGTTTGAATGTTCTCCCTGTGTCTGCGTGGCTTTCCTTCAGGTGCTCTAGGTTCTTCCCACTGCCTAAAGACATGCAGATTAGGTGGCCTGGCGATGCTAACTTGGCCCTAGTGTGTGGTTAGGTGTGTGTGTGTATTTGCCCTGCGATGGACTGGTGCCCTGTCCAGGGATTATTCCTGCTTTGCACTCTTTGATAGCTTGGATAGACTCCAGCACCCCCAAAACCATGTTCAGAATTAAGCAGGTTAGAAAAATACTATGGCTTTTATTACATCTCAATTTATTATTATTATTATTATTATTTTTGTTAGAAATTGTAGCATCAGTGTTATCAAGTACATTTGGTGTTACTACAAACTCTTTATCCTTGCTGACATTTCATGAATACCTGTTCATCTTCATTATTAGACGATTCATTATCAACTATATCAAATGCTATTATTCTTTACTTTGTAATAATATTTTTGTTCTTTAATGGGGTTAAGAATACTTCACAAAGTACAGCCATCCAAAGACCTTCTGAATTACCTAAAAACTCCTGCTTTGTCTGCTGGCCCTCATTGGAAAATTCCTTGAGAGTTGGGCTGGAGTCGCTCTGAATAAGAGCAGGGCAAGAATGCTTATGAATGATCAAAGTAATGCCTGGCATCAAGGATGGGTGCAATCCAGATCATTCACAAGGAATAAAAGCGCATCATCAAGCTTAAAGAGGAGCAATGAAGAGTACATCATGGACTAGGTCAAGCTGACTAAAGCATTTCATTTATTCAGTTTATTATGTTTTTTTTGTTTGAATCAATTTTCTATTCTGAAAAATCCCTGTGATTAGAGCTTCTTTTATTTCCCCCTTATTATATTAGGGCCACCTTGCCCTGGACACCAGATGGTCTGCTTTATTTATTTATCTTGTTTTCAATTTCCTTGTACCACTTTCTCTTGAAGACCCTTTCCTATTCTCAGTGAAATGTGCAGAACATTAGACAAAAGAACGAGGGCATCACTAATGATGTCATTAAAGCAATCTCAGAACACAGCTCAAGCAAGCTGATGGGAGCATTAGTGCCCTTTGACCTCTCGTGTGGATTCAGGCGTCCGCCTCTGCGCATGGAAATTGAACTAAAACTGTAACGACAGTCCCCTCATTAGCAAAACCACTGACTTGGAGATAACAAAAGCCAAGCTAATTTTCCAGCGAGTCTGGCTTCCAGGGGGCACATTTAGAGCCCCTCTTGCCTTCCTCCCAGTTTGGCTGGGCTGTAGCCACTGTGCATCAGCAGATGAGTAACAGCTGTAGTTTAACACTCTCCAATTCCCAAAAGGCACCCACCATAATGAGCAGATGGACCCTCTCGCCATTATAATATCAATTTTCTCAAGATCAACGTGCCAACCTGCTTTCATACCATAATGCAGCAGATCCCACTGCCCCGTTTAGAAACACACTACTTACTGTACTTTTTTTTTATTTGCATTCAGTTAATTTGGAAAATGGAAAAGTATGCTCACTGATCAGACTCCCTGAACTCCACTACAAGGTTGATTTGCTGAAAGTGAGACCCCTTAACAAGAAGGAGGTAGAAGATGGAGCTGCTTCCGTTGAAAGCTCCACGGCACTGGTGTACCATGGTGGCATGCACAATAGAGCTCTTAATTTGGGGCTTCTGTCCTACTTTGATTAACATTCTCTCCACTTCTCCATAGCTTCCCAATTCACTGTTTAACAGCCCCTAGGTCCTGGTTAGGACGACACCTCTAAGTCTGAGCTTTTTCTTTTTTGCTCAGAGGCACAAAGGCATGGAGTGTTTGAGTGACTCCCTCCATCAACTTGGCATTTAAAGGGTGAACATGTGCTCTTCATTTTACTGCATCTCACCGGTCACCTTCTTTAGAAGCCACTATGAAGCCCCACACAGAGCACATTGACCTGTTCTATGGTGCAGTGTTTCTTTAATTTTTTGGGACTGCAGAGCACTATGTAAAAAATTCAGACGTGAGTGAGCTATGGTATCCTTCAATAAGGGCGCGCACAAAAAGGCGAGCTTCAAAAGGGCGACCTCAATTGAGCGCGGCGAATAAAGGCGTTCGTAGATAATTTAGATAATAATAGATACATAATCTACAGCTTCAAGTGTAACACAACAATGAGTAAGAGCAGAAAACAAGGAAATATAGAGAGCTTTAGAAATAGTTTGTTAGAAGTTCATGCATTAATTGATTGGATGTTTTAATATTCTTGCTTTCGCCTTTTTATACGTTCAATCATTGCCTTTATCTAATAAATTTTCTGTAATAATTTTGTTGCGTTTGCCTTTATTCGCTGCGCCCAATTGAGGTCGCTCTTTTGAAGCTCGCCTTTTTGTGCGTGCCCTTATTGAATAGAACCGTGAGCTATCCTATCTATTCTATAACATTTCAGTAATTATTTTATACTCTGATGCTGATCTTTATGATCATAAAATAGGTCTTTACGATAGCAATTGACAAGAAGAATTCACAATTAATTGCAGAATTACGGTATTTGAATGTTCCTCTCGAGTGCCTCTTTCTCTTCCATGATGTGGCTCAAAAACTAAATAGCATATCGTCATCTCATAACAAGCTTAAGTTTTGAGTTTGCCATTTTTCCGTCCAGCCGTTTTAGCTGTAGACCATCCTCAAGAAACTGTGACACACACACACACACACACACACCCATCATCGAGATATCAGTGTTTTCTTTATCAGGGGACCCTAAAACGTCAAGATCTGCCAAAAACCGGAGTTCGAAATTTTTGATGAATCTAAAGCTTTTGCTCCTCCCCCATGGACAATAGGTTATGGTAGGTTTAGGGCGCAAAGCAAAAATAAACCCATGTAAAAATAAAAAAAAAAATGTCAACGTAATCAGTCATGCAAAAAAAATGTTAATCAAGAGAGTATTTAGAAACAATGTTCTGCCATTGTATAGCACAAATCATGAATATGTGCTGCTGGGTTTGTTACAGATAGCCTTAAGGTAGGCGTCATATTTAGTCTGCATGTGGAGTGTTGTTTAATGCTATTTCAAGGTTGCTTACCACAAATATGATAATACTAGCATAGCGAAATATCCATTTGTTAAAATGGGCACAATGCTACATTGGTAAGTCTGTCTGTTTCAATCACATTGTGTCTTTACGAACCTCTGTCCACCAGATATGCTAACCCTTACATCCCTCTTTCTTTGTGCTTCTTGTTGCCTTTGTTCATCAGCCATTGCAGCCCTTGTGTGCACACCAAATAACATTACGCACTGGCATAGACGCTGGACATTTTGTTGTTTTGATTTAGCCCTCTGCTCCATAGTTTAAAATTACAAATCACACAATTCAGATGTGATTCAATTGCACTTTGCAGATTTTAATTTAATGGTATTTGCATGCATTTCAGTTACACCATGTATGCAAGCTTTTGAGGCAAATCAGGCCCCTTCTTTAGGCAAGATTACATATTGTAATCTTTTTAGTTAACCAATAAAAGGTGCGATATTGTTTGAGTTCTCACTACATCCATAATGGCTAACATGGTACCACACCCTAGTACTACAGTTACACCGTGTGGAAATGACAACACAATTTTTTAAAAGGCATCCATAGCAAACATTATGAAAGGGACTGTATATACATTGTGATATATGGCTGGCAGTTTATCCCGGCCAATACCCCCACATTGCTAGATGGAGCTCTCCCTGTGACATGGAGGGGCCCCGAATTCCAGCAGGGCATCATGGACGTTGGAGGTTTTCCTCACAGCCCTGCTGGATGCAGTGGGAGCCGCCAGGGGACGCTGCAGGGAGGAACAAGGATTTATATTTTCCATATAGCCCAGAAGTACTCCCTAGTCACGGTGATGGAAGAAACGAAGTACTTCCGGGCTGAAGAAAAGAAGAAGTTTTCATCTGACCCGGAAGTGCTAGGAAATCACATGGACTGAGGGACAGAAGCACTTCTGGGTCAGGGACTATAAAAGGACTGTGGGAGATCCCAGTAGTGAACTGAGTTGGGAGAGAGTAGAACGGAACTGCTGGCAGTGGAGGAATAGTTATTGATTAGTGTGGTGTTATTATTGATTTATTATTAAGTATTGTGGAGTGGAGGTGCTTGGTGCACAGTATTGTTATAATAAAGTCATCTTTGGACTTTTGCCTGGTGTCTCAACGTGTTGTCTGAGGGTTCAAGGGGTCGACAGCGCCCCCTATCTGTCACAACATATATATATTATACATATTATTATAATATATGATACATAATATATAATATATGACTGATGTTTACTTCATTATATTGACCTTCTTTGTAAATCTCTTTGTATAAAAAAGTGTCTACTAAGCAAGCAAATGTAAATGTAAATTTCATCTTACTGGGCACATGACAAATCATAATGGTCTTCACATATAGCGATGACACATTAGAACAATTGTGGGCAAGAACACTTATCCACCTAATTTCTTTAAAACAGCATCAAGTCGAAATATCTCTAAAGTCCTACTGTCCACCATGCTACTTGGTAATTTATTAAATGCGTCAGTGTTTCTTTATGTGAAGAAGAACATTCTAACATTTGAGCGAAATTTACACCTCATGTTCTCATTTAAGAATTGAATTTAAAGTAACAACAGTTTAGGTGACTGCTCTCTGGCCACTGGGCAGTACCCATGTCACTAATGGTGTAGTTAGGCAGTGTGGCATATCGGTCAAGCAGCTGCACTCTAAACTGACTCAGTCCCTCACATCTGACTCAACGTGTCACCTTCAGGACGTCACTAAACCTGCCTGTGCTTGAAATCCAAAAAAAAAAAATTCAAAAACAACAGATCTTGATCTGTATTTAGTGTCAAGAGCCTTGGGCTGGTGCTCTATACGATAAAGGTTGCTTGTCTGCTTCATTGTATTGAATGAACCATCACCTGAGCATTCTCCATTGATCATCTGTCCTATAGCTAATGATGAAAGGCCCCTGCCCACTCTCTCTATTGGTCGTTTACAGCCCTGATTTGGATTAATAGGATTAAAGAATATGTTATGTTGGACTGCTGGTCACAATGGCACTTCCACTCTATTCTAGTTGACTTCTGCCCTTTTCTTTCCCACTGTAACTATTCATACGACTAAGCTTGAAGTTGATCTCAAGGAAGGCAGCAGCCAAGTCCCCGTGACTGGTCAGCTCTCTCAGTTGAGATTTCACTCCTCAGTTAAAGTTGCTACCATTCACTTACTGATGAGAGGCCGCACTGTTAATTTTTTTTGAGTGGTAAACCTGAGAATATTTTCTTTTGCATTGAAAAGCATGAGAGGCCAATAAAGCATCAGACCGAGTGATCCAATCTAGCCAGTCACCCTGCCAACGCTGTTAAATGCTTTAGCCGTTTCTGCTGGATGCTGAACATTGACTTCATATGTGCTGGATTTTAAAGGTCAGCTCCTCCGTTTTTGAACTGGATGAATGCTCTCCAAAAGGCGCTTTTGAAAGATGAAGGCACCCAGTGGCAGCAGAACAAACGGGCACTGGGGCAGTTTCTCTCAAAGAGCATTAAGGCCTGATAAACTCAAAGCACAAGCAAAGAGAACGACCATGGGAGAAATCAGAGGGGTGAAAAATCATTCAAAAACCCTCCACCTCCCATTGACCTAGCATCATCTAAGGTGATGGCTAAGATAAAAAATAAACACTAGCCAGGGTGGTAGAGCCAGGGGAGAGCCTCTGAGGAAGGACAGATGGAGGCGGACACTTCATGATTAGGCAGCTGTACCCCCTTACCTAGCCCTCACCTCTCTGACTTCTCAGAATCTTAAAACATTCTCAAACCCACTTAATCCAATTTGGGGGCTTACCCTGGCATCATCGAGTCCGCTCACATACACTTGCACAGAGGCAGTTAGTCAGTTAACTCAAACACTGGATATGCATTCTCATTTGCTTAAAAAAGCTACTTGTGTTGCAGGATAAACAGAGCAGAAAGGTAGCCTCTACTTTTAACTCTGCCCCTTCCTAGCACTGCTGAAGTCCCCACACCACACAGACACTTAACTCTATTGATATAAACCGGACGTTTGGAATTCATTAAGTTAGTAAAGAATGTAGGCCTGTGCAACAAGTTTAAGAGTTGCTTGTGTGGCCCTCTAGTGGCAGCCGTGAGAGTAACGGACATACAAGCCTCATTTGAATTCCTGACCATTCTCATTTCCAATGGAAATTGGATCACTGCCTCTGGTGTTGACATACACGTTGAATGCAAATATCATCTAAATAACAGTTATGAGCAAAGTTTTTTAAGACTTCAGGTTATTTTAGGCAGAACTAGAAGTGATCATCAATACTGGCATTTACTTAAGGACCCTCTACATAAAATATACATTGGGTGTATTGCATGTACATCTCGGGGTCTTGCACTTCTGTAAAATAGTGTGCACCATTTTTTTTTACTGTTTTCAGTATGATCTTATCCTCTTTGCTGCTACTGGAGCAACTATATTTCTCTTTGGGGATTAATAAAAACACCTATCTATCTAGTTCCTTCCATAGCTACTGTATCTATATACAGTATCTATCTTATATAGCATCTATCATTTCTCTTATATAGTGACTTTCTTATCTATTGTATATCATGTTTTTATGTATTATACAGTCCCTTTCATATTTGTTATATAGTGCATTTTCTATCTATCTATTATATAGTATGTTTCATAACTATTATACTATGCCTTTTCTGTTTGTTACATTGTGCCTTTCATATCTGTCTATCTGTTATGTAGTGCTTTCTTATATCTATTATATACAGAAATTCATAATAATCTACAATTATACTAATCTATTGAAAAGTGTTATTTATATAACTGTCTAATCGCATGCACCTTGGTTTTACTGTTTTTAGTATGCTCTTTGCAGCTGCTGGAGCAATCTGTTATAGCATCTTTCACTTCTATCTATAATATAGCACACTTTATATCTATTACTCAGTGCCTTTCATATTTGTTATATAGTGTCATTCATATATATCTATATTATATAGAGAGCTTTTCATATCTGAATATCTATCTTAATATAGTGCCTTTCATATTTATCTATCTGTCTAATAATGTGCACCTTGGTTTTAATGTTTTCAGTATGCTCTTTGCAGCTGCTGGTGCAACTGTATTTCCCTTTGGGGTTTAATAAAGTTACCTATCTAACTAATATATAGTGCCTTACATATCTCTCTCTAAATCTATCTTATATGGCATGTTTCATAACTGTTTATCTATCTCCCCCTCATTCATTGGTCAAGAGTTCTGTCTTAAATTCAAAAGCACAGAATTATTGGAATGTGTTTTCCTGTTTAAAATGTATGCTGGTTTTTCCAAAAGTAACCATTAATAATATTTTAGCAAAAAATGCAAGATTTTTGCACATTTTGAGCATACAACTGGATAACAGACATGTGTATTAGATAGATAGATAGATAGATAGATAGATAGATAGATAGATAGATAGATAGATAGATAGATAGATAGATAGATAGATAGATAGATAGATAGATAGATAGATAGATAGATAGATAGATACTTTATGAATCCCAAGGGGAAATTAATATACTCCAGCAGCAGCATACTGATAAAGAAAATATTAAGTTAAAGAGTGATAACAATGCAGGTATGACAGACAGACAAAAACTTTGTATAATGTTAACGTTCCGACCCCGGGTGGAATTGAAGAGTCGCATAGTGTGGGGGAGGAACGATCTCCTCAGTCTGTCAGTGGAGCAGGACATTGACAGCAGTCTGTCGCTGAAGCTGCTCCTCTGTCTGGAGATGATACTGTTCAGTGGATGCAGTGGATTCTCCATGTTTTACAACAACACATTATACAACACAAGTAACACAATAATTGGTTTTCTTTTTTAAATTGACATTTTAACATTTTTTGCTGCTGTACTACATGGGTTGCCATTGGGTTCTTGTTATTTCATAAACTTTTTTCCCTTATTCACTGAGATTACATTTTTTTCCTCGGACATCACTACAAATTAATTTTTGGATGGAGTATTCTTTATAAGCCAGAGGTTTGTGATTGCCTTCACCCTTGAAGGGTGTTTTTGTGTATTTTTGACTGTTTTGAACTTTTAAAAGTCTGTGTAGGTCTGGACGCCTGCCTGTTGAGTTTGTAGTCTGGCTGCCTAGGGTGAGGCCAATAACATCCTGCTGGTATCTGTAGACCTTCTTACCCCTCTCACCATTTTGTGTGCTGCAGTTTCACAGCTTTGTTAAACTCAAATATGCTGACCCAGATTGATGTGATTCATGAAAGCATCATGGTTTATTCTGTTAGGGTTCAGTTCTGGTCAGGATGCCAGTCCATCACAGATCACAGTCCCTTCCACACCCACATTTATGCCAGTCTGTGAATCACCTTGATGATGTTTTGTTGGACTCTTAAGAGGAACAAAAATAATATAGTTTTTTTTTTATTATTTTTTATTTTTAGGGTGAGGTTGCTTACTTTTATATAAATGCTGAGTCAAAAAGAAGTTCAGAGTATCCCTTCAGCTACAAAGGGTTTTTGTACCTTTATCCTAAGAGCTCCCTTCATGCATTTATTTTGGAGACAGCCCTTAGGCTGCAGCAGGGAGCGTTTTTTTTCCCCCCTGTAATCGGCAAGCGAGAAGTCCTACTGCAATTTAAAAGCACTGAAGAAAATTGTCGTCTCGAGGCCATGAGTGAGCAGCCCCACTTATGAGTGGATTTCACCAAAGTCCCAGAGGGAACATTTAGCATTTTGAGAGGAAGAAAAGTAAACTGCGAAGAAAATTTGATCGGCTCACACCCTGCCCTCTAAAGCACATAGGATAAGGCCAGTCAAGTTTGAAGAAATATCTACCACACAAACAAGCCTTGCTGAACTAAGCTGGGAACTGGAATCTCTGTCAATGAACCAAAGGCAACAAAATAAATATATAAATACACACATTGAACGGATGACATGTTTCTGAGCTTTCTAGTAAATTGCTCACTTCAAATGAATCCACTGACAACACTGCATGCATGGCGGTCACTCTCCAATTTACAAGGTCCTGCTTGTGCCAACCAGAGCCGACTGAGCGCACAAAAATGATAATTTTGCAGAATGAGATGCTTGTGTGGCTCTGCACTGGGCTCCTGTTGTCACATGTATCACCTATGATATCTGGATCAGTGAGAGGACTGAAACTTTTCTGTGCAATAACAGTGCCAAAGGAGAGTTGGTGTTCCGCAGACAAGCAGCGTTTAATTAAAAGCTCGGATTAGACGCGTTTGTCAGCCTGCTGTTTCAGTTTTATCTCTGTCATTGACACACAGAGATTTTGTGTGGACTTAGTGAATTAAACCTGCAGTGGAAGCATTCAAATAAAACAAGAGTGGCATCCTGGAGTAGAGCACTGGCATAACCAGATGCAGTGGTCTTACTAAACTTTTGTTCTCAAAATGTTCAAGAAAAGTTTTCAAGGTTTTCAGTTTAAAATTTGGATATAATGAGTCATGTGTCCATTTACTGCACCCAAGAGTCACAGGAAGCCAGCACCTGACCTGGCTGCATTAGGTGTAAAGGAAGAAACAGCCCCTGTCTGTTGCTGGGCATGACCACTCACAAAGGGCCAACTTGGAGTCTCCAGTCTACATAGATGGACCTGAGTTCCTGTGGAGAACATGCAGGATCCACACAGGCAGCAACAGTGTGCCCTGATCTAAACCCAGTCTCCTGAGCCACTGCATATTATGATCTTCTAAATAACCGTGAGCTACTTAGAAATATATCTTGTATATCTTGAATGAACAAAGATGTAGATACAGGGCACCTGGTGTGGCAGATAGCTGATTTCTTTCCCACAGGAATAACAGGCTGAGAGGGAATACCCTAGTAAAGATTATCATGGTGGGGGAAAAGCATCATTGACTGGTGAATGGTGTTACCACAGGTGTGTTGGCCTCCATGTGTCTAAGTAATCCTCAAGAACTAGGGTGTGCCATTTCTGACCAGTACTTAAGTGGATAGAGTCTGTGTGTATGTGTCTTTTTCCCGATTTGTTAAGCTTAGGGTGTGAGAATTGGTCAATCCAGCATATCTTAGTTTGATGAGCTTCAGAGAGACAGCTGCAGAGACAGGAAAACATAGTTTTATGAGTCCCAGAGTAAAAGGCAAATGATGCTTTGGGAACAGGACTTGGATTTATGAGGAGTTAACCAAAAGGGGGCCATCTCCAAGTATACAGTCATGGCCGAAATTATCGGCACCCCTGAAATTTTCCTTGAAAATGCACCATTTCTCCCAGAAAATTGTTGCAATTACAAATGTTTTGGTATACACGTTTATTTCCTTTATGTGCATTGGAACAACACAAAAAAACAGAGAAAAAGCCAAATCTGACATCATTTCACACAAAACTCAAAAACCGAGCTGGACAAAATTATTGGCACCCTCAACTTAATATTTGGTTGCACGCCCTTTGGAAAGAATAACTGAAATCAAGCGCTTCCTATAACCATCAACAAGCTTGTTACACCTCTCAACTGGAATTTCCGACCACTCTTCTTTTGCAAACTGCTCAAGGTTTCTCAGATTTGAAGGGCGCCTTCTCCCAACAGCAATTTTAAGTGTTCAATCGGATTTAGATCCGGACTCATTGCTGGCCACTTCAGAACTCCAGCGCTTTGTCTTCACCCATTTCTGAGTGATTTTAGAGGTATGTTTGGGGTCGTTGTCCTGCTGGAACACCCATGACCTCTTGACGCAGACCCAGCTTTCTGACACTGGGCCCTACATTGCGCCCCAATATCTTTTGGTAGTCTTCAGATTTCATGATGCCTTGCACACAGTCAAGGCATCCAGTGCCAGAGGCAGCAAAACATCCCCAAAACATCTTAGAACCTCCACCATGTTTGACTGTAGGTACTGTGTTCTTTTCTTCGTAGGCCTCATTCCGTTTTCTGTAAACAGTAGAATGATGAGCTTTACCAAAAAGCTCTACCTTGGTCTCATCTGTCCACAAGACGTTCGCCCAGAAGGATTTTGGCTTCCTCAAGTACATTTTGGCAAACCCCAGTCTGGCTTTTTTATGTTTCTGTGTCAGCAGTGGGGTCCTCCTGGCTCTCCTGCCATAGCGTTTCATTTCGTTCAGATGTTGACAGATAGTTCGAGCTGACACTGTTGCACCCTGAGTCTGTAGAACAGCCTGAATATGTTTTGAAGTTGATTGGGGTTGTTTATCCACCATTCGGACTATCCTTCGTTGCAGTCTTTTATCAATTTTTCTCTTCCGTCCACGTCCAGATAGATTAGCTACAGTGCTATGTGTTGTGAACTTCTTGATTATGTTGCACACAGTGGACAAAGGAACATGAAGATCTCTGGAGATGGACTTGTAGCCTTGAGATTGTTGATATTTTTCCACAATTTTTGTTCTCAAGTCCTCAGACAATTCTCTGCTCTTCTTTTTGTTCTCCATGCTTAGTGTGGCACACTCAGACACACAACAGAAAGGTTGAGTCAACTTTTCTCCATTTTAACTGGCTTTAGGTGTGATTGCTATATTGCCAGCACCTGTTTCTTGCCACAGGTGAGTTCAAACGAGCATCATATGCTTGAAATAAAACGATTTACCCACAATTTTGAAAGGGTGCCAATAATTTTGTTCGGCCCATTTATGGAGTTCTGTGTGACATGATGTCAGATTTGGCTTTTTTCTCTGTTTTTTGTGTTGTTCCAATGCACATAAAGGAAATAAACATGTATATACAAAAACATTTGTAATTGCAATAATTTTCTGGGAGAAATGGTGCATTTTCTGGGAAAATTCCGGGGGTGCCGATAATTTCGGCCATGACTGTAGCTATATAAGACAAATAAGCTGATCAGAGATCGATGTCACAATAATTGCAAGAAAAGTGCCACCCAGACAAAGGGACACATACTTCGTCTAATTTACAGAACTACAGGACAATTCATGTTGCACGGTGTGAATTACAACACTTATTTTCTTTTGTTTATGACACTAGCTATTTGCTTAAAGATTAAAACTTATTAATCCTGCTTTTCTGTCTGCACATGTGCTGTATTCTACCACCTGTTATAATTTGTGTTCTTTATTATTTTTAGTTCATTTTTCTCCAAGCTTTTTTTTTTTTTGTTTCAAATCTTTTTGTTTTTTTAAGGCCTTGAAATCAACTTTTGATGTTGGCTTTATTTATTCATCCATTTCAGAGGTCTAAAATATAATTTATGCCAATTTGTCTTTCTTGGGCACAGCTAATAAGATTGTTGTGATGGTTGATAGGGTGTTGCTTTGCATTGCGTTAGAGGTTAAAGGTATAAAGGACACCAGTTGGGAATTCCATATTGTCTGAGTTTGTGGATAATTCTTAGAAAGATATTAAAAGTATTTGTGAGTTGTTTGTGTATACTAAAAGTTTTCTGACCACTTTCTGTTCACTTCAACTTAAGGATTTCATCTTGGCTTTGAGTCAAGCTTGGTTACTGGCTACATGTACAACTCCTCTTAGTTCCTAATTCTCAAGTATCCAGTATTCTGAACACAACGCCTACAGTAGAGGGGCTGGAAACCGAGTTCCTTTCACAGCTAAATCAATCAGGGGTAAGGGAGGACGCTCCCAACAGTGACAGTCATACCTGGCAGAAGTCTGAAAGAACTACTGAATAGAAAGTAGTGGACCACAGTCCTAGCTGCAAGTGTATTACAACTGTGAAACTGTATGTGATGGAAGTTTGGCAAGTGTAAGAATAGGGAAATGAAAGTAGCTATGGAGATATGATATATAAATGTGGGTCTACAACTATAGAACATACAGTATGTGTTTAAAAAAGGGAGTTTTACTTTAAGAAAAGTTTACCCCCAAAGCCAACCCTTTAACACGATAAAACTGCAATAATACTCCATATCTCATTAAGATGTTGCAAATGAAGGCTACATTTCTGGAAAAAACATGTGGTGTGATGGGAACTTAAGGTCGACATATGTCGGTAACATGATAGTCCTACTTTAACATTTAGTATGTTGTTGCTTTAGTTAGATACATGCATACTCATCACTGTTAGTAAGAACTATCTGATGATAAACAAAGATGGCCAAGTGCTATCTAAGAGGTAAATAATCACAAAATAATACAAAAAATAAAATCAAATGACTCAGACCACCTCATTACCTAACTGTGCCTCAACATACAAATCTCTGTGAGTGTGCATCTCCTTCTTTCATGGTTGCAAAGCTGTGAACGCATCATAGGCTTAAATATAAGCTTTACAGCGGCATTCAGGCTCAGCTTCTTGCCGTCTTGTTAATCTTTATTATGAAGGCCTGTTCTTCTGTCCTGGAGGATGAAGTCTGTATTCAGCAGGGGTGCGTCTAATTATTCAGGCTTCAGTTTATTGTTACAGAAGCAGTATCTGACCTCGGAGACGTGGTGAGAATACGCAAGGAACCCAAAGTGATAAGCTTGGATGTGAATTCTACAAAAAGACAACAACATGTGCATGTATTTTTTTAGATGGGTAAGGAGGGTGAAGTTAGCATTTACTGCTTTGTGGTCACACCTATGGTGAAAGAAAGAAAGAAAGAAAGAAAGAAAGAAAGAAAGAAAGAAAGAAAGAAAGAAAGAAAGAAAGAAAGAAAGAAAGAAAGAAAGAAAGAAAGAAAGAAAGAAAGAAAGAAAGAAAGAAAAAGTGTCCTGATCCGATTTATATTTTAAAATGTTTGCAGTCATTCTTTGCTCTCTAAAAACCATCAGTGCATAACTTGGGATATTTGGGACATCAAGGAATTAAGTTGTTACATTTATTTTTCATTAAACGAGTGAGAGACATTCTTCCATGGCACCTTTTTGCTTGTGTTGTTGGTACCACTATTTTGTGTGTTTTGTTTTGCCAAGCAGTTGCTGAGCTGAATGGCTAGCAATGTGCGATACGTTAGCATGGAGAACATGGCGACAGAGTCGTCTGTTATTTTCTCAGTTTCGATTGTACTTTTGATGTTCCTCTCTGTTTCTTAGTATTTTGTTGCTAATAAAACCCTTTATGTCTATTGTTGTTCTGGAAACCTGTGCTGGATTTTTGGGGTTTGGCGACAGCTCAAGAGCACCCCTCCATTCCACAAGTGCTTACCATAACAAACATTTTCTCAAATGACAATGATAGAGAGCATGTAGTTTGACTGTGTAGTCAATAAGGAAAATGAAAGTTCTATTTTTTAATGGTTCATCACAGGAATAGAACTTAAACAAAACGCACCTCACTGATTCATTGGTTTTTTTTTTTATACCAAATGACATTTCTCCAATGTTCTCAATTAATTGTGTGATTTAATTACAAGAGCGGATGGATAAGAACTACTTGTCCCTGACTCCAAAAATAAATACATAAACAGAAATGTTGCTCACTGAGGGGAATGACGCAGACTGCAGCAATATTCTATAATTTTTTAAAGTAATTTGGGTTAAACATTACTTTTACAGTATTAGCATTCAACTCATGCATGTGTGAGACATACATCTAAAACTAAAACTTGTTTATCCACTTAAAAATTTTCAGAAAATTAGGATGGTTTCTAACCATGCAGAATATGATGGAAATTCATTCATTCATTTATTTCTAGCAGGATTGATTACTGCAATGTGTTTACTGACTGTCCAAACTGTTCTGTGTGCAGCTTGTTCATTATCATTTCAATCATTACAGCAACTTGAAAGGCTGACTACACAACCCTGTTCTTAAATCTTTACACTGGCTTCCAGTTAAGTATAGGGCGGATTTCAAAATCTTCATTCTTGTATAAAGTATAAAGCCTTAAATGGCTGAGGTCCTGCTTACTTATCTGTACTTGTCATTACTTACAAACTGGAGCCTACATTAAGAACTCATGCTGCTGACCTACTAGAGGCTCCAAGCACCAACAAAATAACAGTGGGAGGCCAAGCTTTTAGCTAAAGGGCGCTAACGCTGTGGAATGACCTGCCTGCTCATATAAGAGATGCGCCTTCAGTTTCAGCTTTTAAATCCTGGCTGAAAACTCACTACTTTAATCAAAGCAAGACAATAATTATGAACTGTGAAACCCTCCTCTATTCTGCCTCTTTTTCTGGGTCTTAGAAAGTTAATGCTTTAAGTTAAACTCATATTATTGCTCGCTTAATTTGAATAGAATATACTTTTCTCTCATAGCTATAGATTATGGCATAACCTTTCCCCCCTGTAAGTTAATACGTGATAGAACTTTCTCAGCTATATCTAGAATACAGTGTGTTAATTAAGTCAGTGTGTGTTTTGGAATAGGCTCTTAGCTGGGATGGACTGACAGACCCATATGCAGTTTGTAAATGGGACAGGCATACAGTTTTCTGACTGTTTAGAAATGGTTCAACTGTACTAGAAAATGTAAAGAATGAAACAAGATACATAAGCTTTAAAGAGAACTTTACTTAAACAAGAACTTTTCTTTTGTTTACTATATTAATTTTTACTCTATTTTTGTGTGAACTGTTTTACTTTGAAATTTTACTAACGCTTTTAAAACGAAGATATTTTGTCTGTGGAATCAAGCAGGCTCCTATCAATTATGGAGAATCCACTGCATCCACTGAACAGGATCATCTCCAGACAGAAGAGCAGCTTCAGCGACAGACTGCTGTCACTGTCCTGCTCCACTGACAGACTGAGGAGATCGTTCCTCCCCCAAACTATGCGACTCTTCAATTCCACCCGGGGGGGGTAAACATTAACATTTAACATTATACAAAGTTATTGTCTTTTTTTCACCTGCATTATTATCATTCTTTAATTTAATATTATTTATTGTATCAGTATGCTGCTGCTGGAAAATGTGAATTTCCCATTGGGATTAATAAAGTATCTATCTATCTATCTATCTATCTATCTATCTATCTATCTATCTATCTATCTATCTATCTATCTATCTATCTATCTATCTATCTATCTATCTATCTAAGCGCATCAAGCTATTGCCAGAATCCCATGAAACAAACTAAAACTGCAGAACTTTGGTATAGGGTGTCCCACTCGGGAGTACAACTTTAAAAATGCGAATTACTCTGCAACGCGTGCATGTATCATCATGCAACAAGGTTCAAAATATTCCTTATTTAATGAAGAATTGATTCTGTGTCATAAAGAGGCGGGCACTATAGCGGGCGCCGCTACGGGGCAACAGGACGGGGCAACGTGCCATACCTCTCATGCCAGTATGGAAGAGATCCAATCGTTTTTTTGGAGACAGGGTGATCTCGAAAGGTTTGTGGCCACCTCGATCGCCCGATTTAACTCCCCCAGATTTTTTTCTATGGGGATATTTAAAGGGCAAGGTTTATGCAAGCAAACCCAGGACCATCGAACAGCTGAAAGCAAACATCGAGCGTGAAATTGTTTCCATCGACAGTGACATGTTGCAGAGGACATTCTCAAATATGGAGCGTCGCGTTTCCTTGTGCGCGGACGTTGGGGGAGGACATTTTCAGCACCTTTTGTAATGTGGACTTGTTTTCCACTAAATACAGGTATGTTCAGTTCTTACAGCACGCCTTTACGTTCACGTGTTCGCGAGTAATTCGCATTTTTAAAGTTGTACTCCCAAGTGGGACACCCTGTAGTTTTTGGTAAACACAGCTGCACTGGGTGTGGTGCTATTGTACTCGGTGCCACTGCTATATGTCCAAGCTATTTCTCTGCCTATGGAAAAGTCATCTGAGATACTGGGAACCACAGAATCAATGGATATAAAGATTCTGTCGACAGCCCACCTCAGACTTTACTGCCCAGTAGTGGGTGGTTGGCCAATTGTCTTGAGGTCTCCAGGAGTGTGACTGTGCCTGACTTTCTCCATTCTGACTGATCGTGAACCCTCCACAGGTTGTTTTTTTTTATCCAGGGATGCTACTGACTCAAGTTTTTGTTTTCCTTTCATCAATTGTTAACTGGCTATAGTTCAATACTTCATTAAGGGACAGATACTACTGGCCTCCATTTAGGTTTATCAGTTTCTAACCATTTTCTTTCCTGTCTGTCTTTATGTGTACTCATTACGTAACTAGGAATTTGTAAAGTTTGTATTTGTATCCACCACTCTGCGCCTACACTCAGTGATGAGAGCAATACAAAAATAAACACAATTGAAAATACAGCAGCTCCCTTCAAAAACAGCAGACAATTAAGACATTTTGTTTTTTAGTGAAGTCAAGAAGAAAAATGCTTTACGGAGAGATGGGTTTATTTATTTGCTCCACTGCAAAACTAGCCCAGTTTATATAACACATTACATGCAAACATTTTTATAAACAAAAGTGAAGTAGTTTTTTTTTATTTCAAACTGACAGAAAGAAAGAAAGAAAGAAAGAAAGAAAGAAAGAAAGAAAGAAAGAAAGAAAGAAAGAAAGAAAGAAAGAAAGAAAGAAAGAAAACCTTTGTGTATGTGATCAGCTACTAATCCTTATTTTGAATCATGAAAATTAACTGAAAATAAAATTTAATAGCTTTTCAGATGGATAGGTACAACTAAAATTGGATTCTGATCCAAAAAGGGATGGATTGTCCTGTAAAAAGTCAAAAGGAAGCTCCCATGGACTTGTCAATATAGGCAGACTACTAAAAATCGGAAGTTTGCTTAAGCTTTTGTGTTGCTTGACCCCTAAATCTCTCTGTGTCAGAATAGCCAAAGAGTAATGCATGTTTGATGCTCACATTTCACTTGTCCTCCACATACCCCAGTGATGGCAGTCTATGGGTGCTGAAGGACTAAGGCGCACCGAGAGTTCAAGTCGAATCAAAAGGTTAGCATGAATTCTGAATGAGGGATGGGTTAGCGTTGCTATAGAGACGCAGGAGGCTGAGTCTCCAGCTGAGACCCGGCATTAACTCTTCAGAAGGCCGTGAAGAAACACAGCATAAATATTCATTAAGTTCCCTGCTATTTATTTTGTAAGGGATTTTTTTAAATGGTCCGTTAACATATAACTTGCCTGAAACCATTAAGCAGGAGCCTGGTGCTCAAAACCATGGAGCGCACATCTACTCTGGTGATGTGAAACACGATCCTTCACAACTCTTTCTTACATGTTGAGGCTTCTGAGAGGTGTCAGTACTTGGGTCTAAAGTGACTTCTGTATTCCGGACCACTTAAAAATAATGAAGTCAAGAAACGTTCTTAAATCTTGGATTACTTTCAGCAAGCATTTATACATCAATTACAGACTTAAAACAACAAATATCACCGTACTCCACATATACTCAGAAAGCAGAAGGTTTTAAAATTCATGCTAGTGGATGGAAATAAAGTGACTATTAAAGGGTAGCAAAACACCATGTCAGTTTAATGAGCATTAGCTATCTTTAGTTGGGATTCTCAGCCACCTCCCAAATCGTGTATCACACTATTGGGAAATGAGAAAAGTTTGCACTGACATGTCCTACCAAGATGCCAGTTCTTTATTTGACCAACACTCACTATACACTGGTATAAAAATACAAAAATCTTTTATTTGTTTGACATTCTACTGGAGAACATTCAAGGGTGCAATACAGTGGATTCAGAAAGCATTCAGACCTCTTCACTTTCTGGACACCTTATTGTGTTGTAGATTTAATTTTAAATCGAAAAATTTGCAATTTTTGTCCATTAATCACCGTAATGACAAAGTGAAAATATGTTCTCAGAAAGGTATGCATATTAATTATTATCAAAAAATGAAATCTCTCATTCATGCAACTATTCAGATTTTGAATTCAGTGCTTAATGGAAGCTCCTTTTGTCAGCAATTCCAGCGTCAAGTCTTCTTGGGTAAGCAAGTCTCTGCAAGCATTGCACTGCTGGATTTAGGCAGTTTATCCCATTCATTCTGGCAGATCCTCTCAAGCTCCGTTAGATTAGATGTGAAGCGTCTGTGAACGGCCATCTTCAGGTCTCTCCATAAATGTTCTATGGGGTTTAAATATGAGTTTTGGCTTAGCCACTCAAGGACACTCTGAGACTTGTCCTGAAGCCACTCTGGCATTGTCTTGGCTACTGTACATGCTTAGGGTCATTGTCATGCTGAAAGTTGAACCGTCACCCCAGTCTGTGGTCACGTGCACTCTGAAGTAGGTTTTCTTCAAGGACACCTTTGTATTTGGTGGCATTTATCCTTCCCTAAATTCTGACCAGTCTCCCTGTCCCTGTGAAGCACTCCCATAGCATGATGCTGCTATCACCATGCTCACCATGATATTAGGCAGGTGATGAGCAAGTGCCTGATCTTCACCAAAACACAGGGATTGGAGTTCTGCCCAAAGGGTTACATTTTTGTCTCAGAAGACCAGGGAATCTTTTTCTTCCTGCTCTCAGAGTCTTTTAAATGCCATTTGGCAAACTCCAAGTGGTAGTTCGCCATTCCTACTTAAACGCCTGATTGATGGGTTGCTGCTGAGATGGTTATCCTTCAGACAGGTTCTCACATCTCAGCAGAGGGCTTCTGAAGATCTGTTACAGATTCGTGCCTCACCATAAATTGATTGTGGAGTCTACAGAGAGTTCCCTGGACTTCA
Source organism: Erpetoichthys calabaricus (assembly GCF_900747795.2). Taxonomy (NCBI): domain Eukaryota; kingdom Metazoa; phylum Chordata; class Cladistia; order Polypteriformes; family Polypteridae; genus Erpetoichthys; species Erpetoichthys calabaricus. The sequence continues at coordinate 175,203,053 of NC_041401.2, forward strand.
TGGCTTGGTTTTTATCCTGACATGCAGTGTGAATTATGGGAGCTTCTACACACTGGTGTGACCTTTCTAAATGATGACCAGTCAATTCAATTTGCCATAGGTGAACTCCAATCAAGTTCTTGATACATCTGAAGGAGAATTAAAGCAAAAAGGGTACACCTGAGCACAATGTGGAGTGCCACAGCAAAGGGTCTGACTATTTACATGTAAATAAAAGATTTCAGTATTTGATTTTAAATAAATTTGCAAATCTTTTTGGAAACATGTTTTCACTTTGTCATTATAAGCGTTGCTTTATTGGCTAAAATGGGAAATTCATTCATTTAAAATTAAATTTAAAACACAATAAAGTGTGCAGAGAGTGAACAGATATAAATACTTAGAGAAATGAAAGATTGATTTTTAATAAATGTGTAAATCTTACTGAAAACATATTTTCACTTTGTCATTAGGGGTTGAGTGTAGATTGATGGGCAAAAAAAGCAAATGTATCCATTTAAAATGAAATCTACCTCACAATAAAGTATACAGAAAGTGCAGGGATCTGAATACTTTTTGATCCCACTGTATATATAGTACCATATTTGAGGCGCAGTCCACTTCTCACTTTAAAGCGTACTGTTTAATTCTTTTTAATGGAATGGAGCCTCTTCTTTTAAACTGCAATTAATTATTAATAGTCAGTCAGTCATTGTCTAACCCATTTAGTCCTGAATGGGGTCATGGGGGGGGATGCCAGAGCCCATCCCACCTAATACAGCACGCAAGGCAGGAACAAACCCTGGAGAGGGTCCAATGCAGGGTGAACACACACACACCCCAACCAGAGACTATGGCCAATTTAGGATTGCCAATCCACCTAACCTGCATGTCTCTGGACTGTAGGAGGAAACCGGAGCACACGGAGGAAATGGATCAGAATCTCTGCAAGGTGCTGGGTTAAAACCTTAGGTCACTGGTCGGGACACAGTCACCTCAGCAGTCATTGGCAAGCTGCAGTGATAAATAAGTAATTATAATAATACTAGACATTAAGCCCATTACAATAACGGGCACTAGAACAGTAGTCCATAAACATTAGTAGGAACAGTCTCTATTAAATGACAAGGGACCTTTTACCTCATTAAATTTTTTCCGTAAAATGCCTGAAATTTTGGCAATCTGAAACAGTGGGCAATCAGCAGATTCTCCCCAACAACTGATTTAATGTGTGCGAAAATAAATCTACTTTTAAAAGTCATTGTATTGTAATATCATGAAAATTTGTATACTGTATTTAGGAACGACTGTCACTTTACACTTTACCAGGCCAAGCTTCTTAATCGCAAATCTGACATCCTCAGAGTGAACACTTGCACAACAATGGGGAAGCTAGTCTCCGCGTCTCAGTACCCGACTGGATTTTTCATGTTTTATGTTTTAGGTCTTACCTCATTTACCGAAATCCGATTGGATCGGCCGTGTGATATTTTATAGGTCCCACCCTCTCCGTCTTGTGTGACGCGTCAGGCGGCCTTTGAAGCATCGCACCATGCCCAGCGCATGCACACTTCACCAGAAGACACACACACACACGGACACTGGACGCTCACAGGGGTTTTATTAAAGAGGATGGTCCTTTACGTGATTGTTTCAAATTAAAGAATTGTAGCATTTTATGAAAAAGGTAAACAGAAATATGGGTTTTCTTCATATTTCCAACAAAACTACAGTAATCCCTCCTCCATCGCGGGGGTTGCGTTCCAGAGCCACCCGCGAAATAAGAAAATCCGCGAAGTAGAAACCATATGTTTATATGGTTATTTTTAGATTGTCATGCTTGGGTCACAGATTTGCGCAGAAACACAGGAGGTTGTAGAGAGACAGGAACGTTATTCAAACACTGCAAACAAACATTTGTCTCTTTTTCAAAAGTTTAAACTGTGCTCCATGACAAGACAGAGATGACAGTTCAGTCTCACAATTAAAAGAATTCAAACATATCTTCCTCTTCAAAGGAGCAAACAAATCAATAGGGCTGTTTGGCTTGTAAGTATGCGAAGCACCGCGGCACAAAGCTGTTGAAGGCGGCAGCTCACACCCCCTCCGTCAGGAGCAGGGAGAGAGAGACAGAGAAAAAAATCAATACGTGCCCTTTGAGCTTTTAAGTATGCGAAGCACCGTGCAGCATACTTAAAAGCTGCACACAGAAGGTAGCAACGTGAAGATAATCTTTCAGCATTTTTAGACGAGCGTCTGTATCGTCTAGGTGTGCAAACAGCCCCCCTGCTCACACCCCCTACGTCAGGATCAGAGAAAGTCAGCGCAAGAGAGAGAAGAAAAGTAAGCTGGGTAGCTTCTCAGCCATCTGCCAATAGCGTCCCTTGTATGAAATCAACTGGGCAAAGCAACTGAGGAAGCATGTACCATAAATTAAAAGACCCATTGTCCGCAGAAACCCGCGAAGCAGCGAAAAATCCGCGATATATATTTAAATATGCTTACATATAAAATCCGCGATGGAGTGAAGCCGCGAAAGGCGAAGCGCGATATAGCGTGGGATTACTGTATAGATAAAAATATTCTATGTTCCCAGAGCTGTGTCTAAGAAGCTTTGATAGATAGATAGATAGATAGATAGATAGATAGATAGATAGATAGATAGATAGATAGATAGATAGATAGATAGATAGATAGATAGATAGATAGATAGATAGATAGATAGATAGATAGATAGATAGATAGATAGATAGATAGATAGATGCACTATATGATAGACACCTAGATGGATACCTATTATTATTTAGTATCTTAGGTTGGGATTTTGTAATACCATTACATGAAATGAGTATTGGACTAAAGCTCTTTACTTGCTGATATGAATCTGCTGAATATCATACCTTAAGTTTTACATGGGCACTTGATTGTTATTTTCAGTATTTCTTCCAAGCTGCGTAAGCTGCCCAGTTATTTTACTCCTTTCATTTCAGAGTGGTGTGCCACTGTCATCCCCAAATTTAAAAACAGCAGTCTTTATTTTTGCTGTGCTATGGGCATCCTCAAGCAGCGTCTGGACAGAGCCTCTGGTGTTGTTTTACAGGAGCTCTCGGCCAGTATGTCTTCTGCTGTCTTATCAAAGCCTCAGCGTCACTGACAGAGCCTGGGGGGGCCATGGTAATTAATCTGGAGCACTTTGAACTCCCAAGAGCTGCAAGCTCCAGGATGTACTGCTGTCGATTCCTTGTCTACCTGATGCCCCGGCAGCACAGTTCTTGGACCCTATCAAGCTGCATCAACCTTGTGGTGAAGCACCAAAGCATCCACTCATCCCAATTAGCCCTCTGACCTTTCAGCAGAACAGCTTACCATAGAATGTCGGATTGGTGGCGGCTGTCTAAAGCTGTTATTTTTTTTAGGTGTTATTCAAACAAACTGGAGTGATGAAGCAGCAGAGCTCACATTTTGGTTTGCAGTCTAGAGCAATTTGTCTCTCTTCCCACGTACACCAAGTCATATGATTCTGAGGTCCGGTGTCACAGCACGCTGGACTGTGTCGAGTGACTTCCAGCCTAATGCAATCTGTGACAGCCCGACTGATAGTTTTTCTTTACGGCCCTCCTTGCTGTCAGCACTTATGAAAGCCAAAATCGGATGCTGAAGGCCTCAGTGAGAGAAGCCTCCATTCCTAATCCAGCATCATTTTGCCTGTATTGGAAATGTTTCATTCAACAGGGGCACTCCTTGAGAAGCTGCTCTCTGCCTGGTATGATATTTGACCAAGAATGAGGTGAAGCCCTGGAAGATCTCTGTTACTACCTATTGAATGTGGCCTCTTTGTGATTCCTGTGCCAAAGGATTTTTTCAAATTAGCCTTTCGAAGCAAGTGATTGCGACCTCTTGGAAAATTGTGTCAGGATCCCTAAAACAAGGTATCTAGAGATTATTTTTCAGTGCTTTGGTGTGATGCTTCTGTTTAAAAAGTTTTCCCTCAGCAGATTACTTTATCCATTCATCCATCCATCCTTTGTCACCCCACTTAATTTTGGGAAACAGAGGTCTGGAGACAAGCAGATTATGTGAAGTTAAGGAATGGAAGATCCACCTGAAGAGTTTCTTTCCATTCTCATATGCTTTCTTTTCAGTATCTGAACTGTTCTGTCCCAATTGAGAGTCTGCTAAAATGTAGAGCAAGCCCCATGGACATTTAAAGCTGTATTCTTAAACAAGGAAGGAGAAACGTCACATTGGAGAGCTGTTGTTTTTTCCAGTAGTACAGATTTATCTATGTGTCCATCAATTCTTTAACCCCCTTTCTTCCATTTCAAAATGGAGAAACTGAAACCTGTCCTGGTTCATGGCAAGCACTAAACCTTGGATAGGGCACACTCACTTGTATCTGGTCAGTTTGGAGTCTGCAGTTATGCTAACTTGCACAATTTTAGGTTGTGGGAGGAAATCAGAATGCCCAGAGAAAAACACTGAGACACAAGGGGAAATAGAAAAACCTCCAACTGGTTGCCAGTCCACTTAATCATAAACATTTTAGAATCTCCAGTTTCCTTGTCACGTCTTTGGAATGTGGGAGGAAAATCACTCAGAGACACTGGGAACATTTCATATCAACTGTACCTAGTCCTTTAGCCACGAAGTAGCATCCCTAACCATTGTGCCACCATGCTGACTCTCCTTGGAGAACTAGAGTCTTGTCTCCTTTTCTCTTCACCCTTTACAACTCTGATCATAAGTATAACACCGGGACATTTCACTTGCAGAAATTCTAAGATGGTTGTACACTTATGGAGTGTATTGATAAGAGCACTGCACAGAAGAGAGGAGTCCAGTGGAGAACTTTGTTTCTTGGTACAAAGAAAATTGTCTGCAACTTAACATCTGCAAAGCCAAGGAACTGGTTATCAACTTATGCCACAACAAAGAACCTCTATGTCTGGTCACTTTTCAGAGCGTGGATGTAGTGAAGGTGTACTGCTATACGTACTGGTGGGTATTCTCTTAACACAGAGGAACTGTAGAAGATTATTGTTGGGAGACGTAACTCCTTTAATGTGAGTACTGACAGCCATTACATCTTCAACAACTCTGTGATCGCCAGTCCGATTTTTTAAGCTGTGGTGTTGTTAGCTTTTAATATCACTTCTAGAGAGGCCCACAGAATCTACGAACTAATTAAAACGGCAGGCTCAGTTATAATATGCACTCAGAACCCCCTCGAGGAAGTAGCAAAGGAGAGAATAAAGACAAAACTGAGTATCATTATGAACAATGCTGCACATCCTCTCTGTGACACACTAACTGAGGACTTTTAGCCAACGAATTATTCAGCAGAGGTGTGTCAAGAAACAATATGGGGGCTTCTTTTTATCAACAGCAATATGCCTATATACTGCCTCAGTGGAACTGGGACTACCAAGTCAGAAGTTTTTCTTTCTTTTAATTTTTCTTCCTTTTTAGCCATTCTGGTGCATGTTCAGACTATAGTGTGTACATGTATATACTTGTATTTATTTATCTATTCATATATTTATTTAAAGATCTTCTGTAAAAAGCCAAATTTCCCCTAGGGAGCAAATAATGTTCTAATCTTTCTATCTGTCATATACTACAGTATATACTCATACACAGCACTGTACAAAAGTATGAGCTCATACTTGTGAAAGAATTCTGTAAATTGGAATGTCTTCAAAATTATTACTATGGATAGTCTTTATTAATCAGTAACTTCACAGAAAATAAATGTCACTTGGTATAAGATCTGCAGGTTAAAATGCCACATCTACTGCAGCATCGGCTTTTCAGTATGGCTGCCCCTGCCCAGTTTTATTCCTCTTCACAGCTTCCTTGGTTTCAGTTCATCACTTTGGTTAATCTTCACGTGATGTCACTAATCATTAGCACCTTCATCAAGCAGTCACGTTTTTTAACTGGGAAGTGCTCTATTACTATGTGAGGATCTTTTTTAAGAGCAGTCAGATATTTTCAATTTTCTTTTAAAAAAAAAAAAAAAGAACATTTGGAACTGTAAAAGACACCATTTTCTATTGACATGCTAGTGCATAAGACATAAAATAACCATCTAAGGCAAATATTTTTGTGTACTATCTCAAGTGGCTAAGACTTTTGCACAGTAATATGCACACACACACACATATATATATATATATATATATATACATACATATACATAAATAAATACATATACATAAATAAATGCATATACATACATAAATATTTGCCATTGTGAATGCTTTCTAATTCCTCATTCATAGTCTGGAGGCTTTTAGACCAGAGGGTCACTGATATTACTTACACTTCTCTTTCATGCAGAACCCGCCTCTTCCTGTCTGTCAACCAGTCAACCAACACAAAAGGAGCCAATCCAATGTCACTGGTCATTCTGCACCTAAAGATCATCCAGAGCGTTAGGACTCTTTATCTTTGTTTGCTACAGCTGTGATGTGGTTTTTGCACCGTTGTCCATCCATCCATCCAGTTTCCAACCCGCTGAATCCAAACACAGGGTCACGGGGGTCTGCTGGAGCCAATCCCAGCCAACACAGGGCACAAGGCAGGAAACAATCCTGGGCAGGGTGCCAACCCACCGCAGGACACACACAAACACACCCACACACCAAGCACACACTAGGGCCAATTCAGAATCACCAATCCACCTAATCTGCATGTCTTTGGAATGTGGGAGGAAACCGGAGCGCCCGGAGGAAACCCACGCAGACACGGGGAGAACATGCAAACTCCACACAGGGAGGACCCGGGAAGCGAACCCAGGTCCCCAGATCTCCCAACTGCGAGGCAGCAGCGCTACCCACTGCGCCACCGAGCCGCCCTTGCACTGTCGTATACTAATTATTTTTCCTGTTTTTCATTTTGACCTATGTAACATGGGGTTATCACCTGACATACCTAAGTCTTTGTGGTCTTGAACATGTGTCTTTATATATACAGTGGTACCTCGGTATACGTCTGCTTTGGAATAAGTCCAACTTGGTATACGTCCTGTTTGTACGTGAAAAATTTTGCTTGGCATACAATCTTTGTTTGGAATACGACTCGTGTGCTAGAACACCGCGTGTGGTATAGCGGGTCTGCGGCTTCAAAAAAAGGGCCAGGTTTTAACCCGTATAGCCGTGTCGTTCTCCGTGGGCGCGATTGTCCAACCGCGGGGAAGTTAATGAGGTAGTTGGAGCGAGTCGCACCTGCACAGGTGGGCTGTGATCGGGAAGAGTGAGACTGCATTTTTAACCTCGGATTTTATCGTATTTATTTATTGTTGTTTTTATCCCCACAGAAAACTTGTTTTTATGGATATTTATTAAATAGTTATTTATTGAAACCAGATGCACTGCGCTTTTTGTTTGGACACTGATTTTTGTTTTAAATAAAAGCACTTGGCATTCTTGCACTATCCCCTGGCTTCATTTGAGAATTGTCCTCATTTGTCAGCTCATCTCGGTGACATTACCGACGCTGTCGGGTTCAGGGCTCCCCGTAAGGACATATGGGAGCGTGGAGCGGACCTGCATCGTCACACCGCTCGCTACCCTACACTGCCCACGAACGTCAGTACGCCAGTTGCTAGCATTCAGTGAACAACCCGCGCTATAACTCTATGTGAATTTTCATGTGATTATGTGTTTTTTCGAGTAAATTTGAATTGATTGTTGAAAAGTATGAAGGTGGCTTGCGTATCCGGGACATGGCTGCTGCATATCGTATGCCGAGAACAACGGTATCTACGATTGTGAAAAACAAAGACGTTATTAAAAAGTAAAGTGAGGTTAAATTTTAATTTATTTAATCTAATTGCTTTTGTGTTTATGTATTTTAGTATTAAGCAGTGTTTAAATTATTTTAAACAACCCGATCAATGTATAATATGCCAATAACAATAGGATTTTTTTTCATGGGAACGTATTAATCATTTTCCCTTTATTTCTTATGGGAAAAATTTGTTTGGTATACGTTCTGCTTGGTATAAGTCAAAGGACCTGGAACGGATTAAGGATGTATACCGAGGTACCACTGTATATATATCCATCCATCCATCCATTTTCCAACCCGCTGAATCCGAACACAGGGTCACGGGGTTCTGCTGGAGCCAATCCCAGCCAACACAGGGCACAAGGCAGGAAACCAATCCCGGGCAGGGTGCCAACCCACCGCAGGACACACACAAACACACCCACACACCAAGCACACACTAGGGCCAATTTAGAATCACCAATCCACCTAACCTGCATGTCTTTGGACTGTGGGAGGAAACCGGAGCGCCCGGAGGAAACCCACGCAGACACGGGGAGAACATGCAAACTCCACGCAGGGTGGACCCGGGAAGCGAACCCGGGTCTCCTAACTGCGAGGCAGCAGCGCTACCACTGCGCCACCGTGCCGCCCCTGTATATATATATATCCATCCATTATCCAACCCGCTATATCCTAACTACAGGATCACGGGAGTCTGCCGGAGTCAATCCCAGCCAACACAGGGCACAAGGCAGGAAACAAACCCCGGGCTGGGCACTAGCCCACCGCAGGGCGTGCACACACACACACACACACACACACACACACGCACACGTATACACACACACACACACACACATACGCATACATATGTTCTCATACCCACTTAATCCAACTCAGGTCCATGCTGCTGCCCATTCTGGGCACATTGCAGGAACCAGTCCGAGCAGGAAGGCAGCTCACCGTAACCCTAATTGAACATCTCAGTAAATTAGTCCCCCCTTAGTGAGATGATTACTCCACAAGTACCCATAGTTTGTAGTGGAAGATGACAGACAAAGGTGTCCTGAGTAACACATCCACACACCCTCATGCCTATTTATTTATCCAGGATGTGGTAAAGAAATACAAAGTCTCCCTCATTCCTTTTCTAGCTTAATGGCCTCCATCCTTTTAGTCTAATGCACCAGCTTCAGGGGGAAGAGAAGTCAGGCATGTGAGGCGCTGCCCACAGGCGTCTGCATACACAGCAAACAAAAGAGACTTGCCTAGTTTGTATTCATTAATGTCATAAAAATGTAACACCCTCCCAGCTCTCCACCAATCGTCGCACTGTCTTACACGGACCGCAGCTTTATTTACTGCGTTCTTGGCTTCCATACCTAAACTGAGCGTCCTGATATATTGAGAAGGAGACGGCCTTGAACATCGCTGTGAATAGCTTGATATCAAAGCCACACTTTATTTGATATCATAAATGACTAATTAGTGGCTAGTGCTTAGATGTCTGTGTGAATAACCCACTAGATCTGAGACACACTTATGATACTCTAATTGTCTGCACGGTCGGGGGTTAGGAAAGCAGTTATCAAGCACACTTGGCGAAGCATGGATCAGGCATGGAGCCCTAGATGGAAAAATCAGGGTTAAATCAAGAAGGAAAGCAATCAAGGTCATATCTGATTAATAAGAAAGAAAAGTAAAGGACCTGCTGCCGGACCAGTGCAGGGGTCCAACATATGGCACACAGTGATAAGTAAAACAGGATTTGTACACAGTTTTACCAAACTAACACAAAACTTTGTTTCTCAGGTGATTTTGTGAAGCACGTAATCTGTCACAAGCCGGTAAAGTTAATTCTGTTCATGACTCTTGTCCACATCTCCGCATAAGAGCACAATGAATTGTTAAAAAAAAGCTGCGTATTTTCCACACAAAGACAAAACAAAATGCGACATCATGCACATTGTGTTTTTAAGCAAACAGAGATTAAGAGTGGACATGATTGAAGTGTTTAAAATTATGAAGGGAATTTATACGGTGGATTGAGACGGTGACTTTAAAATGAGTTCAACAAGAACACGGGGACACAGCTGGAAACTTGTTAAGGGTAAATTTCACACAAACATTAGGAAGTTTTTCTTTACCCAGAGAACCACAGGCACGTGGAATATGTGACCAAGTAGTGTGGTGGACAGGAGGACTTTGCAGACCTTTAAAATGCAACTTGACATTGTTTTGGCAGAATTAAGTGGATGGATGGGATTAGAGAGTTATGTTGGGCTGAATGGACAGTTCTTATCAAATGCTTTTCTAACGTTTCTAATGTTTTCTTCAAAGGAAAAAAACTACGTACATGGAAAGCCAATGTGACCACTTCCACTGCTGCTTTCTGTTTCGCAATGCCAGCAGAAGAGGCTGAGGATATGGACTCTCCAAGAGTCATGGAGTTTCATGTTTCTTTGCTATTTCCAGTGCATCTTTAGGATGGCAGTTGTCAAAATGTTTGTCATAACTGGCATAAGTGTGCTCTATCATGATTTGAATCCATCCATCCATCCATTTTCCAACCCGCTGAATCCGAACACAGGGTCATGGGGGTCTGCTGGAGCCAATCCCAGCCAACACAGGGCACAAGGCAGGAACCAATCCCAGGCAGGGTGCCAACCCACCGCATGATTTGAATGGTAACTTTAATTTTTTTCTCACTATTCCTTAGTCTTTTAATTTATTTTTAACATTGTTTCTAGGGTTTCAAAGACCAAGGAATCCACTGGTTATGTCTATGTTTATTTCAATGTGATTTTTAAAGATGTTGAAAATTAATTGCATTCTCTCTTGGCACCGTATTGTTTTTGCGTCACAATTTTTGATTATGGATGCTCTGAATTTGCCAGGCAAGACCAGCAGGAGTGTGCAACGTGTGACATCATCAACGCGAGTTGCATAAAGGTGCATTAACCCAATCATTTAAGATTTCAGATTCCTATTAAAACATTTTTAATGATCATTCTTATTAGTTTATTCTGGTTTACAAATTCTTCTTTTGTTCTTTGACTTGGCTTAACGTCTACTCAGGTTGGCTGTAGTTAGGTTTCTCCTTTTGGCTACAATACCCTGTACTGTATTCCAGTTTCAATCTTTGATTCACATCCTGAGCCTAATTTATTTATTTATTTCACGTCTTCACAGATGTCGCCTCTGGCTGGTTATTTTTAACTTCCCAACTTCTTTTTTCACTTAGAGCAGCTACCGCCAAGTTCGAGCAGGGCAGGGTCGTACTACTAGAATCCAACTGCCAGCTCAAGAAATTGTCTACATGAGACAAGAAATGAGTCCGGTGATTTTTTTTTTCCCCACTAGAGATCTTTACTTAAATACTAAATGACAGGCAAGCCATGCAGAATTAAAGCATGTACAGGACAAGATTTGAAACAGGAAATAAATGCCTTTCTTCTTGTGTCTATGGCACAAATTTTGCCGGAAATAAAACACTGTTTCTTTCCCCTCCTTTTTTTTTTTGTATGAAGCAAAACACTGTCTTTTGTTGCAAATTCAATTTTATGCAAATCATTTTCCTCATCATTAGTGACACACATGGTGCCAAAGCAGGTAATATTAAGAGATGAATTTGGTGTTAAATTAGGAAGCGTAGAGGCAAGGCCTTGTGTCATAACAGCTTATTGATGCAGAGGACACATCAGCCAAAAGTATGTGGCAAATGGGGGTCACAAACGTCATTGCAGTGAAAAATCTACTGAAATAAAACACTGATGTCTGTCTGTCTGTCTGCTCCCTCTGTACAATCTGATTGGTCAGTTTGGCTTGGGTTGGCTCAGCAGTAAGGATGATGACACAATGCTTTAGAGGTGTGAAGTTCAGTTCTTGATTGAGACAATTTTGATTATTTTTCTGAATTAAAAAGAACTGGAGCATTTCAAAGACAACAAAGGAATGTTAGATCTCTGAATAAAAATGAGGTGCACAACCCGAGTCGCCTTCAAAAATGGGACGTGTTTGTAAGGGCACATATGATGTTTTCACAGCAGGTAAAAGGGGGCCCAACTAGTACTGGTGGTAGTCAAAAAGACGATAGGAGGTGAGCAACTGCGCTTTAAAATGACAGAGCCTGATAAGCAGGCTTTACGGGAACGCGCTACAGAGAGGGAGACCCAGAGGTTACCAAGGAAAGACATAAGACTCTGAAGGTACACATATGGCAAGAAATATCAAATATTTTTACAGTTATTCTATCACATAAATGTAGCTAGTCTATTATAACAGCCATAACAAGAAGAAAATACAATGTCAGTCTGGTGTCCCCGAAGTCAATTTTTACCATCTTTCAGGTACCTTTTCATAACAGCCAATGCTTAGAACAAATATGGTGTCACATCAGTCTGTTGGGGGCAATTCTGGCTTCATATAGGACAAAACCAGAGGAATATCTAATTTAATGGTCAATTATTGCTGCTGTGTGAATGTCATAACAGCCAATGTAGGGGAACGATCTCTAGTCATAAAAAAGCTAAGTAGGGGACAAATATGGTGAAAATGTATGGGGCAAATCTGGCATCATAGCAGCCAAAGCAGGGGTCGGACCTGGCATTATAAGAGACACAGTAAAGGGACAAGTCTGGTCTCATTATATTGAGTGCTGAAGACAGATGTGGTAACAAAGGCCAAAGATGTGGGGCAAATCCATTATATTACTAGCTTGTCCACGAAAGTATGATGATACTCAAGTAGGCAATATGGAGGTCATTTAGTCCTCACAGGTGGCGCAGTGGTAGTGCTGCTGCTTTGCAGTAAGGAGACTGTGGAAGATTGTGGGTTCACTTCCCGGTTCCTCCCTGTGTGGATAGCGCTTTGAGTACTGAGAAAAGCGCTATATAAATGTAATGAATTATTATTATTATTAGCCATGGATGGGTAAATAATAATTAATTGATTCCACTTATATAGCACTTTTCTAGCTGTTCAAAGCACTTTACATAGACAATGATGAGCCACTTCAACCACCACCAATGTGCAGCATATACCTTTCATAGGCCAATATGCTCACCACACTTTAGCTATTAGGTGGTGAAGCGGTGAGAAAGTTCGCCAATATAAGACAGGGAATGATTAGTGGTCAGAATGACCAGGCAATGGTGGGCAATTCAGCCTGGACATTGAGGTACATCCTGCACTTTTCAAAAGTCACTCAGGCATTTTTTATGACCACAGAGAGTCAAGAACTCAGTTTTACATCTCATCCAAATGACAACACCATTTTTCAGCAGAGTGTCTCCATCACTGCACTGGTACATTGATGTCCACATGCAGACCACCAGGTAAGCACCCCTGATGGCCTCACCGACACCTTATTCAGCATCAACCCAAGCTTTTTCTTGAGACCAAAATGGCTGGGAAGAGGGAGGTTGGTGGCAACCCACAAGATGATAAAATATGCCATCCTGAACATCTCCTTTTAAGTCGTCCAAGATTGATGGAGCTGACGTTTTAATTCTATAAGCCATACGAATAATAGATCACGCAGAGTTGGGTGCTGCAGGAGATGTATGAACTTGTGCGCAAGGAGCTTGTCAGGCTCCAGTACAGAAACTCCCTGACGCTAGCCTGATTATCTAGGTGGCATGCAAATCTGTCTTTGGCACATGCGTTCTGAGCCTTGGCTCTTCAAAGGCTCATCCGACACAGTCTCAATCTGTCAGCTAAAGATGGCCTCACGGCATCCACTTCCCTAACAGAGAAAATGTATATAACAGTATACAAGTGATGGCAATGACAGGCTGCTCATAACCCACAGGATTAACATATTACAGCAGAGGGGGGCCACTTAAATTTTGTTTGTTCCAAATAACAAAATAAACATTTATGGCTCATATTTTTGTTCACAGTCTAATTTCTGGCCAGTCTTCCACTCCATTGAACAGACACACATGGCAGGAAGAGCAGCTGGGAGAAATTGGGAACAGGGGGTCAGTGACCATTTTCTCAAAAGCCCCCTCGGCTAATTTGTGTGATCACTGGGTCTGTGCAAGCAAGCAGATTGGGAAAAAAAATGGCACACTTTAAAAGATATTTTGAAAGGGTGAGTGGGAAGGGGCTAAAAATCGCATTAAAGAGAATATCTGGCTGTTTTTGGATTTCTTCAGAGAAATAAAAGCCAACTGTGACACATATCGCCCCCCCTCCCCACTCCCTCGTTCTTTTGATCAACCCTTCCATCATATGATCCGCCTATCTCCCCCCCCCCCACCAAGGCTAACCGGCATGGCTGAGTATCATAATATGTCTTTGTAGAGGGGGAAAAAAAGAAAAAGAAGTGAAAGAGGACACGGTGGCTGTCCATGTGATCTGATCTTGGCTGCTTTTCATTCTTTGGCGAGAGATTCTCGTCGGAGATTTTCTGGCGGCCGCCCTGACAATCACATGCAAGAAGGTCTCCAGATGGGCCCCATCTCATTTGTTAGCAGGTATTAGAAGCATTAAAAAGAAAAATAACACAAGTCTCTAGAGAATACACTACCCAATTATGTGCTTCTCGAACAGAAGACATTTTGTCAAACACGTCTTCTTTTAATTTAATTGGGGATACAGTACATCTGTATCTTTAGATGATAAAAAACACAAACTTGCTCCTTCCAGATGCATCTTCATAGATGAACAGAGTAAAGATACGAAAACAACACTTGAGAGAGAGATACTTTTAAATTGTACATACAAATCAGGCATTAAAACAGCATGTGTGGGGGCAGGGTGCTGAAGGCAAGGTGCCGTCAACATGTAAACTTGGCCGCCTGCAGAACAGCACAGGCACTCAGATTATACACCATTTTAACAACTTTTCTATTTTTAGTGCACAGGCTGCCGTTCCCTGTGAGATATTTGGAAAGTTCACCTGCAGATCTGCACTCTTTTTAAGACGCTGCTGCCTTCAAAGAACTGCTGAGTTCAATGGCAGTCTAACACAAGACGGCACTGTACTTTCATCAGGGGCAGGAAGGCAGCATTTATCGTTGCATCTCCCGGCACAAGGAAGGTAACAACTCTGAATGGCATGACAATATGTAATGTGTGCTCATTCAGACTGGGCCAATTTAATGAACATGACAGCATGTATTTGCACTTCCTATTGGAGTATATCCATCAACCTCAGGGTCGCGGAAAGCCAGGGCTTATCCTGGTAGCACTGGGCAGAAAGCAAGAACCGACCTTGAACGTGTAGTGAGTGCACACTACCAGTCCAAAGTCTGAACACACCCAGAAATGTTCATGCATTTAATAGAAAATGACATCTTTTTTATCAAGAGACTAGACAAAGAGCCTGTTTCGACAACGTAAGATGAAACGGGCACAAGTGAAATAGTAATAAGTATAAGCACTACAAACCTGATATAGGTGTATTGAATGAATGCGTAATTAGGCCTCGAGCTGTAGTCGAAATCGCCTTTCAGGCCTCTAGAGCTTTAATCGAAGCCTTTCTCTTTGAATTTTTGCGGCCGTGAATCCGCCACCTGCCGCGATGTTGGGGTTGGATGTCGGTCTCGTAAGGTTTTTCAGGCAGCTGCGCATTCGGCTTCAGACAGACGTGAGTGAGTGAGTGAGTGAGTGAGTGAGTGAGTGAGTGAGTGAGTGAGTGAGTGAGTGAGTGAGTGAGTGAGTGAGTGAGTGAGTGAGTGAGTAGACTGGCGGATTATATATAAGATTAAGATTAAATTGACATGACTAGTGTTGCTATTGGCTATTACTGCTTGAAATTACTGATTTTTAATTTATTATCCACACATGACTTCAAAGCACTATTTTCAGCAGCCATTCCTTTAGTTTCCTAATGGTCACCTCTCTTAGCTTCCCCTTAATTAGTCATGTTTAAATGTTAATTGATTATTAGAGAAACCTTTATAATTGCATTAACAATGGTGAAACTGGGTATTCTGCTCACTTGCATTGCAAGGTATTGACATATCTAAAATTCACTTCTGACCAACCATGTGCTGCCTTGCTATATGCACATAATTTAGAAAGAGCTATATAACTGTCTTCAACATTACAGAGTGTTTATATTAATCAACACCAAAAATGTCCCCGTCAAGTAAATGTTATCTATACAAATAAAATGGTGAGCATTTGCATGTATGTTTGTTGATATAATTACATACACAAAAAAATAAAATGTCTGTCAGTCTGCCTGTCTCCTATACAATACTACACCCTTTGACCAATCTGGAGCAAATTTTGCATGGTTTGTCTCTAGTCCCATACGGATAAGGCAGACTACTTTGTAATCCTGGGGGGGATTATTACATCAGTGCCACTTGCTGACTTAGAGCAAGTGAAACATCAGTACAGACTGAAGCCAGACTAGTGGACAAAATGACCAGAGCTTAACATTACCTACCCGGACAACACCACTTGCTGTTTCTATCTACTATAGTATAAAAAGGAGTATCGTGCACTTTTGCAGGGGGTGCTGGGTGAGACTACATCAAGAGTGGAAGTGCAGTGAAATGCAATGGAGAATCAAAGGGTTGCTGTTTAACTCTTACTTTGTCAGCTTTAAACACTATGAACTGTCCACCTTGAACTAAGTGGATAAGCCAGACCTGACAGTATTCATGGTGACAACCCAGAAAGGAGATACCGTAATTCTAGAATCCAATCAGTTCCAAACAAAACAAATTCCCGATTCCCAAGAGCAAAGACATTGATAGAGATGTAGTGTGGATGACGGATTGGGCAACTAGTAATAAAAACAGAGTCACAATTTAAGAAACACAAACTTTTTTTTTTTGGCCCATTTTGCAACATACTTTGAATTTATTGGCTTTGTTTGATGTTAGTTGTTCATTTTGCAAACTAAGGACCTAATTTCAACCCTTAGATCACATCCTTTCTTTTTGTTTGTATGTGTGTTTGTTTGCCAATCACACGAGTTTCATGAAATTTTGCACGTGTGTTGCTGTTGGTCCAACTTTAAGTAGAGAGAATATCTCATATAGGGGAGAGGGGTTATAATGGGAGGAGAGCAACATGAAAACCAGCACTGACGAGGGTGCCTGCTGTAGAGAGAGCAGCAGGAGAGCGCTGGCTCTAATAGGAGGACACGGTGATCAGTGTACACA
This sequence comes from Erpetoichthys calabaricus, assembly GCF_900747795.2. Taxonomy (NCBI): domain Eukaryota; kingdom Metazoa; phylum Chordata; class Cladistia; order Polypteriformes; family Polypteridae; genus Erpetoichthys; species Erpetoichthys calabaricus. The sequence goes on from NC_041401.2 coordinate 175,219,939, forward strand.
AAGTTTTCTACTGTAATCAAAGTGGGATTTCTTGTAAAAGCACAGGTCCAGCATTTTCTTCTCTTATTTGGATAACAATTTTTTGTCTTCCTGGATTACAGCTTTTGTCTCCGAGAATGTTATTTCGTCTCATTCTGACTTGTGTTTAGCCATGCTGAACCTCCAAAAGACAGTTTTTACTCATTTGTTTTCATCTAGACCCTTTTCTGAAAAGTATACAGGTCCAACATGAGTATACAGTGCAGCCAAACCCTTAAGGAGCAATATTTCTTTCTTCCAACTCATTGTGAAATGAAGTCGTCAAATTCACTAAACTATCTGCAACAAGAAACTCTGCTGTTTCACTCACCATCACCTATTATTTTGTGACATTGTATTATAAGTGGGTTTTAAAAATAGGATATTACACATAACCAATGGAGTGAGCTTTGGGCCGTCTGACAAGGGGAGCGGCGACCTGCTCCATGTTGGTCAAACGTGGAGATGGGAATTTTATTACACGTCGTACATATAACAGTAACTTTGAAATGAACTGATGACACAACATATTTTTTTATCAAAGCAATACCTTATATTTTTGAAGAAGCCAAGGCTATCACACACCTGTAAATCCAAGACAGTATGGTGTAGTGGTTATGGCCTTGAACATCAAACATTAAAATTGTGAGTTCAAACCCTGCTACTGACACTGTGTGACCACAGGTCTGCCACACCCTTGACCCTCTGCAGTTTGCCTACCAAGAGAAGGTGGGAGCGAAGTTGCCATCATCTATATGCTACACTGATCCCTCTCCCACTTGGACAGAGGCAGTGGTGCTGTAAGATTTATGTTTCTAGACTTCTCTAGCACCTTCAACACCATCCAACCTCTGTTCCTCAGGGACAAGCTGACAGAGATGGGAGTAGATTCATACCTAGTGGCATGGATTGTGGACTATCTTAAAGACAGACCTCAGTATGTGCGTCTTGGGAACTGCACGTCTGACATTGTGGTCAGCAACACAGGAGCGCCGCAGGGGACTGTACTTTCTCCGGTCCTGTTCAGCCTATATACATCGGACTTCCAATACAACTCGGAGTCCTGCTACGTGCAAAAGTTCACTGACGACACTGCTATCGTGGGCTGCATCAGGAGGAGTATAGGAACCTAATCAAGGACTTTGTTAAATGGTGAGACTCAAACCACCTACACCTGAACACCAGCAAAACCAGAGAGCTTGTGGTGGATTTTAGGAGGACCAGGCGCCTCCTGGACCCTGTAATCATCACAGGTGACTGTATGCAGAGGGTACAGACCTATAAATACCTGGGAGTGCAGCTGGATGATAAATTGGACTGGACTGCCAACACTGATGCTCTGTGCAAGAGAGGACAGAGCCGACTATACTTCCTTAGAAGACTGGTGTCCTTCAACATCTGCAATAAGATGCTGCAGATGTTCTATCAGACGGTTGTGGAGAGCACCCTCTTCTACGCGGTGGTGTGCTGGGGAGGCAGCATTAAGAAGAAGGACGCCTCACGCCTGGACAAACTGGTGAGGAAGGCAGGCTCTATTGTAGGCACGGAGCTGGACAGTTTGACATCTGTGGCGAAGCGAAGGGCGCTGAGCAGACTCCTGTCAATAATGGAGAATCCACTGCATCCACTAAACAGTATCATCTCCAGACAGAGGAGCAGCTTCAGCGACAGACTGTTGTCACTGTCCTGCTCCACTGACAGACTGAGGAGATCATTCCTCCCCCAAACTATGCGACTCTTCAGTTCCACCTGGGGGAGTAAACGTTAATTTAATATTGTTTTTTGTATCAGTATGCTGCTGCTGGAGTATGTGAATTTCCCCTTGGGATTAATAAAGTATCTATCTATCTATCTATCTATAGTGCCTTTCATTTCTATCTATCTATAAGCAAGTAACTTCACCTGCCTGTGTTCCAACTGGGGAAACGAAAAACAAAAGAAATGTAATCAATCGAGTCTCAAATGGTATACACTGCCTTGAGCTGTCAGCCATACAGCAATATTGGGCAAAGAAGATAAGCCACAATGAAACACGATTTTTTCATGTACGCTGAGTTGCTTTTCAGAGTATGGTAGAACAAGAATGACAGAGCACAGTGTTAGCAACTTTTACTGTTTCTTGATGGTAGACATTTATTCTAGTCTATTTTATGATAATTTTGCCAATATAGCATTGTGATTTGTAGCCATTTTAAGTCACCGTTTAGTGAATAGCTCTGAAACGTCATTAGAACATTATTGAATAGCACCACTGATGTTGTCTTCTGTAATACCAATTAGATCTGCAGCAATGCTTTTGAACCCAGTACTCCCTGGCCACAGTAGATGCTTTCTGCAGTCCATGCACTGAATTATTCAACAAGCCATCCAGTTTATTAATGTGGGATTAGACATGCATTTGTGAAACCACAATAAACCAGGAAATCCACGGAAGTAACCTTTATGGTTCCAAACCAACAAGGAGTTTACTAAAGTTCTGGAATCCCATCAGACAAAAAAGAACAAATTCTTGACTCATGACAGCAGACCAATTAATGGAGAGGTAGTGCAGATGACAGGGGGCCTTAGCATTTTAGCCAGCTGTAACAAAAGGGCCAACATTTAAAAAAAACACACAAATATTTGCTTTCTCACCTTAGTACAACTATAGCCATGGAATGCTGGGTACATCGGCTAGTGGCACAATAAAATCTGAGAACGTCTAAAAAGGTTGAATTCTTCTTTATGCTCCCAGGCTAAGCTTACTGAAATTCTGTATAGCTGCTCAGTTTTCAAAGAAAATCAAATGACTCCTAAACAGAGCAGCTTGGTTCAAAAACAAAATGTTCTGCTAACTTGCAGTTGGACAAACAGGATTTCCTAGGGAATAAAAGTGGCAGCAAATGGCAGAGATTTTGTAAGGTCTTTCTTTTAAGAGTCAGCTGGAGTGTACTTGGGGGAACTCTGGCAAAGTCCGTACACAGCCATCGTTGCAATTCTTTTGTCACATTACAAGGACTAAACCAGCACCAAAAGCACAAAATGAAACACGAGTCAAAGCCTGTAATTCTTCTACTTAATTGATTTTCGTTTTGTGTCTAAGGTCTTTGCATTTGGGATGTCTATTTTCTTTTAAAGTATTATGTCGACACTATGCCCCCACAGATACCCACCATGTTGCCTGACAACATGCAGAAACAAATACCCATTGAAAACAACACAGATGAAAAAAAAATCAAAACAAGAAATGAAAATTAGCAACACATCAGAACAAAGTGGAAACATCAAAAGTGAATATTAATGTGTTCCGGACAATGGCTTAATCATAACAACAATGAAAAATAATAAATGGAAATAAAAAAATTAATAACGCATTGAAACAAAAGCACACACATTACATTAATCAACCACGCATTCCTGACACATACAAGGAAAGGAAATCCCTGATGCAGTCAAAGAAATACAAAACTAGTGGAGGTGCAGGGAACAAAGACTGTGGAACCTGACCCCTAACACACTTAGCCAGTCCATAAAGAACATAAAAGAAGGAGGACACCCTCCAGGGCCTAAGGAAAATCACAAATGAGGTCACAGGGCAAATCTTGAGGTTTCACCCACACCAGTACAATACAGATAACAAGATTAAGGTCAAAATCCCAAAGGAAAAACAGAATGAAGAAAAGGGACAGTAGGTGATAGACAGAAACAACACAAGGTAGGGCCCAAGGGCAGACATGAATATAACCGAGGTGAGACACAAAAGGGGATTACCACCCCTGTCAGACATCAGTGTTTGATAGAAATATGACACAAAGGGAGTCAAGGACAAAAGAAAATGTGAGAGGCGGGATTATAATACCACAGAGACATAAATATAACAGAAATGCAATAAGGCAGATCCCAGCGCTGACACCAATATAATTCAAAAGGAATGTATGGACTGAAAAAAGGGTGGCAGAAGCTAAAGGAATCATAAACAATGACAAAAGAAAACACAAGTAATTGATATACACAGAACACAAGAACAGCTGAGTGTAAGGCAAGAAGTGGCTATCTGTCACTTAGTTAATGATGTTCCTATTTTAGTTTTACATCAGCATCGTCATGAACCAAAGACAATGCAATGATGAGTGAAAAGGAAAATCAAATGAATACTGAAAAATCTGTGCATTGGTACTGACATGGAGGTCGTAATTCTCATCCCAATTGCATCACACTCAGTTGTGAACTGTTCCAGTACACATCAGCAATCACAGTATGATGAGGTCAAGATGCAAACAGCAAAGAAGCAAGACTATGGCTCCAAATCAGCATCCCGTCCAAAACATATACTCCTGCCCATAAAAAAGGCCAATGGCAATGCTGAATATTCTCAGCTTATTAAATATACAGAAACACAACTCTCACATCGCAAATAAAGACTCTCAATTTGGGACAAAGTACAATCTATCTATCTATTGTACACTACCTCTCAAATCTTACTATCTCTCTATAATACATCCTCTTACATATCAATCTGTCTATAAAATTGTTTTTATGAGATATGGCTCTTGGGACTGTTGTGAGAGAAGAGAAAATGACCAAAAGATTAAATCATGAGACAAGAATCAAAGTAATAAATGGACTAGGTCAGAGCTTAAAGAAACAGAATGATCAGGTAAACAAAGCACGGAAATAAAATGAGAATCAGAAGTTGAAGACCTAAAAAAGTTCAATAAACTGAAACAAAAAAGAAATTTGGGCCTGTTAGTGAAAATAGCTAACTATTGCTGTAGAATTAGAAGTTTGTACAATGGAATCACCACCATATTTATACTGTCACTTGACATGACGTAATGGAAGTGATGAATGTGGTCACTTGATACATCATATAGCATCACATAAATAAAGAGTGGAAAAGAAGGAACAGAAACAAAAACAAGCTTTGCTAAAACAAATCAAACCAGTTAGAAAATCCTAAAAGAAAATATCCACCATAAAATAACTACACAAAAAGGTGTTAGTGTTACAATATTGTCTTTTCTATCTATCTACCTATAATGTAAACCCCTGTATGTTTATATTTTTAACATATTGCCCTATCTATCTATCTATCTATCTATCTATCTATCTATCTATCTATCTATCTATCTATCTATCTATCTATCTATCTATCTATCTATCTATCTATCTATCTATCTATCTATCTATCTATCTATCTATCTATCTATCTATCTCCCATATACTTGTGGTAGTATCTTCTACAAGATACCACAGACATAATCTTTTTCCAAGTCCATAAAACACATGTAGACAGAACTGGCAAAGTCCCATGATCCCTCAATTGTACATGCAAGGACAAAGAGGTAGTTGAGTCTTCACCAATCAGGGCAGATTCCACATTGCTCTTTCTGAATCTGAGGTCCAATTGTCCAATGAAGTCATTGTTCCAGTACCTGACACAAGCAGTTCCCGGGAGGATGAGGAGTGTAAACCCTCAGACATTGTCCACCTTTTTAAAAAATAGACCCACTAATCCAGTCAGTCCCACTATCTTCAAGTTCCATGCAAAACCCAATAGCTCTGAAATTTTCTGTGCATTTAATAATAATAATACATTAATTTTTATATGCTTTCCCATGCATTTCTCATTTCCAGAAGGTAAGACTATAGGAAATTTGACATACGAGAGGAGACCATTAATTCCAGCAAACTAGTTTGTTTAGCTAACAGCACAGGTATCCCAATATCTCATCCAGATTCTTCATAATGGTCGACAAGGTTTCTGCTTTAGCTACATGTCACTGTGTTTTTTCCTGATTCCCACAACAATATGATGCCAGGCTTCAGTCTTAACTACACTTCTCCTTAATTTCCACCATTGGTCCTTAAGTACTATATATGGTTAACCATTTAGTCAAACAATTCAGCTGAATCTGTTTTATTGATATCTTCTGAGGACCTGGACTAGGTCCACACACAGAATCCTCTCTTACAACTAAACAGATATATCTTTCTGAACCTGTCTTAGGCCCTGTAGTTCCAGGATGCACTTGGTTGCTCTACTTCAAGTACACATCTCAGTCAAATCTGGAGACCCTTCTGCTAATAGTGCATCGATGGCCTCTTTGTTTTGACTTCACTTATTGCTGGTTTCCAACATTTGGCCCTGGGGGTGTTAACATGACAGGCACCAAAAATCTTCAAACCACAGTGGTCTCAACTGCCAAAATCTCTGCCAACTTCTCCAGAGATTCAGAAGAAGCTCCTCTGGAAGAGGAAGTTGAACTCATTCTTAAAGGTGGTATCTGCTATTCAATCCCAGAAAACCCTCTGTGTCCATTTTGATTTTCTAGGTATGTCCAGTGGGCACTCTGCTAGTCTGAGTCACCTCTCTTTATTCAAGTGTCGAGTACGTACAGCTTCAGATCGCACAACACTCCTATGAATGTATTAGATATCAGTGACCTGTTTTAAATGTTATTAACTGAATTGTAGCACGTTGTCTGATAACGTGGTATGCACCTCTGAGCCGTGTGACAGCAGCATGATTGCGCCTTTAAAGGTGGCACACAAGTACGTGTGAAAACATTAAAACCAGTTACAGTGACAAATTCCAAATGTCTTGTTAAGCATGCTACAAACAGAAAAGTTAAATTTGAAGGGAGGACTTTTTGGCTTTGAGGTTATTCTCACACTAGCCCACGGCCTGTTCCACGGGGCAACCCCAGAAAAGAAGAAAGATTACTTCTTTGCACAGCCAATAATATGTGGTTAGGCCAGTCCTACAAATGAGTTCCACTTCTTTTCCCACCAAAGAAATATTCTACATTCCAGTGCCAATGGTCAAGTATGCCTAAGTCTGCTCCAGTCATTGCCTGTGACTCACTTGAGAGTGATGAACCCACTTGGTGGCAGCTTGCATTCTTTTTGGGCTCAGCTTAACTGGGCTTCATGGATCACCCAGCCATCAAGCACTCCAGAAGTGGATTCCAGTATCTCTGTTGGGGTGAAGTTCTCAAAAGTTTCATCATAGATAGATTTTGGCTGAAAGTCCTCAATGCTGGTGTGTCAGACAGAGGATGTGCAGCATTGTTCATAATGGCATTTAGTTTAGTTTAGTTTCATTTTCATTCTGTCCTCCACTACCATCTCCAGGTTGCTGAGAGTGTGTCTCATTAGATAGATAGATAGATAGATAGATAGATAGATAGATAGATAGATAGATAGATAGATAGATAGATAGATAGATAGATAGATAGATAGATAGATAGATAGATAGATAGATAGATAGATAGATAGATAGATAGATAGATAGATAGATAGATAGATAGATAGATAGATAGATAGATAGATAGATAGATAGATAGATACTTTATTAATCCCAAGGGGAAATTCACACATTACTGTGCCTGCCTTCTTAATCAGCTTGGTGGGCCTCTCTTAAAGTGTTGTTGCCAGCCCTGCACAACACATATGGTATTTGTAATGTAATATAAGATGACTTTTATACAGTAATAAGTAAAAACATATCTCTTTTTATTAAGCATAATGCAAAGAACAATTTAAAGTTAAACTTGCTTTTGCATGTGGCAGCCTGGTCCTGGTTTTTCATTTGCTTGCTCAATCACCAATATGATGCAATGAAAGTCAGGGCAAAGTATACTGTAAAAATACAAGGAGGCTATTGTTTTAGAAATGCTGCTGCTTAAGATTTTAACCTTGAGAGATCCTCATTTGATTACATCGAGCAACATATATTTTGAGCGGTCCGGTAATCCATATATGTGTCTTCCTGACTCAAATTGTGTAACTGACAAATGAACAAGTTTCAGTAGAATGATAAGAACACCTGCACAGGCTATGAAGTAATTATAGCCAGATTTGGTCAGGTGATGGTCTTTAGGTAATGTTGGGAAGAACTGTTAACAGGAGAGTGCTTTGGATAGACGATAAGAGATGTAATATAAACTGATGCACTTCCTGGTTCGGACACTTGCACCACAGTCAAGTCTCTTTGTTACACTGTTGTGTAATAAAGATTTTTCCTGCACTTCCATCTGGGCTCCAAGACTACCTTCTTTCAAGGGAGAGCTTTTCTCCAAAACAAACAGTATTAAAAAAAAAATCACACTGGCCAGCACAGAAGAATGTCACTACCTACATTAAAAGAAAGCAGCGTCCAAAAAAAGTGTCCTTTCTTATATAGTTTCTCTGTGTTACGAGGTCTGTCGAACCTGTCATTAATATGGACCTCCAAGTACTTGTAGGAGTGCACCACCTCTACATCCACTCCCTGAATAGTGACCAGACATAGAGGCTCTGTGGCACACTGAAAGTCAATAAGCAGTTCCTTGATTTTACTGATGTTAACATGCAGACACTTCTCTTTGCAGCAAGAAACAAAGTTCTCCACTTGACTCCAATCCTCTGTCTCACCCCCCTTATCAATAAACCCCATAAGTGCAGAGTCATCCGAGTATTTCTACAAATGTCAAGACCTGGTGTTATATTTATATGGTCTGAGGTGTACAGAGTGAAGAGAATAACAGACATAATTGTTCCTTGTTGTGCTCCAGTGTTGCTTACATCCATATTATTGACACAGTCTTTGAGCTTCACGAACTGCAGTCTGATGGACAGATAGTCGATTATCCAGGACACCATAGGCTCATCTACCCGCATATCTCCAAGTTAACAGTTAACATCACTTAACAAGGATGGCTGGATGGTACTGAAGGCACTGGAAGAATCAAAAAGCATAATCCTCACAGTGCTGTCAGCTTTGTCCAGATGGGAAAAAGCAAACTGGAGCAGATAGATAGATGCCTTTACTATGTACAGTCTACTCAGCTGTCTCCTCACTCACTTCAGAGCTGGACTCATCACTGATCACTGCAATTGAAGTGGCAGGTAGTAGGGATGGTTTTAGAGTGGGCTAGTTCATTAGAAGAAGATGGCAGAGAGAGGAAAAAGCTATTCAGATTGTTAGCTTTGACCACAAGCCCTTCTATTACCTTAGCCCTGAATTGCTTGAGTCCAGTACTTATGCCCAGTCAGGCCATTTGGGTTGAACAGAAGAAAACAACATAAAAACATGCTGTTTTACACAGTGTGGAAGCCGGCCCGGACACAGACAGGCGGACATGTTGACGTCACCCAACACACATTTATTGTACATATATACAAATAGCAAGTGCACCACAAACCCCCAAAAGTCCCCAAAGTCCAGGCCACTACTCGAATGCCTCACTCTCTTCAGGCCGCCTCCTTGTCTCTCCTCCCAAGCTCCGTCCTTCTCCACTCCTGACTCTCGCTCCCAAATGGAGGGAGGTGGCCCCTTTTATCATCACCCGGATGTGCTCCAAGTGCTCTCCAGCAATCTTCCACCGGCACTCCTCAGTGTGGTGGAAGTGCCAGCTGCGCACCCAGAAGCATCTCGGGGGTGCCCGCTTCTCTTCCCCCCAGCACTTCCGGGTGTGCCAGAAGTGCTGAGGTCCAGGGCTCCCAAGGCATCGGGGTGCCCCCTGGCGGTGATCACGGGCCCCTACAGGGTTGAGCTTCAAAGCTCTGTACCCGTGGTCCCCATAGTAATCAGGGTGGTTGCCCCCACATGGTCTGAGGCGGGCATAAGCCCTCTTCCGGTCCTCTGGGTGTCCCGGCCGGGTCGCCCCCCCAGCCACCTGCGACAACAGCTTACATGCTATAACAATGGTTCAACAAGCCATCTAGTGTATTAATATGGGATTAAACATCCACTTGTGAAACCACAATAAACTAGGAAATGCACAGGAGTAGCATTCATGGGTGCTGCCCAGCAAGGAGGTACCACGAGTATGGAATCCAATTAGACACAAAAAGAACAAATTCTTGACTCATGACAGCGCAGAACTTAGTAGAGAGGTAGTGTAAATGACAGATATGACAGCCAGCAATGACAAAAGGGACAAGAGTTAAAAGACCCATTATACACATACAGTGATCCCTCGCTATATCACGGTTCGACTTTCGCGGCTTCACTCTATCGCGATTTTTTCTCATACACGCTTACATCACTACGCATGCACTTTCTGAGAACTTTTATCTAAGCCCCACGATGGCTCCTAAACGTGCTGCTTTTTCTAAGTCTTCTGACAATGAAACTAAGCGCCGGAGGAAGATGCTTACCATCCAGAAGAAGGTGAAACTCTTGTATATGATCAAAGATGGCAATACCCTACAAAAGCCTCCTCACGCATATGAAAAGACAGCGCCAGCAACTGCCTATCAAGATGTTCTTCAGCCGCGCACCCAGACACCCTCTGCCTACTCCCAGTACTCCTGCAGCGGAAGAAGACAACGACGCACCTGCTGAAGATACTGCAACACCTTGTCACGCTTGGGTCACAGATTTGCACAGAGACACAGGAGGTTGTAGAAAAAAAAGAACTTTATTCAAAGCACTGCAAACAAACATTTGTCTCTTTTCAAAAGTTTAAACGTGCTCCATGACAAGTCAGAGATGACAGTTCTGCCAGGAGCAGAGAATGTCTGAGAGAGAGAGAGAAACAAAACAACCAATTCCAAAGCTGAGAGGTGCTGCACAATACTTTTAAGTAAGCGGTGTACCGCGTGAGAGGTTTATCGCGCGTTATAGCGCAAGTAAGAAGGGTAAGGAGCAATGTGAAGGTAGGCTGTCAGCTGTTTCAGGGGTTTTCCCAGGTGCGTCTGTGTCCTCTGAGGGTGCGATCAGCGCTCCAGCTTACAACCTGAAGACTCTCCTACTGAGCTCGTGCCTTCATAGGTTAGTGGTTGTGTGTAAGAACTGTGTGTGTGTGTAATTAAATGTACAGTACAATAATAATAATATGATATTTGTAATGTCTAATATGTCTTATTTTCTCTTATTTTGTCTAATATATTGGGTAATACGAGTGTAACAGATAGATAGATAGATAGATAGATAGATAGATAGATAGATAGATAGATAGATAGATAGATAGATAGATAGATAGATAGATAGATAGATAGATACTTTATTAAGTTAACTTTATTAAGTTTATTAATGGTGACTAAAGGATGTTATTTCATGTCTAGAGGGCTCTAATAATGTTAAAAAACATATTTAGAAGGTCGTAAACAGGTTTTCTATACTCTAACTGCGAAAATATTTGATTTATAAATAAAGAATCCTACTTCGCGAAAATTCATTTATCGCGGTACAGTCTGGAACGGATTAACCGTGATAAACGAGGCTTCACTGTATACCCAAGAAAATCTTTGGCTAGTATAGTATAAAGTTAAATTGGCCCTTATGTGTGTATTCACCTTTGCGATGGACTGGTGCCCTGGCCAAGGGACTTTTTTTCTACTTTGGCCATTTGCTTTCTGGGAGAAGCTCCTGCTTCCTTGCAACACTGCTCTGGATAAGTGTATAATATAATACAATAGACACTTAGACCATATTTTAGTCCCTGGTTGCAGCATAAAAATTCATTTTTACAGTTGGCATAGTAATATAACGTGATCCTCAAAAATGGGGTGCCTTGAGTTCAAATTCCAGCCTGGCGTCTCTCTGTGTGAAGTTTCCACATGGTGTTAATAGACTGTTTTCGTATAATCGAGTTTGGGTGTGTATGTGAGTGTTCCATTCACCGGACTGGCAGGATTAGTTCTCACCATGGAAAAATTGTACAGTCGACCCTTGATATACGACTGACCTGACATGCGTACAACTTGGTTTACGAATGCGGTCACGTGTATCCGCTTGTGCGATTGTAAACAAACAGCCGTGAGTGTTTGTAAGCGTCATTCGGAGCCCAGATACATGTGTTTGTGGACGTAATTTCGGTCAGTGCAGTGATTTATATAATTTATTTCGATAATTGCTAAGGAAGGAAGAGAAGGTAATGAAGGTAAAGAAAGCGATCACAATCGAAACGAAGAAGGAAATTGTGTGGAAATATGAGAGTGGCGTTCGTGTGACCGATCTCGCTAATATGTACAGCATGTTGAAATCCACCATCTCGAACAATTTTACAAAGAAAAGATTTGTATAAGGAAACTCCTTCCGAACAATAACCACCTTCCATTTCATTCTCCTCCTCCTCCCTTCCTGCAAGCCAAAGATGTCAACTTAAATGGTGAGTACAGTATGAAATTGTTGTTTCTGGTAGGCTAGGCACTTTTTATAACTTTTTGGTTAGTACATTAGAAAAATTATTGGTGGTCTTGGTAAATTATGCACATTATACAACCCTTTTTTATTAAAAAAAGTTAAGTAAGTGTTGCTGTGTTGCGGTTTGGAACACATTAAGGGCATTTCCATTATTTCTTATGGGAAAAATAGTCTTGACTTACAACCAACTTGAGTTACAACCAGCCCTCGCGAACAAATTGAGTTCGTAAGTCAAGGGTCCACTGTATTCAAAAAATGGCTGCAGTAAATTACTTTATAATATTATTGAAATACGTGGGACTCACTGTTCCACAAAGGCAAAGAAGTGGATGGACCACAGAAATGGAGCCATAAAGATGATCAGTAAAGGCTAATTTAATAGCAATGCTGTACAATAATGAGACACAAGAATTACAAAAATGTAATGAAAGAGAACATGCTGACTCGATCTGGACTATTAGAAGGGGAACACAGCCTCTGTGATCAGAGGTAGAGAGCACAAATATGTCACTGAGTGCACACAGCCTTTCTGCTGCCCATTTCACACAGACGTAGGTAGCAATGTCAGCAATCACTGGTGAAAGGGAGGTGGGAATCGTGCCAGCTGACAACTGTGCTGAAGGGTCACTACTCATCATTAAGTCAGCAAGAGTGATGGTTAGCCACATGTAAACAAGAAAAACGGAAAGCAAATGGCAGTAGGGAAGAGCAAGTGAAACAAAGCTACCATTGAAGTGACACCTCAGGCACTGCATCCAACACTGATGATTCAGAAATAAACATCACAACAATCACAACAAATCAGGATTCCTTTTCAGATCTGATTACCACCTCTGCATGAAAAGTGAGCTGCTCTCTCAATTGCTGCTTCCACCAGCTTCCTGAGACTATTACCACAAGTTCTTAACTTGGAAAACAGACAGATGCGGCTTTCCCATAAGGCGGCGGAAATGGCTGCATACAAAACAGGTTCGATTGCTTCCTTTCAATTAGCAAGACATAAAAAATACAAACCCATCTGTTCTCATGAAACTCTTTTCTTATATCGGAATGTTTCTGCTTCTTGATGCTGGGTAATGTCTGCTGCACATTCTGTGGCACGATTCCAACTAGACAGTGCATTTCTAAGCAGATCTATAATTGTAATAATGTTAATAAAAATAAGAAATGTTCATAATCATTGAAATTGCTCATTATTTAAAAACAAACCTGTGCAAGTTTTCATAACAAAGCCTGGCCATGTGATTTGTTCAATATAGTCCGTAAGATACAGCTGCTCGGTGTGTTCAGCATTCTAACTTCTGGGTCCTAATAGCACGCAGTGATGCGAACGAGACATGTCAAACAAGCCATTAACGCACAGCCATGGAAACAATGCAAATTAGATTAGGATGAACTGGCATTCTTTACAGATGGATTTCAGTTCAACAGTGTGGCTGCAGAACACACTAAAAAGGCTTTACACTATATATCCAGAATGTAGCATCTTTCACATCTATTTGTCTATCAATCTATCTATCTTTTATATAGTGCCTTTCATAACTTTCTATCCATCTATGTTATCTATGCTACTGCCCAGGGAGATAAGTCTCATCATTCTGATTAATGTGAATCAGAAATGATTCACTCTGTACTAATACTCTGATGAATGAATCATTCTGACCCTAGAATGCTGTTGACTTAACCAGGGGGTCACTTCAATTAGCATGTTGGATTTGTTCACTCAAGCAGCTTGCCCTGCTCTTTTCTAATGTCAATGCCTTTTAATGTTAACTTGCTGTTTAACTTAGCAGATCTGATCATGTTTTACTCCCACCTACATGACCAGGATCGACAACAGCAGCTCCCTTATTCAAGCCAGAAGGTCTTGTGTGTGTCTTTAGGGGTAGGTGTGTTTTGGGAAGGGGCTTGTTGTTTGTTTATATATAAAATAATAAAATGTGTGTGTCAGTCAGTCAGTCAGTCAGTCATTTTTCAACCCACTATATCCTAACACAGGGTCACGGGGGTCTGCTGGAGCCAATCCCAGGGCACAAGGCAGGAACAAATGCTGGGCAGGGTACCAGCCCATCGAAGGGCACACACACACACACACACATACCCACACCAAGCACACACTAGGGACAATTTAGAATCGCCAATGCACCTAACCTGCATGTCTTTGGACTGTGGGAGGAAACCGGAGCACCCGGAGGAAACCCACGCAGACACGGGGAGAACATGGAAACTCTACACAGGGAGGACCCGGGAAGCGAACCCGGGTCTCCTAACTGCGAGGCAGCCACCGTGCCGCTCTTAAAATGTGTGTGTATATATTTAAAAAATAAATGTCTATCTATCTGCCTGTAATGTGAAACATATTACAGTGAATGTGTTAAGTAAAAATCAATTCACTGGCCCCTCATTTGGACAGCTTGAACAACAAGCTTGTTCAATATATGGAGAGCATACCCAGCATGCAAGTAGTTCCAAAAAATGTGGGGCATCTGGCCTAAAGTGGGCTAAAGTGGCGTAAAGCAAGGGAATGGCTCAAAACGTGCCCTGCGTGTAGGTAATACAAACTGGCAGCACTACTGAATGCCCCTTTGGATATGAGGAAGTTGCTTGTGGTCCTGTAAATATAAGAAGAGTCCCTTGGAGGGTGGATCTTTAAGAATGCCAGCAAAAGAACAGTGAAATAAAGGACAAGCAAGGAACCACCCAGATTTCCCCAAACCACTGGTGACAGTTTGGTTGTCTCTCTCTGGCAAAATCTCTTACAGGCATCCAACCCTTTAAAGAAATAGGTCTGCAGGGCCACCAGAAGGTAGTATGTTATATGATTCCACGTGAGCAAGCTTCTGAGGACTTCTGGTAGCGACCAATGTGAAAGTCATAAGGCACCCACCTGTCAATATTCAAAAAGGTGCTACAAGACGACACTAAAAAGTAACTTATTTAGGAACCAAGATAAAATTAAATAAATGCTTTAATCAAATTTCTCAAACTCTGAAACCCAGGAACAGCCACCAAGAAGTCCCAAAAACTTTAATAAAGAATACCAGTCACCATACCAGTCTGTGTGATTTTATTCTTGGTTTTAACTTATTTTATTGGATCTATTTGTTGATTTTTATCATTCACATTGCACTGTTTTATTGGATTATTTATTGGAGAAGACTTTGAAGTACAGCACTTTCTGAACAGTTACTTTGATTGTTTGAATAAACGCAGTACGCACTTCTTATGCCAATAACTGTTGCTGTGCCCGGATTTTCCCTAATCCCAAGTTTCTCAAGCAGTGGGTCACAAGGTAATATCCTTTTAAATAGAAAGAAGGTCATGAGTGCATTTTAGAAAGTCACCACTCTTATGGTTGTTCTCAAATCGCCAAGGGGAACACCCCCCTCCTGTTCTGACCATCATAGTTGAATAATCAAAACGGGTGGCCCACTGCTCTGACAATGAATCACTGAGGGGAACTTGACTTGAAGATCGCACATGAAGCACCCAAAGGGAACAATCGGATGATCACACTTAGACCACCAAGGGGTACCCCAGAGGGTCACAAACAAACTTGCATGGGAAAATGTGGGTCAGAACTCCAAAAAGGATGAGACAAGCGGCCCTATTCCATCCTTAGTTATTACTGTCAATGTCCCAGGAGACGGAAGAGTCCCATGGCTGCAGGCATCTGGGGCATTACACCATTCCAAGATATTTCTTGTGTGACTGCTGGTAACAAATAATTTGCTATCTAGCATTCAGAGGTGAGTACCCCATTTTCAGAGTGCTAAATCTTATTATGGGGAACTAATATGTAGGATTAGCTGCTTTAATGCTTTTACCTAATGTTTTATTACTTTTTCCCTTGTGTTATTCCACTTTATTGTACATACTGTAACTTATTTTTGGATTGGAATGTTACGATTTCTTTGGCTGTTTCATATTATTGAGTTAATACCATTGCCTGGTCTAGGTTTCATCTGCATAGCTGAATTGGAATAATGTTTACAAGAAAACCGCTGACATGTTGAACACTTATTTCCCCACTATATATCATGCCAGTTTAGTTTTGGGATTTTGTATTCAAAGGTAAGTGACTGGCATGGTGGTCTGAAACCCGCTCTTTACTGAGTGACTTCTGGCATGGCGCACCGGTAGTCTGACAGATGTCCGTCCGTATGCACTGATGATCTCTCTTTCCCTAGCAAACCTGGTGCTCACTGATCCCCATAGGGTTCTCGCTGCCTTAATCTGCTGTGAAGTGAGAAAGCCACTTGATGTGGAGGGCGCAGGTGAAGAGAGTCTTCCCTCAATCACAGCTTCTTTGCTCTCACAAATCAAGACAGCAGTGCTTCAAAAAAGAGAAAAAAAAAAAAAAGGGTGCCATCTTTCAGGTAATTCTCTAATCCCGTGTAAAACGCTGGCTAATCCCTCTCTTGAGACCCCCACTCCGCCTGTGCCGATACTACTGATACAGTGACCCCCTTCTGCTTGTCTCCCAGAAGGATGATCTCCAGTTTGGACCGTTTTTCTCTCAAAACCCCTGACATGAAAAGATTTAATTAAGATACGGGGCTGCAGCAATAATTAATTCTGCTGCTCCCGGGGCTGGTGGCTCACCGTTGAGATGCAGTAAAAGTTGAATTCATTATCGAGCATTATTTCTGAGCCTGCTCAATGAGCAAAGCAACTTCAAACACCCCCAACCCCACCGGCAAAGAGAGAGAGAAGAAAAAAAAAAAAAGATTCACCTGAATCGTTCCACAAACAAGACAAACTACGCTGTGCCAATCTAAATTGCTTTTCAATCTTAATGTAAATTGTACCCCAGGTATATTGAAACCCAGATAAGATCAAATCTGTAACGCACATAAATTGAGGTCAGCAGTTAAGCTAGGAGGCAAGCAAAAGGCTTCCGCTTTCTGAATTTCCATTTCCATTTCAAAAGAGTGGAAACACCTGATTTTATTAGATATTTATTTGCTAAAAGGCCGATGCACAATTGCACGTTCTATAAAGACTAATTAGGGAGTGCGCCGCAATTATTATGAAGGCAAATGCTATGTTTCTAATAAGACTATTCAAAATGAGTCTTTTCTGCGATGCAAATCTTTCAGTTTCATGGGGCTTTTTTTTTCCCTTGCAAATGCCCTCGTTTTAAATAGCAGCGCTTTTCACACTCTCGATGCTTTCTCTCTCTCTCTTTTTTCTAAGAACAGGCTATAATTACCACGACTGGTAAGATATTGAAATTAAACGCCAGCAGGAAGCTTAATTAACCCATATTTTCTTTCTCTCTTGTCAGATTTGGCTTCTTGATTAAACACAACTTATAATACAATATCGGCTTTTTTTGTGCTCCACCCTTCAGGCATCTAATAAGGGGATAACATGAAATCTGCAACGAGTCCCTGTGAGGTCTTCCAAGTGAACACGGGCCAACAAGTTGAAGGGTGGGATAGAAGATCAACCGCAAAGCTTAGCAGAGGGGAGATCTGCCCAACGAATCACTGGAGATGACATTCCCAACCTAAAGGACATATATATTTTAGGCAGTGTGTAAGGAAAGCCAGGAAAATGATCAATGACTCCAGTCAACCAAGACATCAACTGTTCTCACCATTGCCTTCAGGCAGATAAAACCATAGCACCACGTCCCGGATCAGCAGGCTCCAGAACAATTTCTTCCATCAACTGTTAAGAGCTGAACTCTGTACAGTGACTGGTACTAACCGTTACCAACACCCCGTCCCATAACGCACATATCCATGTTGCTGATATATTATGTACGCATTCCATTGCACCACATCTTTTTTGTGTTGTCATTATGTATTGTATAGAGTATAAATTTAAGCAAGTCTAAGTGTTCACTTCTGTATTGTGGTTATTTCTGCAGTGTGTGATCGTTGACTTCATATTTTGAGTATACTCAATTGTGTTAATATTGCTCTACTACATTGGGCCTTGAACGCAATTTTTTCATTCACTTGTACATTCATGTTAAGTGATGTGACTTAACTTGACTTGACTTGAAGTGCAGTCAGTAAGAAGCAGTGGTCACTGAGAAGAGGCCAGTTCACAGCCAGCTACCCAGGACACCAAGAAAGGAGAAGGAGTACAAGGGGTGAAGCTCCAGCTAGGTCAGGCAGTAACCATGCAGCACTGTATATACTGTAGTACTAAGCATAGTGCATAGGCTCAAAATACACTTATTCAGAGTCTGGGCTTTGGGGACAAAGTGTACTGTAGTGGTCCAGGGCACGACACATTCAGACAGACACACTCGCTCACTCAAACTGGGCCAAACAACCCATCAGCCACCTAACTGGAATGTAGCAGTTCAAGTTCAGGTGGTTATTTCAGAAGTTTCAAAGTGAGGTAGTTGCACTAACGGATCATGGCGCTGGAAGTGGTGAGGTGACATGTACTGTGGCATTTTAATGAGAACATGAAAGTAAAGCAATCACCCAGTACATGTGATAATAATGACCCTATAAATGCTTGCATAGACACACAGGGAAAAGCAGAGATTTGAACCCTGGAGTTATGATATAGTAGCGTTAAGTGCTCCCACCTAAGTGCATTGCATTACATCTCAGGAGCAAGTCCACTTGTGGCAAGGAAAGATGTAAAGATTTGTGTTTGGTAGCCATGTGAGGAATATGATGGCTTTGTCATTTAACCTTCTGGCACTAATGAATGCTACTTTGGATATCACTGTCTGCACAGGAATTTGCATCATTTCCAGGGACAGAGCTGGCAAATAATTTACATGCCACTAGGAAGCTTTGCACGGTTGGGAATTTTGGGAACTACCTGCTGAAAAACCCGCACACTGCAAATAATGGCCTTGTTTATGTTGTATATGAATAATTGTGTTTTGTTTTTAAATAGTTTCTGTTATGTGTCCAATTATGTTCTGTCTCTTTAAATGTTTTGCTGTTCCATGTTCTTTGAGGGTGGAGCCCCAAGAGGTGGGACAACCCTGATGTCATCACTCTTGGGCCCTCACTCAGCCTATTTAAATTGACTAAAAGGCTCAGGAGTAGGACTCATTCATGTTTGGTGGGCTTACTGTAAGCAATGCTATTGATATATGGATCTACTGTTCTTTTTGCTTTTTAATTAGGAGTTGTTTGCTTAGGAAACCCTTTTAGGCAACTCCATTTTGCCTCTTTTTTACTCTTTTGTGATTTTCTATGTATTTTGATATTGTTATAATAAATCATCTATTTATAAAGTTTCTTTCTTGCCATTTCTGTGCATAAGCCAGAGGTTGTCATTGATCTTGAGCAGGCTTTTGCTTTATTTTTGTGAAATTTAGAGTTGCCTTCTCAGCTCCCCACTTTTGGACCTACTCCAGTTGAAGACCAGCAGGTTCTCTTTGAGGTCGGCCTGAAGTCTCTTTGAGGTCGGCCTGTTCTCTAGCTGTTTTGGAAGCCTCACATATTTTGCTTTGGAAGAAACTTATTTCATTACAGTTATTTTTTTTTCTATATTTTAATTTTTGCTCTGTAGTCATCTCCATTTTGTGGTCATATTGCCTAGAGGCCACATGTTGATAAGGGGTATGCTTCCCAAAGTCATGCCATGTGATGTCACCTCTGTGACACTTTATAATGCAGTGCCACATGCTATACGGTAAAACATTTCTAAGACTTCACTGACTTTTCTTAAACAGTTTTCTGGTTTTTGACTTTGTGCCCTGATACCTTTGACTTTACATTTTTGCTACTTCTTAGTTCTGACCTTCACTTTGTCAATATGACCCTTGCCCTGGGTAGCAGAATAGGGCACTTGTTATGAAGTATGTTTGGTTTATATTTTTATGACCTTGCTCTTACGTTTCTCTGATCTTTTTCATACATATTCAGAGTTTTGAAGTATGTTATTTTCAGTTTTAATAATAATTTCTTGAAATGTTAAAGTCATTTTATTATTTTTATATCATTGCCAGGCGCCATTTTTTTTAGAATGGGTGCCTTCATTTTGTTGAGTGGTTGCTACATGGTTGCTAGGGAAGCCACAAGCCATCATGTCACCATGAAGTCACTAGTGGTACAAGTTAAAGTTTGTCACAAAGCACTTCTGCTGTCCAAGATTAACTTCATTAAGATTTTGCATGAAAATGTGCAGTTTTTCCTGAGAAAATAAGCTTTATATAGACCATTCTAACTTAAGTTTAGGGGTTGAAAATTTTGTGACCCCTTACTATTTATTTCTGCTCTCTCCCAGTTATATGTTCTGATTGGGTTTCTGTTTATATTTTCTTATGCTTTTAAAGTCATAGATTTAATTTTTGACATTAATTTTTTATACTATTCTTTAACTTTTTGTGCATTTTGGCTACCCTCTTGTATTTTAATAATTATCGTTACTTTGGAAATCTGTTGTTAGAATAGCACCTTGTGTTTCTAGCTGCATGTAATCAGAACTCATGACACATGGGTAACCGTCATGATGGGTTAAAAGTCATAATTCAAAGATTCAAAACCTCTTTCTACACTGCTTAAAACTTTTCTCATTTGATTTTTTTTTTGTTTTGACCTTTTTAGCTAACATCTTTATGTACAATTTTTGTCTCAAGTCTTGGCAAGATCATAACTTTTGATTTCTTGGTTTTGAGTACTTTTTCTGTCCCACATCTATCTCCTGGTACTCACAAAAATGACTTGTTGGCTTACTGGTACATAACACACTGGGATATGAGAAGCAACAAGCTCCCATTGTAAGGGCTGATGGAATACAGGGAATGAAGTGGTTCATCTTTATGGTTAAGCCTGATACAGGAAGTAATAGTGGTGCTGCTTAAGTACAGTCGTTACTGTGATCCACAGTGCAAAATGGTCTTGCCTCAAAGGACACAGGGATATAAGTCAAAGTGGCTCAGATGTGATGGGTACTGTGATACACATAGTATAGTGTTTGCTTGGATATGGGGAGTTAAATAGTGCTGACATGGTGGTCCGCTTGAATACAGGGAGTTAAGTAGTACTGAAATATGGAAGGAATAACAGAAAACTCACCCTCCATGGAAAAGGCACCACACTAAATGACTTGAACCACAGCTTTAAGACAGCACCATCAACCACCACTGGACCATGGGCTATATGATAAAAGGCAAAGTTAACAGTTTCCAACCACCCAGCCCGCCCATAAAGATATCTCAGTTCATCAAGAGACGTTGAGCTTCAGGTCAGATGTGCTGAAAATATGCACCCCCAGATCAGGCTAACTTTAGCGTTCTGCCTCCCAGCGTCTCTACCCACCGCTCCATTTGACTGGAGTCTTTACTGTATGATGACATTGTTTGCTAAGGAAGCAATGATATTCAAAATCTTTATGTAATGGAAATCAGCAATGTCTTGTAAGTTAGAAAACCTGAATGGTTGAAAACTCACAGCAAGCATAACTGCAGGTGTCTAAATTCGAACACGGGGCCTGGCGCATGCTGCTAATTAGCCATTTTCCTTCTGTCGTAATTAGTACCTAACGGGTAAAACATTTTTAAAAAAACATTGCTAATTGAAACCTTTCTTCCTCTTCAGTGATATTTTTAATACATCAAAGAGTTCAATAAACACTGCATAGTGCTCGAAGCCTGAGCCTGTCTTTGGAGTCTCGCCATGACATCTCAAACATCCGAATCACTGAATTTTGACTCAAGTGGAGCAGGAAGGTAAAAAGGTGTAGGGAGTCCTCAGTATGAATTAAACAATGGAGATTTTTCCTTGATATCATTTAGATTCTAATTTCCGCAACTCGGTCCGTGAGTAAGTGAGAAAGAAAGAAAGAAAGAAAGAAAGAAAGAAAGAAAGAAAGAAAGAAAGAAAGAAAGAAAGAAAGAAAGAAAGAAAGAAAGAAAGAAAGAAAGAAAGAAAGAAAGAAAGAAAGAAAGAAAGAAAGAAAGAAAGCACACACTACAAAGCGCCTTGAGAACCTAAATGCAGATCAATCTGTTCTGCTCCTAACGTGACCCCCTTCCTTGCTGGAAGGTAGCTAAAACTTCAAAAGCCTCGTAAATATTTATAAACACGTCAGAAAAACAGATGTTATTATCTGCCATGGACTTAACAGTTCTGTGGTTTGCCAACAGTTTCGTTTCCTTTTCGTTTAATGAGTTTGCCTGAAATATACAGCTAATTCGGCTGCTGGCGGCTCACAGACACACACAAACGCACACACATATGCTAAACAGAGTGATATTATGGAGGGTGTTGAGTATAAAGACTGCAGAACTCTCTCAGGGGCCCGGATTGGGAAAACATTTGCATGTTTTTGAAATGTTACAGATGAAAAAGACGGCAACATAGCAAAAATCGGGGAACTCCAAAACGTATTTCTCACAGCCGCTCTCTCATATGGCAGTCCTCTTTATTAGTTGGGTTGCATTGTGGGCGACAGCCTATTTGCATGTGATATCCGCCCTCCTGATTCAGACTGGTACTGCTGTAGGCGCGCTCATGACGGACATCGCTTGATCTTTAGTCTGCTCGCACACTCACTATTTGCAGCTTCCCACTGGTGTTGCTTCACTCGTGTAGCACAACTCTTTTTTTCTTGATTTTGATCTTTTCTTTCTCCTTCAAAGTTTATTCTCACTACATCTATGTTAGGCTTGTGTCATTGTTTTGTGGTGTTTTCATTTTCTTGTGAATTTTTTCTTTGCCCCTTATAATGGATAATAATTGTCTAGCATATAGGTTGATATTTTTTATTATCAATGTATCAGAATATAAATGTTTAAACAGGCAGGGTAATTACTGCCTAACAACATCTAATTTTAAAATGGAGGGAAGCCTGATAAGCCAGTTGTTGCTCCTGCATATTTATTACCCTACTAGATTAGATAAGAATTCCTATTAAGTGCTTTCGAGTCATCTGTGGTAGGAAGGCGGGAGAGGTGACCAGAGTGGGCCAGGTGTGCAGGGACACTTTACAATCCATAAGCCATTACCCTCAGGGAGGAATCATGGACTGGAAGAGAAGTTTCAGAACCCAGTTACGACTTAATTACCGGTATATCCTTTCGTTCTTGTTTGTCTGAAACTACATTTGTGCATCCTTTGAAACTGGAGAAAATGCTGACAGGAACAAAGCTGGACTGGGGGGACTGGGTCCTGTCTGAGCTGAGTCCTTAAAAACTGCACCCCCACATTGATTCAAGAAGTATGTCAAGAAGTCACAGAATTTCTTTAAACTCCTTGTTGTTAACACTGAGCCCATCTCAGACTTGAAATTCTATGTAAAAACAGTTAACCCCGAATGTCTCCCAGGATATGATATGATGTCCTGTGTATGCTTAAGCTGTGGCCAAGAGAGAACTCTGCTGCCATCTAATGAATAAAATAACGTCATGCTGCAAAAAAATCATGAATATTTCCATGTGTTTTGACACTCTAAGGTAACTCATCAATATTCATGACTGGCACAGAGCCTTCAAAGAAAACATACAATGGTATATAAACAAGAAATTGTAAATCTAGTTTTAGAACAAACTGAACCATTAATTGAGTCAAGCGATTGTGATGACAAAGTGAACTGATCATCAGACCCATGCCACTTATAGAGGAACTGATGCATACGACACTATATGACCAAACCACCATGATATGTTCTAGTGACTTCAGTCACGTAACACTGCAGCATGGTGCAATATTTATGTGTCAAAAAGGCAAAATGATTGTGAAAAAGTGGATGGACAATAAAGACGTTAGCCTCTAAAGCACTGGTCTCATTGCAGCAACTGTCAGTGTTTGTGTCAGGGGAAATGTGGAAGTCATTAAGTCTTGTGCTGGTGTAACAGATCAGGCACCAACCTTCTGCCTTCTCATGTGCAAGCAACAGAAAAAAATTAAGAAAAGTGCACAAAGAAACGCACTTCTACTGTCCCAACTTCAAAACATATCACAAGAAAGACTTGTGCTAAATCTGCATCAGTTCAGCAGTGGCCACTAGGCATACGTTTCCTACTATATTTATGTTGATGTTTTGGTATTTACATGTTTCTGCTGCATACAATAATATTTTTTGTTGTTGAAAAAAAAATTCAATGTTTTTGGCTCATTTTTCCGGAGGTAAACATAACGCTGAGAAAGTTAAATTAAGACTGATACAGAGGCTTACTTTTTCTGTGCACCATTTTCCACCCTGAGG
The DNA here is from genome assembly GCF_900747795.2 of Erpetoichthys calabaricus. Taxonomy (NCBI): domain Eukaryota; kingdom Metazoa; phylum Chordata; class Cladistia; order Polypteriformes; family Polypteridae; genus Erpetoichthys; species Erpetoichthys calabaricus. The sequence continues at coordinate 175,244,213 of NC_041401.2, forward strand.
AGTATTCATTTCAGCTGCTCTATGTAGCGGGCATGCTGGACCAAATGCCATGCCGGACCACATCGGACCAGAGAGTAATCAACATACTGAGACACAGGGCCACCTGGTAATCTAAGCATTTTGAAAACTCAATATGAACTAGGTCATATTATTTTTTATTATTTTGCCAACATTTGTGTTTTGGTTGGTTACATTTTGGACATGTTATGTAAAGTGCATGAATAAATGTGCCACTTTTTCTCCTACCTGTTATAGTGCTCTATCTTGTTTCTTGAAGTCATAGGTATAATAGGTAGCATAACAAATGAGGTCTATAGCAAGGACTTTGGGCAATCTATTAAGGTCTACATAATAAAAAGTACAAAGGGGAGAACAGGGTCCCCTACACTACCATGACAAAACACCCTTCAATCTCTCAATGGTTGCTTTCAGGTTTTTGCTTTTTTTATCTTATTGCTGTAGTATTTTCGTTTCTTCTTTAGATTTATTCTTTTGCCATTTTTTTCTTTTTGTTATTTTGACTTTCTTAAATTATTTTTATAATTTCAGTTTGTTTAATTTGGGTTATTTTTGTGCTTCATTTATTTAATTTAATTAACAAAATTAAGTTATAAATACTTCTGTTCCACGTGCCTGGGTTTATTGAATTCCCTCTCTCTTTTAGTGATTTTGTAGGTTTCAGGCCTTTCTAGAGTGTTTGAGGTCTATGTTTACAACTTGTTTGCCCTTTCCTCAAATGACAAGGCCTAAGTTTTGTCTCTCAACCGATATATCTGAACTCTAGGTGTCAACAAACTGTCATTACTCCTTGTGCTTTTTCAGTGAGTGGAGCTACAACAAGCATGCCATGTTACTAAAGAGATGACCTCTCCAAAGGCTTATGTGTAACCCACATACTAATCTCCATCATCCTTATTTAGGAAAAGATCTATATTGAAATGACACCATAGCCAAAAACCAAAGACTCGGTCATCACTAGCTGTAATCTGAGGTTCATATATTGGTTCCTAGAGAGTAAATACACAACATAATGCAGGGAAATGAAACTCACCTGACATGTCTATTGTCTAAATGAAAAACACACACATTAGTGTGTGCCTTTAGCGATGCTTGCCATCTTTTGTACACTTGCCTATTTAAAATTTCATATTATGCATAACAGTACATTCTTTTTTATTATTTTTCCAGTTAATAATGTCCATGTTGCTCATACAGTTGTGTTTGATCAAAACAACCAAATAATTCTGGAAATAGCAGTGGTGCAGATACACAATTGTTGTCGACCTTCCATGATTTCTTCCCTTAGAAAAAAATGTTTCTGCTGCAATGAAACATCTACAACATTTCCTTGAGGTGTTTATTGATATGTTTAGTTCATTTGAACACATGCAGTGTAAGCTGCAATCAAACTAAATGAAAACTGAAACAAAGTAACAAATCACCTCTAGACTGGGAATGAAAACAAATGGACTAGGAGTGTGAAAACATCTGACTATCCAGAAATGTAAACCAAAGTCATAAATGAAACAGGTAATGCTCCCAGCAGTAAACTCAAAAGAGTCCTTTAGCTATTTCCAGTGCTAAGGGAGATGCTAAAAGGGAGGAAAGAGCAGAGACGAAGTCAGGGACAGGCAGAATATCAGACAGGAAGAAGTCAAAAGTACTGATCATCAAAAGCCCAAAACACTGAAATAAAAACCCAAGTCAACAGACAGCAAGCATAAAGGTCCTTACACTATCTGGATTTGTGTTCCCCTAAATAAACTGTGGGTGGCACGGTGGCGCAGTGGGTAGCGCTGCTGCCTCGCAGTTGGGAGACCTGGGGACCCGGGTTCGCTTCCCGGGTCCTCCCTGCGTGGAGTTTGCATGTTCTCCCCGTGTCTGCGTGGGTTTCCTCCGGGCGCTCCGGTTTCCTTCCACAGTCCAAAGACATGCAGGTTAGGTGGATTGGCGATTCTAAATTGGCCCTAGTGTGTGCTTGGTGTGTGGGTGTGTTTGTGTGTGTCCTGCGGTGGGTTGGCACCCTGCCCGGGATTGGTTCCTGCCTTGTGCCCTGTGTTGGCTGGGATTGGCTCCAGCAGACCCCCGTGACCCTGTGTTCGGATTCAGCGGGTTGGAAAATGGATGGATGGATGGATAAATAAACTGTTTCTGCAGAGAGAATCCAATACACCAATGTTTGTGTCACCACACCATCCCCTTTAAAAGTGTCACTTGTAACTATGCTGGCATTCAAGTGGTAGGCAGTGGCTAGAGTGTTTAAACAACAATGCCACAAGCAACAAGCACAAAAATACTAGTGTGATGGGTTTTTTTTTTTTAACAATAAACAAGTGCAAAAAAAAAATTAATATACAAACGTGCTAAATTGAGAGTCAAAGCCATAAATCATGACAGCTATATGAGTGAGCTTTGACACCACAGGACGTCTGATTATTCAGATCTTGTGGGTTGTGAACAGGACTGATGAGTCTGGTGATTAAACGTAGAGCGCTGATGTATTTAGCAGGGCGCTGTGTGCAATAATATACGTAGGGTGATGGTTGCATAAGTCGCCGTCATGAAAAATGTACTCACTTCTAAATTGGACATTTTTAATGAGTTACTTGGGGTACATTCACTGGAACTGAAATAGCCAATGGCCATTTTGGTGCCAGGCAATGACTTTGTAAAGATTCAAGGCGTAAGGTGTACTTCCTTAGAAGTAGAAGCAAAATGAGTCCTTGTAATAAAACAGCCTGAACAGGGTCCAGCAAGTATGCATCTTAGCACAAAAACAAAAATACGGCCATGTTATGACATTTCAGCTTCCAAAACTCCAACTCAATGTTCTTTAGAAGCCTCTTTATGTCATCTAGTTAAATCTAAATAGTTAAATTTAGCTCCACTGACAGACTGAGGAGATCGTTCCTCCCCCAAACTATGCGACTCTTCAATTCCACCCGGGGGGGTAAACGTTAACATTATTCAAAGTTATTGTCTGTTTTTACCTGCATTTTTATCACTCTTTAATTTAATACTGTTTTTTGTATCAGTATGCTGCTGCTGGAGTATGTGAATTTCCCCTTGGGATTAATAAAGTATCTATCTATCTATCTATCTATCTATCTATCTATCTATCTATCTATCTATCTATCTATCTATCTATCTATCTATCTATCTATCTATCTATCTATCTATCTATCTTATGTCCTAGCAGCCATACAAACTCTTGAACCAAAATTTCACCCTAACCCCCCCAAAAACCCTTCACGCTCAAGGGTATTCTTAAGCTGGCCATGTTTGTAATGTTCCTTAACCTTTTACCATTTGTTTATTCTGCTTTTCCTCAGAAGCTCCTGCAGTTCTGCCACACCAGCCACCTCTGCTCTTTTAAACTTTCTGGTTCCCATTCCACATCTTCCTTACCTGATTTTATTTCAGGTTCTATCCCATGGATTTCCTGCAGCAAACTAAATCATCATCAGGTTCCTTCAAAGTATAATGCAGTGTGAAAGACACTATATTACTTGAACTACTTGTTAAGTGATATATCCATCACGTTTGAGGTCACAAGTCTCAACGCTATGGTTCTGCACAAAGTGATGATACCACTAAACCAGAAATGAAGTTTACAAAACCACAAGGCCACTTGAAATGGAAACAAACAAATGTGGCACCATGAAGAGCAATAAAACTTTCAGAACGCGCGGGTCACTCTTCTCTCAGTATTATATTGAGCACAACAAATACGTTCATTAGAAAGTTTCAATGCCATCTTTTTACTTCAGGCTGAAATAGCATAGCGCTGTCGACTTCCAGGTTCTCTAGTACAATGACCTTTCTGTTCTCCGCCGAACATTTTGTCAAACATTGGTAATGATATTGTCGACATTAAAACTACAAAATAACTGTAGGGGAAAAAGATGAAAGGCCATGCAGCTCACTTACCATCTGGTGGCTGAGTTGGTGGGAAATGAACAGGTTTATCTGAAAGGAGAAAAGAAAAACAAAAATTAAGTTTTCATCTCAAGTTCAGCTAAACCCATTACAGCATGGTGGAGGAGGATGGGGTGTGGGTATGTAACACCCCAAACCCCCCCCCCCCCCCCCCCCCCCCCCCCCCCCGGCCCCTGCCCAGTGCCACCATTTGGTCACAGACAGAGACTGTATGAGTGAGCAGCACTGGGGCTATTGAGCCATTGTGGGCTCACCATAGCATGCAGTCAACTAGGATGAGTTGTTTCTCAGGATGCTCTGGATGAATTATTAAGTCTAAGTTTACGTTTGTGATGGTACTGCAGTCTGTCATTGTATTTTGAAAATGAGTTATCATTCAACCATGAGATCTGAACTCTGCACACTGTGACATTAAAACCGCTACACTCTGAAGTCATAGGCTGAGTCGCATGAGAATCAGCATAAGAGATCAGCTAGTGCTGGAAATAATACCATATTGTCTACTATTGTTGTCTACTATATCTGGTCACCTCAGCTGCTTTTCCAAGGAACGTTGTCTATATGACAATAAGCAGAGCAGTCCAATTGTATGTCATTTCCCAGCAGGTCTTGCTTTTTACAGGTAGTGATGAGTGAAATGATTTGTGCAAAACTGAATTTGCAGTGACACTCAGTGTAGATAGTTTCTCCAAAATGACAATTGCTATCCCAAGGAAAAGCCACCACCCCAGAGCCCTATCAGAAATGTATTCAGACCATTCAGCATATACTCAGGTAGGAATAAAATCTTTACAAATAAAATGCGACACCAGGAGTGTTTTCTTCCTTTTGGAAATCACTGCTCAGGTGTTTCAGTGGGAATGTCATGCCATATACTCAAAGACCACATTCAAATTAAGATTACTGGTATTTAGTGCATCAGGTAATGGAAATGGCTACCCAGATCTATATGTCACCAGTGGCTCATAAGTCACGACATCAGGGTGGCCCCATCTCATGAGGCTCAATCAGCAAAGAACAAGAAACATATGCACATTTAAGGGAATGGAACATAATTATATACTTCACAACAAATACTTAAAAATGAGAAAGAAAATAAATTTAAAAAACAACAATAAAACATGGACACACATTAATCCATAACACCAGGACCTTCATTAGCCTGCTCAGGTAAGACTCACCCCAAGTCGACTAGCACCAATTACTACGTGCAGGCTGCGGCCCACACAAGCCTAAAAATGGAGCAGTCTTTAGAAGTTCAAGCTATACTTTAAAAATTCAAAATTAACAAAAATGCACTTGGGGGGGGGGAGGTGTCAAGATAAGCCCAATACAAAAAACTTTCTAAAGAACTTATCACAAAAAAGTAACCACAGAATCACAAAATTAATAAGGGAAAAAGGGGCAAAAAGAGTATCCCTGAAATGACAACCCAAGGAAAACCAATTCGAAACAGCAAACCAGTCCCAGAATTCAAGGAAAAGGGCCAAACATCCAAAAAAACAGGAGAATCAAAAGAAAACAACACTTCAGACCAACACTATCTCCAAACAGCACTCAATGGCATCCTGAGAGAAGCCATCGCTTCTACCCGCATATAAAGGTGGGCAGCGGTCCCTCAGGTGTGATGTCATGGTGGCCCTACCTCTTGGAGGGTTCCACCTGCAAAACACATGGAATGGCATTACAGGTAAAGATGCAATACAATACTAAATAATAAAGAAACCTAACAGAAATTACACAGAAACATGAAAAGTAATACTGTTCAAATTCCATCAGAACAAAGTGCTCCGGACTGAACTACAAAAATTTGTCATAACGGGGATTTTGTTATAATGGAATTGCAATAGAGATTGATGTATTGGATAGAAAAAATGGTTGATTTTGAAAAAAAATCCATAATTTTGGCCAGCACACTTTTTAATGTAACTAATTTCAAGAAAAGGTCCTCAACTTGTTTCATTAAATGGTCAACTTAAAACATCAGCGGCAGGAGAACGAAGCAAAATTTTCCGAAAACCAGACATGGTCTGTTTTTGCTCGGCAATACTTCAATCATCATTGTCACTATCACTTTCTTCACGAGCCTGAGAAACACTCGGCACATTTCACTGTAGACAAGCTCACTGTCATTGGTGAACACAAAGCCGTTGAAGTTCAGGTGAGCATCCTTCAACACTGATGCCCACAGATTTGCAACTGTGAATTTAGGAAACACGTTGGAAACCAGTCGAGTAGCGTAAACTCACGGGAAGCTCAGCACTCAAAAAAAAAATGAACCCCCACCATCTAATCCATGTGCTGTGCGAGTTCAGACGTTGCCTCAAGGAACCCGGACAACAAGTACAGTGTAATGACCTCAAAGCTTTGCCTAAAATTACTGTGTTGTAATGATTTTTGCAGATAAAATGGACTTCTCTGGAAACACTAGTTCTATAGGAAATTGGCCAGGACCAAAAATAAATTTGTTTAAATGGAATGCGCTCTCTTGGACTTTGACCTGTCATTCAAAAATATCAAAAACAACAATAAAACAGAAAATATGCCCAAGTCCAGGCTGAAACATAGCAGCTGTGGCTCTGCAGACAGATGCTTCTCCTATAAACACCCGTCAGCTCTCTGACTGATTCTGTGTCTGTTGAGGTCCTGTAAAATGGATGGGAGGTGCTGCACACTGAATTGAGCCAGGAAACTGGATTTGAAGCAAAGGTCTGTTGAGCAAATGCACTCTGCCAGCCATTGTGATTGTAAAAGCTGAAAGTGGACCCCAAAGAGCAACTTTGCTTCCCTTTGAATCTGAATTGAAATTCAAATCTGAATCTTAAGCTGAGCTACCATGCTGAAAGGTGGACAGCTTGCCCTCTGATCAGAGCACTTCAAACTTATTTTTTTGGCTGGCACCCTCGTCAGCTGCCATAGAGCATTCTGCATGCCAAAATATGTGTTAGCCATTTGCTGCATGACTCACTAAAATATGCTTGCTCAATAATATTTACAAAATTAAACAAAAACACAGATTAACTTTGCTTCATTACTTAAAATGTGTCTACAGTCTGCTCAGTAACACACCGTAACAAGACAGCAGAACTGCTTCACTCTTGTGAGCGGATGAGGGCACGCGACACCCCGGTATGTGCCATTATGTCATATAATATTCATTATTCACTTTCTGCACATCTACCTGAACTCTTTGATATAACAGGTTATATCCAAATATGGGTTTTTGGGTCACAGAATTAATTTCTGACGATATTTTTTGTTTAAAATTAGTTTTCCAGTTGTTATGAATATTTTGCATCTTTAAATTTCACGGAAGCTCACCAGATTAGAGAGTCATCACATGCTTCGTAAACATATTGAGTGAGTCAGAACTAGATAGAATCTATGCTTTCATTTTTTTACTTTTGTTTTTCTTTCGGTCTTTTCATTTTATTTTGTCATCAAAACACAAGCTAGTTACACTTCCGAGGTTACAAAACCCTAACAGCCAAGTTAACAAGAAATTCACCAAACAAGAGGGTCTACAAATGTTTCTTATACACATTGAGGGAGACAGAATTCCTGATAAAGGTGGGCAGCTAGTCTCACCTACATGAAAAGAGTCTGGTTGGAGATTTGATACTTTCACCAAACAGCATTCATCAGCAGAAATGAGCAGTCAAAATGGAGAAGAGGACCTCACAAGGTTCTCCATATACGTAGGTGCTGATGCATGGACTATTCTGGACATAATATGGGGTACAGGAAGCCAATGTAGTGACCAGAAAAGATAAGCAACGTGGCCTCAGCTGTTTGAACACCTGATCTGCCAATGCACTTTGAATCATCTGCAGCATCTTGGTGACAAATGTTGGTGCTCCTGTCAGCAGAGAGTTGCAGTAGTCCAGACATAACAAAACCAAAGCCTGGACCAGGCATTTTGCTCTATACTTCATCAGATATGGTCCGATCTTATGGATATTGTATAAAGTGAATCTGCAAAACCAGGAGACCATTACAACATTATCAGTGAAGACAGCTTTTTATCAAGCATCGCTTCACGGCTGGCGTGTGTTAGTGATAACAAGCTGACCTGAACAGAGATGGGGTGCTGAACAGACGGACAAGCTGAGATAACAAGAAGGTCCACCTTTGCCAGTTTTAGCTGGAGATGGTTCTCCTTCATCCAGGTTGCAATATAATAATAATCAGTTGGACATGCAGAGATTCTCAGCTCCTAGCTGACTGATTTTGTTGAAATATGCACACTTACTCTTCATGAAAATTTGTGGAGACAGTTCACTTTTCATTGAGATATCTCAAACTCAGCCTGCTGTACACATTTTTGAAATTTCAAACTCTATCATTAAAAAAACATTGGCAAATTTACAATATCATCTGTCTTAAAATGGAGAGACATTCTCAGTGACTTCAACTACAAATTACTCCCTGAAATCAAATCAGGTAAATTACATGATGTTTGTGTCCATAAAACTAAACAATAAAAACAACTTCACTGATGTAGAAATCTATGAAAGATTGCACTTTATGAAACTGTGACTGAATGTGTATTTTGTATTTCCATTACACTCAAAACAACCTCCTGGCTGCATCTTCTAAAGATTAGAATGATTCAATATTTCTCTGACACTAATTTATCGATCTACTCCCTGTCTGTGAAAGAAACTTCAACCACATAATTGTAAAATGGTATTAAAAATGTATTTTATGTACACTACTAGTGCGTGTAATTACATTCTGTTATCACTGTTGTTTTTGAACAGGACTCAGTTACATTCCCTTGTTTGTTATTTTATCAGAGCACACTTGTTCACAAGATAACTGTTTTTAAAGATTTTGTTGGTTTGCCAAGAAATCTTAAATAAAGACATGCCTACAGCATCCTCAACAAAACACACGCACTATACTGTACTTTTAGCTCTTACTGGATGAATAATTTCCCATGGTGGCCCTAAAGTTGAAATCTTTTTTTAGGTCAACAGACGCAGGCAGAGAAAGCAGTGCCAGGGTGCTACCGAAAGTGACAAGCCCTCTGTGTTGGCACCCTTCAATTTAGCACACTTAAAATGGCTCGTCAAACACCTAGCTAGAGGTCACTTGGTTGCCAAGTTTCAGAATTTCTGTAATGAACTGTCTAAAAAAAAAAACTGCCGTCAGAGAATCCTCCAAAGAGTGGGGGGTCTCTCAGTTGGTTGTAAAATTCACAGGAGAGTATGCAGACAAACACGGCGTTACAGAAAGACATTGGAGCAAGCTGGCCCACACCTACACACCACACCACATCACACATAAACACAGGGGCCCACAAATACACTTCAAATAACAAAATACGCATGTGTAGTACATAATCGAATACTTGAAAACACACCTTGAAAGCAATAAGACAAAGACATACACCCTTGTGTGTCACTGAAGGATCTGAAAACACGCAAACCACACAGCATGTGCTCCTAGATGCACAGAAGGGGGCGCGGGAGCATGAGCGCGCAGACAGAAGTCCACACGCGCGCACGCGCGCGCGCGCACACACACACCGACGGGCGCAGCGCGCCCACACTGCCGCTCCTCGAAACAACTCTGACCTCATCAATCACTCTACAAGCGGCTGAAAATATATTTTGAAACACAAATTAAATTGCCGAGCAGAGAGCTGAAACTGCCTCTCCTTTAGTACCAAATATAGTGTTTCGATTTATATCAGCCGTCGGATTATCAAACCTGGCTGTTAGCCAATAATGAGGAAAAATGACGAAGGCGGAGCAAAGAAGCCCATGTCGTTGAGCTCTACAGACAAAATGCGATGGTGCCAGACGAGCAAGGAAATCACACGTGTCCATTTTCAGGAACTTCAATCTAAATGAAATAACTGAACATGATTATTATGTTAAACATCCTGCCCCCCGTGACCCTGCACTGAAATCAAAGGCTTGGGGCAGGGATTGATCATTACCTGGAAAACCATGTGGACCATGTGCATCAGATACAGGCAACAAACGGCCTCATGCCTAACCGCTTAAACGTCTATAAATACCGTATTTGTTCAATCCAAGGTGTTCTTATGAAACACACCAAGCCAGCAACTTCAAAAATTAATATTCATGCGTACAGTTATGTAAAAGAGTAAGTACGCCCCATGAAATCGTTTTTCCTTTTTTAACACATGTTGACATATCAAAATTTTATCTTTATTTAAACAATATCTACACACAAAGTAAATAATATAACAGACATAATTCCACATTTACATTTTGAAGTCTATGTTATAATCTGTATAAACATAAATGCAAACTTTTCACATGTTAAAAGTAAGTACTCTCCTGCATTTATGACCACTTAGAATCAGGTGCAAATGATTAAAACATCATTAGAAAGATCTCATCTGAACCTGTCTTATTTAAACCTCAGTGATGAACTGGAGTTTAAACCCATCAAGAGCTCCACTGGGTGGGGGGGGGGGGATTACTGTCCACTCCCAGCTAGGCATAAGAGAAAATGCAGGGTCTTTATGAAATAAAACATTTATTACACAAAAAAGTTCCAAACAGCAGAAAAGGCATACAATGCCTGCAAATCGCAATCCCAAAACACAGGAAAGGCCAAATACAGGAAACCGATGGGAAAGTCAAAAAAAAACTGAGCAAAATGGTCCAAAATCCAGAAAATAACAAAAGTACAAAGCATAGTAAAATCTTGCCAAGAACTACCGGGTAGTAATCTGCATCTCACACCCAGCCCTGCTTCGCATTCCTGCCTGACTGAGCCAGCTCTCATCCCGCAGTTATGGATCTGGATTCCCTTACCAACATTGTTCTAACACGCCGGAGGCTGCTCCCCTTGGACACCTGATACGGACATGGGTGAGATTTACACCCTCTTCCCCAGATTTTCAAGGGCTGGCGAGCCATCTGGATCATGCAGAGAACTAGGGTTCTAAAGCACTTCCAATAATAACCACTAGAGGGGGATATCAATGTCAAACCCAGCTAGTAATAAGGGCAAGTACTGAACCTCTATTACATAAACACTTATGCTTCAAAAAGTGTTCTAATCACAATGAAGCTCATTTTGCACAAAAGCAAAATGGAATTGCCTGAAACATGAAGGCAATCCAAATCAAATACATTCCTAAACAGATTCGCCAAGTAAGACCAAGAAAGAAAGCAGAAAGTTAAAATGTCAGAGATCCACTGAATTCACAGTAAAGAAGGGAAAACTCACAACTCCTAATAACATTAAAAAAGAACTGCGGGAGAACCTCCAGATTTATAGGGTGGAGGGCAATTCTTGGTGGTGATCGGCAGGTAGCTCCACCTCCTAAGGGACCACCCACAAACCATAAAGAATATAACACTGCAGCTTACATACATAAACAAAATCAAAAACAATGGATATTTCACATCATCAACATAAATCAAAGAATCAAAAATTAACAAAAGAGAAATAAAAACTGAATCTGAAATCCAGCCAGGAGAAGAACCCTAGTCAAGCCAGGACAAATGTCAATAAAGTCTCATCACTCAGTAGCACATTTGAGATGAGCCACCAGGAACTGTGGTGAAACCCTCACCTTTACAGGGCTGATGGGCAGGTGGTCTGACCACTTGGGGTACAACTCACAAAACACAAGGCAAATAACACATGCTTAGAGAAAATACAAGGAACAATGCAAATTATTAACTAAAGTAACATTAACATAAATAAAGAACTGAAAAAGTAACAAAAAAGACAAAATGAGCTGAACCCCAACCAGTGTAGGAACCCTAGCTGAAACACAATGCCAAGACATTTAGTTTGACTTGTTCTGTGTTGTTGAAGTGTTTGTTATCACTCTTCCTAAATCAAAAAGCTCCCTGAGGCCATCAGAATGAAGATTATAGACACTTACAACTCTAGAACTGGAAATCAACCATTCCACCACCCTAAAGATCATCTACCACTGGAGAAGACTTGCCCCAGGAAACTCTCCCCGAGAGCAGAATGCAAAATGCCTAAAGAAGCCTCTCAGAAACACAGAATTTCATCACAGGACCTCCAGGTAGCTTTTGCTACTTTTAATGTCAAAGTACATGAGTCTAATATTAGAAAGAGCTGCACAAATTACAACTACATGGGAGATGTGCCAGGAGGAAACTTTTTCTGTCCAGAAAGAACATCAAGGAAAAATGAATGTCCACCTGAGAACATCTACTGTAGGCAAAGACCAGGACTTCTGGAACAATGTACTCTGGACAGAAAAGGCAGATAGGATTATTTACCTAGTGTCAGAAGATGAAAACCAAAGACAGTACTTTACAGGAAGAACCTGATAGCAACAGTAAAGTATTATGGTGGAAAAAGATCTAGTTTGGAGTTACTTTGCTGCATCGGGGTCTGGGCAGCTCACCATTTTAGAATCCATTAGGAATTCATCATTGGACCAGAAGGAGCTTGAGGATAATGTGAAACCATTAGCTCAACCATTAGCTCAACCAAAAGTGGAATTTGCAACTACCCTAAACATATTATGAAATATGCCAAGAATTGACTGAAATGCAATGTAAGGTTCTAAAATGGCAAGGTTAAAGCCGGGGTTTGAATCCTGTACAGATACAGTGGTGGTGGTGGGGGTGGTGGGGGGGGGGGGGGGGCGTGTGTGCTGTGGACACAAGACACCCTAAAAACATCACACAGCCAAAGGAATTCTACATGGAGGAGTGGGAACAACTGCTGGTCCTTGTCAGAGTCTACTAGTTACAAAAACATTACAACCAAGGGGGGAACTACTTTTTCCATAGATGAAAATGGCATATGCATGTTTTGGGTCTTCACTTTAATATACAGTATATTTTAGAATACTATAGAGTAACAGACAATTACGTATAGATGGACAGATAGACAGAACAGATACATAGGCAAGGCGCTATAAAATAGATAGATAGATAGATAGATAGATAGATAGATAGATAGATAGATAGATAGATAGATAGATAGATAGATAGATAGGAAAGGCACTATATAATAGATAGATAGAAAGATAGATAGATAGATAGATAGATAGATAGATAGATAGATAGATAGGAAAGGCACTATATAATAGATAGATAGGAAAGGCGCTATATAACAGACAGATAGATAGATAGATAGATAGATAGATAGATAGATAGATAGATAGATAGATAGATAGATAGATAGATAGGAAAGGCACTATATAATGGATAGATAGATAGATAGATAGATAGATAGATAGATAGATAGATAGGAAAGGCACTATATAATAGATAGATAGGAAAGGCGCTATATAATAGATAGATAGATAGATAGATAGATAGATAGATAGATAGATAGATAGATAGATAGATAGATAGATATCGGGATTAATCTATCTATCTATCTAGATAGATAGATAGATAGATAGATAGATAGATAGATAGATAGATAGATAGATAGATAGATAGATAGATAGATAATCCAATCATCCATTATCTTAACGTGTTTTTACATTAAAGGGAGGTCTGAACGATATTATCAGTGACGACAGCAGCATTAAATAGCATTCACTATCAAATGATATTTCACATAATATGCAAGATTGTACACGGTGAACAAATTCTCATGAACAAGGAGACATCTTTTAAGAACATGAAAGTGCATCCCATTTGAGATGTGAATGCATAATTATGGTGACAAGATATCAGCTTTCCATGAATCTCGATTTAAAAGAGTACTTTGTCCACTACATGATCGCGCATTGCTGTTGCCTATCTCGACAGCACCAGACAAAAGACAGGAAACGATCATCATTCAGGGGCGAATCTATCAGGACATACTTTAAGCGATATAAAGCCAGTTTAAATGAGTGTATCATCTTAAAATACGGGAGATATAGGAAGGGGAAACAAACGGAAGTATCTGCAACCAAACGTCAGGACTTCCCTCGGACAGTGAACGGGTGTCGTGTGGTGGAAGGCGTGGGGTATGAGATAGCTGCACGGACGGTCGGTCACTGGCCTTTAAGTCACAAGGCTGCTGGTTGAGATTCCGAATCTGCTTCTGTGAGTGACCGTGATCGGGTTACTCAACCCGCCTGTACTTCAAATAAAGAAAAACAAAATGTTAACAAACCCTGATAAACAGGTCACCCTAAAAGCGTTAGACAAATATACAGTACACTAATAACAATAATATTATGCAAGCTCAGATTAAACTGAAATGGATGCTTCCGTCAAGATGTTGTCATCGAAACTCTGCTCTGAGCAAGAAAAAAAAAAAAAAGATCCGCCCATGGACGAACTGACATACACGCGAGAAAAGGCAAACAAAGCCCCTTTAAGCCCGAAGCCCCCACCCCGTCATGTTGTCCTTTCAATTCAAAATCTCCATTCGATTCGCCTGGAAAATCTAGAGCAGTGCTGGCGATGTCCGCTTTTTCAAAAGCCGTGGAAAATGATCGATGCTGATATGTGTCGCCTACATCATAATAATTTAAATTACAGGTAGTTTAAATAAAGTTCAAAAGATTAAGCATTTCCAGAAATAAGTTAATATTTCAGACTCGGGACGGATCGCAATTTTGTAATGTACACAGTTTTCCTCAACCTTAAACCGTCCATTTACTGGAACCGTGAATGATGAATCTGAAACATCCATTTATTCTGAGGATCCATGAATAAATAAATGAAACAGCCAGCCAGCTAGATAGATAGAGAGAGACAGATAGACATGAAGGGCACACTATATTATAATAAAACAGACAGATAGACATGAAAGGTAATAATAAAACAGACAGCCACATAGATATGAAAGGCACTATATAATAGCGGACACAATGATTGAATATATTGACTATATAGCTACTTGTATTTCACCAGATGTACCTCCTGTAATTGATTTGCACTAGCACACGTCCTATACTTTCTTTACAAAGACTAACATTTATTGCTGTATACGGAAAACTACTTAATTTCAGATTTATAGGAGTCAGATATAAGACACGATGGGTTGCCATGAAACGGACCAAGCTGAGAATGCTGCTGCAGGTTAAACATGTACTCACTCACCGTCCTAGAAATAAATTGCCATGAAATACACATTCCTTCGGTAGGGCCATGCGAGTTCACTTTAATGCGGTGTGTTTACACCCATTTACTGATTTCACAAACGATTTATTTAGCCAAAGCTGTTTACAAATAAATGCACTTGTTCTCATATTTTACAATTGGGCCGCGACAAGTTAAAATGACTCGTTGCAGTCATCCATTAAGTCAGTTGTGAAGAATGAAGCTTCACTGTTGTGGTTTACAGCTCAGCACTGAGCCACACCACACATTAAAATTCGGCTTAATCTCTTAAGAGCCCATATCTCAATATCCATTCTATTATGCCGAATTAATGTTCTATGTCAGCCCCGATCCTAGAGTGTGCCATTCTTAACTTGCTTTATCGGGCAGGACGCCTTTACTCTAATTGGATTTGAATACATTTACGTGGGAAAGCAAATCAAAGTTGCTCCTTAGCACTTTTCATTCAAATCTCGGGCGAGGTCCAGGCAGATCGACTTTCTGATTGACATCTGTGAAATACAGCAGTTTAACTTTTGTCCTAACACTAGCTTGGAGAACGGGAATAACACTGAATACCGAAACTCACATGTGAAATAGACCGCCCAAATTTATACAGGCAGCTGCTTCAGTTATTCACGTCAAACATAAAGTAGAATGTGCCGTGCTACAGGGGATCCACAAGTTCTTCGTCTTAAGAATAGCAAAAAACAATAATCTTAGAAAACGAGAAGGAATTTGTCACATTGTTAGTAAAATTACAACACGTCGGGGCAAAAACAAGCAAGTTTTCGTTTGAATAATCCGCTCCCCTTTTTGCTAAAAACTAAAACCTATCGTGAAGGAACTGCAAAGACACAAGGAAAGCCTCCGCGTTCTATTACAGTATTGATAATGAGCTCAGTGTAGCATAACGGGGGGAACCTGAAGTGACTTCGGTTCAGTCTTAAACGCTTCATCTGTTTTTTGATATTATCGATCTTATATATAAGTACCGGTCTCTCTTCCAATTTCTACATTAAGTACCGACACGTTTTCTTAGCTAACCATCTTCAATCGGACTCTACGGATCCCTCCAAAACCCACCAAATCTCACCCCAAATATCCTGCAATTCGATCGAAGTTACTGTATCACCATAAATAGAGTACCGCCACTAATTTGATAGTATCATATATATATATATATATATATATATATATATATATATATATATATATATATATATATATATATTATATTATCCTCGTGATACTCTCAGTATACGAAATGACAACGTTTGCCATCCCAAGCAGAACAAATCATCTTTGTTTCCTACTCCTGCCCCACCGCCTATCACTTTTCTGTGCCCACTTAAACACTGCAGCAAGTAGCAATGCGCACACAGATAAACTCAGCCCTGTCCGAAAAACCAGTAACGCAGAAAGCAGCCTCGCACGGGTGCCAATCCATCCAAAGGGCTCTGGAGGCTTTTAAGAAAACCTCTGCACACCAAAAGGGGCTCTGGCCCTGAGGACATATTTTGTTACACGCTGCCCCCAACCTCTTATTCCTTGTGATAATTAACAACATATCCATGCACTTTAACATAGTGTCTGAGCATCCTGATTGCCCAAGCTGTAAAATAACAGAATGAAACGGTAGAAGTTTCGCCCTACTCGTGTAGGCGTGTCCGACACGTTCAGTCTCTTCCACACAGAGGCAGTCATTCCAGAAGTAGCCAATCAGAACGGCGGTTCGGGATTACAGGCCAAGTAAAATATGAATGACAACATTCAAGATTGAAGAACTTCAAAGAGACATTTGCACTTCGCGTTTCGTAGAAAGCTTGTCGGTTGATTAAAATCCTAGATGCGGCGGCGATCCACTTCATGTGGGTCCTTCTGTAATGCTATTTCAACTGCTTAACTAATTCGACTTTACAGTGCGTCTTTTTAAAAGCGTCCTAGCAAGCCGCACTTTGTGAAAGGCTTCTATTAAATTCGATAATTACACCCAGCACACGACTTTGAGGCATTTACCATCAATTCAAAATACGCCAAGACCTGCATATAAAATACGTGTGCACCTATGTTTTTAAATCATTTATCTGAGCTAATTTTAAATTTCTGACGGATCTGGGGCAGCTGGGCAACTTTATACCAGAAATGCAATGACTGTGGTGTATTAATTGATTGATTTGCAACACCTCAAACTATTCTTCATTTTGAAAACGTTTTTTAAAGACTAAGATGGTGAATATAAAAAGTATAACATTAAGACGTACAATTATTTAGAAAGAGTAGTACTGCAAACCCAAGAGTGGACGTGGCAAGTAGAATCAGACAAATATTGCAGGGGATCATGAAATAACGGACCACCAGTGACACTTTGTGCTGGTACATCCTGTCCCGATCCGGAGAAGGGGTTGGGTACTGACAGCTGGTCATCCCCCTTGAAAAACGGGATCCTACAGTGTTCCCAGGAGAAAAAAAACGAGTAAAAGAAAAGATGAAAACGCAGCAGTAGCAGCAGCACACTGTAAAATCACCAGCCGCTCTCGGCGCGTTAGTATAATTCTTTTGAAAACAGAGAACCCATGAAGCTTGTCCTGGTCTCCGAGCAACACATTTCCTTCAATCATAGCATCCAGAGGAGGTTAGGAATCCACGAACGACCCCAAAAAAATTCCATGAATATTGCTATTCAGAATATCCCAGTCCAAAATCAAATGGGCATCCAAGGCTGAGAAAGCATTATCCACCACTCAAGGTGGTGGGCGACATGTGCTCATAACTCAATTATTTCTTGTAGAAAAAGTCCGGATTTTTTCGTTATTTTGGGGTCAATTAAAGAAAAGAAAAAAAGATCCTTCGATAATAATAAAATATTTCTTCCTAAATCCAAATCAAGCCATGACAGACATCATGGGCCATAAGAAAAACTGCACCCTCTCCCAAAACATGAGGATGAATGATGTCGATAAAGAGGCCCACCAATGGCAGTGGGGCAGTTTTGCTTTAAGAAATTAAGGGACGGACAAAGACACATTTAAAGATTTATTGTGTTGTTTCACTTTTTATATCACAGCTTCAACGCAAAAGCTCATATTCACGATGTTCTTGCCTGTAAATCCCCTCCAGCCAAAAATAAAGGAGCTGTATATTACCAGTGCAAGAGTAATTACAGGAGCTACAGGACCCAGCTGCTTCATAAACCAAAAGCCATATGGTTTCTAATTCTTCTTCTTTCAACGTATAAGGATAAATCTGCTCACTTCTTTATTAGTTTTCTCATCCAATTATCCTTGGGGGAGTCCAGTCGAAAGGAGGTCATCGGCACCCGAGTGCTACATTCAAGTCTGAGCGGATTTCGTTGGCCAGTATCAGGAGGGCAAGAAGAACATCATCGCCTCCACGGGACCCTCTCCCATAAGAAGACACAACGCAGCCCGATAAAGAAGCAGCTCCGCAGACAGCCTTCCTCAGCATGCTGCCCGGATTTCAGTTTTCACAATCTGTCAGCTTGACAAGGCATCCGCAGGGTAAAGTTGGATGGCATTTTTCTCATTTATGCACTCTCTTCATTTTCTGACCAAAGACCAGAGGTGTGCACAAGCGATGTATGCCTTCTTTATATCCCTCTTCAATTCAGGTGCCCTCCTCTTAACTTCTGCTCTGCGCAACCGCGAACGCTCGTCAACCCAACTTCGGATGCAACGTCTCCAGTGTGGGCGCTATACTAAACGCCAGACAGCAAGTGGCCGGCTTCGAGCATTAGCGACTCCTACTCCGCACAGTGGGATAAGAGTGACAATGAAATCCAGTTGGTGGACACCCTCAGCGCCACTAAGCTCTCTGCCCGAAAACAAAAGGCTGTGGCAACGTGCGTCCAGAGCCGAGCCCTCCCTGTGTCTCCCGGCGGCTCAGAGAAGGGGCGCGAGCGAGCGTGCGAGCGAGTGAGCGAGAGAGAGAGAGAGAGCGCGCGCACGGGGAGGTGTTTGAGGGGCTGGGGGTGGTGGGGGAGGGGGTGAGCAAGGCGAGAGAATGAGGGAGAGACCGAGAGAGACGGAGACACTGAAAAGAAAAAAAGCTTTTGGGAATTTCTCCTCCACTGTCTCCATTGGGAGAAATCGACACAGAAATGCAAAAAGGAGATGCCACAAAGACAATTCCCTGCTCTTCTCTAGCGGAGATCCAATCTTTCCACTAATCCCTACGACAGGTGTTTATTCTCAATGCGAAACTTGGGCGCTTTTGCATTAAAACGACAGATGTGACCGGTACATTAGCAGTTTAACCATTATTAGTAGACGCGACTTAGACTTTCACTGAGACCAAACAAGAGCAGCTTTGTCACAACATACCATTTTTTACTGCATAGAAACTTTAACTTATTAAAAAAAACATACATACGTGAGTTTATTTATAGTCAAAGCCAAAACATTACTAATGGAAGGAGAAATAAAATATCAAAATGTGTTTCTAAGTGTGGTAACAGCTGACTAGAAATATATTAATAAATTTTTTTGTTTTTTAAAACACCTTTATTATAACCATACATCCATTTTCCAACCCGCTGAATCCGAACACAGGGTCACGGGGGCCTGCTGGAGCCAATCCCAGCCAACACAGGGCACAAGGCAGGAACCAATCCCGGGCAGGGTGCCAACCCACCGCAGGACACACACAAACACACCAAGCACACACTAGGGCCAATTTAGAATCACCAATCCACCTAACCTGCATGTCATTGGACTGTGGGAGGAAACCGGAGCGCCCGGAGGAAACCCACGCAGACACGGGGAGAACATGCAAACTCCACACAGGGAGGACCCGGGAATCGAACCCAGGTCCCCCAACTGTGAAGAAGCAGCGCTACCCACTGCACCACCGTGCCGCCCTTTATTATAATCTAAAAAGAAAAATAAAAGGAAAGCATACATCACATATAACCAATAATGACAACAATTTACATTTAGGAAAAATACTTGACACTCATAGTGGTCCTAAAATGGCATTTTGCTGGGCTGTGTGGTTCCCTATAGAACCTTTGCGTCACAAAGAAACATTTTATCCTGGGAAGGGTTCTTTGGGCTTTGTACAGGTTCCTAATATGGGGATAAAACAGAAGTCTTTAATATCTACTAGGGTACCTTTGCAGGATATTACCAATCAAATAAACCACGAACTTAGCTTGTGTTATTATATGCAGCAAGAATTATTGTAAAATTAGGAATGCATACGTGTTAGACAAATCTGTTATCTCTTCATGGCTATTTATAGACCCTGTTATAGATCTAAATGAAAGTTGTTTTTCCTTTATAAACTTTCATACAGATGGTTCTTTTGGGAAATAAAAATTGTTCCCCCCAATGGCATTTGCTCTGAATAACCACTTTGGCATCTTTATTTTAAAGAATGGAGATAGATAGATAGATAGATAGATAGATAGATAGATAGATAGATAGATAGATAGATAGATAGATAGATAGATAGATAGATAGATAGATAGATAGATAGATAGATAGATAGATAGATAGATAGATAGATAGATAGATAGATAGATAGATAGATAGAGCCAGATTAAAGCGATTCCCCCACTGCTACCTTTTTCATTTAAAAATGCAGACATTAGTCTCTGTTTTCACCTTTTATCCACACTACCCCAGTGTTTTTAACCTCTAAAAATGGAGTCTTCTGAATATACTCTCCAGATCCATATACTTCTGAAAATGCTGGCTCAATGTTTCAGTGTGGATGGGTGAAAATGTGGAGATATGAAAATGCAGACTTTAATTGTGCATTGATTGGTTTGTGCTTATTACATGGCCCTTCCCTGATTGGATCCTGCTCATTAAAAGATCTCATTCACTGATAGGTCACACTTCACGAAAACAAACCATATTTCAACACAGCATACATAGAGGAGCTGCTTTCAATGGTGTTTGTTGTGTCGCTAACCTGTATGCGTCTAAATTGTGTACAGTCTGAATACTGAATACATGCATAAAACACATGTTGCTATAGTTCTGAGGTAAATCTCATGGTCAGCAGCATTATCATCCCTTTAAGGAGGAAAGGCATTACATGATAGATAGATGATAAAAACTTTCATTAGAAGATAAAAAAAGCACTACGTGATAGCCAGTACAGACGTTATATAATATCTCGATTGTAAAGGCACTATATAATAGGTAGCAGACACAATAATTGTACATCTTGAGTATTTAGCTACTGGTAGTTACCAGATGATTGGTCCAGATGTACCTGCAGTAATTGACCTGCACCAGCACACAATCTGTTGTGAGTCCCTGTTTTTGAATGACTAATATTTACTGATGTATGTGGAGTGTTACTTCTGATAATTTCTATTTCAATATTGGTATGTTTTCTGTTTACAGTTAGTTTTTGGTGTAGCCATAAAGTATCCTGAAGAAAAAAAAAACATTACAAAGAAAATGAGAACATTAAGTACATATACTTGATTATAACTTGGATAAAATGTAAACAATTTTCTACCCACTATTAATATGATGGTGTCATTGAGAGATTAAGTTCTTAATAATCTAAAGTTGTCATTATCTCT
Source organism: Erpetoichthys calabaricus (assembly GCF_900747795.2). Lineage (NCBI taxonomy): Eukaryota > Metazoa > Chordata > Cladistia > Polypteriformes > Polypteridae > Erpetoichthys > Erpetoichthys calabaricus. The sequence goes on from NC_041401.2 coordinate 175,265,753, forward strand.
ACAGGAGTTAATGTGAGACCAAACTGTTGGTCTGTTCTGACCCAAACATGATCCAGACATCTAAAATCCAGCACAGTATTATCACCTGGTCATATGGCTTGCAAGGTTTATGCATATTTGATTTTCAATACATTGTTGTATTCACTCTCTGTATTTGTTTTCATTGTCGTATTTGTAAAGTACAGTACTACTGTCACTAGTCTGTGTGGAACATGCAATTAAGAATTTCATTGTACCGTGTGCACATGACTATGAACTAGAACTAATGTCCTAGGTCAGAGCACATTTTGTTAAATAGTAATAGCTAAAGCATTGGACTTTAAACCACACAGTTGGCAATTAGGTTGCAGCACAAACTCACTGTGGGACCTTAAGCAAGTCACTTAAACTGTGTCCAAATTGTTAAAAATACAAACAAGTGTGTTGTGCCCTGATCTTGTAAGTTAAATTGTATAAAGGTGCCAGTGAAATACACAATAATGATAATAATAATGATGATAATGCTATTTCTACTACTACTAATGCTACCTGTTTAAATAATGGAAAACACAGACGGGCTTCCAGACAAATCTAGGTTGATTTCTTCTGCTCTTGTCCTTTTAAATAAAGAATGGTGAATCTAGATAGATGCAATAACTCTGGTCTCCTTCTACCATACCACAGAGCCTTTGACCGTCTAACTTCCCGGCTATAGACATACGTATTGACCTCTGGCAGATAGTGTGACGGTTATAGCACTGCCCTGGTGATCCTTCCTGTCTTGCCACAAAGCCACTACTGATGTCAAGGAAGACCCTTCTAACGATAAGGACTACTAAACCTTCACCTCTGTTATTCTTGAACCCCTGTGTCCTTATTTTATATATTAAGCAATTAGACAACCGCCAGCTGGCCTCCATGCCCCTGCTTGGGCATAATGTTGTGTGTTGTTCACAAAATGATGGGAATGCCTGATGAACAAAGGCAGGTGGCTGTCATAAGTTAATAAACCATGTAGGCTACGTCTGTGCATTTAGGCTTCACGTCGTCTAGCTTTCACAACGGGGTGAAATGGCTGACAAATAAAAGGCAACAAGAAGCACAAAGGAAGAGGAATATAAGGACTAGAATGTCCAGTGGAAAAAAGCAACAAGATGTATATATAAAAGAGGGATATAAGACATGTCTGGTGAACAGGAGTTTATAAATACATGGCGCTTTAGATAAAAATGGACTTACCATTGCACCATTAACCTCATGTTTTGTTATTCCAATATCATGATAAGGAACAAGACACTCACAATTATTGTCAGACTGTTCTCTCCCTTGCTAGTGTAAAGCAAAACTCCAGAAAGTTCTTGCTGCCAATTGGCAGTTCAGTGAGTATATTGCATGTCGTGTGGAAAGCCCCTAACATGATCCACTGGTGGGTCCCCCCAAACTCCTTATTCTAGAGCAGTGATTCTTAAGGTCAGTCTGGTGGGCCCACTGTGGCTGCAGGTTTTTGTCCCAACCACATGCTGCTTTTTAGTGGACTTAATAAGTGAGTGGTAATTTTAGTTTCTGTTTTTAGTGCCAATCCAGAGTTGACAAAAATGGGTTTGCAAAAATTTTGATTTGGTTGTATTAAGCACGTACAGTGGAACCTCGGTTCACGAACGTCTCGAAACACGTACAAATCGGTTTACGACCAAAAAGTTCTCCAAACTTTTGCATCTGTTCACGACCACACACTCAGTATACGAACAAGCCAGTTTCCCTTTTGGTTTGTGCGCGCTGATGATTTCCGCACGTGTTCAGTCTCTTCCTGTGCAGCGAGCGAGAGAGACACACACACACACACACACGCGTGAGCGCGCGAGAGAGAGAGAGAGAGAACGTGCGAGAGAGAGGGCTGGCCTCATAAGGGCTTGTTTTTAAAGAGATTGATTCCAGCATTGTTTTAACCTCGTTGTATTTAATGAAGACTTTTTTCTATTGGATTTTAACCTCCACTTCGCTTCTGTTTACAGCGATCGGTTCGTAGCGTGCATTGTTGCAATGTTACTTTTCTTGGTGGTTTATTAAATTACGGATTTTTCAAATGTTAATTTTTTTTCCCTGTGCTTAAAACTCATTAAAAAAAAGTGTTTTTAGCGAGCGGTTCGTAGCACTATAGCGCAAACTCTTGCAGTGTTAGTTTTCTCTGTTGTTCAATGTTTTCTCAGTGTTATTCAATGTTTTTACATTTAGTTTACTATTAAGCTGTACATTCAATGGTATAATTAACTATATTTGTGCTTAAAAATCTTTAAAAAAATATATATTTACATACAGTTCGTATGGTCTGGAACGGATTAATTGTATTTACATACAATCCTATGGGGGAAATTACTTCGGTTCACAATCAACTCGGGTTACGACCAGAGTTTTGGAACGAATTATGGTCGTGAACCGAGGTTCCACTGTATATATGTTAAATATTGGGAATAATTTCATTTTTATGTATGTTTTTTAAAAACTTTCATTGCCATTATCATTAAGGTTTTCAGTCTGCTTATTCAAGATGTCATTCCCTCAACGGCACAGAAGTGGATATGGCACTGAGGTAGCCACAGTCTTTCAGTATTCATTTGCCCCCATGTCTAATAATTTCATTGTTAACTGACATTTTTAGGATACAATTAAACTGCATAGTAAAACATGCAAATTAAAAGGAAAATGAACAAAGAGAATTAAATATTTAAAGCCATGGCAGTAGTAGTAGTGTTGTACCATGTTAGCCATTATGGCTGTAATGAGAATTTAAGCAAAATGACACCTTTTATTGGCTAACTGCACAGATTACAACATGCAAGCTTTCGAGGCAGCTAAGGCCTGTTCTTCAGGCAATATTGCAGTCAGTTCAGTTAGCCAATAAAAGGTGTCATTTTGCTTGACGTCTCATTAAAGCTATGGCAAAAATACAAATATTTCTGTATGAAAGTTAATTTCACAGTGCTGTGGTTGTCTGAATGCCAAATAAAACCAGAAAAAAATAAAATTAAATAAAATTAAAAAATGATCAGCTGATTTCACAATGAGATCAATTTAAAGTAAAATGACTCAATGATTATGAAGCAGGCTAGGACACAAACCTGTTGCAACAGTGGGTGCCCAGGTCCGAGCGAGAGAAGCACAACTCTGGAGCACCCCACATGTGAACACTTTCTAAAGCTATTCTAAGAAGATGCCGTCTCCTGATCTGAAGTGTGTCCTCATCATTCAGACCAGGTACTGGAAGACACCCTGTCTTGCTTTGATCTTTCTCTTTATCCTTCTCTCTCTCTCTCTTTCTTCCTCATCCTATCCATAAAACCATCCCTTGTTTTAGAACATAAGAGCAATTTGTACGTGAACAGGCCATTTAACTCAACAATTTTGTCTGTCCTATAAAACAAGCATTAAGTCGAGATTTGAAGGTCCCCAATGTCTTAATCTCTACCACACTACCTGATAATTTATTTCATGTGTCTGTGGTTCTTTGTGAACCATTTCTACCATTTATGTGAAATCAGTCCTTAACAGTGCCCCCATGATCCCCGGAAACACACACAACTGAGTCAAGGGGTGATATAGCTATGTATAGATTTACTGTATACTCTATATATCGTAGACAATCTATTATTCTCAGAATGGTTGATTTCCATTTAGGCAGTGGGTGCAAGGCCAGGGAACACAGCTCAACGGGAGTGCTAATGTAACCTCAGTAGGTTACTAGTTGATAATAATGTATTTTTTTGCTGTGACTGGCAACATTTTGATCCATCTTAGTTTCTGCTTTTTTACATGAACATTTTTAGCGATGAAGTTAACACTGCTGACTTTGCTGTGCAAACTTAAAATCAAATGATATTTTAATTAAGGAAGATGTGTATTAAAATGCATGTATCTAGTATTGGGTAATTTTCATTTGAGGGGAAAAAAAAACTAAGCTATGGGGTGGGCCAGTGAGGGGCCCAATACTGGACAGCCACTGAATTAAACTTTATTATTAATTTGATTCAAAAATTTCATATTCTGTTGTTATACAACATTACATCACTGTGAGGCTGACGCCCTGCCCGGGGTTTGTTTTCTGCCTTGCGCCCCGTGTTGGCTGGGATTGGCTCCAGCAGATCCCCGTGACCCTGTAGTTAGGATATAGCGGGTTGGATAATGGATGGATGGATGGATGGATACTGGATAGATGGATGGACATTACTGTGAGTTTAATTTGACTTTTTTGACACGGCTCAAGAGAAAAAGAGTCCTTAATGCCAAAGAGAAAACAGATGTGTGCAAAGTGATCTAAATTAAGTGCAAATATGTAATTTCCTAACTTGCTTAATACAAACTAGGGTCTCCAGTGGGGCTAGTACAGGGTGCAAGGCAGGAACAGACCTTGGACAGGGCACCAGTCAATTGCAGTGAACACACACACACACACCAAACACACACTAGGGCAGATTTTGAATCACCAGTCCACCTAATCTGCAGGTCTTTGGACTTGGCACCCAGAGGAAACCAACACAGAAAAGGGAAAAACATGTGAACACCATGCAGGGAGAACTTAGGACATGAACGCTCATCTGCTTACTGTGAAGCAGCAGCGCTACCACTGTGTCACTGTGCCACCCAAGTACAAATATAAAATACCAAATAATTGATTAAATAATTATTCATCCTCTTTATTTCCATGTTTAGTAGATGCTCCCATGACAGCCATCAGTCTGTGTGCGCATATGCCTCTGTCTTTACACATCTGCACACTGCTATTTGTCCCCTTTCTTCTTCTTTGCAAAACTGCTCAAGCTCTGACAGGTGTCATGAGGATCATGAGTGAATAGCTTCTTTATAAGTCCAGTCACAAATTTTCAGTTTTATGGTGCTCTGGACTCTGACTCAGCCTTTCCAGGACATTCACATTGTTGTTTTTTTAAACCATTCCTGTGTAGCTTTGGCTTTGTTGTCTTGCTGGAATATAAATCTTCTCCCAAGGTTCAGATTTCTTGCAGACTGCATCAGGTTTTTCCTCCAGGATTTCCCTGTAATCTGCAGCACTCATTTTTATCCTCTACCCTAACAAGCCTTCCAGCCCGAAGCTACCAACACCATGCTTGACGGAGTGAATTGTGCATTTTTGATAATATGCAGCGTTCAAAAATGGCATTTAGTCTGATGGACAGAATGCTCAATTTTGGTCAAGCCACCACAGAATCTTTTTTTTCAGCTGACATCAGAGTTTCCTGTGTGCATTCTGATAAACCCTTGCCAAGATGTCATTTGCCTTTTTTTTTTTTAAATAGTGGCTTTCTCTTTGCCGTGCTCCCATACACATGTGACTAGCGAAGCACCTGCGTACAGTCGTTGCCTGCACAGTCTCTCCAATTTCTGCCACTAGAACTTATAAGTCCTTCAGAGGTCTCTTGGTGGCATCCCTTACTTGTCGTCTTCTTGCGTAAACACTCAGTTTTTGTCAACGGCCTGCTCTTTTCAGATTTTCAGCTCTGTCATACTCTCTACATTTCTTAATAACTAATTTAACTGGATCTTCAGTGACTTGTTTATTTTCTCATGTCCATCCTCTGAATTGTGCTTTTCAGTTCCCTTTCCATGGAGTTGCTTGGAGTGTTCTTTTGTCTTCATTCTGTACATTAGGCCACTATACTGACTCTCCACAAATTGTCCCTTCCAGATCAGGTCCATTTATACCACAATCAATTAAAACCCCAGATAAGTGATCTCCATTAAACTAATTCAGTGACTTGTAAAACCAGTTGGCTGCACTATTGATGATTCAGGGGTGTCATATTAAAGGAAGACGATACTTTTGTGATCAATAATTTTTAGTTTCATAATTAACTGTAGTACTAGGGTGTTGTACCGTGTTAGCCATTATGAATGTAGAGAAAATCCAAGCAAAATGACACCTTTTATTGGCTAACTAAAAAGATTACAATATGCAAGCTTTTGAGGCAACTCAGGCCCCTTCTTCAGGCAATGAAATTAATAAAATTACATCTTTGCCTGAAGAAGGGGCCTAAGTTGCCTCGAAAGCTTGCATATTGTAATCTTTTTAGTTAGCCAATAAAAGGTGTCATTTTGCTTGGCTTTTCTCTACATAATTAACTGTGATAGTTAATTATCAGCCACCCACCCTTCCTCCAACAGCAACCCTGGTCTGGATTAAGCAGGTTAGAAAATGACATGACATTTGTAATGAATTTATACCACTGATCTGTTTTCACTTTGACATTAAAGAGTCTTTTTCTCGGTGTCAGAACAGCCAAATTATGGTAAATCCCCTGCGATTCAGTGTTCTATAACAATAAAGTGTGAAAACTTCCAAAGGGGTGAATACTTTTTAGGGGCACTGTATAATCATAAGATTGCATGTGAAACAAATATGATTAAAATACAACATCTTACTGAAATTTCGGGTTGAAAAATATAAGGTCATTATTGTCACATGTGCAGAGAAATTCTTACTTGCATATTCTAATCAACATGCAACACGTAGTTCTTTTACAATGTGAGTGGTGACAATATAAGTAGTTACAAGAAATTAATATTGACAGACACTAAGAGGAGCTGGAAAAGGCCCTGATATGTGAAACAAGCAGCGCGCTTGGCAGTACCTCAACATTGACAGTAAATGTTGGCATAAGCCCCCGTGTGTCACGTTCTTATCAAAGCGTGTACGAATTCATGTACTCACAAACACTCCCTCCCTCCCTCGTGTTCACTTGCATACACAGGGTTCTCTTTGTTTTCCAAATCCTATTGAGAAAATCACTTTATTAACATAGTTCACATTTGCAGCTTGTATCTACAGCCTTTTCTTCCACTCTGCTTCATGTGTCCTGTTGTGACATCCATCACGGAAATGAAATGGACTTCTGCTGCGACTCAGATGAGGTTTCAGCAATCTGCCTCCTGTCTTACAATAATAAGAAGGACGAGCGCTACTTCAGGCTATTGGAAGAGACACAACTCAGCCCAATAAGCTTCTAAACAATGACATAAACGATGAGCTGTAACATTTGCAGAAATTAAAAATCTATTGCGGAGACACATTCACAGATGTCTAGGAACTCTCAGCCCCACTGCCAACATGGCACGGTGCTCTGCTCTTTATTTAATGAATTATCTACTAAATTAGAGATAAGTGCAGATGAGACACAGAGTGAACAAAAGCTGCAAAGATAGGAGTCTTCCTCACTTCAAAGCCTTTTCATGCAGTGCATTGTGAACTGGAGAAAGTAACTTAAATCAAGGGCACTACTGTGAAGACATAAAAACTAAGGACAGATTTAGAGGAGCAGGGCTTGATAGCTCGCTGTCAGGGTCTGCCCTATAGGCTCCATTATTATTATTATTGTATATCAACTATATAGTGGAAATTATTCATCTTTGCTGCATCAGCAGTTTAAAGGAAAAGATGCATTCAGCAGGTTTTTCTAGTTTATATATATCAAACTGAATATGATGACTTTTCTCCAATAAAGGCCCGTTCAGGGGTTCTGATAAGAGAACTTGACACGTTTAAGTGAACATCTGACTTGATTTGTGGCTTTGCTTTAATGTTTAAATCAAGCCCTATTGTAAAGGGAGCCAGCTGCGCTTATTCATTATTTTACTGTCTCTGGAGTGCATGTGGCTAGACAGAACTTAAAATGTACAAATTGAGCCAGATTTGCAGCATAAAGCTAAGGAAAGGGTCAAGAATGTTCCAAATAGGCCTATACTGGCTAAAGTTGATAGGGGTGGAAAAGGACCCCTGAATATGCAGAGCAGAGCTAGATATATAGGGACTGGGAGGTCACTCAATCTATTAAAAATGGAGTTATATTGTCTGGAAAAAAGTATAAATATTTACCTCGAAGAGCTACAAATAGGGACATGGAAACCCCCATATGATGCTCAAGTAGGGTTGTCTTGAGTAAAAAGGGAAAATGTAGCTGGGAGAATGTAAAGCCAAGGATGATTTCATACTCTAGAAGAAAGAAAAGGGAAAAGGAGGTTCCCAAATCTACACTGTAACCTCTCAATAATCACAATAAGGCCATCACTGGGGAAAAGTGTGCAAACCACCAGATGAACTGTCAATGCCTAACCCTAAACAAGTTTGCTTAAAGGGTTCACAATCCAGATGGAAGGTCATAGATCCTCCTTTTGGAGACTAAACATTAAAGCACAGCTAAAGGCATTGTTCTATCCATGCATTAGTATTTAAACTGCACCAGTCCCAAAGTGTTTGTGAAAAAATTAAATCTACATTATATATTAATGAAGGAGATGAAGGGTGCAAAGAGACCTCGGGATTCATGGGAATGTTAAGAGGAGCAGTATGAACCGATAGGATAGCCCTAAATTATCTTCAACAATTTAAAAACTGTTGAAGAGTAATCATTTTGAAAGAGACTCTTAACGCACTGCGAATATTTCAGTCTGAGTGCACACTGTAAAACGCTTCAGTAATTTATATATTATATATCAGGATCACGTAGCTTTGTAGATGGATACATTTAGCTTTATATACATAGCAGTCTCTAACAAAATCATCTTTCCATCCGCAGCTCTGAAGGACTAGATGACAAATGACCACGCCCCCATATACCTCTCAAGCTCCGCCCCTTCTGGCCTTGTAGCCATATTAATGAGAGCCCAACATTTTGACCTGGGATGAGAGAGTGATACAGCAGGATAATCTCAAGCTTAATTTTGTAACCTTGATTGCTAACAGTAGTAACTGATACTTTTTTTTGTAATGTCATTATTTGTTTTTTGTTGAAATTAAATGGGGATTAGCAGGTTGGCACCCCATAATTTTGAACCCATGTCCACCCATTGCTTTCACTCTATGTCTCTGCTATATGCTATTTGGTAAAAGCACTGTTAATGTTTGTGATGCGTCATCTATTGAAATGACATATGTAATGCATTTTATTACTAAAAATGTCACAGTCTCTTGTACAGGGAATCTGCAAGGAAATCTAGTGCTGCTAGGTGAGCTCCTCAGGGGTACCTGTAAGGCTTTATGTGCAAGTGCTGTCCGGGTAAGCCAACAGTACTTATAAAGGCTTACCCAGTAAGGCTTCCAGATCCAGGCTTAAAAAGCCCCATGTATTCCATCTGCGGGGGCTTGGGGTTTGGAGGAAGCTAATGCTAATGGCTTGATAGGTAAAGAGGCTAGAAGTGAACTAAGCAAGGGGCAACTAAGAAGGCCAGTACGGTTTTCAAACTCTTTGTTCTTATTGGCTATTTGCTTTGATTGTTTACCTGCTTTCTTAATAAAACCTTTTGTTACTTTCTTTCCTCTTGTCAAAAAGAAGCTTAGGTTTGGGGACAATGCATGAGTGTCCTCTACAGGTAAGCCTGGAGGGTGATCCACTGGCACGTATGTGTGACTCTCTCTAAATCTTACTGGTAGGCTGACTTACAAGAAATATATTATTTATATATATATATATATATATATATATATATATACTAGCTATACTCTGTGGCTTCACCCACATAGGAATGAAACAGGACAAACTTTAAAAATCAATAGACGTTGGCAATATATCTGCTCTGTTCAGCTCTGATTGGAAAGCGTTTCCAGCGTGGGGATAAAAGCAGATGGCCGTGATATCTCTGGTAATCAGCAGTTACCCTCTAAAACACACAGGGCTCTGATCTCTCTCTCAAAAATGTCAAACATTACTTCTTAACAATCTGTAGATGATAATGTCTGTTGAACAAACAGGTATCGCTAGCTAAGCGGAGGCAAGGTGCACTCCAACACGTGGTGAGACGTAGAGCAACTCGAATGGAGGCAGGCGAGTGAATGAGGTAGGCCCCACCCCCCTGCTCTCGGCCCACAGCCACTCTGTTGGATTTGCATAAATACATCGGTACCACAAGCGAACTGAGGTACTTAGCGCGATGAGAGTAGTTGCAAAATCAACCGAAAAGTTGAAGCAATTTATAGAAAACAACCAGATCTAAATCCGTTAAGTAATTCTCTCGTGAAAAGCAGACAGACATACAGACAGAACACGCTTGGACTACAAAATTTTTAAAACCGTTTCTTAGTGAGTGCCTATGGGCCAAGGGTAACCTACATTCCAAATTTCAAGTCCCAAGTCCTCATGGTTTGTGAGATTTCGTGATGAGTGAGTCAGTGATATTTGGCTTATACATTTTATATATATATATTTTATATATATATATATATATATATATATATATATATATATATATATATATATATTATTGCAATAGACGGCCAGGAGCCCTGCCCCGCTGGGATGCCGGGAAGAAGGAGGAACCGGGAGAGCGGCGCCTCTTTTCCCTATGTACCCGGCCAGTCCTTGATCCCTGGGGGACAGCACTTCCAGGACACCAAGAAGTGCTGACAAACCAGGGATGGTTTATGCCCGGAGTGCTTCCGGGTGCAAGGGCAGCACTTCCGCCACACTGGGGAGTGCTGCCGGAAGTCGGTCATCAGGAACCTGGAGTACATCCGGGAGTGTATAAAAGGGGCCGCCTCCCTCCATTCAATGGCTGCAGTCAGGAGGAAGAGGACAGACATCTGTGGAGAGGAGTGGAGGAGGTGAAGGATCTTGGAAAGGACTGAGAAAAGGGTGATTGGTGCAGGGGCACTGTGTGTAAGAACTGTAAATAAACGTGTGTTTTGAAGACATGGAGGTGTCCGTCTGTCTGTGTCCTGGGCTGGCTTCCACAATACATATATATATATATATATATATATATATATATATATATATATACAATAATCCCTCGCTATATCGCGCTTCGCCTTTCGCGGCTTCACTCCATCGCGGATTTTATATGTAAGCATATTTAAATATATATCGCGGATTTTTCGCTGCTTCGTGGGTTTCTGCGGACAATGGGTCTTTTAATTTCTGGTACATGCTTCCTCAGTTGGTTTGCCCAGTTGATTTCATACAAGGGACGCTATCGGCAGATGGCTGAGAAGCTACCCAACTTACTTTTCTCTTTCTCTTGCGCTGACTTTCTGTGATCCTGACGTAGGGGGATTGAGCAGGGGGGCTGTTCGCACACCTAGACGATACGGACGCTCGTCTAAAAATGCTGAAAGATTATATTCACGTTGCTATCTTTTGTGCAGCTGCACGGTGCTTCGCATACTTAAAAGCTCGAAGGGCACGTATTGATTTTTGCTTGAAAAACAAACTCTGTCTCTGTCTCTCTCTCTCTCTCTCTTTGTCTGCTCCTGACGGAGGGGGTGTGAGCTGCCGCCTTCAACAGCTTTGTGCCGCGGTGCTTTGCATACTTAAGCCAAACAGCCCTATTGATTTGTTTGCCAGAGATTGTTTTCTCTATCTATGTGACATTCTGTGCTCCTGACGCGCACTCCTTTGAAAAGGAAGATATGTTTGCATTCTTTTAATTGTGAGACGGAACTGTCATCTCTGTCTTGTCATGGAACACAGTTCAAACTTTTGAAAAAGAGACAAATGTTTGTTTGCAGTGTTTGAATAACGTTCCTGTCTCTCTACAACCTCCTGTGTTTCTGCGCAAATCTGTGACCCAAGCATGACAATATAAAAATAACCATATAAACATATGGTTTCTACTTCGCGGATTTTCTTATTTCGCGGGTGGCTCTGGAACGCAACCCCCGCGATGGAGGAGGGATTACTGTATATATTGTTACATCCTACTGGTAAGCTGACTTACAACAAATTCTTGCTATTTGTAGACAGCCTAAATTAAAGCAGTTTTTACTGTGCACAAACACTTTAGGCCGCCAAAGATCCATTTACTAAATACTGAGCTGAAGGGGTGAATACTTATGAGATTAACTTAGCTAAGATCTGTTTTTCACTTTCACATTAAAAAAAACTTTTCCTGTTGATCAATGTCATAAAAGCCAAACAATAACAATACAAATTTGAAATATGTCAAAGGAGGAATATATTTTATAAGCACGCTGTGTGTGTGTGTGTGTGTGTGTATATACACACACACTGTATGTGCTGCTAACAGTTATAAAGGTAAACTAATTCACACACACATTGGCACATTGGGTCCAATGAATTTTAGAATGCCTATAAATGCTGTACACATGCCAGGGGGTATGTCATTGCTAAAGTTGGCCATTTTCCTCCAGAAGGCCCAAGGCTGTGTCCCAGTTGTGGATAGTCTGTAAACAGATTCTGCAGGTGCTTTAAAAAGTAACACGTAGGCGAGATCACACTTTAAGGCCCCGCATGGATCTTTTTACACTGTGACTGTGTGTTTTGTGTTATTTATTTATTTTTATTTTTTTAACTAATGCAGGTGGTACAGCATTTGGCAATTTAAAAAAAAATCAGAATGGAATGTGAGGACATGTGTAATATTCATTACATTGACGTACAGTACCATATCCCACCCAAGAATCCAGCTTGGAGACATAGGGGAGCATGTATGAGGGATTAGGTAATTGCTTGTCTCACTGAAATGAGCGTTAGTCGCCCTACAAACCACAGCTGTTGTCCAAGTAATTACCCGTCTTGCCTAAGAAAATAGTCCTGTGAGGAATGACAAATTTTGAGAGATGTTTTTCAGTTAGAAGAACTACGGTCTTTTACAGGGTCTGCTTTTCCACTTAAAGTAAAGAATCATTGCTTTCATTAAGCACTTTTGGATTTCATGAACAATAACAATAACTCACAATATTGCATCTCCTGTCAGTGAGGCTTTAAGCCTGCAACAATAGGCCTTGTTTGTTTGCTGTGGTAAAGTGGAAAAATGTTTTAAGGAGAAGACATTACTGTATCTATTTAATCCTTCTTCTCTAGAATAACATCATTGTACTTTACACAACATTCTGGCAGCCCAAGTCTTCTGGTTTTGTCTAACATAAAACATGAGAATCTCTGTATTGTACTGCCAGTGGCCTCATATTCAGCATTAGTGTATGCCTTCAGTTCAGGTGGTGGGTTCATGGCTGACAAATTAGGTGTGTGCCTTTGTACTGTAATTCTTCCATTCACAGAGTACCTAGAATCTTGCAACTCTGCATATCTTCTTAATACACAAGCCACTCCTCAACACACACCCCCCACAAAAATCCACATATCCCCGCTCTACAACCGGTGTTGTCACACCCTTTTCTGTTCTTGCTATGTTCAAATAGCACCATTGCACCTTAAATTGAGCACCAGCATCTCTGCGCTGCATTTCCTCTTTTCAATGAGTTATGATTTTTCACACCATAACAGATGGATGGCACTCTGTACTGTACTTCCTCCATTCAGGTAGCAGCTTTACACCTTATGTTTGGCACAAATATATTGTACTTGTGATCTTCTTACTCGACGGGAACAACACCTCACTCCCTGTAAAGGACACTACAAGTGGCCCCATTATATGTTCTTCTATTCACACAGCTGCAGCTCCATGCCTACAAAAGGAGTCTTGAATCGAGGTATTCATTGAATACCTGGCACTACCCACCGGTGACTATGCCCTCCCCAATTGTGGGCATTGGCTTTGTGCTTTCAAAAAACACAAATTTGACAACAGGTTTTTGTATTGTTCTCGTAATCAAATAGCCATTTGAGATGAATATATGGCTCTCCCTGACATTTTTTAGGAGTTACTCTGTATTGTGGTCCCGTCCCTCAGTGTAGAAAGGGATGTGAAGATGGACTGCACCTCTGCTACTTAGAGACAGATTCTCTCACCATTACCCCAAAATCAACTTACTGGTTGCAACGTCTGGGTTCATAGGATATAAAAGAAGGAAGGAAGGTGACAGGCCTGGCAGGGCTGTTTGCCAAAATATATTCAGACACAGATAAGAAAAAAATGAATGAGTTTATTTATTGAGTTTCCAACAAGCCCTTTCCTTTCTTTTAATTTGAGCTCACAAGAAGGAAGTCTGCATTGTTTATAACACAGCTCTAGATTAATAATACAAAAAAAATACACATTGCCAGACCAGACGTCCTCAGGTTGGGACCTCAGCATGCTGACCCTGCACTGCATGTAGTGAACTGCCCAAGCAGAATCTTCTAATAAACAAATAAACAGCAATCTTCCAGCTGCCAGTATCAAGCCGACCCCACCAGAAACACAACATTGCTATTTTTATCTCCTTTTAATTAGCAGGCTCAAAGGAGATATTTTCACGCTCGCTGGCATGCAGGTTGGAAACAGAGAGCAAAATTAGTGAGGACATATAAAAGTGAATGCAAAACACAAAAACCCACTTGGAAGCCTATGCACATCCCACGATCCACCGGCAGCTCCTGCTAATGGAGACAATTCCTGTGTTACATTTCAAACACATGCCGTTACATTTATTAAAATCCTTCTGAGAACACAATTATAGAGTGAATATTTATACCATTGGGCGCTCTGAAGATTTCTTTTCATTATACACACTTACAGCATCTTCACACCCGCTCATGCACCTCATTTATATATAGTACTGTATCTATCGATCTAAAATATATACAAAGATGCACATTTAAATTATATACAGTATACATACATACATACAGTATGTGTGTGTGTGTATAAAATATCCATTAACTAAACTTCACCTTAACAGTAACAAATGTAAGAAGTACAGTAAATTTAAACAATAATAAACACATACAACTCAAGTTCATATGTGATTCAAACTTTGTTTGAAAGGCAAGCAAGAACTTCAGTGAAGCTTAATATGTAATAATGGCTTGTGCTTCCTTCTTATATGGAAAGTTCCTGCCTTATGCATATACAGTACAGCAAAATATACAACAAAACACATTTCATTTAAGGTAAAAGACTAGGAAGAACATAAAGTACAAAAGGTAAAGGAAAGCAGTTAAGACCTCGTGCCACAGAGGGCCTCCCCACACACAAGGTTGTCCCTGACTACCAAGTGGGGTTCCTGATCCACTTAGAACCTCAGTAGCTTATTGTCACCATCATTTCTTCTCTACACCTTTGGTCTCACTTTGTCCCACTAGGTGAGGCCTTGACAATGTCTCACTTCTCATCTCTCAACTCAAACTTACCTTGTGGCTGGAAGGGGCTGTTAGGCCACAGCCACTAACCTCAGGACATTCCTGGGAATCAGTTTTGGATCCACAAATGCAAAGTACAAGTGCTGAGGCCAAATTTCTAGGCTTCCCCCTTGTGGACTGAAGCGCTTCTGCGTGTCCATGTCCTGACCGCCAATAACTAGGGTTACGGTTAGTGAATGCCAAATTAGACATTCTTCCCAATAGTACAGAATATACTGGACACACTGAAAAGGGACATCATACTGCCCTTTACAGAACTGGGGACTCTGGATATCATTCACCACTGGCTTCCTTTAAAGATTTAAGGACCTTGTAAGGCCCGGAGTGCATCTGATATTATATATACATATATATTTGTAAGTATAAATACACAAAGGAAGAAAATGAGTCATGTATCTTAAAATAATGTTTTGTTCCTAAGCTTTCCACCCCAACCAGTAGTCTTCATCAGAGGAAAATGATTAGACATACAGGAATCAAAGGCAATATATTGCAAATGAGTAAGGGATAGGGGGGTTAATAAGGTGGAGGTCAGAGATTGTTGGTTATAAAGTCTTATTTAATATGTGGATGTTCTGTTTAAGCCTGCATAAGCTGGGTTCATGTCCAAGTGTCTGTTGATGGCATTTTTGTTTGATAGTCACAATTCAGCCAGTTCTCTGGCACTTTTATTATTAGCCTTGAATTCTACTTGCACCGTGTCTCAGTTAAATATGTGTTTAACGGGTGTCTCTTGCATTATATAAACCTTCAGCGCTTTTCCTCAGTGTTTGCATGTGCCTGAACCTCTCTTGACCAAAGCTCCCTTTCTGAAGCGTGTTCCCGTAAAGCCTGCTTCTCAGATTCTGTCATTATTTGCAAGGTGCCTTCTCACGTATTGTCCACTTTTATACATCCTGTTTATGAAGGTGACTCCCAACCTGCCTCCTATGTCTTTCCTCCTCTTCATGTGTCTTTCGATCGTGTCACCATGTATATAAATACAGATTTGTCCACGTCTGTAAATGTCTATACTGTGTGTGCGTGTACACATATATATATGTATATATATATATATATATATATATATATATATGGTTGAAATAGTTTACTGTCAAATAATGCAAAGAGTACGCGACACGTGTTTTGCCCTAATTCTGGGCTCATCAGGCGTACACGCTCACTGCACCCCCCTCTCAGGGAATTACATTCACGGCATTCGTAGTCTGTGTCACAATCTGATTGTATGGGTGGTTACCTACCAGGTAACGCTTGTGGTTGGTCAGCAAAGCGTTACCTGGTAGGTAACCACCCATACAATCAGATTGTGACACAGACTACAAATGCAATGAATATATATATATATATGGAAGAGAAGGTCTGTGATACGGTTTGCATATTTGCAGTTGGAGATCCACGAAGGGAGAAAAAACGAATCACGTATCATAAAATAGTTTTATTCCTGAGCTTTCAACCCCTATCAGGGGTCTTTATCAGAGGATAATGCTTACAAAAAGCGCCAGAGAGTTGGCCGAGTCTTGGCTATCAGATGAAAACGCCATCAACAGACACCTGGACATAAACCCAGCATATGCCAACTTAAGAAGGACATATAAACAATGATTAAACTATACAACCCCCCCCCCCCCCCTTGATCATACTGACTTAGTCACCGCCACCCAACCCCCCCATACTGAATGTGTTGCTATATATTGCCTTTGATTCTTGTAAGTCTAAGCATTATCCTCTGATGAAGACCCCTGATAGGGGTTGAAAGCTCAGGAATAAAACTATTTTATGATACGTGATTCGTTTTTTCTCCCTTCGTGGATCTCCAACTGCAAATATTATATATATATATATATATATATATATATATATATATATATGTACACACACACACACACAGAGTAGTATATGCTGATGTCAGAAGCCCAATTAGTACTTATGCATTTGGCAATCTCTTGGGCTTTACTGGTTAAGACCTTACTGTGTGCGGGGTATGTATGTGTGTTTGCACCTTGGGACCCTAAATACACAATACGCAAATATATACTGTACTTTTATATATACAGTACATACTATTCATGTTATGTTATTCTGTTAGTTTTAAGGGGTTGGTCCGTCAGGCAGGATTAGTTTTCCTAACAGAATGGTTTAGTCAAACCCGGTGGGTGAAACAAGTCATGGGTCTTTAAGCAGACAGTAAGTCAAAAAACACTAAATCAAAGTAGAATTTTAAAAGCTCAATATGAAAGGGCTAATGCACTTGGGAGTCTTAAAGCAAAGAGCAGATGCTAAATAAACCATGTGTTTGTGTGAGTGCCCATTTTCTGAATTTGATATAGTCTTTTATTTGAATTGCTTTGGATACTAGGCGGAAACCAACCTTGCAACAAGGCGCCAGTTCATGACAGGGCACACACCTTTAGTCACTTATATTAAGGAGGGTTAGAGCTGACAAATGTCTGAATCTGTACATCTTTAGGGTGTGCACAGGGAAAGCACACCAGAAGAAAATCCAAGCTATTTACAGACATGAATGTATTTACTAACATACAGTATAATTAATGTTCTATTCATATCTAAATATTCACACCTTTTTTTTTTGTTTTTCAGCCTCCAGAGAGTACACACCATGCTGCCAACCACACTGTTTCTTTACCTCCCTATGTAATGTATGTTTAATGTATTAGTCTCATCTATTCTAGTCAATTACAGGGTATGTAACACAACAATAATAATCATACTAATAATGTATTACCAGTTACTAATTGGTTTACCGTCAAAGCACAACTACTTATTGCTACTAAACATTTTGTGAATCTTTTTTACTTTCAAATAAAGATAGGTGGTCCCAAAACTTCACTATCAAGTTAAGTTCAGATTCTGATTTTGAGATGTTCAAAATGTTGAGAAAAGCTGATTGCAGCATGGCTGATGTGGAAAATCAGCATTGATTTTCACGTCTTCATGTTTCAGTTTTTATCATAAATTGTAAGTCTTTTTTTGCTGTATAGAGCTCCTGGGTGACGACATCCTAGCAGAGACACAAGCTGCCCAGAAAGCTGAGACCTTTGTATAAGGATAACTTCCAAAAAAATACACCAGTCTCTCTCAAACAAGATGCATCATATTTGTCTTGTAGATCCAGGTCTGTTGTTTTTGGCCCAGTACTTATCTTAATATCCTTCAAAAACAGTTTGACCTATGTATGTCCAGCGATAACTACCATAAAAAAATAATTTAAATTTAAATGTGATTTTTGCAGTCTGCTTCTTCGCTTATTATTGTAATCTGTAACACATACTATGCAGCATGTACACTCTTAAAAATAAAGGTGCCAAAGTGGTTCATCAGAGCGATGCAATAGGGAAACCATTCACATGAAGTTTAAAGAAAGAACTTTTATTTATTTAGATCCATAACAGGTTCCATAAATGAAAAAACCATAAACCATGAATAGATAACAGATTTATGAAATACGAATACGTTCCTGATTTTAAAAAGGCGCTTGCTGCTTGAGGAGGAGTGGTGGCTCTGATGCTAGGGATTTGCACTGGCAATTGGAAGGTTGCCAGTTTGAATCCTGTAATCGCCAAAAGTGACTCTACTTGAGCAAAGCCCTTAACCTGCAATTGCTCTGTCCTGGGTATGACGTTAATCTGCATCCAGCCTTGCATGTAGGCCCTCCAACCTGCAGGGAAACCTGGGGGTTAGTGGCAGAATTGGCCCTCCATCTACCATAAAAAACCTCACATTGTTTCCTTTCCATTTGAACTAGTGTGGTCATGAGGTGTACCTGTTGTATGGCTGCACTCGAGTCCTTATCTGGGATCCTGAGTTGGTTTGTCATGTGGTGGGTGTGGCAATGTGCTGTATCAGTGCGTGCTCCTACCCTCTCTCTTACTGCTTGCTGCACACAATAACACAGGATAAGGTCAGGTTTTATATCTGTTGTATCTTGCCTGGTATCCTGTCATACAGTTAGGTCCATAAATATTTGGACAGAGACAACTTTTTTCTAATTTTGGTTCTGTACATTACCACAATGAATTTTAAATGAAACAACTCAGATACAGTTGAAGTGCAGACTTTCAGCTTTAATTCAGTGGGGTGAACAAAACGATTGCATAAAAATGTGAGGCAACTAAAGCATTTTTTTGAACACAATCCCTTCATTTCAGGGGCTCAAAAGTAATTGGACAATTGACTCAAAGGCTATTTCATGGGTAGGTGTGGGCAAGTCCGACGTTATGTCATTATCAATTAAGCAGATAAAAGGCCTGGAGTTGATTTGAGGTGTAGTGCTTGCATGTGGAAGATTTTGTTGTGAACAGACAACATGCGTTCAAAGGAGCTCTCCATGCAGGTGAAAGAAGCCATCCTTAAGCTGCGAAAACAGAAAAAACCCATCCGAGAAATTGCTCCAATATTACGAGTGTCAAAATCTACAGTTTGGTACATCCTGAGAAAGAAAGCAAGCACTGGTGAACTCAGCAACACAAAAAGACCTGGACGTCCACAGAAGACAACAGTGGTGGATGATCGCAGAATCATTTCCATGGTGAAGAGAAACCCCTTCACAACAGCCAACCAAGTGAACAACACTCTCCAGGGGGTAGGTGTATCGATATCCAAGTCTACCATAAAGAGAAGACTGCATGAAAGTAAATACAGAGGGTGCACTGCAAGGTGCAAGCCACTCATAAGCCTCAAGAATAGAAAGGCTAGATTGGACTTTGCTAAAGAACATCTAAAAAAGCCTGCACAGTTCTGGAAAAACATTCTTTGGACAGATGAAACCAAGATCAACCTCTACCAGAATGATGGGAAGAAAAAAGTATGGAGAAGGCTTGGAACAGCTCATTATCCAAAGCATACCACATCATCTGTAAAACACGGTGGAGGCAGTGTGATGGCTTGGGCATGCATGGCTGCCAATGGCACTGGGACACTAGTGTTTATTGATGATGTGACACAGGACAGAAGCAGCTGAATGAATTCTGAGGTGTTCAGAGACATACTGTCTGCTCAAATCCAGCTAAATGCAGTCAAATTGATTGGGCGGCATTTCATGATACAGATGGACAATGACCCAAAACATACAGCCAAAGCAACCCAGGAGTTTGTTAATGCAAATAAGTGGAAAACTGTTGAATGGCCAAGTCAGTCACCTGATCTTAACCCAACTGAGCATGCATTTCACTTGTTGAAGACTAAACTTCAGACAGAAAGGCCCACAAAAAAACAGCAACTGAAAGCCGCTGCAGTAAAGGCCTGGCAGAGCATTAAAAAGGAGGAAACCCAGCATCTGGTGATGTCCATGAGTTCAAGACTTCAGGCTGTCATTGCCAGCAAAGGGTTTTCAACCAAGTATTAGAAATGAACATTTTATTTCCAGTTATTTAATTTGTCCAATTACTTTTGAGCCCCTGAAATGAAGGGATTGTGTTAAAAAAATGCTTTAGTTGCCTCACATTTTTATGTAATCGTTTTGTTCACCCCACTGAATTAAAGCTGAAAGTCTGCACTTCAACTGCATCTGAGTTGTTTCATTTAAAATTCATTGTGGTAATGTACAGAACCAAATGAGAAAAAAGTTGTCTCTGTCCAAATATTTATGGACCTAACTGTACATGAAAGATTTCCATGTTGTCCACATATAACCTTTTCAAATCCCAAAGAACCAACTTCATATGCAGGAAACTCTTCCCAGAATGAAATGGATATTGGTCAAGCAAAGGTTCTAGGAGGAACCATACAACCCAGTAAAATGCAAATACAGAACTTTTACTTTTAAGAGTGTAAGTTAGTCAGTCATCAGGTTCCATTTTTCCCAAGTCCACCTTCATATGCCTCTGAATGTAAAATTGGGACTCTGGAAACTACAAATCAGAGGTACTCCCCATTCCTTATTTCCTAAGCCCAAGATAAAACTGCAGGTCTTTTGCCAGGTGCTCTACACCGTAGCTGTTGAGGCCCCTTCTTAGCTTTAGATCCACCACTAAGACTGGCTATTCTGTGATTACAGTGTAATGGGTCAAGTTTACGGCCCTCCTGAATTCAAAGCCTTAACCTTGTGCGTTCACTGTATTATTGAGAAGTGGAAGAATAAGTAATTGGCTGAAATAAAGGAATGCTTCTTCAGCTGGAGGCCTACTTTTTTTTCCTCTGTCTTGCCATGGTTAATGATGGCTTTACTCTTCTAATATAAGACCCTACTCAGATTAAGTCTTTTCTGTTATAATATTTCTGAATAGAGTGATAGTGCAGCAGGCCCTCTCACACTACAGATAGGGAGAAGGTTTCTATATAAAGTAAGTGTTGTCGCCGACCGCCTCTATCTAGCTGTCAATATGCCACACTGAAAACGAGAAAGATCCAGAGAGACGGAGCTGAACTGAAAGGAGCAGCGTCTCGCCTAAGAGCCATAATGAAGCTAGGCTATGTATGATGGGGGCGGGCGTGGCCTTCATTAAAGTCAGAGCCGTGCCCGATGTACATGTTGTACAGTTTACCTAATGGATTTTTAAGGTAATTACATGTCTGTGTCAGCAGCCCTTGAGAGAGCTGAACACTGTCATCTGATTAAAAATAAACCCACATTAATAAATGTTAAGGTTCACTGAGCGTCTAAAGCCAAATAAACCTCCATTTATCTGTGAACCATAATTACAGCTTTTCACACGCAGAGATGAATTGCAGAGTGACAGTTTTACTGTAGTTCTTTAATTTTAAGAACAATCTGCTCATAGGAATAGCAAGGGGGTCAGACACTCTTACGAAAGAGCTATAGCTCCCCATGACTGAACCAGCAGCCCAGCATCAATCACAAAGCAGAAGGTTTTATTGTGAAAGGTACTCATTAATGCATTGATCATTTATTAGCCTCTGGTTAAAAAAAAAAAAAAAACAAGAAAGAACGGAAGAATGAAAGAGGCTTTCCAGATGTAACCAAACAAGAAAACAGGAATTAAATGAAGAGCTGGAGCTGATAAACCATACAGGAGAGGTGAGGTGAAGAAACACAGAGTGACCCCAATGTGCAGCCGCACACATGCCTGCAAGGCTATAAGCACGAGAAGACACACTCCTACACACACGTCCAGCCACCCACACACAAAATCAGTCTTCTATATAGTGCCTTTCATGTTGAGCACTGTGTGGGATTTTTCTAATACTCTTGCATATTTTTTAGTCCATGCATTTTATCTGACTGGCCAAGAGACACCCAGTATTAGAAGGCTGAGATTTATCCCTGCCGCATCTTGAATCAAGGCCAACTCCTCAGCCACCAGGCTCCACTGCAAGGCACATGCACATGCAGGCATCTGCGTATGAATGTGGTGTGCATTAAGACACACGCCTAAATTATCTAAGGGAAATTAATTTATATTTATAAAACATGAGCATGCACAAGCCCATGCCAATGCATACTCTGACAAAGGCCCACACCCATTCACACATTATCAGGAACATATCAATATCACCAATTACATTGAAGTCCAGGCGTGAACACTAGCAGGCCCTCTGAGGGGTGACTGAGGGTAGTGAGGCTACATATGAAGGAGTAAAGGCCAGATATGATTTTTTTTAAGTAGTCCAGACCCACCAATTTTTCACACTGAAGGATGAGGTTGAAAAACATCCCATAAAGTTGTCCGTCTGAGTTTTCTTTCATCACGACAATGTTCAACCACACTAAGAGCAAGTGACAGTGGAAACATGGCAGGAACGTAACTACAAACTGTTCCATCTCTTATTCGCCAGACTTGGTGCCTTTTGACTTCTTACTCTTTCTTGGGATGAACAGAAACACCAGAATGGTTGATATTATGACATGGATGACGCTGTCATTAATGAGGTGGCGCAGTGGCGTGACTCACAATACATTTTATTATTTCTGAGGGCACCCGGAGGTTGGAACACTCACTAGTGGGAGAAGTGCATTCACCTTTAGGGACACCACACTGAAAAATCCTAAAACACCATTGTGCTGCACTACTGTCTTCCCAGGTAAGCTTACTTCCCATCAGACAATTGGAATGAATGTCAAAAAGGCTAAGAATTGTCCAAAAGACACATTTTAATAAGTGGATTATTACATAAGTGAGGTGATGAAAAGTAGAACAAAAAGGTACACTAACAAGAAGAAGAACCATAAACATGAATGGCTCTTTGGACTTCCTTACACACTGTAGGTTAGTTCTCTGTCTGTTGCATAGTCTGACTGGTCCATTTCCACACCAAAGTACCTTAACTAAGCAGTCCTCTTTCTCACCTCCCATAACTTTCTATTTGGCACCTTTTCTTCCTGCCAGTTGAGCCCTTGTGGACACTTAACTCCTGACTCCAAGGTCAAGGGCCAACTTATTGTTGTAAAGTTTATGAACAGCTAATCACAACAGCAAATATTGCAACAAAGCCAACTGTGTGCACATCTATCTATCTATTATATAGTGCCTTTCATATCTATCTATCTATCTATCTATCTATCTATCTATCTATCTATCTATCTATCTATCTATCTATCTATCTATCTATCATGAAGTGTAGCACTTTGAGCTACTTTTTGCATGAAAATGTGCTATATAAATAAATGTTGTTGTTGTATCTAAAACTACTGATCTACCAATTTATCAAAATAAAATTGTAAACCTTTTCTTTTTGGAGGTCTGCTTGTTCACTGTTCACACAAAAATGGCTGAATTTTTCATGATGTTTTGCATGTGTCTTACCATTTGTTCCATTTACAATACAGGCTATATGTCATAATGGGAAGAGAGGCTATAATGGTAGGGTTAAACTCAAAAAACAGCGCTGAAGTAGGGACTACAATTCTTATCAGGTAGCACGAATGTGCTGGTGCAAGAACATTGTCATCAGTGCACACAAAGTTTGGTAGCACCCAAAGCAGAATCTCATCTAAGAACAAAGGTGTACACAGCATTTACTTCTCAATTAATTTACAACTATTTCTCAAAAAGAGTACATCTTTTTGTCTCATTGTGGGTTGTGCTTAGACATGTTGAATTTCTATTGTATTCTTCTATTGTTTTTCTTTTTCTATTTCTTTTGTATATTTTACAATATTTACCCTTCTATGTGTGTGTGTGTGAGTGTCTTTGTGGTGTTGTATTATTGTCAACTGTTCTGAGGAGCCATGCAAGAAAGAATTTCATTGTACTGACTACACATGGCAATAAACTTGATTAGACTTGGAAGGCATGTTTAAAGAAATACTCCACTCATAAATGTCACTTTTTTATATGTTACTTACCCTATGTAGTTTGTAGTGATGACCCAGAAAAATGTGTATGTCTTCATGCAGGACAGATATAACAAAGTTTCTGATAGAATATATAATTAGTCTGTGGTGACCAATTCTGGACAACAGCAAACAATGTAAAAAAGTCTCACATGAAAAAAATCTCACGTTAAGTCATCTAGTCGTATGTTCACAACATCCCAAACACATGTATTTTTACTGAAGTATTGTTAAATAAACCATTTCTGTAAAATGTTCTCGTGAATGAAAACGGAACACACCCAAATTTGACCAAGCATTTTAATTATAGACCCGCCTCTCTACCTCATTCATTGGTCATAACAGCTTATTGATTGGTTAAAACTGAGCTTCATGTGATATCAACAGAAAAAATGCACTGAGAGACATGAACAACTAAAGATTAAAAGTTTTAGAAAAGTGTTATCAGAAGAGAATCTGCCTCGTATCAGAGCATATCCGAGATGCTTCAACAAACAGAAAAGAAGGTCAATTCACCTGTGCGGTTTCACGGACCGCCGCTAAACAATGCAATTGTGGATCAGAATATAAATGTAACAACAGAAGGCAGGTCTGCAATTCAAATATTCCCATTTTTGTTCACAAGACCATTTTCCAGAAGCAGTTTATATAACAGTATTTCAGTGAAAATATGTGTATTTGGGATATTGTGAGCATTTGACTGGACGAATCAACATGTGTATTAAGTGACTCAAGTAACATCATTTTTTCATGGACATTTTTATATTGTGTCCAAGATTGGTCACTATAGATGTGAATTTTTCCAGAAACTTTATTATCTCTATTCTGCATGACAACATGAGATGAAACACTTCACTACACTACATTATATAAAAATATTTTTGGGTGGAGCATTGCTTTACGCTTCAGCCAGGGACCAGTTCTGCAGTAGGCCTCTCTAATAATTTTCAGGGTGAGGAACACCCTCTGGTAGTCTTGGATCAGAGCTTCCTATAATGAACCCAATGTTCCATAACACTCACCACAAGTTTTCATTCTAACAGTCGAGCATCTCCCAGGTAGGTCATCCTCTATCATATGAAAGTGATTCCCATAGATACTGGAGAGCAGTGGTGTAAAATATAAAAAATTACCATGAATCATAATTTGTCTAACCAGAGCCTTAAGTGGAATACACAATCGCCAGTACTCTTTTTAAATCTGATAATTTTACAGAGTGGACAGGCAACAGTCCAGATTTACTACCATTAGATCAAAGAGCGGAGTGACCACGGAGGTCTCTGGTAAATGCAGATTTAATATGGTTCACCTGGAGAGTGGGAGAAATTTGGGGTTTCTCCTTTGCAGTTTTGAGCATTAAGATTAAATACAATTCAGTTGGAGAGCACTGGAAAGCTGGGTTTTCCCTGTTGGAGTTTCAAGTGTCCAGATTTAATATGATTCAATTGGAGAGTGGGGTGGGCTTCCTCTTGGAGTTTCAACTGTTCAGATTTAATATGATTTGATCGGTTAGTGGGGGAGAGCTGGGATCTTGAGCATCCAAACAGAACATAACTTAATTTTCCACTGAAAAAATATTCTGTGGACTGCCATAGACCGGCAGGTGAGGAACATTGCTCTAGAGGACTTCTCTGTTTGAACCTCACATTTTGCAAAATAACTTTTAAATAAGCCCTCTTCCCCTAATAATATTGTTGTGTACGTTTTACCTAGGCCCTCTTTCATTACTTATGATCTAACACATCTCCCATCCATCGCGGTTTCCTGGCCTGATATAATCCTAAGCATCTTCTCTTCCAGGACTCCCTTTTTCTTCACTGTCCTCTGCTCCACAGCTCCCACTTTACCCTGCAATCCTGATTTGGACTGGGCACTCCACTAAAATATTATAGCCTTGAAGGTTTTGTAAAGCACTTCCTGATGTAAAGTGACCAAACATCAGCAGAAAGCTGGTATCTGAAGCCTTTGGCAGCAGTGTAGTGAAAGAAAGAGAAACACAAGTGCCCACAGTAACAGCATATGGCAGAGGCACTATAGATGGGTTTGTCTATATGCCTGGACACTGATTGATATGCTGCAGCAGGGTATGAACTGAGTTTGCATGAGCAAAAGGCCCAGAAGAAAAGGGACAATCTGAAATGTGCATCTTCATTCGATTGACAACTGCAAGTTCAGTCGTGCGTTGAAAAGGTTGCGGCATGGAGACGAGCACAATCTAATCTGAGCGATGTCTTTACAACCGCATTAATAAATGCATCTTTTTCAATATTCATCTGCCTGACAGTACGAATTGACGGGACAGCCACTGTTCCACTCTGCTGCACCTAAGTGGCCTGCCAACAAGTCAGTCAGGCCACTGAGGAAGACAGGCTCTGGGTGCTGAGAGGTTGCAGAGTGTACTTCTATATATTGGTCAGAGATGTAGTGACCCCAGCTCGGACATTGGCTTTAGTTTATGCCATTGAAATTGATGTCACATCAAACTGAAGCTAATATGTCCTAACACTAACCTACCAACCAGCTCAGCCACACCGTTGCCATTAGCCAATTGCTCCTACAGCCACCAGTTTCTTCCAGAGTGGCTAGCATCTATTTTTACACCACAGATGGCTCAGAAGCTTCTTAGAAAGTCAGAAATTGGGAATAAAATGAAAACAGGGGGTTGGCCATTGCAGAAGACTTGGTCAATTGGCCCACAGAAAACACCTGGCATTTAACCAAAGCGGCATTCTGACCCATATGCTACAATATCTGGACATCAGAAGAAGAAAATGCAATCTGGTCCTGTCCACCAGGGCTGTGTGCCCGGAGGACCAGACTTTAGTTAACCATGTCTGTCAGAAGGACATGACACACAGCAAACACTTCATAAATTCCGGCATTGACAGCCTGCTTCAAAATCCACTCTGCGTGCATGTCAGGGCCACTCATGATAGCAGAGTTGCTGTCGAGTTGCTAAATGCTTGTTTATTCATCTATCCAGCCATACAGAACTGGAATGTGGAATCATGTAGACAATCCAAGTACAATCAAGCAGGAGCCAACACTGGATCAGCAGCCAACGTCTCAGAGCATCTCACATGTACATAGACCAGCATTTACTCACACTGGGACAATGTAGAGTCACCTGTCTACCTAATGTGCATAAGAAGAATGTGCAAACCTCACATAGACAGTGATCACGCCTGGAGTTGAACCTATGTACCTAGAGCTGTATGGCACTATTCTGCTCCTTATTTATTTATTCAAGTATTTATTGGGCCAATTAGTTGCATTTTAAATGAATGTATGCACAGCATACATGTACAGTCAGTGGGAAGATTTGCCTTTGGAGTTGGGAGTCCCTTGTAAAGAGTTTCAACCAAGGATAAAGGTTCAAAGGTTCAAATCCCAGTCCAGTCACTGTTCATTTGGAGTTTGCTCCTTCTCCCCTGGACCCTCAGTGTTTTACTGGGTTTTCACCAGATGACTCCCACATCCCAGAGACAAGCAGGTTACATAAACTGACGATTTTAAATTAACCATAACCCAAGTAAGCTCTCTAATGCACTGGTTTTGATTTTTGTGTTTGTGAAATAAGCTCCACAGTCGCACTGTCGTTAATGCTGGGTAACACTGGGTAGTGCTGACACTGCAAACACTGGCTTACTTCTGAATGAGCCACCCCTGGAGGATGGCAGCTCATTCTGAAACCAAATGGAAAAAGAGATGGCACTCCCTTTAACCCAACATGTTTTCAGCTTGTTTAAATTGCCCAGTTTAACTGTGATCTCACTATTACTTGTGAGCGCAAAAGCACAAAACATATTTTTAGTTCATTTTTCTTTGGTTCAAAAGGGCAACAATTAAACAGAATATCTGGATTGGTGCCCCAGCCATTCTTGTTGGCTGTGTACACTTTGTCAAACGGTCACACTATCTATCGATCTATAAAATAGCGTTGATCGGTGAACTTTGCCAATGCGTTTTTCACAGTGAGTTAATGAATTTCCTGAAAAGTCACCATGACACCGACTTAGGCAAACTTTTTTTCCCAGCACCCCATGCTGCTTTCCGAGGCAAGTGTGACATCACAGAAATGCAGCAGTCATAAGCAGAAATTTCAGACATGCGTACTGTAAGTGTACTCCACATCACATTTTATGTTGCTGCCCAACCTGCTTTGTGCATGTTTGATGTCACTACCCAAACTGTACACCAAACAGATTCACACCAAGCAAAACTTGCAGTATTTTTATTTGAGGGGTACATTAGCTGAATATAATGAAAATATTACAAGGACCGCCACTGAATATAACACTGATCCCTAATTTCATACACCGGCTGAATGCATGTGTAATTAGCCACGCAGTGCAGCAACGAGATGAAATCAGAAAACAGACGAGTCAGAAAACAAATGAGACCCTGTGAAATGATAATAATAAAAAAAGATTTATTACAGTTTACAAGGCACTTCTTTCTTTTTGAGGAAAGAAAAAAGTGAGAACCATCTGTACAGGTAGATCAGAAACAAAAAAGGATGTTTCAGCTGTGCCTGGAGCCACAACTTCAAACACTGAAATGGGCCATTCTGACAACACTGCTTTGTGGCACACCTAGTGTGTGTCTTGAAGATAGGAACTCTGTGCGCACAATGATATACTATACATATAACTCATTGCTAGTTCGTGGCCATTTATTGCAATTTGTTTGTGGTTATTATTCCATCTGTATCTTTTGTTGTTTGAGTCACAGTGGTGCAAAGATTAGCACTGATGCCTAACAGCTCAGGTCACATTTTTCGCCATAATACAATAAACAGTCCAGCATAGTTTGCAGACACTACCCTAGCCAACAGAGACAAGTAAAACTACTGCACCATTGTAATTTACTCAAAACAAGTTCAGTTTCTCATTCTACTTTAACTTCAATGCATTTTGCATAGTATGACAGAGTTCCCAAACATTTCTTTGTTTTTGCCGAACCCACAACGAAACAAACTCTGTGCGGGATTTGCTCATCACTAAACCAGAGGTTGCCTTTAACGGATTATTTAGCCAAAGTAAATAACTATATAATTTTTCTTCCTAACACAATTGGTACATTTCACTATCTAAATGTTTTCACTTTTGCCATGCACACAGATAGTCAGACACATAAACTTAACCGGATGCACGTGCTTTGGCTTTTCTCTTCTTTTCACGGCAAATCAATCAGCAGCATCAGATGAAGGCCCCCTTCTAATAAGCTGCTCAGGGCTTTCTAATGATCCCATCCTGCTCTTTTACAGGAGGTTGACTCGAGGCAGAGCAGGATGCTGTGCTTTCACAAATCTCCATGCGAGTCTGCAGAAAAATGCAGGTGTGTGCTCATTCAGTGCAATAAGAAAATGCTCATGGTGTCTCTGGGGTCGACGGGTTGGAGGACGGTTCTGGAATGCAGGCCATATCACCAGCCCCTTCTCGGACATACAAAGTGAGTTGTGTAGTCAGTGGGGAGAAGCACCTTTGCAGCTGGGGTCACGGATAAAGCTGACCTATCACAAAGTTTTTAAGCACAAACTCAAAGCACCCTGCATGCACAGTAATGTATTAGAGAGACTGGAGTGTACTGTAGGTGTGCTGCAGGGAATGCCTGAACAGCGTCTAATTCCTTTAAATAAGATATGAGCCTGGGAATGGGAAGAGGACATTCTTCTAAAGCAGGGGTTTTCAACCTTTTTGACTTGCAGACCAGCATTAGACTGAGAAAATCTTCAGAGACCAGGGTGGTGAAAAATATAATAAACTTACTTACTCTGTATCATAATTTGCCCAATCAGTACCTGAAGTGGAAATACATAAGTGATGTTACTCTTTTAAGTCTGATTTCTTAATACAGTTGAAATTCTACCATCCCGATTTACTAACATTTGATGGTAGGTGAGGGTCCTCCTTTGAATTTCAAGCATCCAAGCTTACTATCATTAGATTGGAGAACATTGTCCATCTAAGACTTTAGAGAGTCCAGATTTTCTAACCTAAGTTGGAAGGCTTGGGGCTAGTGGGAGTGTCCCCCTTGGAGTTTCCAGCATCCTGATTTACAATATACAAACATTAGATTGCAGAGCCGGGTCCTTCTTGGAGTTTTGACCATCCAAATTTACTAACATTAGATCACAGAACGGAGTGCCCCAGTGAGTTTTCAGAGTCAAGAATTTCTAAAATTAGATCGGAGTCATGGGTCCACCTTGGAGTTTCAAGTGTCCAGTTTTACTAACATTAGCTCGGAGATTGTTTCCCTCTATATAGTTTCTAGAGTCCAGATGTTTTAACCTAAATTGAAAGACCTGCAAGTTTCCAGCATTCATATTTACTAACATCAGATTGCAGAGTGGAGTTCCCCTTGGAGTATCGAGCATCAAGTTTTACTAACATTAAATAGGAGAGGAAGAGGATTTCCCCACTGGAGTGTCAGGAATCCAGATTTAATATGATTCATGTCGAGACAGTGGACTGCTCTTTAGATCTTTGAGCGTCCAGAAAAAATAAGACATAATTATTGTTTGAAATGTCATCTGAAAGGTGTTCACATTGACTAAAAAATAAGACCTGGGAATTCCCCAAATTTTTGCTGACTGGAAAATATTCTAGGATGTGGTACTGGTCCTCCAACCAGTCATTAGGAAACCCTGTTTTAGAAGTAGAAGCAAATGATGGTGAGGATCTTGCTACTCCTCTTCCACAGTCTTCTTGCGACAGTGTGCAATAGCTTGAACATTTCCATTTAGTCAGCTTGCTGAGTAATGCTGCTGCTGCCGCTGGGGCACAACTGTTTTGAAGCTGTGATTGATGACAAAGTTTGTTTTTAATTTCAAAACACATTCTGAAGCTTAAATTTAACTTTCAAATATCAGACATGCTCCCCAGGGCCTGAGCTTTATAGGATGGGATTGAGCAGACAGGGGGTAAAGTATGGCGGCTGGTAGGTCTGGTGCTGTCTGGTGCTGCCTCCTCCTTCTGATGTTCTCACAGATTTGTAACTTGGAACCACACACCTGCACTGTGCCCCAACATACTGTATATACTTGAAGATACAGTGCTGTGGACAGGAGCTAGTGGGCCACATCCAGTTGACAGCCAGAAACACTCAGACATACAGTACACAGGTCCATTTATACTTTTGTGTTGATTGACACACCCCTCAGACATGGAGGCACACACAAATATGATAAAGATACTGTGAAGGGGACTGCAGATGATCTGGTGACCCAATAGGTTACAGAGGAAGACAGAATAATGGAGGACTGTGGGTGGCAGCACACCTCTGGCAGTGCTCCTACATGGGAGTTGTGACTGTAGAAAGCAGTCATGCTGGAGCCACTGAAGGGAGCTACTGGGGGGCTTGTGTGTCTGACCTGGAAGGGAGCTAGAGTATACCTTTCAACTAAATTTGGTTTATTTTTATATAGCGCTCTTTATGTGCCTTTGATGTCCCAGATCCTGCTCTAAAAGACACCTGTCTTCATCAGACAGGGAAGCTTGGTGTCAAGAGAGAAGGAAGGATGAGGGGTCATCTGGGGAAGACAAGGAGGTGGAGGAGAAGAAAGGGAGAGAAATTTCAGTGTTTTTTTGTGGTTTGCTAAAATAAAATATACTTACAAGAAAAGAAATTGGCTGTTTTATACATATAACTAAA
This sequence comes from Erpetoichthys calabaricus, assembly GCF_900747795.2. Lineage (NCBI taxonomy): Eukaryota > Metazoa > Chordata > Cladistia > Polypteriformes > Polypteridae > Erpetoichthys > Erpetoichthys calabaricus. The sequence continues at coordinate 175,297,679 of NC_041401.2, forward strand.
GGGTATCAGGACACTGCAGAGTCAATTGGACCAGCATCAGCAATAAAAGATTACATTGACCATATGATACAACATTTGAAAAAAAATTCTTATAAAGATAAAGCTGAGTGTTATGATATTTTATCAATAAGTTAAACTACTGAGGGAAGTGTATTACTTATTGTGAATTATTTTGTACTTTCTGTTGAGATGCATGAGTACAAAGTGTTTTGCACCCTGACTTTGGTCTCCTGCTCTGGATAGTTCTCGATGGTTTGTTCCTGATGATTCTGACTGAACACAACAACATAAGGAATTCTCCAAGAGAGGAGACCATTCAGTCTAATAGATTAGTTTGCCAATGGAAAGTCACCACTCAACATGGGGCTCAAACAGGAGACTGTGAGATTAAGTATCTGGATTGAAAATTTCAGGGAATTGCTCCTTGGTTACTTCTCTGTGTTGTCTTGCACACAAACATAATGCATAGGCATCACAACCTAGGAGATGTGTTTCTGACCGAATTCACCTTTGGCTGAATGCCATTTCAAACACATCCCCCACTATTAAAAAAATCAATGCCATGACATCTTCCAGCCATCCTAGCTTAAATTATTGGCTGAGCCCTGTTTAGAATTTACACTCACTAGGAGCACACTGGGTTGTGAAATTAGGTCAGAACACCCCCACCCAACACACACACACACACGCACACACACGAAAGCAGCGGCTTTAAATATTTGATTCCCACCTTTTTGTCACTACCTGTACTCTGCACACTCAAGACACATTTCCGCATCCATGAGTGGACACGTACATCAGGATTCACACACATAAAGGCACAAGTACACACAGGTACCCATCATCCTTCAGTCAATGCAATATCAAAAAATCAATGCCTTTCCCAGTAAAGCAGTTTAAGAGTATTGACAAGGACTGAGTGATATGCGCATTCACGGGCGCACACAGAGAAGCCAGAGCCGAGCACAGTGCGTCTATTGCCACTTTGTCACCTTTTCCTAGCCGCTAAGCCATGCCTCTTAATTTGCTCTCATGACACAGATAAGGACACTCAAAGCCACTTCTTCAGGATGAAAAGGAGATGTTGCTTCTTTACAGAACAGCAGCATTCTGTTACCTTCCTTGTGTAGTGTAAGCAGATTTACCAACAAGCAACATGCTAACGTAGTATTTTTTTTTCCCCCATAACAGTTGTGCTTAGTACAGCTCAAGCTATGTCACCTCCTGCAATTTACTGTGCAAAGGGATCAGGAAAGAAAGCACCTCCCTGTTGTTGTCTCGCTTCATCTGCACAATCTCAGTATAGAGCATAGAGGGCTGCTAACACAGGGAATTAGCACAATAAACATTTGAAGATGCCCACAGAGCCATAAACTTTACATGGGACAAAAGAGAACTGCTCACTGGCACCTTCACAGCATTTTTCTATCTGGACTTGTGCATGTGTCTGTAAACACTTCATGTAACAAAAAGAGAAGCTCCTCCACCTAGGGCCGTGAATACACCCCAGCAGCTATCCATGGTGCTGACTTGCTCACTAAAATCCACACTCACCTTCTCCTTTCTATGACAGTCTTACTTCATTTCGTTTGACAAATCTGACCTTTAACCAAAGGTCTTTAACACAATCAGCCCTGCCCACCTTCCTATACAATGAACCATTATCTCCATAAAGGCAGGACATTTCTGATCCTGTGATGTGGTGTCAGTTTGAAATACGGCTTTTGTTCAGATACAGAGACACACGGACTGACTGATGCCTTGTTGTATGAAGGAGCCTTTCAAGCTGTGCTTCCTTCAAAAATAAAAATCTCTGCATATAAACAGTAAATAAATTAATAAATACGCATATATATACAGCATAAACAATATATACAGTACACACACACATTTACAGAACACATTTGCAAGTATACTACATATCCATCCAAACCTACTTAATCCTGCCAGTCTAACACTGGGCACACTCATGCAGATGCCCAAATTCACTCAAACAAATCATATTTACAGTCATCAGTAAACCTAACTTTCACAGATTTGGGATGTGACAGAAAACCTGCAGTATCTGAAAAAAATCCATGTAGACAATGAAAAAAAAAAACATTCTGGCACCTTGATTTACACAAGCAAGGATTCTCATACAGGGCTACTGAGTTGAGACATAGTAGTGCTAGTGACTGTACTGCTGTGCCACCATTATATTATGTTATATATTAGTAATGACACATGCAGAATCTAGCCACCAGGGAGACAAACCAGCCCAACATGGTGCCAGTTTTAAGCCAAAGATAAATAGGAAAAATATATGAGGTTGAATGATGATCAGGGTTCAGACATTAGTCCAAAATCAAGGTACTAGCCTCAGTAGTTCATGACAGATCGCCTGACATTCAGATAGACCTTAGTATTTTATATATACGGATTATATTATATAAACATATAATTTATATTAAGCATATACTATTATACACTCTACCTATATTTTCCATCAAACATACTGTACTCCTGCGGTGGGTTAGCACCCTGCCTGGGATTGGTTCCCTGCCTTGCGCCCTGTGTTAGCTGGGATTGGCTCCAGCCAATCGTGACCCCCCGTGACCCTGTGTTCGGATTCAGTGGGTTGGAAAATGGATGGATGGATACTGTACTCGTAGTGGTACTGGCACAGTTCTGGTTGGAACAATTTACAGGTGTGGTCACTAAATAAATTCCCCAGGAAGTAAAATTCTGCCCCAAAATCAAAATTTCCCTGACTAAACCCACTGAGGGGAGCAACATTATGTGACTGCACCAGGTCCCAAAGTGCCTCTTAGGGTACATTCTCTAATAAAGTGCAGCTGCAGCCACTAAATAAAGTTCCTTGAGGAAAATATTTTGGAATGAATAACAGACTGGGATATCAGATAAGCATATTGATTTGCATATCGGACAAACACATGCTCAGCTTTAGACATTAAAGTTATCTAAATGGTTGCAACAATGCTGTTGCTTCACAAATCCAAGCAATTAGGACTGATTCCAAGCCCAATCTGTGTACATGGATTATATAAAGTATTTATATAAAGTATATTATATATATATATATATATATATATATATATATATATATATATATATATATATATATATATATATATATATTCGCATGTGATTTTCTCCTACTCAAAAAATTAATGTTTGCCACATGTATCTGATTTGATAGTTCTGAACTGGTCTGACATCAGTGTGCCCTGCAGTAGGCTGCCTTTTATCCACTGCTGCCACAACGATCCTGCTTGTCACTTTGCACTATAAATAGATGTATGGAGCGATATTTATAAATTTGAGTGTGTCTTTGTGTGTATATATATATTATATATATATATGTATGGATCCACATTGCATATTCACATTCATATTCATTCCATCCACCAATTTTCTAAACACACTTTGATCTCTACCATCCTGCTCTATCAATTACTGTTATGTCTTTGTTTTATCTTGCTCATTGATAATATTACTGCTGACTAATTTTCATTAATCCTGTGCAGCTGATTTTCACAAAAAAAAGACAAACTTAATTTGAAATTTTTATTGATAATTGAAGGATTTTTCTAACTCCAGCTGCTTTCCAGCAGTGCCCAGTACCTCTATGAGAAATATCAATCAATCACAGCAGGATCCCTCATTTGACTTCTTTATGATGCACCTCAGCTTTAGAACTTCCGCTCTTGCAGCTCTGAGCAGGTTTGCAAAAGCAATCAATCAATCAAGGCACCAATCTTTATTTAATTTTCTCCTACAATAATTCAGGTTAATAAGCTCTTTGCGTCTCATACCTCAGAACAAGCGCCACACTACCTATCACTACATTAAGTGGCCTGTTGACAATCCATCACTCTGTCTTGTATTTAATTATTTTCTTCAGATTAAGTGTTACTTATCTGGCTCCCAGTTCCCTGCCAGCCCACCCAATAGCAGTGACTGAGGTGATAGGTAACGGTATTGCTGGAGGTACACCTGGGCTTTCTCTGCCTTGCTTCTCCATTACAAGAACATGCTGAAGAAATTGTGAAAGGCTTTCACTGTCTCCTTGTTGGCCTGTAGGGATGTTCAGGATTCTGGTTGCATTTACTTAATATTCGGTGCCTAAAAAAAGTATTCAGAACCTTGGATGATTTCACATTTGATTGTTATACAACAATGAATCTCAGTGCATTTATTTTGGCTTTTTTTGATGATGATATAAAGAAAAAAGTCTATTGAATGTCGAAGTGAAAACAGACCACTTACAAGTGGTCTAAAAGAATTACAAATATAAAGCACAAAATACTTAGTTGCATTAAGTATTCAAGTCAGTATTTAGTAGAAGAAGCTTTGGCAGCCTCAGCTTTCTAACATTTTTCTCCTTTCCTAACCTTTGCTACACTGCTCAAGCTCTGTAAGGTTCATGAGTGAACAGACTTTATCAAGTTCGGACACAAATTCTCCAATGAGATCTGGACTCTGACTCGACCACTCCAGGACATTCACATTGTTGTTTTGAAGCTATTCTTATGTAGCTTTGCCTTTATTCTTAGGGTCATTGTCTTGCTGTAAAACATATCTTCTACAAAGGTGAAGGTTTCCTGCAGACTGCGTCAAGTTCTGGTCCAGGATTTCTCCGTAGTGTTTCTATAAGCATTTTCCCTCACAGGCCTTATAGGACCTACTGCAGGGAAGCATCTCTACAACATGATACTGCCACCACCATAATTCATGGTGAGGATGGTGTGTTTTTGATAATGTGCAGTGCTCAAACATAGCATTTAGACTGATGGCCAAAAAGCATAATTTTGGTTTCATTGGACCATAGGAGCTACTTCCAGCTACACTAACTCTCGCAAGTGCTTTCTGCCAAGATGTCCTGTCCCATCCTTTAACGGCAGCTTTCTTTCTGCCACTCTCCCATAAAGCTGTGACTGGTGAAGTACCTGCGTACAATTGTTGTCTGCAGTCTTTCAAGTGTCATCCAATGTAGCTTGTAACTCCTTCAGAGGTCTCATAGGTCTCTTGGTTGTTCCCCACACTTCTTGTCTTCTTCTTGTGCAGTCACTCACTATTTGTGAACAACCTTCCCTCTTTCAATTTACAGATCAGGTGTATTTACGCAACAATCAATGGAGATCCCAGACAGTTGACCTCCATTAGACTAATTCTGTGACTCCTGAACAGATGCACCAGTGATAACTTAGGGGTGTCATATTAAAGGAAGTGAGTTCTTACAAGGTCAGTTATTTTGTGTTTTATATTCCTATTTCATTCCGCTCACTGAACTGTTTTCACTTTAACATTAAATCATCTTTTTCTTTTGGACAGCATCAAAAAAGCCAAATGAAATACACTGTGATTCAATGTTGTGTAACAATAAAGTGTGAAAACTTACAAGGGAGAGTGTTCATTATACAGGCACTGTAACATCTAAAAACATTTTATATATATAGAGATGTTCGTAGTTATGAAAAGGAGTGTTGCATATGAATTGCTCTATTCGGATTACGAAATACTAGAAGTTCATGGCCATAAACTGGTAATAGACTTTTATTATAATTATGTTTTATATTACAATGAAATGAAATCCCACTCTCATTCCTAAAAATGAAGGTGCCACAGTGGTTCTTCAGAGCAGTGCCATAGGGGAGCCATTTCTGGTTCTCTAAATAACCACCACATGAAGGTTCCAAAATGATCTTTTATGGATTTAGATCCATAACAGGCTCCATAAATAGCTATGAACAGATGATAACAGACTTGTGAAATACCAATGGATTCATCACTTTAAATGGTTTCTTCCTGAATACTCAAACACAAGCTAAGTACAGGTGTTTGTGTTCTGTCAGTATCCTCCTATAGCCTACTAAGCCTTAAATATTTCTGTTTTGGGAACCTTTTCAAACCCCAAAAACTAACTTCCTATACAAAGAACCTCTCACAGAATGAAATGGAGCAATGAGGAACCACAAAGCCCAGTAAAATGCCATTAAGGAACCAGTACTGCTAAGAGTGTGGAGGCTGAACCTCCATCCCTGTGCATTTCTGCTCAGCTCCTTGACCACTAAGGTGCACAACACAAGGGATGTAACTGAACACAGCAAGTTCATTACTGAATGAAATGGTTCCTTGTCCAGCATCAGAGTGACAAGAAACCACACAACTCAATAAAGTGCCATTAAAGAACTGTTACTTTTAAGTGTGCATGATCAGTCCTGCCTTGTGCCTAATACTGCTGGGAAAAGCACCCTCTCCTAGTAAGGGTAAACATGGGGTTAAGAAAATAAATAGATGTTTGTCTGTTCTTTCCTTTTCAATAATATTTTACTTCACAGTTTACAAGGTATAATAATTCCGTATCTGTAATCTGATATATTACAGTCAATGTGTTAGATAGATAGATAGATAGATAGATAGATAGATAGATAGATAGATAGATAGATAGATAGATAGATAGATAGATAGATAGATAGATAGATAGATAGATAGATAGATAGATAGATAGATAGATAGATAGATAGATGTTAGGAGCAGGTGTACTTTAACGGTGTCAGGGTGCTAATGGTGCTAAAAGTTCTTTATTGCCATTGATATTTGCTTATCATTTAATGGCTTCCCAGTGGTTCCAGAATAACCTCTGATTACCCACAACCAATAATGGGAAAAGGGAGCTCAAGAGTTGGATGGATAGATGGAAGGATGCAACCTTAAAAATCAAGGTGCCAGAGTGGTTCTTCAGAGCGATGCCTTTTGGCCCCTTAAAGAACCATAAACATGAAGGTTCCACAAAGACTTTGAGTATTTAGATCTGTAACAGGCTCCATAAATAACAATGAACAGATGATAGCAAATTTATAAAATAACAATGGATTCCTGAGTTTAAACAGACTGTTCCTGCATATAGTGTAATAACTCAGGCTAAGTTCTGGCTCTCTTGATCTGCTAGTGTAGATAGCCTACTACACATTAAAGATGTCTGTTTTGTCCAGATTAATTAGGATCATTCTCGAATTCCAATTTATTGTGCAAAGAACCACACGGTCCAGTAAAGTGCCATTAAAGAACCATCATCTCTAAAAATGGATAGATGTAAGGTGGATGGATGAATGCATGGTACTCCTGTGAATGTGAATTTCCCCTTGGGATTAATAAAGTATCTATCTATCTCTATGTATGTATCTATCTATCTCCTGGTTGCTCCATAATACTTCAATGTACATTAATATAATAATAATAGTGACTCTTCAATTCCACCCGGGGGGGTAAACATTAACATTATTCAAAGTTATTGTCTGTTTTTACCTGAAATTTTATTACTCTTTAATTTAATATTGTTTTTTTGTATCAGTATGCTGCTGCTGGAGTATGTGAATTTCCCCTTGGGTTTAATAAAGTATCTATCTATCTATCTATCTATCTATCTATCTATCTATCTATCTACATTGTTATGTTACCAGGAATATTAAAGTTGCTTATAAACTGTCAGGTTTAGAACAGCACATAGCAAAATGTTGATTGTCTTTGATTTCTTTTCATTGATTACGGGGCAGACCTACGGTTTGGGTGCACACACAGGGGAACAAGACAGCAAGTGGCCTTTTCACCAAATCCCCTCCCTGCTTGACGAACCAATCGTATGTCTGCATTAAACAACCGGGTGTCCGCATGCTGCATTGTTAAAAGTACAATCAACTCCCTGTTAAGGAGCTAAGTCACCCAGGGGCCTGTTTTAAATTGATTGCTTCTTCTAATTTTCCAATCCAGGGTTATTGCAAACAAACACAAAACAAATAAATAAGGTGCTTATAAATTGCTGTATATACAAAAAAAAAAAAAAGTCAGGAGACAAGTCCACAAGTATGCAGTAGCCATTATCCACTGAGCCGGAGGAGAGCCTGCTTCCTTCTGCCTGGGCACGTTGCATTTTAATTTCCCCATCGTGAGGTCACTTTGCTCGTCGTGTGATGAGGCCGCACAGGCTTATTCCCAATTGTGCTGCCTTCTTCTGCTTAAGATGTTTAATGGGTTTACATCAAATTACTTGCATTTTTTCTCCAGCATGACTAGCAACTCATAATCATTTTACTTTAATAGGCTCTATTTAATATTCCTTAGGAAATCTTGAAGAACATTTGGCTTCGAGTATACATAATCGCTTTGCCTGGAGTATACATAATAATTGGAAGTGTCTGATAAATGTTTCCAAGTTAAATTCCTCCATTAAGTAGAAAAAAAACAACTAAAAAAAACAAAACAATGACATTTTTCCCAGTGGATGTATAATTATGATGGCATTCAAATGTTTGATTGCTTATCTTATTCAGACACACTAATCAATGTGGAAATGAGAGGCACAGTCCCTCTAGAGAGAGTCAGGCTTATTTATGTGTTATCAATACACAGAAATGTAAAATAAAGATGGGCACAAAACCATCTAACACATGATGCCTTAGCATGAGTAACATGCCCGGCTTAACTAACGCAGGACTGCTGAATACTGAACCCGTGTGAAGGCAGTGGTGCACAAGGCAATTTCATTTCAGCTTCCTCTTGAGGGCAGCAAAGCGGCATAGACGGTCAGTGTTGTCTCTATTCGGCTCCAGGGGATTTGGAGTTCCGGTCACCGTCTGTGTGATATTTGCCTGTTCTCCCAGGATGTTACATGAAAGGGTAGTCATCCCCTACAGCCGATATAACTGAAGGGTGACTTTGATTCTCAGTACCCTAGAAATGGACATCCTCTACAATTTGGGTTCGCATTCAGCTACAGTGATTAAGATTTAAACAGGAGGATGTTTGCTTTGCAGAATTCAGAAACATAAGAAGTGGGAAGAAGCCCTCACTTGCCAAAGAGTTCTCTTACTGGTATCCTGTACACCTGAAGTGCCCAGAAGTTATTTTCTCAGTAGATCTGAATTGACTACTCTGACTTGGATGACATCTTTCATTCATGTCCTGCTTTGTCAAATGCCATCAGGAAACAAAACATTTTTGCAGTTGCATTCTAAACCATTAAACATCAGTATTGTGAGTAATGAGGAGTGTGGTTGGAATACAGGGCAAATGCCATCCATCTCCCACCATGGAATGAAACCTCATCAATAAGCTTATCGATCAATGTGCGCTGAATGCGGTTACAAGTGGCAGCCACCGTTAATCTCAGTGAGCAGCCACCCTGTGACGCTTCTGTGCCTGAGAGCTCCACTACGGGGTCCCACAACCTGTGATTAAAGTGCAAGAAGATGCGAGACCTCTGCAACACACGTGATGGAGTATTACCATATTAGACTAAGAGTTCGGTTACAGGCAGGGAGGGGCAGACTGCTTGCATATAACAAGTTCCCTGGGATGGAAATGAGCATATAAGGGTTACCAGACATCCCATATTCGTGCCCAATTTTGGTGTCTCAGTTTTTTTTTTTAATTCCTCATTTTGTCACATTTTTTAAACATGTCTCCTTTCTAAGCTCATCAGCACAGCAGTATGCAAGTCGTTTGTAGAAAGACCACTTAGTAGCATTCAATGTATAAAAAAAACAATCATATCAATTCTATTCAAAACAGGCAATATCAGGCAAATTGAATATTCTGTTTTAATGAAGTGAAGCTTATGCCCAGGTGTGAGATAAAGGCGCTTAGTTTTAGGATGGCTTGCTTTAGCCATGTGCTTAATCTATCAATATGACTACATGTTTGTGATTAACGAAGAACTTCAGAGACAATTTAAACTTTAAAAACGAGATGCATTTAATTCAGAGAACAACAAACTGATAATGTGGAGGTAGATGTTCTATTCCCCGTGGAGAATGCTGAGATATTACCCAGCATATTAATATCAAAAAACATAAAGATGTCGAAAGGAGTAAGTATGTTATACCAGGCCAGGACTTGAACGCTGTTCATTCAGCACCATAAAAAAAATCTGATCTGATTGGTCATATGGGGCTTTCGAATTCAATTGAGTAATATGTGTAGTCATATCAAAGTGGTCTTAGAAAGTCTGTAACATAGCAATATACTCCCAGCAAGTACATAATGTGTTATTTAAAGTACCTTAGTATATGTGTGGCCTTGATGGCTGGTTTTGTTTGATAGATAGATAGATAGATAGATAGATAGATAGACAGACAGACAGACAGACAGACAGACAGACAGACAGACAGACAGACAGACAGACAGACAGACACACACACACACACACACACACACACACACACACACACACACACACACACACATACTTTATTAATCCCAAGGGTAAATTCACAAGTCTCGGCGTCTAAAAATCCATGCCCACGTTGTAAAAGTAAGTATGTCCAGGGAACGAATCCACATAAAATAAAGTGATAGGAGTGATCAATAAAAAAAGAGAAAAATAAAAGTAGAAAAGTAGAAAAATAAAGTCGTACACGGAGCTGCTGAAAAGGCTGCCACTCTCGGCGGCGCCTGAGTCATTAATGAATGGGCTTGATTCTTTAGGGTTATCCTATGTATGCGCAGTGTAAACATGTTTGTACATAGCACAGGAACAACTGCAAAACATCAAGTCCCTACTCCTCATTAAATCCCCCGGTTCTTCTTCTTCTGTTTCCATATAATGGCAAACTTGGATAATAAATAATGATCCATTACTGCCAACTACTGGACAAACCATACAGAACTAATGACATACCTTCCTTATATGATAACACTTGGCCACCCAGCCTTGCCCACATCTTGACCTGCCCCATACTTTATCCTTCAGTACTGGGCAACCACCCATCCATCCATTCTCAAACCCACTTATCCTGATCAGGTTTGCAGGGTGACTGCCACCAGCTGCAGTTCTGCTATGGCTGTGTGCAGAAGTAAGAGTATGGGGCAGCTGCTGGGTCAAGCAGGACGACTGTAAAGATGGATAAACCAGATGGGACCCTGTCTAGAGATGGATAGCCCCTGTCTCATCCCTCCCCCAGCATTGAGCCACCAATCACAAAATTAGAAGCCAATTATCCGATCGTTTAGGATTAAAGATGCATGAATTTGGCTGCTGGGTGATGACGAATTGAATGAAGCTTCAGCGATCTCACAGCAGCTGGCAGTCTGCACTTCCGACGAGTTGTTTTTAAAGAAATGAAGAGATGGTGTTGTTGATGCAACAGATATAATTTCCAGAACCATTTATTCCTACTAACATTATATTATGATTTATATCAATTTTGTATACTAATCCACTCCCGAGGGGTCAAGAAGCACAGAACTATAAAACAGTTTTCTCCATATATATGTGAGTCTCTCTTATTTTGTGTTTTTTTTTAAAAGCAGTAGTTGTGCACCGCAATTTGAATTTGTAAACAGAAGTTGTGCAGTTTGAAAAAAAGAAAAAAAATCATCTATGTGGCCTATGAGCAGGAGATGCAAATTAATCTTAAACACTAGCAGTTTAACGCTTAATGCTTTAACTACTTGGCTGGAATGGCTGCAGTAAATAACAGAGATAAGCTGTAGAAAAAGAAAATGATACCATTCACTAATGGAAAGTGATGTCTTTGAAAGTCAAGTCGCGATTCCTGTAACCCTGGCCGCTAGAATGGGTCCCACTACCTCAATGACTTGAACTGCAGACACTGACAGTCCTTGTGGAGTGGGCACATTGTCCCCTTGTGGGCTTGGACAGCTCATTTAGTGTAAATAACTGAAGTATACTGAATGGCGACTTTAAAATGGAGCTGTACTAGTTGATTATCATGCCATTAGTATTGATAAAATCCAGTTCTGCAAAACCACAAGGCCTGGACTTAGCAGGCCCAGATAACAGGCAGTGGAATATGGCAGATAAACATCCACCATTGAAAGAGGAAAAAAAACTCTTTATAAGAAAAAGGCCTATTGCTGAGCAAAGGCTTCGAACAATTTAAGCACATAATTAAATCTTGAGCTTTTGTCAGGGTTAAAGCCAGCGATGTGTTGCTCCATCGCCAAAGAGAGGAATCCTGCTTTCTTTTATGATTTTTTCCCCCCCAATCAATTTAAATGCCAGTATCTTTGTCTGTCACTGCCACCTAATGGCATGCTTTTAAATAGCAGGTCTTTTCTCATGCGCCAGTCAACTACTATTATAAAAACACACACACACATATAAAAAACGAACATCATACTCAAACACGAATTGCTAGAGGAAATTGAGGAAACTTTTAATTAATCCACTCTATATGACGTGATATTTAAGAACTTTAACTTACACTTACTTAAACTTTCAAAAAGCCTTCAACACGGTCACACCAAAGATTAATTCTTTAACTAGAAGGGCATCAGAGGTAACCTACAAAACTGGATCTGAAGTTGGTCAGCTAACAGGAGGAAAAAAAAAGTACAGATAAGAGGAGAGTGGGATCATCAAAAGAGTCCCTTAGTGGTCTGATCTTGGACTGCTACTTTTTCTGATTTATATTAATGACATTGATTCTGGTGTAGTCAGTAAACTTCTAAAATCTGCAGATGATACTAAAATTGGAGTGATGGCAGATAATGAGGAGGAAGCAAAAACAATTCAAGAAGACCTGGAAAAGCATCAAAGCTGAACAAACATTTGGTAAAAATGCAGTTTAATGTAGAAAAGTGCAAAGTGCTATGTGTGGGCAAAACAAACATCAATTATAAATACAACATGGGAGACACTGTCCTATAGGAAGCCACCTCTGACAAGGATTTAGGGGTTTATGTCATCATCTAAGCAATATGCCGAAGCGATTAAAAAGGCAAATTAAATTTTTGGTCATGTTGTGGAAACCATTGAATATCAATCAAGGGATATTATGCTCAGAATATATAATGCACTAGAGAGACTAAACTGTGAAGTTCTGATCATCACGCTATAAAAAGGACACTGCAGCAGAGGGGAGCAACCAGGTGCATCTTAAGACTTAAGCACATGTCGTACTCTGACATGCTCAGAGAATTAAATCTGTTTAGTCTCAAGCAGAGGAGGGTGCGTGGGGACCTAATCCAGGTCCTCAAAATTCTCTAAGGCATTGATAATTCTTTCAACTTAAGAGTGAATCACATACTCAAGGACACCAGTGGAAATTGAGGCAAACTTCACTTAGGACTGACGTCAAGAATCACATCTTTACTAAAGAGTTGTGTGAATTAAACAAACTACCAACACATGGAGCTGAAACAGAAACCTGGAAAAACCTTACGATGTATCTGGATGTGACATTGGGACAGCTTAGATATTAGCTAAACAAAGAAGCCCAATGGACTGCATGATCTCCTCCCGTTTGTCAAATTTGTTTCACTTCTTATGATTTAAGTTTGTGACTTCTCTATAACTTTTTGCAAGTGTCTCATGTCTTCTGATTGGCTGACATTAAACCAAATTATCAACAAAGCAGAAGAAAATCCTTTCAGCTGTTCATATTTTTGGTATTTATAAGGCATGTCTGTTGCCAGAGTTTTCCTTTAAACAATGCAGATGCAGTCTCAATATTTAAGACTTTCAAATCAAACTCGGTGTTTGTTTTTATAGTGCCTTTTATAACGCACATTTCTAAGATGTATGATGCACTTTCTTTTATATAGTGACTTTCTATAATAGTAATGGACTCTGGCCCTATCCATGGTTGGGTTCCACCTCCTCTTCATTTCCTTCTTTTGAGTCCCTGTGATCCTAAATTGTTCGTGCATGTCAGAAAATGGATGGACATTCTCCAATAAACAGCATGTTTACAAGGGCAGTAGAACAGTTGTTGCTTATCACTTTGATATGTTAAGTCATTCATTCAGATTCACACAGTAACTCAATATCATTCTTAAAATCAAAGTTGCCAAAGTAGTTTGTCAGACCAATGCTGTAGAGGAACCATTTTTTGTTCCCTAAAGAACCATCCATATGAAGGTTCCAGAAAGATCTTATATTTATTTAGACCTCTAACAGGCTCCACACATTTAACCATGAATACATTTCTTGACTTGTGTGTGTCCTGTCTGGTAACCTGCTATACATTAAACATTTCTGGCTTGTCCACATATCAGGAACCCTTTAAAAGATCGTTGTCAAACAGTGAACCATACATTCCAGTAAAGTGCTGCAAAGGAACCAGTACTGTTTAATAGTGTGAAGGTCGAACCAGCAACCAAGGGGAATTTTGCATTTCTGCTCCGCTCCTTGACCACTAAGCCGTACAACATATGGTTCATAAATGAACAAGTCTAAAACCAGCAATGTCGCTAAGAGGCACAGCCAGTAAAGGGTCAGAATAAGCTAAATTTAGCTGGAGGAGTAGAGGCTGTCATTCCCTTCACAGCACATTCCTGAAGTCTGCCAACGAGTAGGCTGTCACCCTGGCCTTGGAGGTCTAACCAAGTTGCGTAATTCTGTTTTCCTTGGCACCTCCAGTGGCTACACGAAAACATTCTTACTAGTCTGATGCCTTTGCCTCTCCTGGTGACTCTGTGTGCTGCGTGGATCTTGTCTGTTATCCATGAATGTGACAATATAACTACTGGAAGTGGTGCTGGTGAAGCCACCAGGATGCACTTACCCTTCACTTCAGAACAGGCAATCCATCTGACGGTAAACATGTTTGGGCCTAGCCACTACTTGGATGGGAGACCAACTAGGGAAAGCTGAAGTTGCTTCTGGAAGAGGTGCTGGTGAGGCCAGCAGGGGGTGCCTACCCTGTGGTCTATGTGTAGATGCCAATGCTCCAGTGTGGTGACAGGGACAATGTGATGAAAAAATGTTTAAAGGGCAGACCTACAAGGCAATGTCTTTATCTAAGAACAGCTATGTTCCACTTATCCCTGGTGGGAAAGCTCTGAAGAATTGTGCAGACCTCTTGTCAGAGCTTTAAACATCACTCAGGCATCCTCAGAGTGAGCCTTCTGGTGTCTCACAAGAACACTGTGTTAGCCACAAAGCCCCCTATAAACGGTTTTCCCCTGCATGTGTTTGGCTGCATTCCATTTTGAAGTCCACCCTCCAATGACAGAGTTGTGTCCTCTGAAAGTCTCTGATAGCCAGTATGGAACTGTAACCTCCTTTCTGGCCCCGACTGGCTATTCCACTTTCCTGTGCAATTTTAATGTCACCTCTGCCTCCTGCACCACTTTACCCTCCAGTTTCATGAGAGTTTGTAATTATCCATACAATAGCAACACAGGAAAATTGCCAGCAGAAGGAACCACATGATTTACATTTTAGGGGGTGACTGAGGATCACAAACGCAGTAAGATCAGAATGGAAAGACATTTAATTGGACTTTGTAAATTGTATTTGTATGCATAAGTGCCATCTCAACTGAGGTGGGTATACAGAGACCTGCTCCACCAGTCTTAGAGTAATGCTAAAGAAATGTTGCAATGGTAAAAACAGAAAAGTCCATGTCAGGAACATTTGAGTCCATAAGTTGCTCCAGGCTACTAAAGCTACAATGAATTCCAGAGACATGCAGACTGCTAATTATTTGCCACAAAAATGTCAGCTCACATTGGCCACACTGGTTTAAGTGGAAATCTCACAGCTGGATCTGCATTTAGAAGCCTACAACATATCTATAACTTTATAATGCAGCTTAATAAACATAGAAATTAAAATCAGGGCCCTGAAATAAAGTGACCAGCCTAATACAATCATAAAATTTTATGAAACTGAAGTATAATGATTAGCTTTAAACATGTACCTATAATTCCTGTTTACTGTGTCCTGTGTATGCAAAGAAGGCAATATTACCATCCAATCAAAGCACAACATCAGAGTTTCTCCAGCAAGAGACCAACTATGGAGAACTCGTTATAATGTGCCAGGAGTGAATGGGAAGAGTGTCACCAATCAGGTCACACGTGGATGGTAGGGGACAATGAAGGACAGAATCTGCTGAGTTTTAACACATATTTTAACATAAGACCATTTGAGAGATGTTTATACTGTGAATTAAACCCACGTTTAGCAATGCAGTCAAAGCCTTGAATTGCAGTCCTGCTGCTCTGTTGATTGCATTGATTTTATTTTTCCACATTTGTGTCTCCTAAAATATGCCAGTTTAAGGATTATTATTATTGACAGATTATTGTTTATTCTGTAGGTTATTGTTTTTTCCTCCCCCCAATACCCCATATTTATGACAAGTCAGCGCCCATGAATATTTGAATGATTGGGTCCTACAATTTCCAGGAATCTTATCCTACTGAGTGCCTACAATTCTGTCCTGGAAGTGAATGAGCTCCTCAGGTCTATAGTTTTTAGAGTCTGCATATTTTGTAAATGATGCTCACCACTGTCTATAAGATGAATCCCAGAGATCTGAGAAGCAATTGGCAGGTGTGAGTGAGTTAGTGAGGAGGACAACATGGAAAAAGCTGTGGATGGCCTCTCTGACTGGTGATTTGGGGGATACTGTCCTTGGAGTGCTCTGTCATGGTAATTACTACTACAGTCATACAAGACGACATGGAAATATCAACAGGATTATGGTAAAGAAAGGCTAAATCTGTTTCAGGCTGACTAGAGTGTCACTTGTTTTTCAAAGCACAGGAATTCTATAACAGTCCTGCTCATTAGGGAACTTTCGACACGTTGCTCAAGACTGTTTTCCATCTGTTATCTTTAACTGTTTGTGTCAGCTTGGACATACGATTTATTTTTAATCTTGTACGTGTCTCGTTATATGCTTTGTAAAGCACCCTGTAATGATAGTCACCAAGTCACCATGAAAAGCACTGTATTAAATAAAGTAGAATCTCGGAATCCTTGTAAGAAAATTGGAATCACATGAGTCAGCCAAAAACTAGTTGTACCTCCAGTGGGCTGACAGAAATCAGAAAGCTGCAACTATTGTGACCATAGCTGGTCATGTCAGAAAAGTTGTATTCAGGTTTGACAATACACACTTGGCTTTTTGTATTAACACAACAAATGCATCCTGTCATTAAGGAGGAGAAGGAGTTAGGAACATGCGCTGATACAGCTCATTGCCACACCCACCACATAACAAACTACTTCAGGATCCCAGATTAGGACCAGAGTGCAGTAGGTGACTCCTCAGAACCACAGTAGTTCAGATGTGATTGAACAACCCTTCCACCAATCCCTAAGTTTTCCCTGCAGGTTGGAGATTAACGTCAGCCAGGACAGAGCAGTTGCTTAAGGGTTAAAGGCCTTGCTCAAGGGCCCAATGGAGCAGAATCACTTCTGACACTTACAGGATTTGAACCGGCAACCTTCTGATTGCCAGCGCAGATTCCTACCCTCAGAACCACCACTCCACCCTGTCATTTAGAGGAAGAGGAAAGAGTACATCAGGTAAAGTAAAAAACACAATTCATTAATTAAACTGAAGTCCTGTATTTTAATCCATTTTTCTTTATTGTGGCACCCGTTTGTTGGTTAAACAAGTAAGAATTTCACAGTACTCCTTACATAAGATATTAATATTACTAAAGTGTTTCAACACTGTCCCATGAAGTGCTTGAACAAACTGGCCACTAGGGGGCAGCAGTTCCACAAGAATGTAAACACTGTATGTCTGAATTAAGGCAAGGCTCAAGTCTTCAGCCCCCACATAGTCCAACACTAAACAGCAGGGCACTCCTCAATGAATGTCACTGCGTTATTGACAAATACAATTTCTTTTTCTTTCCTGCTTTCTTTGAATCGTTTTGAAATACAACTAAAACACATTTTTGCTTTGTTTATTTTCTTTCCTTCTGATATTCTTGCAGGAGTGCCATTCGGCCTTCACAGGTCAACACTGCTGGCATCATCCCTCCATTCAACTTACTGTAGTAAGGGTTGCATGGAACCAAAACTTATCCTAGCAGCATTATATGCCAGGCAGGAGCAAACCTTGGATGGCATAAAAGACCACCAAAATGCAATAAGGATACACTGAACTAATACCATTGTGCCACTTTACAGCCATTATTTTCACCTAACGAGACAGTGTATGAGATTTAGAGCAATAACTCCAGAGGTGTGGGGCAGGACTCTTGATCAATTAATAAGAGGGAGAAGTGGGTTTTCAATTTAAAAAGTCAATCTCCTGAGACTTTAGGTTTCTTGTTTGTGATGAGTGATGATAATACTAAAAGCATTTATTTAATATATTATTTTATATTTTAGAAAAAAAAATTGTGTTTAGTATATTTTGAGTCTACAAATATATAACTGACTTGTGGATTATGTGACACAAGTAATTTGAGTTTTTCTTCCCCATGGATGCTTTTCCCAGTATTTGCTGTTTTACAGTACAGGCCACTACTGGCTTCTCTTATATCATAAATGTTTTTTTTAATCACTATTCTGCATGCAAACATGAGATTAAAAAATCTTCTTGGATATCACTACAAACGACATGAGGTAAGTAACATATTGAAAAAATATAATTTTGGGGGGGGCGTGGAGAGCATTCCTTTAAGACTTTTTAATCAGCTCTCAAATACAATACATACATATATACACATATATATACATATACACACATACATATACATACAGTATATATGTATGTGTGTGGGTGCATATATATATATATATATATATTCATCCATCATCCAGCCCACTATATCCTAACACAGGATCACAGGGGTCTGCTGGAGACCAAACCCAGCCAACACAGGGCACAAGGCAGGAACAAACCCTGGGCAGGGTGCCAGCCTACTGCTGTGTGTATATATATATATATATATATAATGTTGTGAATGGCACCCTTGGCCATTACCCAGCCAGGACGCAAGCTGGTTGGAAGGACCAGGGGAGAGAGCATCTCTGAGGCACTACCTCCCCTGGGACACTAGAGGGCAGTGCTCCTGGCCAGCTGTGGTACCACGGATTCCAGTAGGGCACGCTGGTACAGCACTGTTAAGTTCCATGAGGGCTGCCAGGGGGAGCTGTAATGCCCTACAAAGGACTTCCACCACACCTGGGATGATTCAAGGTAATACTGAAGAGCCACATGGAGCACTCCCAGGAGTAGAATAAAAGGAGACGCCTCACTCCATTCAAGGAGCCAGAGGAAGGAGGACGAAGCTTGCGAGGGAGGAGTGGAGGCAGAAGGACTATGAATTGTGTTCTGTACTGTGCTGTACTCTGAGGAGCAAAGAAAAAGCTCCAGCTGCCAACTTTAGATAAGAAGGTCTGAAAATAGATGGATGCTGAATAAGCGCACAGGTACAGTAAAGTATATACAGTAGGTATTGTAGCTTTCTCCAGTGAAGATACTTTTAGTGTACTTTGTAACTGCACACTTATAAAAAACCGTTTCCATATGTCGACAAATAAAGCACAGGCTAAGTGAGACGATTTGAAGACTTAACTAACTTGTTTTTTTTCACATGATTGTCTAAAACCTTTTTAAAATTAAAAGCAGATGTGGTCCCCAGCACTGATTCCCATTTTAGGAATGGCATCTTACACCGTATCATGTAATTCTGTTTACTATACATATACCTGCTCTGTCATTTGCATGTGAATAATCCATTATGATGCACACTTTCTTAATCATTATTTTATATAGCATAGCACCTTTCTATAAGAAACACCACCAAAAAGCACTTTACAACTGCAAAGATGTAAAACTATTTCTGCAGTTCCACAAACATCCTTATTGTTCAAAATGCAAAGTTTTACCCCTTAAGCAACATAGCCCACTTGTATCTAAAGCTTTCTGGGAGTCATTTTGAGAAATATTATTCCCGCTAAAGCTACTCAGTCTTAAAAAAAAATTCTGACACTTGCAGAAAAAATAAACGGGACCCCCCCCCCACACACCCCCAGTTTAAACCTGTGGGGAGTATCCTTTAACACATCACTACTGGTGTGCTACCTTTCCATTAAATGCCATTCACCTGACCATGATGATTTTACATTTTAACATTTCCTCACTCAACGCCTTGAAATTGTTATCCAAAAGATCCTTTCTCTGGTTAACTATGCCACCTAGTGTAACTAGTTAGATAGTATGTTAGGTTAGGTAGACTTTGTTATCCCAGAGGGGGGAATTATGATAGATAGATAGATAGATAGATAGATAGATAGATAGATAGATAGATAGATAGATAGATAGATAGATAGATAGATAGATAGATAGATAGATAGATAGATAGATAGATAAGGCACTATTAGATAGATAGATAGATAGATAGATAGATAGATAGATAGATAGATAGATAGATAGATAGATAGATAGATAGATAGATAGATAGATAGATAGATAGATAGATAGATAGATAAGCACTATATAAGATGATAGTGATTATATACTTTACAGATAGATATGAAGGGCACCGTGTAATAGATGGATGGACAGGAAAGGCACTATATAATAGACGGACATGAAAGCAACTATATAGTAGATAGACATTGTTGTTGCATATTTCCAGATTGCACTTTTTCGTATTCTTATCCTTTTCCTGCCTTGTTAAACTCCAAGACACCGTGTGCTTTATATGTTACACACTCGTTACAGGAGTCCCTTTGTTGGTGTGTATCCCTAATTAGATTAAAGGCCACGGATACACAGATTACAGGTCCTTCATCACCGATTTGGCTGCTGTAACTCCCAGTACATGAGAGTCCAATGCAGCACCAAGTTTCTAAGTAAGGTGACAGCCTCTCCAGCGACACCTGCACACTGACATTCAGTTTCGCTAGCTGAGACTGTCGTGACCAGCAGAGCTATAATGGAGAAGCACTGGGCGGAGTAGATGTGATCCCTCTCTGTCATACACAAGGGGCCATTCATGCTTATTTATTGTTAAGATTTAGTTGTGCTTCACGAACAAATTGCAAAATTAGGGGGTTTGCAGAGTCAAGCATATCTGAAGAGCTGTGATTTTGCTTGATTAAATATTTTCTTTGGCTCTGGAAACATTTTAGCTCTCGCAATGCCTACCTGGAAAGAATGGAGAGGACAGCTTCAAGTTGTAACAAGCTGCTGAAACCAGAGGAAATTGCAGCACTCGGGGCCTAAAAGCCGCAGCAGAGAGGAGCAAAGGAAGAGAATGTGCAGCTTCCAGCATGTAATTAAAGACCTGGTGGGTTCAGCGCTTGCCAGAGACAGGCAGCTAATTTGTTTTAACTTGCCTCTGTCACAAGTGCGATTTGCCAGTTACCCTGTGCTGGCAGTCCGGCATTGAAACCCGATGTGAACTCGTTTGGTCAACACTGTGTCTTTGCTGTTCAAGTGTGTGGACAGAAAGGGGACCAATGTGCACAAGTGAGCTAAATCACAAAGCCCACGGACCTCTGCACCTCTCTTGACTGTGATGACTGTGCCAAAGGAAGAGATTTGCTGATAACTTCAGATCATGATAGACTTCATTATTGAACTGAGTAAAAATAAACTAAAGCCCTGTCTGCACGGCTCCAGCATTTCCATTGCACCTTTTTATTCCTTTCTTCCACCCATTTTCTAAGTTTATTGTGTGGCTCTGTCAAATGAATTTCTCTGCTAAGACAGTGGAGACCCCTGCTGGACAGTGAGGTTTACAACAGCAAAGGAAATAAGGACTGAAAACTGATAATCTGCTCACTCACGGCTCATTTAATGGCTCACGTCTGTGCTTACTATATGGTAGACATCACTGTGTTTTATACTTCACGTAAAATGCTCACAAATTGTGATGTTTTAGCTGCTGGCCACAACAAACTTGGGCAACAACCTCACAGAAATGCTAACCAGTGTTGTGTTTAGTAGTGTGATGTCATCGCTTCAAGGATCTTGGTTCATGATCAAGTATCTTGTCATGCGTACCCAAGTCAATGACATTTTTGTGTAGGCGTTTTCAACAGATTAGCAACAGTAATAAAACACAATGTGAAGCACAGACAAAAAAGAAATACAGTATTGTAATCTGTATGTAAGATTTATATGTACAATATATATTCCTTCTGATACATTCAAAAATAAACAATGGAACCTCCTGCAAATCTTTTTTTGCACATTTCTTACAGGACACTTTCAGTTGTCTACATTGGTGAAACAAGGAGACAGCAGAATTGATTCATTAAAATCAAAGACCACAAAAGCTTTTTGTGGAATGCATTACATCCCTTGGCCATAGCCACAACAATCTTAGTTTGTGTTCTTTCACAGGACTTCAAAGACACTTTTCAAAGGATGTCAGAAAAGGCTAAGGTCATTCTCACAATAGGGTCACACATTTCTCCAGGTCTTAATGACCAACTTCCTAATTTCTTCTTCCATCTTCTCGAATGACAGCTTTTTATCACCTACTCTCACCCTTTTCTCTTTTCAACTGTCCCGACTTTGTTCCCTACATTCTCTTCTACATAAGCTACCTGCTCTTTCCTTTTTAGTTGCACACCTCATCAAGGCTAAACTATTAAATGCTTTGTCTTTAACTTTCTCTCCTTTTTAGCGTGGAAATAACCTTTTAATTTTTTACTTGTGTATATTATAGATGGGCGGTTGTCACTAGATTTTCAGATAACTACACTGGCTTCTTGTAGCAGCAAATATTAAGTTCAAATCTTTGATACTCCACTACACAGTAAAGGCACTCATGAGGTCCTGGGCCCTTTCTAGACCACTTAGGTCTATTATTGAACAACATCTGGTGATGCCACCTCTGTGTGGTGACATGTGTAGCTTTTAGCTGGTGGAGCAAGCTGCCCACCTCCACTGTGCTTAGGAAGTGTTTGGTGAATGTCTGTGTAATTGATAATGGCTTTGATGTGTGGTTCTTTTAGCTCTGAGAAGAGTGACTAGTCTTGTTTTTATTTTGTTTAGTTTAGTGCTGATGGCCAGTTTTGTAACCTTGTCCTGTAACACTTGTTTCAAAACAGTCCCCAGGCTGATGTTTACTTGATCATGTTGACCTCTTCTTTAGGTTGCATTGGTTAAAAATTTGTTAAGTGAATAAATGTAAATATAAATATCTATCTATAAATATATTAATAAAAGAAAAGGTAAAAATTATTCCCAGCACTGAAAAGAAAAGAAGGTAAGAGACACCCTGTTTTGGCTGTGTAGTTAGTGCAGCCTTCATCATGTATGACACACCTGATGAAGGCTATGCAGCTGTTGTGTCTCTTATCTCTCTTCTGTTGCAGTTACAGAGTGTTGATAAGTATTCTTCTTTATGTATTTTGTATTGAAACATAAATAAGATTAAAAAAAAGGATACAAGCAGAATTAATAATAATAATAATAATTCATTACATTTATATAGCGCTTTTCTCAGTACTCAAAGCGCTATCCACACAGGGAGGAACCGGGAAGCGAACCCACAATCTTCCACAGTCTCCTTACTGCAAAGCAGCAGCACTACCACTGCGCCACCTGTGAGGACGACTACAATGCATGGTGGGTCTGCAGTCAGAAATGCTGCCATCTGTGGTATTCTGCAAGATCAGTACAAAGATCACCCTTTCCGAATATTATATGCAAAGCATCATCATTGTCTTCTCTGTTTTTTCATGATTAAATTCAATTTCTGGAGTGGTTGGACTTTTGTGGGCATAAGAAATATTAAAAACAATTTTTCCTTAGGTTGTCCGCAAAAATTTCCTGTCTGTTTGTCAGTCAGTAAGTCATGTAGGGACATTTGGCTTCACATAGATAGATAGATAGATAGATAGATAGATAGATAGATAGATAGATAGATAGATAGATAGATAGATAGATAGATAGATAGATAGATAGATAGATAGATAGATAGATAGATAGATAGATAGATAGATAGATAGATAGATTAGGCACTGTAAAACAGATATGTAAGGCACTATATAATAAAGATAGTCTATCTACTATATGGTGCCTTACATATCTGTTATACAGTACTTATTTATCAGACAGACAGACAGACAGACAGACAGATAGATAGATAGATAGATAGATATGAAAGACACTATATAATAGATAGATAGATAGATAGATAGATAGATAGATAGATAGATAGATAGATAGATAGATAGATAGATAGATAGATAGATTACGCACTGTAAAACAGATATGTAAGGCACTATATAATAAAGATAGATAGTCTATCTACTATATGGTGCCTTACATCTCTGTTATACAGTACTTATTTATCAGATAGATAGATAGATAGATAGATAGATAGATAGATAGATAGATAGATAGATAGATAGATAGATAGATAGATAGATAGATAGATTACGCACTGTAAAACAGATATGTAAGGCACTATATAATAAAGATAGTCTATCTACTATATGGTGCCTTACATATCTGTTATACAGTACTTATTTATCAGACAGACAGACAGACAGACAGACAGATAGATAGATAGATCAACAGAATAGGCACTGTAAAACAGATATGTAAGGCACTATATAATAAAGATAGATAGTCTATCTACTATATGGTGCCTTACATCTCTGTTATACAGTACTTATTTATCAGACAGACAGACAGACAGACAGACAGACAGACAGACAGACAGACAGACAGACAGATAGATAGATAGATAGATAGATAGATAGATAGATAGATAGATAGATAGATAGATAGATAGATAGATAGGAAAGGCACTGTATAATAGACACAAAAAACGATCTTGGATGGGAGAGCCACTAGGAAAAGCTTGAGTTGCTGCCAGAAGAGATGTTGGTAAGGCCATTAAGGGGTGCTTACCCTGTGGTCTGTGTAGGATCCCAATGCCCAGTATGGAGACGGGGAAACTGTGCTACGACAGAGGTCTCTCTGTGGTCACAAAAGATCCATGGCCATCCATTCGAAAACAATAGAATGTACACTGATGTTGTAGCTGAATCAACCACCACGGCCTGGTCACTCTGACCCCATAATCATCCCCAATCTCTTATTGACAAACTATTCTCTCACCCCTTCACCTTATGCTAATGTGTGGTGAGCCTATTTGCACAAAAATGTCCCTGGTGGATGCTGATTATTGACGGTGGTTGAAGTGGTTCCCCACTGTATGTAAAGCGCTTTGGGTATAGAAAAGTGCTATATAAATGTAAATAATTATTATTATTAAACCTACATCTAATAATAATAATAATAATAATAATAGGTTGTATTTGGACAGTGGGAGGAAACTAGAGAATCTAGTCTAACACAGGGAAACCATGCAAACTCTATTCAGGAGGAAAATCCGGGTCTCATTGTTGCTACCACTGTGAGACAAGCAGTATAACATGATATGATATGATATGATATGATATGATATGATATGATATATGATATGATATATGATATGATATGATTTGAGTGACACAGTGATGCAGTGCTTAGTGTTGATCCCTGGTGCTCCCGAGTTTGAAATCCATGCCTGTTCGCAGTGTGTGTGTAACTCGTTTGTCCTGCCTATGCCTTCCTCAGGGTTCTCTTGTTTTCTTCTCACATTTCCAAAGACATGTAAGTTGGATGAACTGGTGACTCTAAGTTGGCCTTGAGCGAGTAATAGTGGGTGTTTATTTGAATGGACTTGCTCCCTGTGCAGGGCTCTTTCTGGCCTTGTTTCCAGTACGACCAGGATAGGCTCCAGTGCTCAGCAAGCCTGGCTTGGATTATGCAGGCGGGACAGTGTAAAGCTGTTAAAAATGTGGTGCAGTCCCCTAGTGGGTAGTGCTACTGCCTCACAGGTCCAGCTTCCTTAATTTTCACCCTTTGCCTGCTCCCTGATTGTGTGGAGTTTAAATGATTGGCAACTCTGTGTGGGTATAAGTGGGCACAGTGATCCCTAAGTTCTCGTCTTAGCCAACCCTGAAATAAATGAAGAGGGCGTGAAAGTGAGAAGTCCTGCAGGTCAACCAATCTGTATCAAGGGGGTTTACTGCCACTGGACACTGCTGTCACTTAGCCACCTTTATAGCCTTTGCCAGCAGGGGACACTTTCCAAGCTTGTGTTACCACTGTCCTCCAGTCTGAATTGATAAGAATTGCCAGTTGCACAAACAGCCTCTTCAGACACATTAGCCATATAAAATGGTTGCAGATTCAACTTTTTCTATTTGAAGTTTGTCCTTTCATGCCTGTGCCCTGGAGTCCAAATTGTCTATACACTAATAAAGTCTGCTCGAGCTCCTTATTAGTGCCCATTAAGGCTTTTCTAGAGCTTGCCAACTGTCAAGGTGACCTTTTGCTTTTGGCTTGAACTATTTCAAGTGGTTTTCAATAATGTATTTGCTAACCTTTTCAAAAACTGAAGATTTTTCTTTTTTCTTCTTTTATAATTGCGTTAAATATGGACATTTTTAAAGGGCGATCCCTTCATTAGAGGAGAAGGTGCTAATAAAATAAGCAGTTCTAGGCAGCTCTCACCACCAGTACCAAGTTGGGATGGGTGCAGCAAGATGGTGCTCTACAACTATCTCTTATTCCCACATACCCAAAGAATTGCCAACCTAGCTGTGTGGGTATGTGTGCATGTAGACCCAGCAATGGACTGGTGCCCTGTTCAGGGTGGTTCCTGCCTAGTGCCTAGTGTTGTCAGGATGAGATCCAACCCTCTGTGATCCTGAAATGGATTCATGAGCTTTGAGAATGTTAAGTTAGGTTAGGTTAATAAGTTCAATGATTCCATCCATCCTAGCATAGGGTAAAAATGGTAGGAATTGCTCCCAAAACACCCCAAGTGATGTAACTCTGATAAATAATATTGTGGGAATATTTTCCTCTTGAGAGCCCCTGGGAATTGGATCAGTCCATAACTTCTCCAAAGAGGCCCTGCTCTGCACGTAGCTGCAGTTCTCTTGTGTCATCAATCCTTTGTTTAGGTTTACTGTCTGTGGTGAGCGCTTTCTCTGTCAAAGGATCCATGCCATCATTATTTAATTCCTTCAATAATTACTCTGAAATGGTATCTTTTGGTAATTAGGTTTAGCTGTTGAGCCTCACACTTCAGACCACAAGTTAAGCAGGGATCAGTCAACACTCGCCTGCCGCGCACACTCCTTGAATTCCACTCAGCATTACATACAAAATGAGCTTGTCTCCACACAAACCAGCAATCCAGTTCAGACTAGTCCATTTCAGAACATTCCTTGAACTATATAACGATAAAGAGTCCCAAGATGCCCCAACAACGCTAGACTGACCAGTAAAATGGAAACCTGGTCAGGGTCTTGTGAAGTAGGAATCAGCCCTGGATGGGGTGGCCAGTCCAACGTGACACACACTCATTTACACTAGGACAGTTTAGACTTGCAAGGTCAGTGGTCTGATTTTTCAATCTCACTCCCAGTCATTCCAAACAAAATTCTGTCCTGTTTTCATCCAGCCTTTTCTGCTGCCATAAGTTTTTCTCTACAAGGAAGGTATGACAATAGATGTATATTTATTCAATAGCTAGCAATAACATTCTTTATTTATTCATCATCATATAAGGCAAATACCACCATCTACTGTACCATAATGCATGAGCTAGACTTGTTATATGCCAACAGTCTGCCATCTGCTCCCACCCCAGGCAGGTCGCCAGAAACATTTGTCATACTCATCTAACTGGTCACGACTGAACGAGTTGTCCCAACTAAAAGCAGTTCATGAGGGACAAGTATGGAGAAAAGTCTGGTGAACGTGGTCACTTCCAAGTCTACTCTTTAGTCCTATGCTCAAGTAAAAACTCTGTCTGGTGCTGTTCTGAAGTGAAATAACCATAACTGTAATAGCTGCCATGCCAGTCAGCCTTGGTCAGCTTAGCCTAATCAAACATCACACAACCATTAACCATGCAACATCATCTCATCTTCATTTGACTAGCAATATAAGAGATACATTAGCCTGCTGTAGAAATCACCCATCCTGTCTCAGCTTTAGACTCTTATGCTGCTGCTGTATAAGATAAGATAAGATAATATAAGATAAGATACGATAAGATAAGATGCTTCATTCAGGAATGCAGAGACCTAAAGCCTTACTCAGAACCATCAGGAACATTGTCCCAGCCATCCATTTTTAAACCCGCAATTTCATTTTCAGGGTCACAATAATGCAACAGTGTTTCCCAGCTTTTGTGGTGTCATGACCTAATTCACCCGGTGTGCCACGGAGGGAAGGAGGAATGGTCGTCCTATGTGAATGTAGCCCAATTGTCTGAGCAGGGGAAGTGGGGTGGTCCCCCTCAATGAATCAAGTGTGATCGACAAAGTGTTAAGGATTCCGCACAATCACCAGAATGCTAGAAGAATTAAGTGGGATCACAAATGGTTTGCACACTTGGGCTTTGACTTGTATTAAATTATATTACACTATATATACACTATATATAAAGACACTGTAAGTGCTGCACTCAGGGACCACAGAATCCAGTCCATCTCATCAGCCACTATGCCTCATTTGCTTTCAATGTGCTGAGCAGTTACAGCTGCATATTTCTTTAAGTGAATACAGATAGATTTCTGTAACCGCTCATGATCAAAAGTCCTCTCCTGTTATTCTGTTCTTTGAAAGATTTTGTTGTAATATTCCTTAAACCTGCTCTGTTTAAATATTCTTTAAACAAACACTTGCATTGATCCAGCTGTATTAAGTTCATAGCGCTCCTGAAGTAGTCTCTGTAATAATCATTAGGCATATATGGCCATGTAACTGAAATAGTCATTAAGCAACTACATCTGTATTGCTGTAAGAGTCATTTAGACGGCACTGCTGTATTAATGTAACATTTCTTCTAGTACATTTTACCACAATAATCATTAAGGAGATATTTCTGTATTGTGGTAATATTGTTTCACTGGTGCTCTGCAGTAATCATTTAACCAATAACCAAAGGACTGTTTTACTATAATATTCTTTTAAGTACATATTAAAATATTTCAGAAGCAGCTACTCTCGTACTGGTACAGTCTTTTTAAAAAAGCATATGGAGCTATTATTACAACATCCTCCAGTTATGACAGATGTACAATAGAATGTTAGAAAAGGTGTGATGAGAACAGGCCATTCAGTCCACCCTATTCATCTAAACTGTCCAAAATAACATCAAGTCAAGATGTGAAGGTCCCTAAAGACCTGCTAATCATCACACTACTTGGTAATGTAATATTTTTTAAAACCAATCATTGTGTTTCTGACAACTGGCTTTAGCTTAGCCTTAATATCTACTTACTGTACATTACTACACAGTATACTATACAAAAGGTAATTGAATTTTAGTGAAACACACAAACCTATGGTCCAAATAAAACGGGACTAAAATAAAGTTACAGATAAGGAGCTGTTGCTACTTCTTATGTTTCTAAACAGTTACTTATTTCAGTTCTTCTAGAAGTCATAATGTATTTGATTACTTCTGGTGGATCATCTAGAGCAAGCAGAACTTTTCTATTTTGGAAATATCAACATTAACAAATAAGCCTGTCATCAATCACGTCGCTGATCTAACTGTGCGAAGTAGTGGTCTTCAAAGAAACACCGATGTAAGGCTGTAAAAGCAATGATTTTATATGGTGGGAAATTTTGACTATTTGATGATCTTCCTGATTGTCGTCGTGCTTTTCTATATATATTGTGTATCCTGAACTGTGCCTCTAAGCCACCGTATTTGTCTTCTGCTAAGCTGCCGTATATTCAGAATTTATATTAATTATATTGTCATTATTATATTATACGATTATATTAATTTATGAATATTTATATGTAACATACGTACGTTTTTGACAACAATGCTGTTTTTTCCACAGTGTGTGTGTTATGCAATACATAAGCTCACCCCCCCCAAGGTGATGTTCACCACCGATGTACTTCATGAAAATTTGCTGTTCATCAATTATCCCCCCATCCATTGTCTTCTTTGGTGTCATCCATTATCAAATCACATA
This sequence comes from Erpetoichthys calabaricus, assembly GCF_900747795.2. Classification (NCBI taxonomy): domain Eukaryota; kingdom Metazoa; phylum Chordata; class Cladistia; order Polypteriformes; family Polypteridae; genus Erpetoichthys; species Erpetoichthys calabaricus. The sequence continues at coordinate 175,327,443 of NC_041401.2, forward strand.
GAGCCAGAGTCTAGCACCATAGCATCAGATACACGCCAACCAACCGTGGATAACACAAGGTATAATAATGGGAACCACATATTGCTTTTGGTTCCCACTGAGACATTCAAAAGTATTGCACTTAATGTGAATGATCTTAACATCCCACAAAATAAGGCCTACTTGCTAAATCAGGTGCACAAAATAGTTTGGGCTGGCATGCTGGAAAAATGGAAGGAATGCCAATGTGAATGCCACTTGCTTATGAAATTGGCTATTTTTTAACATACATCCACATTTGCTTTTTACGAACAGTAGTTCCAGGCCCCCTTGCTAATTTCATGGTAAGCAATACTAGGGTGCCCCAATTTGATTAAAGGTGTCTGCATTTTCATCACAAGATCTTGAAGGGGTACAAAAAGGAACAGCCTTATTTTGTGCTTCAGATGTCCATTAGCAAGTTTAAACAGAGTTTATCTGGACCTCATATGTGTACTTTTTAAGAAAGCTGGCCCACAAGTATGCCTCATTCTAAAGTATTTATGCGGCCAGCAAAATCAATATAAAGTCCTTGAGCGTGAAGAAGAACTCCAGAGAGTGCAATCTATTTAATCCTGAGGCTAAAACTGTAGGTATTTATTTCCCGTGACGCATTGCCCTGGAATCAGTTGATGAATTTTATAATTGTCACAGTGAGGGGTGTGTGTGAAAGAAGGTAACATGAGATATTTCTGACAGGTCAATGGAAAAACCAGATGTGAAAAGACGACCCGTGAAATCTCAAAACAAGCAGATCACGTTTCCTACAGATGAAGAGATCGTGCTGCCCATGTTTCCCTCCATCGTACCACTTCTAATTTTCATGTGAAAAAGGGGACTTCTAACAGGCCATAAGGTGGTGAAGCAAGGAATTTCAAGGTGAGTTAGGGAAGGAGAATCAGACGGAGACTGTGCCAGGCCTTAAGCAGCCTGTGTGCTGACCTTGTTCAGAACACACAGGAGCATTGTGACTCTACTCTGACGTAATGCATTACTGTCTCAGGAACTTAAAAAGAGCAGGGATGCACTTTACATGATTAATCTGCAAAGAGCAAGAAATGTATTTGTTACATTCCAAATAAATACATGACAGGCATCATTTACAGGCCTGGATTATGAATTACTTAATTAGGTTCATCACGAGCCTGGGACAAGTTATCATTAGCAGTTTGATGGGCATCAAAGATGACAGCCATCTGCTGACAAAAGATTCTGTCCATCTACCCACAAGTCAATTTATTGCATCCTCCACTTCACATTTGTTGACAACCAACTCTTCTTTGAAAATGGTATTAGTGGAAGGTAGTAGGAGAAACTTTAAAAACCAATTTGCTGATGCTCTACGCTGGCAGTAAATCAAAAAATTTAGAGGTCAATCCTTCTTGTGAAGTTTATGCATGGCAGGTCAACTTTTGGGTGAATCAATCACCTGGCAGCAAGCAAACAGGTTATTGAGTTGACAAGAACGAACTGTGGAAGAGCTTGATTAGACCAATCATACAAAAGAAGAAAAACTAACACATACGTAACACATTTCATCCATCCATCCATCCATTTTCCAACCCGCTGAATCCGAACACAGGGTCACGGGGGTCTGCTGGAGCCAATCCCAGCCAACACAGGGCACAAGGCAGGAACCAATCCCGGGCAGGGTGCCAACCAACACATTTCATTTTGTAATAAATAACTGTGCAACATTTTTAGTTACTTTTTTTTGTAAGTAATGGGAAATGTGGCCTTATTTCCCCACACTGGTTGGGAGATGCATGATGATGTTTACCTTTTATGTTTAGTGCATTTTTATGACAAAGAACTCCGAAATGCATGCTTGCCAAGGTTTTTTAGAAATCAGGTTTCTGCCTTAAGCAGGTTGCTCACCATGTCCTGGTTTTGTGTCTGCAAGTGAACACACTCATTGTCCAATATGGCTGGGGAATGACTGGATGAAGCATTAGAACATCCTTCAATGTTCAGCCCACGCAGCTCATTTGCTTATCTGATAGCTAAAGTCCCCAGTATTTCATGCAGCGGTCTTTAGAAAAACAATATGGCTATTTGTGCAATAGTCTTCTTGAACTCACACTTTATATCAATCTCATCTGCACCTATGCAAACACTCACTCCACCAAATTTACACTTTTGTTCACAGCTACCGATTAATGGCTTGTGCTTAATGCTTCCGCCACTCATTTCTCACAGTCACAATGTTCACCATAAACTACACCAACAATTCTAACATATTCTAGAAGAAAACAAATCTGCCAAACTCTTAAGACTTCTACCATCTTATGCTCAATCGATGCAATGTAGGCTGCAAGTTACCAGAAGGTGCTGCTAAATCTTTGTGGTTGTGTGGCCCTCCAAACTTTATTTCATTAATTTCTCAATCCATCCATCCTTCCATCCATCCATCTTCTTTACCCACTTATCCAGGACAGGGCTGCAGTGGTAAGGACTGCTGCCTCATGTCCAGGGTTCAAATCCTGTACCTGGTTGTCGTCCATGTGTAGTCTCTGTTTTCTCCCCATGTCTGACAATGACATGCAGGTTATGTTAACTTGTCAATTCACATTGAGCCTGTGTGAATGGGTGTGTGTGTGTGTGCCGTGTAGAGCACTACCTTACACCCAGTGCTGCTAGGGTAGGCTCTGCTCCCTACGACCCCAAGATGGATTAGTTAGGTTTGAGCTATATTATAATTCTGTGTGAACTTTTGACGTTTATTATTGTTTTCATGAAATCTGGTTGATGATATGAAAGTGCTTGTCTATATATATTGTCGCAGGAGGCTGGGGGCCAGACCCAGCCGGGATGCCTTGAAGGACCGGGAGGCAGTTTATACGGCCCCCGGGCCACAAGGGGGCAACCGCCCTGGATAAGGAGGGCACCACGGGGACCAAGCCAGGAGGCTCAAACCTATAGGGGCCCTTGGCCACCGCCAGGGGGCGCCCCAAGTGTCGTGAATCCCGGGAAACCTACACTTATGCCACACCTGTGAAGGTAGAGGAAGGACCTTCCAGGGATGCCCAGAGTGCTAGGGCCAGGGTGCAAGGGCAGCACTTCCACCACACCAGGAAGTGCTGCCGGAAGAATGTCATCGAGCACCTGGAGCACATCCGGGTGGAAATAAAAGGGGCCGCCTTCCTACAGTCGGGGAGCTAGAGTCGGGAGCAGGACGAAGCTCCCGTGAGGAGAGAAAAAGGCGGCCCATGGAGACTGAGAGAGAAGCCCGTGAGGAGGGTGATTGGTGCTGGGAGCACTGTGGGACTTATTTATAATAATAAACGTGTGCTTTGTGTAAAGTGCTGATGTTAGTCTGATGGTGTTCGGACCCGGCTCACAATATATAGACAACTTCAGGGCTTAAATGGTAATTTCATTCTGAGTCGAGACTTAACACTGCCTTTTAATGTCTTTCTTGTCTTTTTACCTACAGATCAGTAGATCAGCGACGCTAAAAGCAGTAACGTCACTCCCACTTCCTGTCACTTGAACACGCCTCTTCCTCCTAGACTGGCCTAAAAAAGGACAACACTACAAAAGAATGTCAGACTCTGTTTGATCTTGCATCTGGAAAGACGTCTGTTATTTTGAATACTTTGTTGATTTTTCACCACCTTTGTCCATCCAGTTATAGAGGGATGTGCACTCGTCCAGTGCCCCAACCTTTTATCGCTGTTAGTTATCTTATTTTATAATACACATATACATAAAAATGAACACTTGCAAACATAATTGCATACTTACATTCAGTATGTTGCATGCTATTTATGCTTGTGTGTGTGTCTGTGTATGTCTTTGTTGGTGTTTCATTATTGTTACCTGTTCTAAGGAGACGTGATAGTGAGAATTTCATTGTATTGACTACATATGGCAATAAACAATTTGAACTTACACATCTATCAGGGCGGCACGGTGGCAAAGCGGTAGCGCTGCTGCCTCACAGTAAGGAGAGTCCTCCCTGCGTGGAGTTTGCATGTTCTCTCTGTGTCTGCGTGGGTTTCCTCCGGGTGCTCTGGTTTCCTCCCACAGTCCAAAGACATGCAGGTTAGGTGCACTGGCAATCCTAATTTTTCCCTAGTGTGTGCTTGGTGTGTGTGTGTGTGCCCTGCGGTGGGCTGGCGCCTTGCCCGGGGTTTGTTCCTGCCTTGCGTCCTGTGCTGGTTATGATTGGCCCCAGCAGACCCCCCGTGACCCTGTGTTAGGATATAGCGGGTTAGATAACGACTGACTGACTGACTGACTGACATCTATCTATTATGTTGTGTTTAGCCATATATTATATAGTGTCTTAAATATCAGTTAGTTGGTATTTATCTATCTATACTCTTTAGAAACAGCTACCAAAATCTACTCACATATCTGCTCAAATGTATTAATGAGCTTCTTAGAGAAATCTACACAATGTTATCTATCTATTATATTGTGCATCCGGAAAGTATTCACAGCGCATCACTTTTTCCACATTTTGTTATGTTACAGCCTTATTCCAAAATGGATTAAATTCATTTTTTTCCTCAGAATTCTACACACAACACCCCATAAGGACAACGTGAAAAAAGTTTACTTGAGGTTTTTGCAAATTTATTAAAAATAAATTTTACTTTTTATAAATATAAATAAAATGAATACTTTCCAGATGCACTGTATACAGTATCAATCACATTGTGCCTTACACATCTATATTACACATTATTTTATAGCACTTTACATATCTGTTATACAGTACTTATCTATTTATCCATCTATCTATCCCTCGATCCTAACTCTTTATAAACAGCTACCAAGATCTACCCATGCATCTGTTCACATATAATATTTAACAGGGAGTACTTCTGAGAGACAGCTACTGAAAGTGCTCACATGCATACTCATAAAATTCACTTAATCCAGTTCGGTATTGCTGGGAATCAGAGCCTATCCTGGCTACACTGGACACAAGGCAAGAAGCAGACCACCCACTCGTGCCCACAACAACACTCACACAGAAGGCAAACTCAGAATTATCAATGAACATCACATGAAACTCTAGAAGGACGTGAAGTGAAAAATGGACGATATGTAGGCAAAACCATACAGACCTAAGGAGGCCATGCAAGCCTGATAGACCCAGTGATGTGGCATAGCATGGGGTTTAAATTTGGGGTGCCAGATCCATAAGACATCAAATTATGCCAAACAATATACAGTATACAATGTAAACCTGTTCAAAATATCCATAACATATTAGTTTCTGTTTATCTACATATGTAAAAGTGTTAATCACACCTACATAAATCTCTCTCTGCATCTGTATGCGTTTATTTCTCTAATTTTTGTTCTGTAAACCGTTTTAAGGCCACCAGGCATGTGAAGTTCATTAGGTTTCAAGGGGAGACTGGTTGATGACACTGTGCTGTTTCCCTCACAGTTCAGATGGGAGTCAGTCCTCTGTCCATTTTCAAAAGAACAGCATAACATACAGGAAAGGAAAAGAATGTACTGGAAATGAAGCAGTGATGAAGAACACCTGCAAAAACAATTACAGCTCCTAATGAATGTAATTGATTTAATGACTTTTTCATTAACACTGGATTTTCCATCTGGTTTTCAGTGATAGAGGTATTGGTTGTGTGAACGTGAGGCTTTGGCAGACCATCGATCTCCATGGTATCTACTGTATATATCTATCTATCATACAGTGCCATACACATTTATCTACTATATCATATAGTACCTTACATATTTACCTATTTGTCCTACTCACATGTCCATGACCAAGGTGGCGTGACTCCAGATAATGCATGGATAAAGAAATGCATGGATTGTTCAAAAAACAAAGTCAAAATTGCCTTTTGGGTGGTGAAAGTGTGAGGTAATGAAATCACTAAACCCACTAGAAAAAGCAAATGTGGGAGTGAAATGGAAACCATAAGGTGTCTGCGGCCCCCCACTGCTAATCTGATCCAAAGCCATTTCCCATGCATGAGAGCCACCTTGTATGAAGCCGCTGCCAGGATATCAGAGCGGGGCAGTTAAATGACAAGACGAGCACCAGACGAGACAGCGGCCGCAGGGTACAGCTGTAAACCCACCCTGAGAGGGATTTCACACAGCTGCCAGTGCTAGAGGTTATTTAAATCGAGTGCCCCCCGCATCCGTCTCTGATTGACTTCTCCCACCCCAGCGTTAGTCAAATGATCTGCCTTATGTACAGAATTGGGAGTCCCAGCCAGGGCTTGATTCTCTGATGCTTCCTGACAGCTCCCAAAGCAGAATCTCATGAGGTGGAATATTCATACCAGATGTTAGAGGAGATTAAAGGGTCAGCACTCAGTTTGCTGTTTGCTCTGAAACAGATGTTGTAACTCAGATTGCCGAGGAACATAGGTGACCATTAAATCAAATGGCTTTTGTTCTTGAGGTAGATCTGCGCTGGCTGTGACAGGCAAGCTTCTTGCATCTCATTCCTGAAAGGGACGGCTGTCCTGCCTTGTATTTGAAATTTGTCCAAAACCATCAGGTGATTTGGATCAGCGCTGGGTTTGCATAACAAAGATGGCATTGTTAAAAGGAATAAAGCAGATTGCATCCCTTTACACTTCTCTGCTTCTCTCTGCATAAGCAGAAGACTTTGTCTGCTTTGCCATACACTTTTGTAAAATAAGGAGTGATTGATGAATGGCATGGTGGCACAATGGTTAGTGCTGTTGACACAAAGCCTCAGTGACCTGGGTTTGAGTCCAGCCATGTCTCTATCTATGTGGAGTGTCTTGTTCTCCTGGTATCTGTGTGGATTTTCTCCTGGTGCTCCCACGTCACTGACCTATACAGATCGGGCCTTAAGTAAGTGTAGGGATGTGCTGGAGTGATCCTTGGTTAATAAAACTCTACTGACTTGGGATGGACAAATGCTCCAGTCCACGGTTTGGCTCCCCCTTCCAATCCATGGCATACTAAAAATTCACTACCTTTTTTAAAGTTCCTTAAACTCCACCAGCTCTGCAGTGATAAGGCTGACTTCTGTAATGAAGCACTGAGAGACGATACCCTTCCCACATTGTGGACAGAGCCTTTATTCAAGCCAGGAGCAGACCTCATAAGAGGGGCCATATGTCATCAAACACAATCTCCCCATTATGCAGACTGATCATTCCACATGAATATTTTTTCCTAAAACATCCCTTGATCTCCTTCCATCGAGCACCAAACCTACACAAACTTCTCATCCACAGCTCACTTCACACTGGAAAGCCACATTTCACACCAGGCACTTTAAACTGTATTTGGAGCCACTGTGTCACTTGCAAATATGTCACCAACAATACCCTATACTTGGTCCCTCTTGGAAATTACATTTTAATCAACAGGCCTCTTGGAAGTTCAAAAATCGTATTTACTTCATTTCTCGTGGGATTTCTTGTAGTGGTCTACATGAGTGAAACAGGGAGGCAGCTAGCAGATTGTTTAAAGGAGCACATTTGAGTCATTGAAATCAAAGATCTTACAATGCCTATGGTAGACCATGTCACATCCCTTGATCACAGCCACATTGATCTCTCTGTCAGTGTTCTGTCACAGGGCTTCAAATACTCTTTTCAAAGAAAATCAGAAGATGCTACACTCATTCTCACCCACCCAAATCCCCAAGGACATGTTTGTTCAGTTAACTCAGTAAAACTGGTCAAATATATCCTGTTTGGTGCCCTGTCCAGGTTTGGTTCCTGTCTTGCATTTGATGCTGCTAGGACATGTTCCAGGTCCACAAGACCCTGAATTGGATTAGGTGGGTTTGTGAATGTTATGTTTTGTTTTGTTAATTTTAGAAACTGACGTTTTGGGTATCTAGTGTTATAACAAAAATATTATACATTTGATCTTACAATATAAACATATATAAATGCCTCTGTCTGCCTAATTTTAACATTTCCAGTCAATATGTATGTACTTCATCCATCCATTTTCCAACCCGCTGAATCCAAACACAGGGTCACGGGGGTCTGCTGGAGCCAATCCCAGCCAACACAGGGCACAAGGCAGGGAACCCATCCTGGGCAGGGTGCCAACCCACCGCAGATGTACGTACTTACTTTCAGGATTTTTATCTACTAGAAAACAAAATGAAAATCACTATACAGAACAAAAATCTGGAACTGGGATAAAGCGCACATGCACTCCAGACTTCAGGCTGCATGCTCAAACACCAGGTAATGGCCACTTCCTTACAAGCAAATTTCAATCTTTGGTTACTGATTTACGACCTAACGGCAGTGGTTATGTTCTGATGGCTTCCTCCAGCCATTTGTCTCTATTAAAGTGTCTGCCAGAAATGAAAAGATGGTTTGTCTTTACAATTCTCAGGAGGCCAATAACTAATATTAGTTGTCTTTAAAGTGGATTATCTTCCCAGGAGCTCGTTTTACAACCTGACTGCCATGACAAGCTCTGCATTCACTGATTCTGCTTTCATTCCACTTCATAATTAATCCACAAAGATCTTCTTAGAAAGATGATAGACCTCAGTCATCAGTTAACTACAGCCCTTCAGGTAAATGACAGTAGACTAAGAGCCCGGTGGCCTCCTTGTGTGTGCTACCCCAGCTGCTGTTTCTTATATAACTAGTTAGGTTAAAGACTACCACTTTATGAGCACCAGTAATTCAAAAGAGATTCATGGGGAGCTGGAGAACATCTCAGCAGCAAGGCAACCCTGGACAGAATGCCACCTCAGAAAAGAGCACACTAACACACACAAAAAGAAAGCGAGAAAGCATTTTTGAGTAAAAAAAGAGCAATACTTGAGTAAGCTTGGGTGATACATCTACGTTACTTGAGTGTAAAAATTTCTGTCTACTTTGACTTTTACTTCACCACTTTTTAGAACTCAAATGGCTACTTGTACTCCAATATACTGCATTTTGTTGCAAAACTAAACAAGAAAACAAAAGGACAATGCAAATCTGCTCAATTTTTACTTAGTCATTACCTAAAGTGCTGGCTTCCTATGTTTTAGGAACAATTGCTTTAGGAAAATTCTAGAAGAAAGAGGGATACTTTTGTAATGTACGCCACAAACGTGAACACCCGATCATCTATGCCAGCATTTCTCAACCTTTAAGTATTTGCAAGCCGAGTTTTCATAACAGTTTTAATCGCACCCCCCCCTAATGTTTTTTTTGAAAGGAGCCCACTAACACCAATTTGTTCTTTTTTAATTAATGATATATCATAGATGCATATTTTATTATGGGCGGCACGGTGGCGCAGTGGGTAGCGCTGCTGCCTCGCAGTTGGGAGACCTGGGGACCTGGGTTTGCTTCCCGGGTCCTCCCTGTGTGGAGTCTGCATGTTCTCCCCGTGTCTGCGTGGGTTTCCTCCCACAGTCCAAAGACATGCTGGTTAGGTGGATTGGCGATTCTAGATATGGCCCTAGTGTGTGCTTGGTGTGTTGGTGTGTGTCCTGCGGTGGGTTGGCACCCTGTCCGGGATTGGTTCCTGTCTTGTGCCCTGTGTTGGCTGGGATTGGCTCCAGCAGACCCCCGTGACCCTGTGTTCGGATTCAGTGGGTTGGAAAATGGATGGATATTATATTATACCTACTTAACTTTTATTGACATTTATCTAACTCTATATTTATTTTTCTAGTATCAGAGTGTAGTTTAAGTTAATTTGTTTTGGTTTCAATAGATGTATTTTTCATATTTTCGATTCTTGTTTTCTTTTTTTCACATCTTCATGCCCCCCCTTTTTGTTACTTCGCACCCCCCTAGGGGGGCCCGCCCCACAGTTTGAGAAGCACTGATCTATGCAGTTGTTCCAAGTTCACTTCACAGCAGTCTGACAAACAGGGTGGGCCTGGATGTTTAGAGTGGGCCCCTAGGGGTTCATGATGTGCAATCCCAGTTTCAGTCATTCTCAGAGCTAATGCTGAGTTAAGACACTGTCCTCACTGCAGCCTCCAAATGAGGTAGGGCTGGATATTAGGGGCTGGGATGGACATTAGTGACATGCAGTTCCAGTTACACTTATTTCCACAGTTGATACCACTACATTCAGACACTGTCCTCACTGTAGCCTCCGAACAGGTCAGGGCTGGATGGGTATAACTAGATGTTGGAGACATGCGCCTCCAGATACTGTGCAGATGGCAGCCTGCCAAACAAGGCAACTCTGCTGCAGGCTGTAGTGAGGTACAGTTGTACGTTCACGTGGTATGGTTCACTCACCTTGGCATTGGTGCTGCTTTCAAGTCTTCACACATTATTCTGGGCATCACAACTCTAAACAGATTGTGAACCAGTTTGAAAAGCCAAAGAAAAAGAGTCCAAGTCCAAGTAAAGCACTTTACTAAACGTTGTTTAATGAAGGGAAATGCCTTATTTGGGTTTATTTCGATGGTTAATGTTATTAAACTAATTCTGTTCATCTTCATGTAATTAAGTGTTATTTGAACAGAAATTGGGGCCAGGGAAAGATTAAAAATGCTTTTCTATTTAAATCAATAGCAACTTGCTCTTTGATTTACATAAATTCACTCCACAATGAGGTTTTCAGGAATAAATGAGCTCCTTCTTAAAACTGGTGGAAGCATGCATGTCTCTCCTATTCTAATAGATGCTGCACTGCAATGTTGATTACTTATGACTGTCTTGGATGGGCGGCACAGTGAGTATAATATACCGGGGTGGGCAAAAAGAAGTTTACAGTTGTGAGTACGCAAGGCCAGCAATTTGATCACTTACGAGATTGTACCTAAGCGCAAGGCACCATTGTGACATTCTTTTGAATTAATAAAGTTAATAAAGCTATTGAGCTAATAAAGCTATTGTAATAATCATAACCTGCATGTTTTAAATCTACTTTTGCCCACCCCTGTATACAGTGCTAAGGTAAATGCTGTCTATCACGTGATTACTCATGAACCACTATACAGTAATCCCTCACTTATCGCGGGAGAAAAGTTCCAAGGCCGACCGCGATAACTGAATTTCCGCGAAGTAGGGACACCATATTTATTTAATTATTTAACGTGTATTTGGACGTTTTTAAACCCTCCCTGTATTGTTTACAACCCACACTTTACTCTATTAATAACAGGGACAACTGCTAAGCAATATGAAATCGGTAGATAAGTTTACACTTACTGTATAGCGAAGTACACGTAGCTATATATGACGTGATGAATATGCTGCGCAGTAAAAATGATGACGATTGAAGGTGATAATCCCCTGAATGCAGTAGCAAGAGCACGTTAATGTTGAATGAGTGAGATGAGACTTCCTGGTTAATGCAGCACTCCGTCGCTGAGCCAATCAGCAGCACACAGGAACTTAACTGCATGCTCTCATTGGGTAGCTTCTCAGCCATCCGCCAATAGCATCTCTTGTATGAAATCAACTGGGTAAACCAACTGAGGAAGCAAATACCAGAAGTAAAAAGACGCATTGTCTGCAGAAACCCGGGAAGCAGCGAAAAATCCGCGTTATATATTTAGATATGCTTACATATAAAATCCACGAAGTCGTGAATCCGCGAAAAGTGAACCGCGAAGTAGCAAGGGATTACTGTAGCTAGAACCTTTATCTTGGTCTTAATCAAATGCTTATGACCTACTCTGGTCTTGAAATTCAACAAATTTTAGATAACGGTGACCTTCTCTGAGTGAACTGTGCTCCTGTGTTTAATATGGTGAAGTGATCAACAGACCCAGTAACACAGAAGAAAAAAAAAAAGAACAGCAGCTACATCTTCCAAGTGTCCAGAAAATTGCCCATGCCCAATATGTCACAAGCAACAGCTTAACAGGAAGAAACACAAAGAAGAGCAGTAACCTCTGCAGAGCTTCCAGCACATCACAGAAGGCAATTAAGTGAAGAACAAGGAAGAATAAGTAGACAGGACACGGAAGAACACAGACAAGCAATCATTAATAGAGCCTAATATGTTCTGGAAATTCCAAAAATTTTAGGCCACTGCAACATGTTGGCCAATTTACTGCTCGCCAGGAAAGTTTATTATATAAAAAAGCATGGTCTCTGCAATCCCATCTATCAATAATCCCCCAGGACATGGCACATACAGTACATGTTCAGGATTCATAAGTAGAGGCATTTTGCTTATTGCTCATTGAAAATCAAATTTTACTAAATGTGGACCAAATGACATTGCTGAAATAAGAACAGTGCGATAAAACGAGACTCCAGAAGTAATGCATTTTATTTTAGGACTATGGATCCTTGTGTTTCACTACTCTTTTATTAACAGAAGGAATTCAAACTTTAATAATGGAACTCTATTGCAAGTTGGTGTCATGTCTAAACAGATCTACCTCTATAATGGTGCGACTCAAACCACCTACACCTGAACACCAGCAAAAGCAAGGAGCTGGTGGTGGATTTTAGGAGGACCAGACCCCTCATGGACCCCGTGATCATCAGAGGTGACTGTGTGTAGAGGGTGCAGACCTATAAATACCTGGGAGTGCAGATGGATGATAAATTGGACTGGACTGCCAATATTGATGCTCTGTGTAAGAAAGGACAGAGCTGACTATACTTCCTTAGAAGGCTGGCGTCCTTCAACATCTGCAATAAGATGCTGCAGATGTTCTATCAGACGGTTGTGGCGAGTGCCCTCTTCTACGCGGTGGTGTGCTGGGGAGGCAGCATTAAGAAGAAGGACGCCTCACGCCTGGACAAACTGGTGAGGAAGGCAGGCTCTATTGTAGGCATGGAGCTGGACAGCTTGACATCTGTGGCAGAGCGACGGGCGCTCAGCAGGCTCCTGTCAATCATGGAGAATCCACTGCATCCACTAAATAGTATCATCTCCAGCCAGAGAAGCAGCTTCAGCAACAGACTGCTGTCACTGTCCTGCTCCACTGAAAGACTGAGGAGATCGTTCCTCCCCCAAACTATGCGACTCTTCAATTCCACCCGGGGGGGGGTAAATGTTAACATTATTCAAAGTTATTGTCTGTTATACCTACATTTTTATCACTCTTTACTTTGTGTTTATCAGTATGCTGCTGCTGGAGTATGTGAATTTCCCCTTGGGATTAATAAAGTATCTATCTATCTATCTATCATCTATCTATAATGACAAGTGTTTTTCACACTAATAATTTTATTAAGTAGTCTAAAACAGATGAGGTCAGTAAGAAGAGGCCAATATTGTTTGACAGATCTCGTGGAGTGTAATAACATCCAAAGTCTCAGTAGACAGTGCAGCATCAGTTCTTAAGATTCTTTGTATGTTTGTTATTGAATAAAGCGGTTTAGAAAATATGCAGGCTTCACCTTAGGGAACAAACCTGAGACAATTTACACATAATGGACTCACAATTCAAATCGGCATGGATGTCACTTGTTGGCGGGTCACAACATTTGTGTCTTAGCAGAGGAAACAACTGAACATCATTTGAAATGCAAAATGTATACGAAACAGTGAAAGAAATAAATTTCAAGATAAATGAGCGACAGAAACAAAGCACATGACTCCAAGGCTGGTCAGACATACAGTATGCAGGGTTTGACGTTCTACCATTCAGCTCTACTTGTGGTTGGCACATTCAGTCACCTATGGATGGTATGCATGGAAAAAAGCTCAGTAATGAGAATGATGACTAGGAGATGGGTGGACTGGACAGTACTCACCAGCAGCCTTCATCCTATGTTCTTGAGTGTGCAAAAAAGGAAAAAACAAACAGGAGAGAGAAAGAGAAATGAAGGTTAGCAAAGCAGCAGAATCAGTGACTGGCAGGTATACAGTTGGGGCATTCCTGTGTAGCATTTCACTAATGCTCAGCCCAGATCTGACATTCTGCATTGATTTTTGAATCCCAAAGGAGAAAAGAAATCACAATAAAATGAAGAAAAGAGGTGAAACTTGATGCACTAGCCAGTGACAGAGCAAGACATAAAGCGTACAATTAAATAAATACAGAATGACAATTTGACATAGATTTTGAAGTTAAACTGACCTATTTTGAGAAATTGTCCAGTAATACTCACTCCCTGAAGAGCAAGAGCAGATATTATTAAATTAAAAGCAGGGCTGAAAGGGTTAAAAGAGAGCATTACTGGAAAGAAGAGAAGAAATAAGAAACAAGGGTATACTTTATAGGAAAACTAGTACATGAATAAGGAATACGACTCCTTGTGCCCAGCACACTACCATAGATGTGCACAGTGCAGGATCAGGCAACCCCTGGGGGATCATTAAAAATAGAAGTTTCTACCTGCCCATGTCACAATTTAAAATGGACAGATTTCCTATTTAGACTTGCTACCAGGATGGGATGGGCTTTCTTGTGACCCAGAATTAAATGGACAAGGGGCAGCACATTGGCACCGTAGGCCATGCCACTGCCTAACAGCTTTAGTATCCCAGTCAGAGTTTGGGTGTTTTGTGTGGAGTTTGCGTGGTTTCCTTTCCAGGATTCTGGTTTCCTTCCAAAGTCCACTGCACCAGCCTATCATGTGTGTGTGGATGTCACCTCCTGCCTTGCTCCTGATGTTGCTTGGACAGATTCTGACTGCTCAGCTCTATACTGGAAAAGGACAGCAGGGAGAAGTTTGAAAGGATAACAACAGCTTAAGGAGCCTTTAAGCGATCATCAGACAGCACCTAAAGTGCTTGCATGGTTTCACACATAACATTCAGAAAAAAAAATTAAAGTCACCCCCTACCAGTTAAAATTTAACAAGGAAATTCATTAAAATAATTGCATGTTGAAGAAAAGGAAATTTGAAAAGCTCTACGGCTTTTAATCTGTAATCCTTTAACTTGAATCTAACCAATGGAAAAGTAAAACATTTTCAAGAATAGGAAAAGTCCTGCAAAAACCGTCCATAGACACCAGATGACAGTAAGTAAAGAAACTGTATAATAGATTTAGAGAGGTGACGATCATAGGAGAAAGCAACAAAATAGTCCATTCAGGAGGTCCTGTTTTCTACTGCAAGATATATACAATAAAACCTAAGACTTTGCCAATGTCCTGAAAATAAAGACGTGCCATTTGTGTGACTACACAGCTCCAACGTGGACCGTCAACCTGCTTAAGGAGTTCTAGAGCACAAGTCACAGTCCAGCTGCTGGCCGTTTGTCAGACTCTTCTGTTCCAGTATGTCTACAGTATCTCAAGCTACTGAACAGAAATGTCCAATTATGGTCTCATTTTCTAGTTTATGCCTTTTTAAACACTTTGCATAACCTTCTCCAGAAGGTGACACATCTGTTGGCTTTGACTAACAGAGAATGTCATTTGGTCAATAACAGCAAAGCCGTTCAACCCTGCTCATTCTAGCACACTGTCCAGCCCCAGTGTCGCTGAGAGGTGGTCTCCACTGGCCCTCTTCTGCCTTTTTTTCCTGCCCCTCATCCTTTACTGTACTAGACAGACTACATGTTTAAGAAGGCACATTTTAAAACTTTAGTATATTGGTGGCTGGGCATTATGTGCCAGCTCAATAGTCCTTTTTTTCTTTTTCAGCTGAGAAGTCAGACTGGCATAGGTTCAAACCCAGTGAAGACTACCATAGCCTGGCAAGCTTGACAAGACTGTCTGGGTGGTACTGGGGTGGTAAATATTATTCTAGCAGTGATATCACACAGTTTGAAGGGCTGATGTTGTGGTGCTGGAATCCCAGACAGTTTGCCCTGATAAGAGGGCTCCATGGGTCACGTCACCACCACCAGCACAACAAAAGCCCAACTGTTTAAAACAAGATGCCAAGCCACAGCTCTGTTCACATGGGCTAATCTTTAATCTACAAAAACCCCTCAATGCAAGGACACTGCTGATGGCCCCTTCCGTGTCATTGACATGACTGAATTTACATGATGACTAAAACACATACTTCATCAAGCTGAGGGCAAAGATTAAAAAAATTGAAGTGAATGGCCACCAGAAGAACTTGAAGACAAGAAAGGCACAGTTTGCTAAACAATGGTGCAAAAGTGAGGGAAATGAGCTGGCACACACACACTGGTACTCATCAGTTATGACTGCACAATGCACAAACAGTGACCCGGGTTATGTGGCATAAGCCTGGCACCATAGTTGCAGATGCACACCAGAGACACAACGGTTAGCAGCACAAATCATTCCATGTAAGTATCACCGTTCCCGTTATAAAGCACTTTACAGAGACACTGCTCAGTATACTGTACATTAGTTAGTATAGCCTCTACAATTCCCCTGTACATCACTCAATAGAGGCACCACAGTTCCCAGTATACATTAGTTGGTATAGCCTCTACAATTCCCCTGTACATCACTCAATAGAGGCACCACTGTTCCCAGTATGCATTAGTTAGTATAGCCTCTTCAATTCCCCTGTACATCACTCAATAGAGGCACCACTGTTCCCAGTATGCATTAGTTAGTATAGCCTCTTCAATTCCCCTGTACATCACTCAATAGAGGCACCACAGTTCCCAGTATACATTAGTTGGTATAGCCTCTACAATTCCCCTGTACATCACTCAATAGAGGCACCACAGTTCCCAGTATACATTAGTTGGTATAGCCTCTACAATTCCCCTGTACATCACTCAATAGAGGCACCACAGTTCCCAGTATACATTAGTTGGTATAGCCTCTACAATTCCCCTGTACATCACTCAATAGAGGCACCACAGTTCCCAGTATACATTAGTTGGTATAGCCTCTACAATTCCCCTGTACATCACTCAATAGAGGCACCACAGTTCCCAGTATACATTAGTTGGTATAGCCTCTACAATTCCCCTGTACATCACTCAATAGAGGCACCACAGTTCCCAGTATACATTAGTTAGTATAGCCTCTACAATTCCCCTGTACATCACTCAATAGAGGCACCACAGTTCCCAGTATACATTAGTTAGTATAGCCTCTACAATTCCCCTGTACATCACTCAATAGAGGCACCACAGTTCCCAGTATACATTAGTTGGTATAGCCTCTACAATTCCCCTGTACATCACTCAATAGAGGCACCACAGTTCCCAGTATACATTAGTTGGTATAGCCTCTTCAATTCCCCTGTACATCACTCAATAGAGGCACCACAGTTCCCAGTATACATTAGTTGGTATAGCCTCTACAATTCCCCTGTACATCACTCAATAGAGGCACCACAGTTCCCAGTATACATTAGTTGGTATAGCCTCTACAATTCCCCTGTACATCACTCAATAGAGGCACCACAGTTCCCAGTATACATTAGTTGGTATAGCCTCTACAATTCCCCTGTACATCACTCAATAGAGGCACCACAGTTCCCAGTATACATTAGTTGGTATAGCCTCTACAATTCCCCTGTACATCACTCAATAGAGGCACCACAGTTCCCAGTATACATTAGTTGGTATAGCCTCTACAATTCCCCTGTACATCACTCAATAGAGGCACCACAGTTCCCAGTATACATTAGTTGGTATAGCCTCTACAATTCCCCTGTACATCACTCAATAGAGGCACCACAGTTCCCAGTATACATTAGTTAGTATAGCCTCTACAATTCCCCTGTACATCACTCAATAGAGGCACCACAGTTCCCAGTATACATTAGTTAGTATAGCCTCTACCATTCCCCTGTACATCACTCAATAGAGGCACCACAGTTCCCAGTATACATTAGTTAGTATAGCCTCTACAATTCCCCTGTACATCACTCAATAGAGGCACCACAGTTCCCAGTATACATTAGTTGGTATAGCCTCTACAATTCCCCTGTACATCACTCAATAGAGGCACCACAGTTCCCAGTATACATTAGTTGGTATAGCCTCTACAATTCCCCTGTACATCACTCAATAGAGGCACCACAGTTCCCAGTATACATTAGTTAGTATAGCCTCTACAATTCCCCTGTACATCACTCAATAGAGGCACCACAGTTCCCAGTATACATTAGTTGGTATAGCCTCTACAATTCCCCTGTACATCACTCAATAGAGGCACCACAGTTCCCAGTATACATTAGTTGGTATAGCCTCTACAATTCCTACTATCTATCACTGTATATGAATCACTCCATACAGGTACCACAGTTTCCTGAACACATAACTCTACAGCGGCAACGTAATTCTCAGGATACACCAGTCTATACCACAGGCAGAATACTGGTGATCTAAAAACAGTAAGACACACGTGTGTGAAACCTTGGCACTCGACATATGTGCTTTCAAGACTCTGCCACCCAACTCTGTCCAGCCCTGTGAACTCACAATCGAATGGGACAGGCAGAGCACTGCAGGTCATCATAAACTTATGTAATTTAAGGATCTATCAGTCTATGTTTAAACCTACCTAATCCAATTCAGGATTACTGAGGAGATGCAGCCTATCCTGGTCACATTAGACTCAAGGTAGGAAACCACCCTGGTCTGGGCGCAGAGCCCACTCGTGCACAACGCTCTGGGGTAAGATCCTTATACTCACTAATTGTGGTGCAGGAGAGTGAAGATGTGTTAAGTGTTGATTAGCATATGCAAGGAAGAATTTTACAATCAGGACCCTACAGACCCTATAAACATGAAGCCAGTTTGGAATAAGTACGTGGGAGACCCAAACGCAGGGAAAAAACACACTCTCCACACATGCAGTGCCCAGATTTGGGGCCATGAGTCACGAGGCAGCAGTCCAAACCAGAGTGCCACCCTCCATATACAATAAAGGATCAGTGTGAATGAGTGTGTGTGGGTCTCTGCAGGTACACCTTGTGATGGACTTGTATCCCGTCTAGGCCTGGCTCCCAAAGTTTCCAAGATGGGAGGAAGTAAGTATGAGAAAAGAGGGGTAGACCACCAATACCTAAGTGAGTCAGTGAACATGTGCCCCACCTGGAGGCCAGACTCTGCTAGAACAGGCTCCAGCCCCAATAACTTGAAATGGACAAAAAGGGCACACAAAATTGATGTTAACTAAAATGAAACAGAGCACACAGTTTCCCAGTCTGGCTATGACTATCAAACATCAATCAATCTTTGTTTTATATATTGTTTTATAATAAGCGCAATGGCAAAAGACTGCAATAATACCACACATGCATCAGATGAATCTGACATCGTTTTAAAAAGGCAGTCTGAGGCTCATCTTCTGTGAGATGGCATGAGGTAGGGGGCTTGTTAATGGCTCTAGGAAATGAAGTCGGGGCGTGTGGCATCCTTCCACTGTCATCAGCTAATCAAAGCTGCCGTGGTACATGCCGTAATTGGATGGTCCGAGAAGAAAGGACGGGTTAATTAGAAGGACAACTCCCCCTTCTCGGAACTTAATTGAACACAATGTCCCGGCTGCCACCCTTAATATAGAAACTCCCGTGCAGAGTGGTTAAGTGGTTCCGCAGAGCGCTCTGACATCATCCATCAAGGAAATAAAACTGTCAGGAAGGAGACAGGCAAAGTGGAAAGCAAGAAAGGCCACTCTGTATGCAGAGAACGGCTGACATTCAGCAAGAAGACACTAGGGGTCTAGAGCACAGCCCTGAAGATGGAGCTAATTGGCTATCAGACTGGCGGTCTCCTTTCCTGCCTATGAACATGCAACCAGAGGTGAGCAAAATGATGAGGAAATGTGGTCAAGGTTAAGTGGCGTGTTCAGGATGGTGCGCTGAATATGCCACAGTCCCTTGCCTCTGATGCAAGTCACTACTTTATGACTCCTGCCATTCATTCTTTCAGTTTGAGATGCTGAATATATAAAGCGGTATGGGACAAAGGAGAAACTGCCCAGTCTGTCATTGAGTTCCCAAGGGCATTGCCACCTTCAGATAGCCAAATAGTCAAACCAGCAGTGAGCAGCTTACACAGTCACATGGTGACATAATGACAGGGTATGCCGGTAATGACTGCCCACTCCGAAGGCCACGCTTTGGTTCAGTTTTGCTCCTGCGTATTTCACTTTGCTTTCTCCTTCATTTCACTTTTTTTAGTTTCTTTAGCCTGAAGACTTTTCAAAGATTGGTCAAGGTGGCACCCTGGCGGCCTCAATGACAAATTGGCAAACAATGTCTGAGTGGTGGCTGGCAAAGGAAGCATTCCTTCTGTGGTTTAACACTATCCAGAGGATGTTGCCCACCTTGAGAGTCTAGTACTTATGGTGGGGTTTTCAACTACTCATTACCAGAGGGAGCTCTGCCTGTAAGACATTCTCAACGGCAGAAGGGTGCGCCCTTTGTTGGAGTTTCAGTTGGTTCCAGTCAGATTGAGCTTGCCCCAGCAGAATCTCAGTGAGAAAAAAATACTTGTTTTTGGAGCCTGAGAAATTTTATTTCTACTTAGAACCGCTGGTCTCTTGCCCTTTGACCCCGCATTGTTCTCACAACACCTTTGCTCAGGTGGACACTTGTGCAGTTTCTTTCAGTTTCTTCTTGTTGTTTGAAGGTTGAAATCTTTAAATAACGCACTGGTTGATTTTACTGGGTCTGTGAACTTGTATACAGTATCTCACTATTTTGGAGTAGTCAACATTACTGTCATCTATCACCTCAATTACTCATTTAAAAGCACGATTTATCAGTTTGCTCATTGAAGAAAAACTGGAAATGTATGAATATCCATTTGCTTTCAGAGCTAATATATCTTAAGAACTGTCTTTTTTCAGTTGTACTGAACTGACAATATGTTGAGAGAAAATCACACAAAATGAACATCTATGTCATTATTATTCCGGAATTTTAGCATCACTGGTGCTGGTACAGTAATGCACTGTGTGTGCAGTGTCTCTCCCTTGTTTCCAGACAAGGACACTTCTTTCCTCAAATACTCTCCAACATAACTGCTGCCACCCTGATCTCTCATACAACTCCAACAATCTTTTTTGCTGCATCCACTGCCTGCAATTTCGCTCTACTGCCTCCACCTCAAACTGCTGACTGCTTTAGTCACAGGCAACACCATCTTTACCCAACTTCAAGAGCTGATGCAAGCCAGGTTCCTCCACTGCAAATGCTTTTAAGCAGAGGTGTGGGTATTATAAGATTTGCTCTGCAAGCCCGATGGTCTCTTTCTCCTTCTCCCTCTCTTTGCACATGCACACAGACACACACACACATACACAAACATACACCATCTTTGAATGGTTCCCCAATAGGACTCTGCCTCTTCCAACATCATCTCTCTCTCCATTCCACCTCCAGGTCTGTGTGGTCCCACCAAAATTTTCAATCCAAAGCTCCCACTGATTTCAGAGTAAGTCACCACTGCAGATACCTTCTAATAACTCCATTTATTACAGGCTGGCAGAGTTCCTCCACAAAGATTTTCAGTGCCATTTATTATGATGAGTTCCATTTTAGAAACGTTTCATTGACATTTGTTATGGTCTTTCTCTCAGTCTCAGTCACACACTAAATTAATGTACCATATTTTATTATTTTTGTTGTTTTTGAAGTATTTTTTGTGTGTTTTCTGTTAGGTCTATTATGAAGTGCTGTCTTTTCAAATTTGCCTCCATTCCCTGTGTTTTGTGGCTGGGGCTGCAGGAGACGGGGCCACCTTGACATCACCACTCCTGAGCCCTCTCTCTGGCTATTTACGGCGTAAACTCAGATCAACAAATCATTGAGTTAGTTGGCGTTCTGTGAGAATTGCTATTTTTCTTTGGATTTTTTGTTTTTCTTGCTTCTGTTGTAGGATTATGATTACAGATTGGTTACTGAGACTTGTTTGCAGTAGGATTGCTTATCTTTGCTCTTTTGAGCTTTTCCTATTTCTTGGTTTGGCCTTTTTGTCCACAACCATGGGGATTTATGGTCATCCTCCATCTTGTGGGGATTTTGATATATTTTTTATATATGTCTGGGTCCTACTAGGCCACAAGCCTGCAGCTAACATTTGTGAGAAAGATTGCATTTGGGCTGAGTTTCCTTATTGTTGCCCTGCCTTTATAGTCCTTTTAGGAGACCCCACACCCATTTTGCTAAGTTTGAGACTCCTCCTCATTAAGGCAATTGGCAGAGTCCCTCTGTGAGTATACAGTATATAATTGATAGTTGGCAAGGGTGGCTGACCCTCAGGAGTTTTTTGTGGCAGACTTAATCTTACATTTTTCACTGTTAGATGGTAAAGACAACCTTCTTGGAAATTTTCAGTGGTTGCTGGCAAAGACAGCTTGACTTTACAGATGCTTCATAGGTAGTTGGCAGAGAAGTGTGTCAAGAAATGCTACTGGGACTCATTCACACCTACGGTAAAACACCTTTAAGATACTCTGACTGCTCTTTTAAGTTCTTTCTTCTTTTTTGTAGTTCTTGTCTGTGTTTGAAGGGATTGTTCAGGTTTGTTGTAATATCATGTTCCTGAACTTCTGTAAAAAGCCAAATTTCCTTCTTGGGGCAAATAAAGTGCTATTTATCCATCTAGCTAACCTGCTAGACAGTTCTCAGCTGAAACAACAATTTGTCCTTTAATAATTCCCATTAGCCAGTGGAAAACCTTTCAGTGATAATTGGTACAACTAGTGACTCCTGTAGATTTTTTTCAGGAATGCCAATTGCCAGTATATCAATGAATATTCATTAAAAATTAGTTGGCAAAGACAGCTCCCCTCTGGAGATTTTCTGTGGCACTTGGCAGAGTTCATCCTTAAAGATTTTTCCTCGATAGTTGGCAAAGGCATCTCTTTTTGATTGGCTCTCCCACTTCTGAGGATTCTCAATGGCACTTAATAGGATGGGCAACTCGAGGCCAGTTGGCAGAAACTTCATCTATGATGATTTTGTTATTGGTACTCGACAGAAGTAACTCCCCACTGGCATGGAGTTCAAAATTTAAGACATGTTATTGGCAGCTGACAGAGATTCTTAACCCTTTGGATGTTTTCCAGTGACAGCTGGCAGTGAGATGCCCCCAGCGATATGCAGTGGTCAATGCCAGGAGGAATTTTAGCAATTTACATATAAATACATGGCGGGGGAGAGGGCCCTTGGCAGTTGGCACAGAGGATCTCTATAAAGATTTTTCACAGGCAGATGACAAAGAGAGTTCCACCTTCTCATTTGCTGGATGAGCTCCTTTGTGACTCAAATGAAAGCTTCCGGACCAACAAGGCTGATACACACAGCAGTAGTGTACACCTGTAAGGAGACACTGGTGGGCCGCTGCTAAGCTTGGAGTCAGTCAAATTAGTGTTGCCAAGGGATCAACTGGCATGAGGATGAGTGCACAGAGAAAGGAGAAAGAACTGTGCAGCCACTTGTCCCTGAGAGACAGGACTTTAGCCATTCTTTAGGTCAGCTCCTGTGACTGTAGGTTTGCTGTTGCTCCTACTCTTTAGAGTGTCTTTATTGTCATGTGTATAGAGTACGTTAATCAACATGCAATACATTGCCACTCTTTTGCGCCCTAGTAAGTACACCTGCCTTTCCTTGAAAGTTCCTGACCTGGAAAATCTCAGCACACATTTGTCATAACCTAGCAGCCACAAATAATGTTTTGCACCCACTTGTCTCCAATAGCCCATACTGTTCTGTGTTGTTATTTTTAAAATAAAACTCTTTTTCACAAATTTGCCTTACCTGCAATGGCATTATTTGGGCTAGGGCTGCATAAAAGTGCCCATTTCAGTACAAAGTTGATAAGTAAGGAAAAATAAAGGAAACAATTGGTGTCTCATTGAAATCTCAATAGGAATGAACATGGCAGCCTCAATGCATTAAAACCAAAAAATACAGCAACAAACTCACTTAATCCAGTTCAGGGGCCTGGGTGTTTTGAAACCACAAGGATGGTGATGAAGATCCAAGATAAAAAAAGGGTTCACAAGGACACAGCAATGGGACATCAAAGTTGAAACAGGCAAAGTCAAAATCAGTTGAGAAATCAACAAAAGTTAAAGAAACGCAGCAAACAATCCTGACTTCCTAAATCAGTGTTTTTCTGTGGATAGTGCTTTTGTTATTGAAACCCAGAAACTTGGATGAGGACGATCGTGAAAAGTAATAGCCTGATGACATCTAATTGAGGAAAAAGCAAAGGCTTCATTGCTGTCTTAAGCTATTTTTGAATGGGATTAGTTCTACAATAGGCGGTGGTGTAAAGTAACTTTTACCAAAGGATTTCTGTAATTTTAGTCGCGTCCAAATCAGGTGGGTGCGGCAATGCGTTGTATTAGCGCATGCTCCCAACCTCTCCTCTCCTCAAATCCCTCATGTCATTAACTTTTCTCGGACTGTGCATTCACATCTCAGTAAAAATTACAGAGACTTTCAGCTTCTCTATAAAAAATAACCCAGGTTCAAATAATCTCGTTAGAATTGACATGTCAGTAAAATTTCAACATTTGATTGATCCAAATGAGATTAAAGTTACAGAGGTCCTCCAGTAATAATTACTTTAACCAGTGCCTGAAATGAAAAAAAAAAAGAACTGACGGTGTACTCCTTGTTGTGCACCCCAATTAATTTCAAACAAAGCCAAAAAGGAACCTAACAGGCACACGAAGGTGCAAGCAAACAGCACAAGCAATGGCCTCTTACCGCCCTCTAATGGCATTTCCAGGTAATTACAGGTCTGGAGTCATTCCTGAAATTTATTATATTTATCTAAAATAAAAAACACAGTAAAACACTGAGAACATGTGGAATATTATCAGAACGTGGAGACTTGTTAACACAACAGAAGTTGCAAGAACAAGCTTCCCTCAGTGGAGCCCGTGTCGCTGCTGTATAACAGCTACTACGTATGGCCTTGAAAAGGCATGAGTAGCCAGCGGATGTCACGAAATAGGTTACACTTTTAGAAAAGAGGATAAACGAATTTACTTTATTTGCATACTTTTATTAGGAATTATTGTTATGGTATTATTATAATTACTTGTTAATTGTCTTGAAATTAGAACAATTAGAGAAATGAGAGTGTTTTAGGTTGAGGATGTCAACTTGATGATATACAGTATAACCCGGCTTCACAAATCACTTGCTGTCCAAGTTAGTGGATGCATTCAAAAAAAGTGTTTGTGGACTTCTATAGTAGTCAAAGTCTTTCTGAATTCAACTTTGATAATCACTGCTGGTTTAACCAAAATAGCCTAAAATGTCAAAACCAGTAAAAGAGATTTTTTTTTCTGACCCGTTATTAATTACCTTTGTGGGCCGTCATGTCTCCATCTTTGCTGTACACATGTAATCATTAATGTCCCTAGTTGGCACTGGGCTTGCCTTACTTTCAGCAGTGTGCCATGCCTTCCTTAAACGGAGCTCTAACTCTCAACCAAAGCATCAGGATTCCGTAATGGCTGATCTTTTTTTTTCATATGCTCTAAGTGCTTTGCCGTGTCAAGCTGTCCTACATTAAAGAGAAGGCCGATTAATTAGCATTGAACTCGACCGACCAGAACGGCAAGCAGAAAGGAACAAAGAAGCCTTTCTCAGCTGCCCAGAGAAAGCTGGACTCAGGAAGTGCGCTGGCCGCTTCTAATCTCTGACTGGAGCGAGATCCCTCGTATGCATCCCCCAAACCTCCCTTCGGTATCAATTCAAAAGGCCGTTTCCACGAAGGCCAAATCCCACTTGAGCTCTGCCTCCATGTGTGCCAAAGGCCTTCTCCATGCAGCTTTCTCTCATTCTCGCCTTCCCCTTATGCTCTTGTCTCCAAAATTCCCTCTGGGCTCATCCTGTCTGGATGTCTGTAATTTCTCATCTACAATGACATGGCTGAGAAGAAAAAGCTACTAAAACTCTGGGGCTGGAGAAGCAGACCATGGAATCCAGCCTTGCCAAGCCCATCCACTTCAGGCTGTCTGCTTGCAAGGTACCTGGCACCATGTACCCAAAATGGTGTGATGGACACAAGAGTGGAAGGCAGAAGAGCAAGACAGGAGAAGGACTAAGAACCACTCCTTGAAATCCCTCGTCCATCAATCATCTGTGCCTCTGAGCTACTGAATGGATATTTGCACTTTGCACTGGAAAGCAAGCTACAGTGCAAGATGAAATAAACCCTAACAGGTACGAAATGAGTTAGGGCAGGACACTTACGAGACAAGGATCAGACAAGTTGAGCAAATCCATTCTTGACATTTCCTAAGAGAAACAAACTCAAGTTGAAGCCAACCCTACTCAGGGTTCCCATCTATGGCAGTTGTGAAGGCCACCTCAGTTAGGGCAGGGATTCAGAACAGGAGTCTGTTTATAAAGCGCTCTCCTAAAGACTGCATTAACACTCATTTCTTATAGAGTCATGACAGTTTGGTTGAACCATCATCACACAAAGGCATTATACTAATGGAAGGAGAGTAAGATACTATATTCGAAGGTCCCCAGTACCACTTGTGGCAACAGGAGTGCCTGTAATACAGTATAAAGATCAGGTGACTTGGAGGTGATCTGGCACTTTAACTAGAAACACATGGGAGCTACCAGAGGATTTTTAAGAGGGACAGACCAGGGGTCCGAAACCCTACATTAAGCTGGAATTTA
Organism: Erpetoichthys calabaricus; assembly: GCF_900747795.2. Taxonomy (NCBI): domain Eukaryota; kingdom Metazoa; phylum Chordata; class Cladistia; order Polypteriformes; family Polypteridae; genus Erpetoichthys; species Erpetoichthys calabaricus. The sequence continues at coordinate 175,353,851 of NC_041401.2, forward strand.
AAAACCCCTGCAGATCACCAGATCAGTGAACTTAGAATTGGGTTGTTGGTGGACAAAGGAGCAAATGAGGCCAGAGGTATTGTATGAGAAAGGTTAAGGCACAATTAGGGAAGGTCCTCTGTATTGTGGTGCAATAGGCATCTTACCAAGGAGACTGAAGAACCAGTGATAAGAGGATGAACTCTTTGAGTTCATGAACTCTTCTGCATCAGAGGTCATGGGTGTCCCAGCAGGACAATGACCCCAAACATGCCTCTAAAAGCACCCAGAAATGGTTGAAGACAAAGCGCTGGAGAGTTCTGAAGTGGCCAGCAATGAGTCCGGATCTAAATCCGATTGAACACTTATGGAGAGATCTCAAAATTGCTGTTGGGAGAAGGTGCCCTTCAAATCTGAGAAACCTTGAGCAGTTTGCAAAAGAAGAGTGGTCGGAAATTCCAGTTGAGAGGTTTAACAAGCTTGTTGATGGTTATAGGAAGCGCTTGATTTCAGTTATTTTTTCCAAAGGGCGTGCAACCAAATATTAAGTTGAGGGTGCCAATAATTTTGTCCAGCCCGGTTTTTGAGTTTTGTGTGAAATTGTGTCAGATTTGGCTTTTTTTTCTGTTTTTTTGTGTTGTTCCAATGCACATAAAGGAAATAAACGTGTATACCAAAACATTTGTAATTGCAACAATTTTCTGGGAGAAATTGTGCATTTTCTGGGAAAATTCCAGGGGTGCCAATAATTTCGGCCATGACTGTAGATAACATTGATCTATAAGGACTGAATAGTTTAAACCTGATCACCTTGTACTCTATCTAAATCATCTGTGGTCTACAGTTAGCAGGAAGGATGTACTGTATTTAAACATCAGAACAGCCAACCCTGTTGACTACCAGTGGAGCTACAGACTACTGCTCTATCTCAGGCTGGTTAAGTGTAACTATAACAGAGCAACAGTCAAAGGTTTGGGATATTCAACCAATGAGGCAGCCAGGGTTTCATTTGTTTTCTATTTTTTAATGCTATGGTGTTATCCCCTTCTTTGTCATTAGTATTTTTTAATAAAGCCCCTTAGTTTGGAGTACTTTGTCCTGCCTGTATTTATTTTCCATTTGGGGATTGTTCATATGTTACCTTCTTCAGGACACAAAGAATACATTACCACACATACACATCAGGTTAATTCAGTCTAACTTGCATGTCTTTGGGCTTTTGGAAGGTCACCGGTGTACCCAGGGCAGATCCAAAAAAACAAATACTGTAAAGATGTTCACTCAGCTTAATGTCTGTCCTTCCTGCTCATTTACATCTAAGTCCAACAGCATGCTGCTTTATTTTATTTGAGAGAAACTTCAAAAATGTTCCAACAATGTTCTCACAAAGGAAGGCGGGGAAGTAGCCTCAGTAGCTCAAATATTATGCCAAACTTCCACAAATAAACACAGGTGTAATTGACATTTGTTTTCTGAAATGTACACATTTACTGGGACCTTCTTTCTAGTACCTATGGTTTCTAATTGCAGACCTGGCAGTCATGTTTCTACGCCATACATTTTTGAGAACTAGATATTGTCACTGCGTTGTGCTGGCGCCCTGCCCGGGGTTTGTTTCCTGCCTTGCGCCCTGTGTTGGCTGGGATTGGCTCCAGCAGACTCCCGTGACCCTGTAGTTAGGATATAGCAGGTTGGATAATGGATGGATGGATGGATGGATATTGTCACCTGAAAAACTGGCTAACATCTTGCAATGCAAATAATTTGCCATCTGCATGTAGTTGGTATTGATGGGTGTCTATTAGGGTGTCTCTGTATGATGAATTCATTTCACCAATTTAAGGACAGATATCAGTACACAGTCATATCAGATCTGAGTTGCTAACAAAATTAATTTGAACATTTAAACAAAAGAAAAAGAAGAGATGAGCCAACATTAAGAATTAAGCCACTTTTAATTGCAGTCTGAATGTAGCCTTAGTAGCCTGGGGCAACATATGGACTCAAATGCATCCGGTAAAGACTTTTCAACTCATATTTACCATTGCTAATGTTTACTCTGAGACTGGGGGGGCAGCTGCCCCTATGTCCTACCTCAGGGACAGTGCGTATGATAAAGTCACACATAACATTATTAGTTTTGCTCTTAATGAAATTTAAAATTAGTGTGGAAGCAGATGCATTACTCAGAACTGCAAGCATGTCTGTCCCACACACTAACCATGTCATCAACAAGTTAAATGTTATTGTGGAAAAAGGCATAACTAAACTAGCTTGGGAAAAAAGTAGCTGGTGGAAAAATGATGAGGGCAAGCAGAGATAGGAACAAACTACTGCAGTGGGTGTGAGAAAACAGAAATGAAGCAGACAAGGAGGATGTAAATGTGACACTTGTGGCACTTAATGGTCTGTTCATCACACTTAACAACCATTGAGACACCTGAAGATACTGATGGCATTAACAGAAACTGCACATGGCAGCTAGATAGATGTGCTACCACCCAAGAACTATGCAACAAGCTCCAGCCCTGCAGCTGTATTCCTACCTTGGTACTGTTCACCCCCTCAAGACAGCCCTTCATACAACTAGACTGTACAGCTAAATACGTCGACAGCATACTTTAGCACTCCATGCATCAGAATACACTGTTATGACATAACAAATTTTCAAATGCCTGTCGTTGGTGCAGTGAAGGTCTTATCATGGCCAATCAAAGCCTTTGTTCATGTCTTCTCACAAATTGGAAACAGATCCACAGAAGCACTATAGGCAGCTCCTACTGTAAAATATTACTGATTCAGGAAGCCCATCCCCTCCATCAGCATGAGAGGAGCTACTGCTGATTTCACCCAGGAGGCACCATTGATGACACCTCAGCTCACTAGAGTCTGAGCCAGGAATGAATCGATCAAAGGGTGGACTAAAGAACTGTCATGGTGAAATGCTAGCAACCTGGTGTGAATGCCGTGTTCAAAACAGGACTGCGCATCATGAAAAAATGAATGCAATGACCAAGCACCCCTCTCCTTCAGCCCACCGGGTCTGTCCTTCTCTGCTGAGGCGATGGGAAATTGATGACAGATGGGAGGAAGAGGGCAGTAGGCCCTGAAATGAACTTCAAGTGACTTCTTGTTAACACTCTGGCTATTAAATCCAAGAGATGACAGGGGGCGGCGGGGTTGGGGGGGGGTTTTAGTCATTACAATAATATTTTTATGAAAGGAAGCAGATAGTTTACTTAGAGATTGACTCTGTGGTTAAGCGTCAGCCTCTTCCTCCACGCCCCCCCAACTCCGCCGCTGACCCAGGCACCATATTCCACTACTCATTCGCTGTCAGTTCACAGCTTCTGTACTGGGGTGACATGATACGCAGGGCTGACAAAGTCACACGGTAAACATGACAGGCCTCTCCTCTCATTGTTACGCTTTGCTGTTTTATTTGGCTCTCACTCTTTTCACACTTCACTCCCATTTTCACTTTATCTGTCATTCCCTGTCACTCTTATTTCAATCTCCCTGTCCCTCATTCTCTTTATTCTGATTTTCTGTTTCACTCTCTCTCCAGCCTGCACCTCTCACTCCTTTTTATTGCTCACCCATCTCATTCCTCTCTATTATGGAGGAATATCCATCCAACCACCCATCCATCTTCCAAACCTGGTTCTGCAGGGAAGGGTCACATGGAAGCAGGAGCCTATCCCAGCAATCACTGAGCACAAGGCAGGAAAAATCTGTGGACAGAGCATCAGCTCATCACAGGGTGAACACACAGACACATTAAGGCCAAATTAGAATGTCAATCCGGCTAACCTGCATTTCTTCAGACTGTGGTGAGAGAAAACCAGACTGCCTGAAAGAAACCTACACAGCCATGGGCATCGCAAACAAAGTTTTCGACTAGCCAAACTGGGATGGCATCCACCAGGACACTGTGTGTACATGTTCAGACTTCATAACCAAACAGTATTGTGTTCATTGCTCATGGAACATTGAATTTTATTACATGTAAGTTAAGGACAGAAAAGTGACCCATGTCCATGTGTTGACAACAAAGTGATCAAAAATCCAAGTGATGACCACCATAATGACAGAAAGAAAAAGAGTAGTGACATCTGCTGAGCATAAAGCAAATCACAGAAGGCGATTAACTGACACAGAATGAAAAAGAATAAGAAGACAAGAATATCATATTTTAGGTAGCGGCAACCTGTTGGCCATGAAGGATGGCAAAGTGAGAACCGAATCCAAGCGATAACCACCATAATGGCAGAAAGATCAAGAACAGCGGCAACATCTGCTCAGAATCAAGCACATCTCAAAGGGTGATTAAGTAACAAAGAATAAGAAGACAAGACACTGAACCACACTGAAATATCCTGAATACAGAGCAAGTGAGCAGCAGACAAACAATAAGGGTCATAGGCACAGATGATAAAATCCAGGTAACAGAATGCAAGAATGCCCATGAGACAGAAATACACGTTGACAATTGAGAAGATCTTCAAACAGCCAAACTTCCGATCATATCAAAGCATTGCTTTAACATCTTTGAAGACCACTACTCAGAAAAGTGATTTCAGCAATGTGATTGATATCACTCTTTCTTTTTTAATGCAGAAAAAAGGGTATGTTGCCAAAATAGAAAAGTTCCGCTGGCTGTAGATAAGCCAATAGAAGTAATTAAATACATTTTGACTAGAGGAACTGAAAGAGGTATCTGTTTAGAAAACATAAGAAATAGCAACAGCTCCTTAACTTTAACTTGATTTTTATTTACATTTAATTTTAGGACAGTAGGTCTGTATGCTTCACTAGTCAGTAATGGATTCCTTACTTTGATTATTTCCACTATACCCTTCTTTCTTTCTTTCTTTCTTTCTTTCTTTCTTTCTTTCTTTCTTTCTTTCTTTCCATTTTATATTTCTTCTTGTTTCCTTTATTCCCATTCCTCCTTCATTCTATTTACTCACGGCCATTTCACTCTTGTTTTAAGCAGTGCCTCGAAGAAGAAGATCGATGATGTGAAGAAGAAAGCGAAGAACAAGCTCAGAGCAGAGCAGGAGATAAAGGAGTGAGAGGGGAAACAGTGCAAGGGTAAGAGAGTGAGCATCGCCGCACTTGCTGCTCTGCCATTTGGAGCTTTTGTAGCCTTCAAGTGCAGTTTAGGCTCCGTCTTTTGTTCTTTTGTCTCAACTCCAACGCTGAGCCTTCAAAGGCCCGGCGCCGCTCTCAACGGCACATCTAAGAGAGCTTTGAACTCACGTGAGCTGCCATTGCCAGTCTTTAATGTTAAAATGAGGAAATGCAGCTTGGCTGTGTTCACAAACCCATCTGGTCACATCAATTAATCAAACAGGCAGTTCTTTGTTTTTATAGTGCCTTGCAAGATCAGCAGTACCGTCATCTGGGCACTGGCAGGCTGGCATTCCTGATGGCAGGAGACCCCAGAGCTCATTGCCAAGGCTACCCCCCAATTTCTGTTTACTTTGCCTTTCAATGCCATGCTCTTTTATTTGGGGACAACAAACACAGGCGTTATAAAAACAAGAAATACAAGAGCGCTGTAGGAGGAGGGCACTGCCCACAGGAGAAGTAAAGCCACGGCAGGGCATCACAGCCAGCGGCTCTTGCTTTGACTCGCATCACAAGAGTATGGGAGTCCACACAATGGCCACCTATGTTCTAGGGGGGCAATGGATTCTGGGAAAGTGGCCAAAGTTCCCAGCACACAGCAACAGTCAAATAAAAAGCATGTTGTTTGCGAGAGCGCATCAGGTCCAGCAGGGGTGCCCGCCAAAGCAACCTGAACAATCACAAACAGAGAAAAAGAAGAAGAAGCAGAAAATGGGTGAGAGAACCGAAACCCCCTGGGCGCCTTCTTCTTTTAATAAAACTCTGATTTAAAAGCTCGTAGCATTTGAGGCGGTCAATAAAAGGCAAGCGGCTGAGAAGAGGAGGAGGAGGAGGAGGAGAAGGAGGTACACATCAGTTGCTTCCTCCCTGCTCGTCTTTACGCTTTTTTTCAAAAGCTGTTTTTCTTCTCCTTTTTCTCTTTTGAAACCTGGTCCTCGTTGCTGTTGGCTGTGATCCTGTCATCTTTACGACCATTTCTTCAATGGCAGGCCAGCTTTGTGCGACTCCTTTGTCATCCTGCACTACTACACAGAAATAATTCACTCCACCATCACGGCAGCCTCGAGAAGAAGAATGCAGGACAGGCTGGGACAGGCCCACTGAAACACGCGGCCCGGGTGACACATCTGGAAAGGCGCCGGTGGGCGGACCAGGGACATGTGGAGGCGCATCTCCCGCCTCGGAGGCTGCTGGCAGTGGCCAGTGGGGACCTGCGCTTCCGGCTGTAAAGAAAGATGTGCAGTGTGTCTCGGACTTAAGGGTCGTGGGATTGAGGGGAAATCATGAAAAACGGTAGGGGAACAGAGTAAAGAGGACAGCCAAAGGAAGGAGGAAGGCATGGTGTGAAAAGGAGAGCCGTAAAGTGGTCAAGGAAGGAAGGGGGGAATGATAAAGAGCAAAGAGGCGAGAATATAGGGAGAAATAGCAAAAAGAAATCTGTTAGGCTTTACTTCTATTTTACCTATACTTGTTTGACTTACTCCTTTATCCATGGTGACTTACAACATTTGAGATACAATCAGTTCCATTTCTTTTCGTTTTCCAGTGGGAGCACAGGCAGGTGACGTGACTTGCTCATGGTCAAACAGTGTCAGTAGCTGAAACTGAACCCCCAACCTCGTGGTTTGAAGTCCAAAGCCTTATTAACCACTACACCATACTGTCTGCTGTTCATTGAAATCAATGTCATCATGAGATTGTCAGGCAGACAGAGGAAGAGTGAGGAAGACACTATAAGAAAAGTCAAAGAAGGATGGGGTTGGCAAAAAAAGTGAATGATCCACATGGAAAAAAAGCAGAAAAACTGTTATTAAATAGTGCCTTTCATATGGAACAAAATCATACCAGACTTCACAGTGATTACAGTCAAGCAAAGGAGGAAGACCGCATAAGAAGATTAAGGAGGAGTAAGGTACAATATGGACATGAATGGAAAGAGAAGCAGGAGGCTCAGTTTATTCACCTTCATAAATTCCATTCATTGCGATTGGTATCATCATGTTGCCATTATAGCCAAGCAGATGGAAGAAGAGTGAGAAAGACAGCAGTAAACATGATGCCACGCTGAATGCCATTCATTTAGGGCAATATCATTAGGTGATAAGTCAAAGAAATAGAGGAAGAGTGAGGAAGACAACAATAAGGGAGTCAAAGGAGGATGGGACTGACAACAAAATGAAGGATCCACATAGAAAAACGTAGAGACATCTTTGGATTGTCTTTAATTATATAGTACCTTTCATGTAGAGAGGAAGGGTAAGAAACAGAAGCCTCAGTTATTTCATCTTTATTTATATGGTGCCTTTCACAGGGTTCAACATCACTATGTGCTTTACCGTGATTACAGTAACTTAAGGAAGAATAACAGACAGAGTGATGAAAACGATAATATGGAGTTATAATACAAAAATGACAGAAAGAGCGAAGGATTCACATTAAGAAAAAAAGCAGGACTAGAATATGGAAAGTAATAAAAGTGAAACAAGAGCCTCAGCTGATTCATTTTATTTATATAGTGCCTTTCCTTGGGTTCAACATCACCATATCCTAGAGAGCAGTGGTTATTAACCCATGGGTTACAGTAAGCCCTGAATGGCTTGTCAACTATGTATGTCCAGGTGAAGCGATTTCATCCTAGACTGTCTCAAGAGTGCCGTCACATCTCTGCATTGGAACTGGAAATCTTTCTCTTTCACTAATTCACATTCCTTCCAGTTCTTCCACATTTCCTCTACACAACTCAGTCTTGAACAGAACAGAGATAAGTTGAGATAAGGTTGGAAGAATCCAGCTGGACAGACAGCAGGACACAGTGGGTCATTAGCAGGCATTCTTGATGTTTTTCCTTTTAATACCCCCATCCTGCCACTTTGTTTGCTGACACAAATTATGAATTCCGTCCCCAGCAAAAGCACAAACAAAAAGGGAGAGGGACCGTGGGAGGCCGAATAAAGATTTTTTTTTCTCCTTTTTGTAAATCCCACTTTGTGTGCTGCATCCCTAATCTAATTATGACCGAGGAGGAGGAGAGTGAGCCACACTGGGCCCCCATTTTATTCTCTTAACACATTATTAACCAACGTGTGAAAATGCAACACACTGGTACAACCTCACTGAAATGAAATACTTTTGTTGTTTTCCAACAGTACGCATTGGGAGAAGCACTACATACAATGAAGACTGAAGTATAGAGACCCTCTTTTTATTTCAAATCTCCCATATACTCTTTTTAGAAAATGCAAATAGAGCACAGTTCAACTGCCCTGTGGTCAGAGAAGTCACTCCATTGCTTCCCAAACATGTCACCCCGTACAGCACATCACCACTCGAGGAAGGAAGACCCCAATACAACCACCAAGAACAACAATGTAAAAGTTCAAAAGCACAATGAGGACAACCTGCATGAGATGGTAAAGGAAGTCATTAAGGGTACAAACCTTGGGAATTTAACAGAGTAACACGTCAGCAATTCAAGTCAAAGGAGGCTCACAGACCACTTTGTATACAGCAGACTGAGCTGATGACCCCTGGGTCTGTAAAGTGATTTCTTCCTGCTTACTTAAAAAGACCCTTCGCGGAGCTCAACAGCTCACTCTCTCTGTATGTTTCTGTAATTATGCTACCTTACGTCACAAGAAAAAACATTTCTCTGTGGTGGTCTGTTTGCTCCAAAAGCTTCCTGGCATCTCAAGAGTGTTGGCTACTTCAACAGCTGGCCTGTATTCACTAAGAACGGAAGAAAGCTTGAAGCTAAGAGAAGGCGTGGCCAGTAATGAAAAGGGAGGGGCATAAGGAAGGTTATAGGTCATAGGTCCTTTCCAGCATGTAGATAATAAAGGTTACTTCTCCACTACATTTTCATTAAAAAATGTAGACATTAGTCACTGTTTTCTGCTTCAAAAACACTCTCTAGAGCCATATACTTCTGAAAACACCAAATCGGCGTTATAATGTTGATGGGTGAAACTAAAGTGTTTTGGAAATGCAGACTCTAATTGCACTTTGATTTCAGTGTGCTTATTACATAGGCCTTCCCTTGCTGGATCATGCTCATTCCGTGCTGGTGACCCTTCACAGGAGAAAAACATAATCCAATACAGTGGACACAGAGGAGCTGCTTTTCATGGCACTTGTTGTGTTGTATTGTATGCATCTAAAGTGCATTGGTAGTCTGAATGCTGCATACGACTTTTTTGCTGCATAGGACAGTTTTACAATAAATCCTGTGGTCAGCACCATCACCATTCCTTCATAGATTTTTCAGCAAATGCACTCATGCCTAATGTAAGTTAACATCTACATGAGGGCTCCTCAGCTACATCCTAGCAGTCTGCAGGTTTTTGTTTTAACCTATTTATTTACTTCTTCTTCTTTCAGCTGCTCCCGTTAGGGGTTGCCACAGGGGATCATCTTCTTCCATATCTTTCTGTCCTCTGCATCTTGCTCTGTCACACCCATCACCTGCATGTCTTCTCTCACCACATCCATGAACCTTCTCTTAGGCCTTCCTCTTTTCCACTTCCCTGGCAGCTCTATCCTTAACATCCTTCTCCCAATATACCCAGCATCTCTCCTCTGCACATGTCCAAACCAACACAATCTCGCCTCTCTGACTTTGTCTCCCAACAGGCCAACTTGAGCTGACCCTCTAATGTCCTCATTTCTAATCCTGTCCATCCTCGTCACACCCAGTGCAAATCTTAGCATCTTTAACTCTGCCACCTCCAGCTCTGTCTCCTGCTTTCTGGTCAGAGCCACCGTCTCCAATCCATATAACATAGCTGGTCTCACTGCCGTCCTGTAGACCTTCCCTTTCACTCTTGCTGATACCTGTCTGTCACAAATTACTCCTGACAGTTTTAGTTAACTTGCATGAACCCTTAAAACACTTATGGCTCACATCATGAAGACCTTTGAGGTAGACTAGTTCTGGACTATATGTGTTAGACCACTTGGACATACTGCAGTTTACCTATAAGATAAAGATTGGAATGAAGGGTGCAATTATCTGTCTGCTTCTCAAGGATTATTCTCATCTGGACAAAGCTGGTAGCACTGTGAGGATTTCAATACCATCCAGCCATCCCTGTTGTGGGGTAAGCGCTAAGATAACACAGGTAGATGAGCCTGTGGTGTTCTGGATAATGGACTATCTGTTGGGCAGACAGCAGTTTGTGAGACTCAAGGACTGTCTTTCTGATATGGATGTTGTCATCAACACTGGAGCACCACACAGAACAGTCTGTCTTCACTCTGTACACCTCAAAGTATAAATCTAACACCAGGTCATGTCACTTGCAGAAATTTTTAGTTGATTCTGCACCTACGGTGTGTACTGATAAGGACAGTGAGACAGAGGGTCAGAGTCAGGTGGAGAACGGTTTTTCTTGGTGCAAAAAGAATTGTCTGCAACTTAATATCAGCAAAACCAAGGAACCGCTTATTGAGTATGCCACAGCAAAAGGCCTCCATGTCCAGTTACTATTCAGGGAGTGGATGTGGAGGTGGTGCACTGCTACAAGTACTTGGGGGTTCTCATCAATGATAGGTTGGACTGGTCTCAGAACACAGAAATACCCCTCTGGGGACAAATAACAGTCTGTCTATCTAATTCTAATAGTTCCATTTGGGGTTTCGTTGCCACCTTTTTTCTTAACTCGCCATCAGTTAATAATGATGACAATGGGGCCAATAGCTTTCAAGCGAACAAACCAACATTTAAACCAGTGTATATAAATCATGAAGTACCTGTGTTAATGCAATGTTTTGAAATAAATGAGGGAGAAGGGAAGGATAAATCTATTCTGGAGCACAAAACACACTGTCAGGTCCAGAAGTATTTGGACAGTGACACACTTTTCATAACTTTGGCATCATATGCCACCACAATGGATTTGACATAAAGTAATCATTATGTGAATGAAGAGTAGACTTTCAGCTTTAATTTAAGGAGTTTACCAAAAATATTTTAAGAGCTGTTTAGGAATGACAGCCATTTTTCTGCAGACCCCTCCCCCCCCTACGATCCCCCATTTCCAGGGGCTCAAAAGGATATGAACATTGACTGACAAGCTGTTCCATAAACGGATAGGAGCATTTCCCTCATTATTTCATTAACTATTTAGCAGGTAAAAGGTCTGGAATTGATCTGGATTGGTCTGGAATTTAAATCATCAGGCTTGGAAAACAAAACAATTCCCATCAGACAGATAACAGAAACACAGGGAGTGGTCAAATGAAACATTTGGTACATCCTTAAAAAGAAGGACTATACTGGTGAACTCAACAACACCAGAAGGTCTGGAAAACTGCAGAAGACAACGGTTCTGTATGACTGCAGAATTCTGTTCTTGGTGAAGAAGAACCCCTTCACAACATTTAGCCAAACCTAGAGTGGAAACCCAACACTTGGAGAGGGGCAGGGGTTCCAGGCTTTAGGCACTCATTGTAGAAAGTAAAGTATTTTCAACCAAATATTGAAAATGATCGTTATACATATGATTATGTTAGTTTGTCCAAATATTTTTGGGCCCTGGAAAATAGAGGGACCCTGTATAAAAATGTCTTCCTTTTCTAAACAGCACATACAATATTTTTGTTAAACCCCTTGAATTAAAGCTGAAATTTTAAACTTCAACAACATCTTGGCTGCTTTGCTTCAAATCAATTGTGAAGGCATACAGATCCAACATTATGAAAATTGTGTCATTGTCCAAATACTTATGGACCTAATTGTATGGATAATGTTCTTATAAAATAAAAACTGAAATAAAAATAATATCTACAATATAAAGATTTGGCCTGGAAGAATTGAAGCTCTAAGAAACCATATATATATAAATACAAAATTTCATTATCTGCTAGCCCTGGCATCTAATTATGGAACTGGTTGGGATGAAAACCTGAAGCCACTGCGGTCCTCAGTGATGATAACTGAGAACCCCTGGTCTACTTCATATGCATATGTCTGAGGTGTTTGATAATTTTGTAAATGATGTGAAAACGCTAGTGTGGACGGAGATCACTCTCATTTAAAGACGCCATTTTTATGCAAATATAGTGGCGAGGGAATAGTCTAAGCAGATGTGGTGCCCCACACCTTTAAATAAGGGGGGGGGGGGGGTCTTTTTGCCCTGTGTTTGGCTACCTTCTCATAGTGATGGGCATTTGAATTCACTTTACTGATCTGATTCTTTCAAACTACCCAATTCATTTGATTCAATTGATTAATTTAATTCATTAAAAAAAAACACACACACACACCTTTGGGGGACTAATCAAAAAAGTATAATCAAATGATGGACATTAATATAAATTAAATCCTATATTATGCTGATAACTCACATCATATAACACTGTCCTGTTTGAAAGCACAAGCATAGCAACATAATTAAAATAAGGGGCGGCACGGTGGCGCCGTGGGTAGCACTGCTGCCTCCCAGTTAGGAGACCTGAGTTCGCTTCCCGGGTCCTCTCTGCGTGGAGTTTGCACGTTCTCCCCGTGTCTGAGTGGGTCTCCTCCGGGTGCTCCGGTTTCCTCCCACAGTCCAAAGACATGCCAGTTAAGTGCATTGGCAATCCTAAATTGTCCCTAGTGTGTGCTTGGTATGTGGGTGCGTGTGCCCTGTGGTGGGCTGGCACCCTGCCCAGGGATTTGTTCCTGTGTCCAGCAGACCCCCGTGACCCTGTGTTAGGATATAGCAGGTTGGATAATGGATGGATGGATGGATAATTAAAATAAGACAATACCTTTGAGAATAATAAATGAACAAGAATTGTGTGACTTTCTCTGAGCCACCTGCGTTTTTTCCTGGATTTTTAACATGGTAGCAAATTATCTTTGCTTCAGTATTTCAGGAACAAAAAGAAGGGACAGGAGATCTGGTAAATTTGGGGGGGTATGAAGTAACAAGCATATTGTTTTTGATCAAAACAATCTTTTACAGACAATGCAGTATGTGCAGGTGTTCTGTCATGGTGTAGTGCAGGTGCATTTTCATGGTGCAAAATGCAGTTTTATGTGAGTCCCTGCTCCAGATGTTTTTTTTCCCCCAGATGTTTTCATGCAGACACTTCAGCAGTTCAATGTAATGTTGCTGATTAAAAATCTGTTTATGGAGAACAAATTCTTTATTAAGAAATTCGATGTCAAAACATGTGATCATCGTAGTCTTAATGTTTGATGTGACCTAATGTGCTAATCTGCTGGGGGAAAAAAATTGCCGAAGACATATGGACAAATGTCAGAAATTCCGCAATGCGATCAAGTCAGCATAATGCTACTCGGTGGACTTATTAACAAGACCGTAGGCATGCAATACCTAGCGACGTAGTCGGTAAATACACCATACTCGCATGCAACTGACGAATTCCAGATATTTTTGAGACCCTGCCCCAATGTGGACAGGAATATAATCAAAAATCAGATAATGTAGATTTAGGTTGGGTAAACTTCTGGCAGGTGAATGTAAATTGTTACACACAGGAAACAGAAATGTGAGATTTGAATACACAATGGGAGGTATGAAACCTGAAAGTACACCTTATGAAACGGACCTGACAGTCACAGTGGACTCATCGCTATCAACATCAAGACAGTGGACAGAAGCAATCAAGAAGACTAATAGGACATGAGGTTATGATTCAGGGTACGTAGAGAACAAGTCAAGGGAGGTGAGACTTGAGACTTGTAATGCACTAGCGAGGCCACACCTGGAGTACTGTGGACAGTTTTGGTCTACATATGACAAAAAAGACATACTGTAGCAGTGTTAGAGAGAGTCCTGAGAAGAGCCGCTTAGCTGATTCTGGAACAGAGAGGTATAAGCTATAAGGAGACACTGAAGGAGTTGAACTGTTTCAATTTAAGTAAAAAGACATTAAGAAGTGACATGATTAAAGTATTTAAATGTATAGGGCAATTATTGCATTGCATTGCATTAAAAGTTGCATAGTTAGATTTGGACCACCCTATATTAAAGGAGTTAGTACAGTGTATCCAGGCTGACACTTTAAAATGAGTTCAACAAGAACATGGGGATACAGTTGGAAACATGTTAAGGGTAGATTTTGTTCAAATGTTTGTAAGATTTTCTTCACCCAAAGAAGCACAGACAGAAGGAATAAATTACAAAGTATTGTGGTAGAGAGTTGGACTTTAGGGACCTTCATATCCCTGCTTGATATTATTTCAGACAATCTATGTGAATTTGATGGACAAGCTTGATAGACCGAATGGCCTGCTGCTTTCACATTTTTGTAATTTTCTAATAAATGTACCATTACTGTGTTATATGATGAACAAAAGAATGTTTAGTGACAAGAGTTCTCATTCTCCGATAGGGATTCAGTTCAAACTCAAAAGAAATGTCGGTGAAGTTAAAGAGAATACAGTAATCCCTCGCTATATCGCGCTTCGCCTTTCGCGGCTTCACTCCATCGCGGATTTTATATGTAAGCATATTTAAATATATATCGCGGATTTTTTGCTGGTTCGCGGATTTCTGCGGACAATGGATCTTTTAATTTCTGGTACATGCTTCCTCAGTTGGTTTGCCCAGTTGATTTCATACAAGGGACGCTATTGGCAGATGGCTGAGAAGCTATCCAGCTTACTTTTCTCTGTCTTGCGCTGACTTTCTCTGATCCTGACGTAGGGGGATTGAGCAGGGGGGCTGTTCGCAAACCTAGACGATACGGACGCTCGTCTAAAAATGCTGAAAGATTATCTTCACGTTGCTACCTTCTGTGCAAGCTGCTTCCTGAAGCGACATGCTGCACAGTGCTTCGCATACTTAAAAGCACGAAGGGCACGTATTGATTTTCGATTGTTTGTTTTTCTCTGGCTCTCTATCTCTCTCTCTCTCTCCCTGCTCCTGACGGAGGGGGTGTGAGCTGCCGCCTTCAACAGCTTTGTGCCGCAGTGCTTCACATACTTAAAAGCCAAACAGCACCATTGATTTGTTTGCTTTCCTCTCTCTTTCTGACATTCTGTGCTCCTGACGCGCACTCCTTTGAAGAGGAAGATATGTTTGCATTCTTTTAATTGTGAGACAGAACTGTCATCTCTGTCTTGTCATGGAGCACAGTTTAAACTTTTGAAAAAGAGACAAATGTTTGTTTGCAGTGTTTGAATAACGTTCCTGTCTCTCTACAACCTCCTGTGTTTCTGCGCAAATCTGTGACCCAAGCATGACAATATAAAAATAACCATATAAACATATGGTTTCTATTTCGCGGATTTTCTTATTTCGCGGGTGGCTCTGGAACGCAACCCCCGCGATGGAGGAGGGATTACTGTAATGAATGAGATGGGTGGTACTTGCATGTTCGCTTTAAATGTCTACCTACCTACCTACCTACGAAAGACAGTGACCACATCACACATGAGTTACAACACTCCTGTTGAGCTCTGCTGAATCGATTAGTAAGACTCACTGAAAAGAGACACTCATAAGGAACACATTTTTTGCAAATTGCTCATCGCTACTTTCTCAGTTTCTCTTCTCAACTGCCCTAACACAGATGACAAAGTCTACATGGTGGGTCTGGAGGTGCAGCATCACGCCAGTACACCTATAAAACACCTATAGAACGTTGCTGGTGTGGTTTCAAAAAAGAGGAAGGCAATGCTAAATTAATGAATATATGGATTACAAGGATGGTAATTGTCATGAATAAAATTAAGTCTAAATAAGGAAATATCTAGGCAGTCTAGCTATATAACAGACATCTTTATCTTTTTCTTTCTTTCTTTGAGTTTGTGTTTTGTTCAGACTTGTTGGCATGGCCACATGCTTGTCACTCTGTGACCCACTGGTGACCTCAGTCATCCATCTGTGGAAAGCAGTGTGTCAAACTTGGCCTTCTATGAATAAAATGAGCCACACAAAGCTAGACCTGGCATGTCAAAAGATGGGCACGGCACTAGAAAGTGTAGCTCTCTTTCTTTACAGAAATGACTCCTTTCATAGACTTTTTCCCCATTTGAAAGTTCCTCAGAGCAGCGTCTCTTTATCACAGTCTGTTTTCATAAAGATAAACTCGCGCCCCTGCATTCTCACTCGATATGATCCTTTAAGCTGTGCAACAGCTGCTGGATAAAAAACAGTCTCTTTACTTTTTTTTGGGTGGGAGACGACTTTTTATTTTTTTGGTGAGGTGGGTATGATAACAGCAGGCGCCATTGTTCTAACTACATAACCAGTACAACTCCTCAGCCAGTCTGCCAAGATTCTCTGTGATCAGCACATTAAATGATCATCAGAGCGCCCACAGTGCTGGGTGATGAAGTTAAATACACCATATGTGGCCCAGGGTCTCAAAAGGTTACATTACAAAAAGAAAGATGGAAAGCAGCAGAATCCCACAGGAACAAATGGGTCATTTTGCTTCCTCGCTTTCATAGACTACTTGAGCTACAAAAGGCAGCCTATTTCTGTGCTAACCAAAGAAAAGGATTTTATATGAAAGAAAAGATGGCAGAATACAGTTAACTGTCCTTAAGAACAGGAGGTGGAAACTACCATGAGCCAGGCTTTATTTTTTTTCTGCTTTCATTTTGTCATTCTGGGGTATTGTGTGTTGCTTGATATAGGGGAAAAATAAATGTAAATGAATTTAGTACAACGCTGCAACAAAACAAAATGTTAAGAAAGTGTGGGGTTCTGAATACTTTCTTAATCTGCTGTACACCTGATCTGTCTCATCCTGTGTCCCACAGTGAGGGAGTCGATTTGACCAGCTCTGTACAACAGATTACATGCAGCCTGCCCATCAATGCCATTTCTGCACATTTGTGGACCACACCGCACAATGATATACTGTGGGCAGGCGAGCAGCACGCTGTTTTCAAGTGGGTAAGAAAAAAGGTTCTTGAAACTGCGTGCCTGTTTAACTAAGACATCTTGACATGTGTACCAGAAAATTCAAAATAGTAAACGAGATCATACATAACATTTAACTTTATATCATATATCATAGATCACATATAACATTTAACTTTATATTTTGTTCTCTGATAACAGTTTACATAGGATTTCGCCAGGCTAATACAGTGGAGCACTTTAAAAAACTGCTGAAAACACATTACTTTAACATGGCCTTCTCATAACTTCACTGTAACTCCTGATACTCTGTATATCCAATTCATTATAATAACTATTCATGGTGGCTGAAATCTGTACTAACCCCTACTCTCTCTTCTGTTTCCTTTTCCGGTGTCCTTCGCCACCACCATCTACTCAAAGCACCATGATGTTCCAACAATGATGGATGGATTAAAAGCCAGAAGTCTGTATGACCATCAGCATCAAGTGACTCCATGAGAACCCTAACTACAAAGAGGACTATTTCATTTATGTTAGGCAGAATGTCCAGAGAGGACTGGGTGGTCTCGTGGCCTGGAACCCCTGCAGATTTTATTTTTTTTCTCTAGCCTTCTGGAGTTTTTCTGTTTTTTCTGTCCCGCCTGGCCATCAGACCTTAATCTTTTTTTATGTTAACTAATGTTGTCTTATTTTAATTTCTTATTTTGTCTTTTATTTTTCTTTTCTTCATTATGTAAAGCACTTTGAGCTACTTTTTGTATGAAAATGTGCTATATAAATAAATGTTGTGTTGTTGTTGTTGTACATATAAGAAGTCATTTCTTTAACCAGTGTCGCAGGTGGCTGGGGGGGTGACCCGGCCAGGCTACCCCGGAGGACCGGAAGAGGGCTTACGCCCACCTCAGACCACATGGGGGCGACCACCCTGGTTGCTATGGGGACCACAGGCACAGAGCTTTGAAGCTCAACCCTGTAGGGGCCTGTGGTCACCGCCAGGCGGCGCCCCGATGCCTTGGGAGCCCTGGACCTCAACACTTCCGCAATACCCGGAAGTGCTGGGGGGAAGAGGAGCAGGGACACTTGGAGTGCTTCCGGGTACGCAGCCGGCACTTCCGCCACACTGGGGAGTGCCGGTGGAAGATTGCCGGGAAGCACCTGGAGCACATCCGGGTGTGTATAAAAGGGGCAGCCTCCCTTCATACCGGGCTTGAGTCGGGTGGAAGAAGGATGAAGCTGGAAGGCGAGGAGTGGAGGTGGCCTGAAGAGACAAAGCAAGAGTGTGAGGCCTGGGGCCTCATGTATAAACGGTGCGTACGCTCAGAAATGTTGCGTACGAACCTTTCCACGCTCAAATCGCGATGTATAAAACCTAAACTTGGCGTAAAGCCACGCACATTTCCACGGTAACTCATTCCTTGGCGTACGCAATTTATCCGCCCGGTTTTGCAGACTGGCGGCACCCAGCGTCAAAGCAGTGCTACTGTTCCTGTGTGGTTACTCTTTCTTAGATCCACATCCACGGTGGCGGCTTTATCAAATACACTGAAATTAACCGCATATCGTTCATAAGTTTAATGCATCTGATTGTAATTAACCTGTAACAATATAATGGTCCACAGAATGGTCAAACTACTGTTCCTGTGTGCTCATCCTTTCTTTCTTAGCTCCACATTCCTGACGCAGCTTTATAAATACACTGAAATTAACTGCATATTGTTTATTAGTGTAATGCATCTGATTGTAATTAACCGGCAGCAATATAATGGGCCAGGGAATAGCCATAGTATTCCAAATACCATAACTGCTTTAGCGTTGTTACGCTCACTGCATCTTGTTCTTCTTTTTGCTGCTCCCGTTAAGGGTTGCCACTGCGGATCATCTTTTTCCATATTACTCTCACTGCACCACTTGGAGTATTTATATCACTGTATCTGAGTGTGAATCACAGCAGCAGATGATCGGAAAGAGAATTATCGGTATACAGTTTCAAGTACACACTACCTCAACCACTTTCCTGTACGGACCTCGCGTTTCAGAAACAGTTTCATCCCAAGAACTATAAACGCACTCAATCACCTCACTGTAAACTTTCACTACAGTTATAATATTGCACAACCTGCGCTACTTTATAAAGCGCGTATGATGACAATATCATTTTTAAGATGAAATGCAGCAAAATATGTTGCTTATAGTACACAGATAAAACTTTAACTTCATTTAAATAATCTGTATTGCTAATAATTAAACATGTGAGGACACGGTGCCGCAGCATATAGCTAGTTCAAGGATAGCTTCTGCCTTGCGTTGTATTCTTGCTGGTGTTCCCTTGCTTAATAACATGCTTTCATTCCTATCATCATGAAAATGATATCACGTATACATCTGAGTATTTTAATTATTCAGAGAGCTGTAATATCTCGAATGTAATGGATTCTGTGTCCTGCCGGAGAAAGAGAAAGAACGGAAGCACGTAGTGATTCACACACATAGAGCACATAGAAGATCAAACACAGAAAAAAGCATTTAACATGCTACTTGAGAAACTAGTAAAATAAACGATTTTAAGATGAAGTTTATGATGTTCTACTTTAATGGCAAAATAAACTACGTGATTAAAGTGGTAATTTCGAGATTAAAGTTGACATTTCGTGCTTTTTTCCCACTGTGTGCCTATGTTTTTTGTTTGTACCCTAATACGCTTTCATATGACACTCAGACGGTGGGCTACGACTCGCCTTTTCACTTTGATATGTGATTTCTTTTTTATTTCGGGCACTGTGCGACTTTGTGAATTTGATCTTTTGAGTTTTTCCGACACTCTGTCACTCGATCAACTTTCTTTTGTTGATTATATCACTGTTTAAACCAACAAATAGTATGTTTTTCCTTTGCCTCCACTTGGTATTCTCTGAAATTCTTATATTTTTCCCTGTGCTTTTCCCATTGTCTTTTCACAGAAGGCTATTTATATTGATTTGCATATTCAGAGGCGTAATTCTGGGAGGAGTTGGGGCGGGACAGAAGGCGCGTGCACGTGCGTTACTTTTCACGCAAATCGGGATTTATGTAGTGGGAGAACGTGAAAGTATGCGTGCGCACAGATTCCTGCATCTGGATTTTTCTGTGCGTACGCACAATCCCGCTTTTGTGCTTACGCCATGTTATAGTGTGAGTTCTACGCACGGCGTTATACATGAGGCCCCTGGACTTTGGGGGAGTATGGGGTTGTGTGGCAATTAACTTGTAAATAGTAAACGTGTGGTGGTGATTTACAACATGTCCGCCTGTCTGTGTCCGGGGCTTAGTCCACACCAGGTATCATCCAAGACTCTTAACGATTAACTATTTTGAGAGGTTACATAATACTTAATAGCAGAAGTGTGTTTCTGGACCATACTATTTATCTGTACACTGGTGAAAATTACAAAATAAATATTCAAATGTGTAATATAAATGCGCCTAAATCAAAAGACAGTGCTCTTTTAGGTTTCTTCAGTCTGCAATGTTGCATTAACAAGAGCATGTGGTACTTCACCTATATGTGTAAATAAAGGGCGTCCATGTTTAGAGTTTGTGCATAATGATGGCTCAAGTGCGGTGTAATAGGTCCACAGCTCACGTCAAAAAGGCTACTTTTTAAAATAAATAATCGCTGCACTCGCAGCTTAGAGAGGGGGCATGGTAGTGTGGTGGAAGCGGTTCCCGGGGGAGTTTGTGATGCACGCGGTCCTCACTTAAGTACACAGATGAGGAGTCGTCTGCATCCGTAATTGGCGCCAGGAGCTGCTAATTAGCACATCTGATCCACGTCCCCGTAATAAATAGAAGCACGAGGCAGCTAAGGGAGGTAAAAGAAAAAAAAGGAAGAGAAAAGGAAAAGACGAATGGAGGTTGCAGGAGAAGAAGGCTGGAAGCAGGTAGAGGAATGGCAGTGCAGGAGAGCAAGAGCGAGCATCGCAGTCTCGCGCTGATTGCGGGCAGCTGAGCAGTAAGCTTGGGTGTTTGGCCGGCACCCCGGGAGCAGTTGATTGTGGTCGCTCCCGCTGAGCATGTAGTGAGATGTGGGAGTGACCGGAGGGAGGATGGCTCGCCACGTAAGGCCAAGAAGGCAGCGGGAGTCGGGACTTGGGACGTGAAAGTCACAGTCTGGTTAAGCCTACTAGAGCCAGGGATCGGTGAGGTGAACGGACCAGCAGAAGAAGGTAGAATTAAGGTCAGCAGCAGGTAGGGTGGCTTCCCTGGTGCATAGCCTGAACGGGAGAAGCAGGGGAGTCACCAGTAGCAGAAAGGCACCGGGCTGATTTGTTTAAAGGGACAGCTTCCAGCCATTGTTTTAACCTCATTGTTTTTTAAAGGATTTTTTTTTTTTTTCTAATGGATTTTAACCTGGGCGGCACGGTGGCGCTGTGGGTAGCGCTGTGGGTTCTCCCCGTGTCTGCGTGGGATTCCTCCCGGCGCTCCAGTTTCCTCCCACAGTCCAAAGACATGCTGGTTAGGTGGATTGGCGATTCTAAATTGGACCTAGTGTGTGCTTGGTGTGTTTGTGTGTGTCCTGCGGTGGGTTGGCACCCTGCTCGGGATTGGTTCCTGCCGTGTGGGCTGAGATTGGCTACAGCAGACCCCAGTGACCCTGTGTTCGGATTCAGCGGGTTGGAAAATGGATGGATGGATGGATGACTTCTATTTAAAGCACTGCACTGTTTATTTGAACACTGTTTTTTTTTGTTGGTTTTAAATAAAAGCACCTGGCACTTTTTGCACTATCCCCTTGCTTTGTTGTGCCCTACTGCTGAGCTCATCGGTGACATTACCGACGATGTCGGGTTCAAGAGTCTCCCAGAAGCTGAATGGGAGCATGGAGTAGAACCCGCATCATCACATCAAGAATTTTCTTTATTTACCAAGTGTTTTCCACAACAGTATGCATGAATGTTTTTGGCCCTGTAGTGATAAACCTCAGGTAGCAGGACACTTATGGATGTCACCTTTTCAATAAGAGTGCTGGTTAGCGATGTGCATTTCAATTCACTTTACTCAGTTGATTCTTTCAAACTACCCTTTAAAGTGAATCGATTTTTTTTGTTCATCTGATTTGTTTGGTTCATTTAGAGTGGCATGTATGGGAAGTCCAATGAGGAGGAGTCCCCTTTTATTGTATCACAAATATATAATTTAATAATTTGTACATTATTTTGATAATTGTAAATGTATGCAAATAAATAATGCTTATTATTTCATAAATAATTATATATACTTATACAAATATTTATTATATATTTGACATGATAATTCATATGCCATTGTCCTGTTTCCATACACAACGCATATTAAGATGTATGATTAAAATAAGAAGTTTAATTGCATCACAAGTGAATGAGAATTATACAACTCGAGAATTATACACCACAAGAATCATTACATTGGTTCACGAATTAAAGGAATGAGAATCGTCAGACTGATTTTTGGGTAGTGATTCGTTCATGGATCAAATGAGTTGAGACTCATGATGTAGGCAGATCTTGCACACGTGCTTTGAACATCCACTGGCTAAATGAAAGACCTAAGAATATCAAGGAGAAAGGATGTGCATGCACTTTAACACTCTCGTTGAGCTCCACTGAATCGACTCCTTCATGCCCACAAATCGGTTCATGTAATTCACCAAAAAGAGTCGCTTAAAATGACCAAATAGTTTGTAAATCCTCCATCTCTAGTGCTGGTCAGGCATTTGGGATTGTACTGGGGGTATGTAAATAACATCTGGCTGATTTTTAGAATGTGTTGTGTTTTGTACGCAGACAAATCATCAGTGTTTAATTAACACTGATTGTGCATACTGCATATAAAAACACTCTTTCGATACCCTGTTAAGGGTTACGTTAACTCTGTGTAAGTTATTTAACCAGCATAACTTTGCAGTACTATGCTCATTTGCATAGTTATGGATTCTGTCCTAAATACTTCTTAAATTCTTCTTAATCTCAGTCTAAGCCTTTTAGATTGTGTGGAACTTTTTGAGAATGCACTGCTCACTTATGAGCCCCATGCACTTCTGGATCAAGTTGCCCGTTTTAAGAATGTGTTACACATTTATGGCTGCAAGTCTACACCATCATGTCTGCTGGTTTCCACTGGTCTGTGCGTTTTGTGTGTGGCACAGTTGACTGCCCTTCAACTTCAGATCTGAAAGCGCTAAAATCGGCATAGCATGGAATACACTGAACTACTGAGAAAAGAATTTTCTCAGAGTGCCAGAGTAATTGGAGAAGCAAGTTAAAAGGCTAATAATAAAAGTAAAATACTGCATAACATTAAGAGTGCCAACTGATTTTTTTTTCTATATTTTATTACATTAAATCCATCTTTTCCATTAGTGATTACTAAATCATGTTTTAGGTGTGAAATGCCAACGGATGCCTCTGGGAACTACTCAGTTTCTTCAGTCTCTCGTATGAATTATTTTACTGGGATTTACTAGAATTGATAAAAGCGTCTCAAAGTGAATGGGGAGGCTGCTGTCTGGCTCAGTAGTGAATCACATACCTTGTGACAAGAGGAAAATGTAATGAGAGCCCAACAGTAAGTTGAAAAACACAGTGAGGAATAATGGCACCAGCCATGTACCTGAGCCAAATTCTAACAAATAGCTTGATGTTTCACATAGGCAAATGAGGGAACCCTAACCAGATGAGTGGGCTTGTCACCATGTGTTGACCAGTTGAGCAGGCTGGTTATATTGTGTCAGTCAATCCCTTTCTTGCCTTATGTTCTGCCCACTAGAGCAGTTACCCATTGATTTAGGTGAAGGGATGTGTTTTCTTTAGGTTGAACCCCTGTTTTAAAGTCCTATATATTAATGACTAATGACAACTCCTAGCGGGCGGCACGGTGGCGCAGTGGGTAGCGCTGTTGCCTCGCAGTTGGGAGACCTGGGGACCTGGGTTTGCTTCCCGGGTCCTCCCTGCGTGGAGTTTGCATGTTCTCCCCGTGTCTGCGTGGGGTTCCTCCGGGCGCTCCGGTTTCCTCCCACAGTCCAAAGACATGCAGGTTAGGTGAATTGGCGATTCTCAATTGGCCCTAGTGTGTGCTTGGTGTGTGGGTGTGTTTGTGTGTGTCCTGCGGTGGGTTGGCACCCTGCCCGGGACTGATTCCTGCCTTGTGCTCTGTGTTGGCTGGGATTGGCTCCAGCAGACCCCCGTGACCCTGTGTTCGGATTCAGCGGGTTGGAAAATGGATGGATGGCTGGATAACTCCTAGCAAAACCTCACCTGTCCTAAAACACAAACCTCCATTAAACAGCAGTTTAAACAAAAAGAATGAAAGCACATATTTTCCCTCTCAAAGCCACAAAACAGGATTCCTACCACCGCTGCCCTCTAATGCACTTATTAGCCAAGCCACACACTTGGTGCCTCAGCCCCTTTCAAGTCAACATCTCCTACTGATTCATGTCCAGTTAGCTTGGGTACAGCTTGCCAATTCTTCTACTCTTGTTCTTCTGTAACAGCCAGCCAATCCAGAATGATGGACACCCTGCTTGAAGGCATTGACTCTCATGAATTCAAAGAATTAAAACGTCAGCTGCTGTTCGACCCGTACCTTTTACTAAAGCAAATTAGCCTCCAGCTGTACTGACTACAAAACTGGCAATCAGCTTACTATAGAGAGTGAGGATCAGGAGAAAGAGTGGAGTAAAATGGGCAAAGCCAAGGATCAAAGCCATAAGCTAAAAGAGAGAATTGTCAGAGCTAAATCGCAAACCAAAAATCAAAGTGAAAAGGCTCACCTGTAATCAAGTTTGTCAAAAGTAAATTCACTTTATTTAGTTCAGTCTCTGATACAGATTTACTGTTTGGGGGAGTACCTTCACACGGGTGCACCAGCAAAATCAAGATGCCCATCATCAATACAAAATGGCATTGGAAATGACGGTATACTATAATAAACTTCAAAATGGAAGTTCTAAATAAAAATCTGATTATAGAATTAGATTACTTGACTGGCAAACCCTCAAAATGACATCGGAGAAAAATGTAAAATGAATATCAAACACCATTATTCTGCCCATATGTGTGCCACCTCTACAAGTGAGAGGGCAGCACAAGCATACCATGCCAAGAAGTTGACAGCCTCTGAGCCTCCCCAAGCTGTAGCCTAATAAATACAGAATGTTTTGGTTGAGGACCCTCGGGTGGGCTCCTGCGTCAGCATTATACTGTGACCCCTCTGTCCCATTCATTCATTCAAGCAGCAGGCATGCATACAAAAGAGCAAAAGACCTTCGTTAACAAACGCTTTGTTCCCTTCTTTCCTTTAGCAAACATCTGGAAAGGCAAACAGGCTGCTTTTAAGCAAGTCCTTATTTACAAGAAACACATTTTTCTTCAACTTCTTTCTATGCGTGCTGTCAATTTAATAATAAAAGCTTACCTGGAAAATAGAAGGGTGTTGAGGTCCAGGGAGGGCAGCACATAAAAAAGAAAAGAAGAGAGAAAAAAAAGACATGTTACTTGCCAAATTCCTGCGTTGAAGTCTATCATACACAAAAAGCTCCCACGGAGGCGGGGGCTGAATAATATCAAGGAATAAAAGTGGAGAGCCTCCCACACCTTCGCACACACCAAGAGCTGACCAGCTGTCAGACACATTCACTGACCCCCACATATGGCTTACTGGTGACTTTTCATTTCAGAATAAAACATCCATCTATGTACTAGGGTGGTCTGGAGCCAAAGCTTCTTTCTAGGAGCATTAAGGAACAAATGGTGGACAGGACAGAACATAACATAACACAAGGGGTGTTGGCCTCAAGAACCACACACAACAAGGCCAGATCTGCCTTATCTCTGGTCTGGGCCTACTTGATAGACCACACACTCAGGTAGTCTAGCCCCAAACTAAGAAGGCAAGCTTTAAAGCCTGGCCCAAAATGGGGCAAAAGCTTTTAAGATTCAAAAACTCAAAAGTACCCTTAAGAGAGAGAGGATGACAGTAAACCTCTGGTCACAGTATACCATAAAACAGAATATTTAATATGAATGAAAATGTATTAAAAAGTCTGAATTAGCGTAGGCCACCCTATTTTGGACTTTTCGTAAGAACTATAATGATTTACTTCATGAGGTGGAAGTGGAATAAGAAACAAATTTTGAAATACAACAATATGTGGTTCAGTATAAATGTATAAAGTTGAACATTTCTGGCGAGTAGAAAAAAATTGCAATATTTCTCCCTCTGACAGAGGTCCATAGAGGGCTAGATCCCTAGTGACCTTTGATATAGTCTAAAACAACACCCCACATGCTTACATTTAAAATTTAACATTTTTAACATTACATAAATGGCTCTTAGAGGGCTAGGACCACCAGTACAGAATCAAATATCAAAATTGTTATCCTATTTGAGATCAGCAACCATGAAATAGCATGAAACGACACTCCACCTGCCTATATCCTTGATTCCCTTTCTTTTCCCCAAAGTTTTATGAAAAGGAGTAAAAGTAATAATATGATCCCTTGTATACTATTAAGGAGTTAACCCCTAGGGTCGGTTGATGTGGCATGCAGAACTTCATGTCCTTTATTGTTGCAGACACTTATTGGTCTACTCTTTATCGCCAAAGGTCATGAGAAAAGACAGTGTACTAAATACCAAATACAAAAATAAAATATGGTCCAAAATGGCCTAAAAATGAGGGCTTTCTTGGGTCTTGAGTAGTTTTGGATCAGTACTAAAATTTTTACTTCAGTTTTGATGCCAGCTATCGGACTTCACTACTGGTACCATACCAGTTCTGAAGCATATAAAAGATAATTCCAAAACCCCCATCTTACTCCAGCCTCCCCGGTGCACTGTACAATCACTCACCTCCCTGGTGTACCACACCATCACTCTGCACTAAGCACGACTTCCCTCCTGATCACAATGAAGCATTACGGTGGTAGGGGGTTTTGGTAGGAGGCATGGAGGGTGGGCTACCCCCATGAAGCCCCAATCATATTAAAGTGGGGGTGGGTCCCTGTGAAGCTCTTATCCCATCAAAGTGTATATTTCATTTTATGAAGCCTACAAAACCACAAAATTATAGTTTCACAATTGGCGCACAGGAACATTAAAGGGAAGATAACATAGGGCTTCAATGGGGGGTCAATGCTGAAAAACAGCAGACAATACTCAAATATTCACAAAAAAACTCAAGATACTTATGAAGCATAATCATAAACTTTGATCTCCATTCTCCATGGACACATGAGATTAAAAACTTCTCGGCTATCACAACAAACAACACGGGGCAAGTACAGGCAGTCCCCGGGTTACGTACGAGATAGGGACTGTAGGTTTGTACTTAAGTTGAATCTGTATGTAAGTCGGAACAGGTACATTATTTTAATAAATTCTATTTTTGACTGACTGTAACCAAGTGCTCTGCCAATGAATGATGGAGTTTCACCTCTCTCTGAACTTTTTATTATTTCTACTTTATTTTCCATGGTGATGGTTTTTCTCTTCTTTACTGTATCACCAGCACTTGCATCAGATTTGTGTTTCAGCGACATTGTTGAAGGGTGAAGACAAAAGGTTAAGATGAGCTCTTCTGCACAGCACTGTACACGCTATCACAGCAGGAAGGCACCAGTTGTCAACACGTTTGATATATAGGGAGGTCCAGATCTTATTATGCAATTTTCATTATGCTATAACAGTTTATTACATAGAAAATCACCCGAAAAATCCCAGACCATCGAGAAGTGTGTGAACTGACGACATAAAGAATCGTCTTCGCGCCGAACTGGAACTGTCCCTGCATAAATCAAAGTCATCCAGACGATCTGGATCTGCATAATTAGATCTGGACCACCCTGTACTGACAAGAGACAACTTCCTGCTATGTGCGTAACAGTACAAGCAGGCTTGCTATTGAGAATGAATGGGGGCAGCGAGGGGCGGTTCATCACCAGCCCACCTCACAGTCACCTCCACTACAGTATGCTGCCTGCAGCGTACGCAACACCACCACCCCCATTCAACACGCAGCCATCCAAGGCACACTACAATGCTACCCCCCCGGATCACTGCTGGCAGCATTACCAGCCGCGCACCTAGAACGAACTGGGCAGCTGTGTGTGGTGAGCGGGCAGTGAAACCGCTTGCTGCCGAGAGCCACCCAAGGGACACTACACTACACTGTGCGAGCAGCGAAACTGCCCCCCTCCAGCCTCCGTCCAGCCACCGCTTGCAGCGTCCGCAGGCCGAAGATGACGGAGCGGCAGTTACTGAGGCGCATGCGTCGCAGCTGAGGCCCCGTTCATATATCGTAGGTCGGATGTCTGTAACCTGGGGACTACCTGTAACAGATTTCTGGGTGAATTGTTCTTTGAAGAATATCACTGTGAGTAGGAGATGGAGGATGAATTTACAGAATTGGGATTTAAGGGTCCTTTACTCTAACCACTAAGCGAGGTCTCCAAAACTGAAAAAGACCAACGGGATGTCACCACTTTAAAACAGCAATGGAGGAATTGACTGCAAAAAGAGAAAACTTGACTAAAGAGCAGTAGGGTGTGACAACAGACAGGAGCAAAGGGTTTCAATCCTTCAACAAAGAATATCTGAGACCTCTCAAGGAGAAAAGGCAGTAGGACTCAGACAATGAAAAATCCTGCGGGATTGTATAACAAGCACTAGGGCTCCAGTACTGAAACACAGTGATTCGTTCCCCTGAGCTCAAGCCCCATGAAAAAAGCAACATAACAACCCATGCAGTTAAATACACTCTGTGTAAGTAGCTGGCCTCCACTTATTAGCCTCCTGAAATTAGCCTATTCTTTCTGCGCCTAAGGCAATTTGCTATAATCAGACGATATTGTCTTCTTCCGTCAGTTGTATCCCCAGTCATCAATATGCCAAGTGCCAGAAGGCACCCTCAAAGCTGGGTGTTTCCCACAATTAAGCTCCTTCGATCGTGTGTTGTCCGTAATTAGCCCTTCTGCCTGTATGATTAGCACTCTTAGTGACACAATAAGCTCACCTAATGTATTCTAACTATAATCATCCCTGCCCAATTGCCCTGTTCCCCTTTCCCATTAGGTATGTACGAGAAAGGTGCAGGAGAGTTCACTATGGAATGAAGTGTAAAAGATGGGTGGTGGGTCAGAGTGGAAGTTTCTGGGATGTTGCTTTCATTAAAGAGTATAAAAGTGCAGCGTTTTTAAAAAACACAGTCACATACAATTGGTCAGTCTTGACTTGACAAAGCTCCAGCTGTAATGGGCACTTGTAAAAATCAATGACTAAAGTGGCATGTTAGCCATTCAATCAATCAATGCATCGTTCAATGATTTATATTATGAATGAGGTAGAAGAGCTCCTCATAAATCAATTCAGACTCTTATCAAATAACTCTAATAAATGGCAGAGGTGTGCCTGGCCACATCGCGTGGAGATGTGCTCGTGAGGTGGTGTCACTATACCAGAAGGACCTTCTTTCTGCTTTTCACTCATTATGGAGGTAAGATTAAGCATAGCCAGTGGGCCAGATGAGCCTCATAAAAAAATGGAGCAAGCAAAGGGGAATGCTCCACAAGGTGCCCTGCACTCTTTTAGCTCAATACGTTAACACACTTGTACTCATACTTTACATCTTGTTGCTAGGGAGTCAAAGTAATGTAATCACATGGCATTTTCAGCTCTTTTTTAATGCAACTAATGGCTGTGAGGGGCCAACATCTCTCAGATCAACATTGGGCACAAGGCAGTCAGTCCATCACAGACCCCACGCAACAGCACACTAGGCTAGTTTAGAATCACCATATCTTTTGGAATGCAGGAGGAAAACCATAGTCCATAGAACCTTCCTCAGCCTGACTTTGGCCTCCCATTTGCCTTCCTGCAAACTGTGCATGTGTTTTTTCTTTTTGCCACCTTCCCATTAAGCTGCGACTGCTGAAACACCCAGCAACAGTTATCAGCACACTCTCTCCAATCCTCCACTGTAGCTTGTCATTCCTTCAGAGTTTTCATGGATCTCTTGTTGGCCTCCATTACTAATCTTCTTCACCATACTGACTCAACCTAAGTTGGCCTTTCTGGATCAGCTGCATTTATTCTACAATCAACTGAAACCCCAGGACCAGAAATTTCCATTGAACTAACTCTGTGACTTCTAAAACCAGTTGGCTGTCCCAGTGAAGATGGGGTGAATAGTTATATTTTCAATTATTTTTGTGTTTCATATTTGTAAGCCAACTCTGCGGAGGTCTGTTTTATTTTGACACATAAGCGTCTCTTTATGTGACAAAAAGCCAACTTAAATCCACTGTTATTCAGTATTGTATAATTGTTAATCCATGCTTCATACTGTCCTATCACTATGGTCACTGTGACCTAATTTATATAGCACCTTTGCCTTTTACAAAGCAATCCAAAAACCATTACAAAACTGTGCAAGGCAGCGAGTCTCCACAGAAATGAGAGGAGACTTTAAAGCATACCTTGACATTGAGCCAGTGAAGGACGCAAGTGCTGGCTGGAGGACATATGCCTCAAGCCCCCCATGATTAATACCCACTGAAATGAAATCAATCGGCGGCGCCCAGACTTGCAGTGCAATGCCAGTGTTACATCATAATAATAACAATAATATTGTCACGTAAAAGAAGGAGCTACTTATGCCAGTCACGCTGGTGTGTTGGATGACGGGAGGCTGCAGTTATAGCAATTGTGATGGAGGCAGCAGTGAACATGGACTTCTCTCCAGTGGAATGAATTAGTAAGTATTGTGGTGTTGAGAAGGTCTTTAGGAACCTTAAAAATCTCAACCTGATGTTATTTTGGAAAATCTCTATAAATAGGATGGACACGCTTGCTGCTTGAATCACAACTGTTGTAATATCCCCATTAAATTGCCTTTGATTTAAGCCCCTAACAGGATTTGGACACTGTTGGAAGTGTATAAGAAATCCACTTTCTCTTACTTCAATATAGTTTTTACAGCAAAGAAAAATGATACCCACTATGAAGGACGCTATATGGAATGTAAGTTGCTTGACTGACTGATTAAATGGGTCCTCTGAATTGGTTTACACAGCTAACAGGCCAGTTAAGAGTCCAATACACCTGGTGTCTCTGTATATAAAGAGAAACTCCTTTTGCTTTGTCTTATTTCATGGTGGGATCCACAGTCATACGCTGTCTAGATTTCACAAACAGTATGCGGCCAAGGTGATTCAGGACGGCACAGACCAACTGCCTTGGAGTTGAGGTATGGCGGCTCCATGCTGCACTAATATTACCCACCGCCTAGATGCTCTGATAGTATTGACTACAAACTCTAGACAAAATAAAACATTCCCATCTTAACAGACTGATCTTAATCTCCCCACCTTTTTATGGTTCTCACCTGCTGCTACAGCAATTTGACAGAGAAGCTATGGGGTGTACTGAAGAGGCCAGCCAGTAGGTGGCAGCACAGAGATAGCTGGCCCTACTGGAGGATTGTGGTAAAAACTGAGCAGAGCACACAATGGCTCATGACACAGACAAATGTATAAAGATGTGCATGTTAGGTTAACTGAAAACTTTAACCTGACCTTGTGCATACCTGAGGGTGTGTGTGAGTGGGCCTTACAACGAACTGCTGCCCTCTCCAGTACAATTACTGCCAGGATAGGCTCTGGCTCTCGGAAATCCTGAATTGGATTAAATGGGTTTTAGAATGTTGTGTTATTGCACTGTTCACTTTATATACACTGCCTGGCCAACAAAAAAATTGCACACTATAATATTTTGTTTGACCACCTTTAGTTTATGCTATGGTGCACATTTGTAGTGTCATTGTGTTCATGAGCTTATGCAATGTCTCAATGCTTATTTTCATTCAGATCTGTATTACTTTTTCACCAACATTACGTATTGATAATGGAAGAGTTGAACCACACAGTAAAGTCTTCTCCACCAAAACCCAAAGACTCTCGATGGGGTTAAAGTCAGGATTCTGTGGTGACCAATTCGTGTATCTAAATGATTCTTCATGCCCTCTGAACCACTCTATCACAATTTGAAGCCCAGCAAATCTTGGCATTGTCATGTTGGAATATGCCTAGGCCATCAGACAAGAACAAATCCACTGATGGGATAACCTGGTCACTCAGTACATTCTCGTACTTAGCGGACTTCATTTTATTGCTGTCTAACATTGCTGAGCCCAGACCAGACCAACTGAAGCAAAACCAGATCATAACTCTGCCTTGAGAGGCTTGTACACTGGGCACTATGCATGAGGGGTCCATTGCTTCATGCACTTCTCTTCCTACCCTGATGTGCCCATCGATCAAGAAATGGGTAAATCTGGACACGGCGACCACATGGCCTTATTCCACTTCTCCACAGTCCAATCCATTTGCTCTCTAGCAAAATCACCAAATATACTCATGTATAAGTCGGATCTTGAAACCCGAAAAATAGATCATAAAATCAGACCCCAACTTATATGCCCGTTCAAAAATGCGACACTTTTATTTTATTTTTTACATCTTCTTGCTTCCTCCAATCTCGCACCAGTTTCTCAGACACGTCAAATGTTGTTGCAGCAGCGCAGTTACCAATTTCTTTCACCACTTCAATGACTTTTAATTTAAAACCAGCTTCATATTTTCTTCTGATTGAACGCTCCATCGAAGATATGGGATGCTCTTACGATAAAGGTGTATGAGGTTGTGAGATACAAAAAACACACAACAGTGCAATCGTCGCTTTGGAATAGTTTGGGTATTACCGTGTGGTCACGTGGGCACAATACATAGAAAAAAAAATGCAGTGTGCGCCATGGTTACTCAATTAGGTGGGCGTTAGCATATCATAATCTCTTGGATCCGCATTCGACTTATACGACCGATATTATAAAATATACGATAAAATAAAGCCCTGACTTATCTGCGGGAGAACTTAAACGTGAGTATATACGGTGTGGCACGCCACTGGGGGTGGCACCCAGCCGGGATGCCCAGGAAGACAGGAGGAGGGCTCATTCCTCCTCCAGACTGCAAGGGGGCGTCCGCCCTGGTTGTATTGGGGCCACGGGTACAGGGCTTGGAAGCCCAACTCTGTAGGGGCCCGTGGCCACCGCCAGGGGGCGTCCCCCTGCCTGAAGGACCCGGGCCCCCAGCACTTCTGCCACACCAGGAAGTGCTAGGGGGAAGAAGACTGGGGACACCCGGAGGGCTTCCGGGAGCACAGCCGGCACTTCCACCACACAGGGGAGTGTCCGCAGAGAAGTGTCTGGAAAGTACCTGGAGCTCATCCGGGCATGTATAAAAGGGGCCACCTCCCTACAAACGATGACTGGAGTCGGGCGTGGAGTGGACAAGGTTCTGAGTGAAGGAGAGTGGAGGTGGCCTGAAGGAAGCAGGCACTGGAAGAGAGGCCTGGACTTTGGGGAGATTGGTGCTGGAGGCACTGGGGTTGTGCACTTATGGACCTTGTAAATATGGGAAATAAACGTGTGGTGGACTTTAAAATGGTGTCCGTCCGTCTGTGTCCGGGCTGCTTCTCACAACGGTAATGCATTTTTTTCCCCCGATTAGCCTCACTAACAAGTGTGGGTTTTTTGGTTTTGTGGCCACACAGCTGTTTATTCCCAGGCCTGTAAATTCCTGTCACAGTGCGTGTGTGGAAATGGTCTTACTTTCATTATTAATCATAGCCATAAACTCTACTTTCAATATTCTACAACCTGAATTCACCAAGTGTTTTAATAATCTCTGTTCACAACCAGGAGTTTGCATGTTCTCCCCATGTCTGCGTGGGTTTCCTCCGGGTGCTCCGGTTTCCTCCCACAGTCCAAAGACATGCAGGTTAGGTGGATTGGCGATTCTAAATTGGCCCTAGTGTGTGCTTGGTGTGTGGGTGTGTTTGTGTGTGTCCTGCGGTGGGTTGGCACCCTGCCTGGGATTGGTTCCTGCCTTGTGCCCTGTGTTGGCTGGGATTGGCTCCAGCAGACCCCCGTGACCCTGTGTTCGGATTCAGCGGGTTGGACAATGGATGGATGGATGGATGTTCACAACCATTCAAGATTTTTTTTTTCTGACCACATTTCTTCCATGAAAGTGATAGCTTACAGCTGTCCTTCTAGGCTTTCATAATGCATTGATCTAATTCTATTAATTTCAGCAATATCTTTTGTTATTTACTTTTTGGTTGATGCAAGCCAATAATTTGCCATTTCTAAAATGCAGTAATATCTTTTCCGCAACCACATGAATCGTCTTCAAACATGACAGTTTAAGTAATTGGAAGCCATGCACTGCATCAGTTAAAGTTAAAGGAATTATGGCCATTTGAAGCATATTAATCACTGCAATAACGATCCAGTCATTGGCTGATACAACTGCAATCAGAAACATTCAACCACCTCATCTCAAACAACATATTATTATTGTGATATGAATCAAGGTTAATGAAAATACATAAGAACAAAAATATTTATTGACACGTTTATAGAGTTATTTTGAGAACATAAATTGACTTAAGTTTGAGTTCAAATGAAAAATGTACCTCTTTTCATAAATGTGCATGTGCACGCTTATTCAGCCTCAACTTCAGTACTTTGTGGAGCATTCTTTAGCCTATATGACCTCTAACCATTTTCGGTAAGTGCTAACAAGCTTCTCTCTGCTGGAATCTTTGACCATTCATCACATGCAAAAGCCTCCAGCTCACTGATGTTTGATGGCTTCCATGCCACAATTGCCTTCTTTAAATCCCACCAAACATTTTCAATGGGATTTAAATGTGGGCATTGAGAAGGCCACTCCAGGCCATTTCAGGATCTATTTCTTAACCAAGCTCTGGTTAGCTTGGAGGTATGCTTGGATTAGCAGTCTTGCTGGAAAGTCCAATGATCACCAAGATTCAATTTCTGAACAGAACGCACTACGTTTTACCCTAACCCTCTTTAAAATGGCTAGGTATTTCTGGGAATTCATGATGCCAGTTACACGGTCAAGAATGCCAGTTCCTGCAGCAGAAAAGCATCCCTACATCATCAATGACCCACCTCCGTGCTTGACTTTGGGGATGGTATTCTCTTGTTCATAAGCCTGGCCTTTCTAATGCCAAACATACCGCTCGTCCATGTGTCCAATTTCGTTTCATCTGTCCATACTACTGTTTCCCAAAGCTCTGCAGGCCTATCCAAATTTCTCCTGGTAAATTCTAGTTGACCTTTGATGCTCTTTGTGGCCACGAGTGGGGTGCATCTTGGAGTGCAGCCATGAAGTCCTTGTTTATTTAGTGCTTGTCCTAATAGTTGCCACTGAAGCACTTGTACTGACCTTCATTAGGTCATCCTGTAGGTGTTTTGCAGTAACACAGGGTTTGTTTTTAAATTACCTTGACTAAGTTGTTACAGGCTCTTGATGAAATTTTGGGCTTTCTCCCTTTGCCTGGAAGGTTTGCAGAGGTGCCATGAAGTTTTAAACTTCCTTACAATGCTTCCAATGGTGCCTCTTGGAATGTTCAATTTTTGGGAGATCTTCTTATACAGATACCCTTCAGGGGCAACTAAATCATTTCTTTTGTCAGTTTTTGTGAAAGCTCCTTAGTCTTATCCATAATTACAACTCACCTTCAACACCTTCATGGGTGGAGTTCATATATGCATCATAGTTGAAGCCAATTAAGGATCGTTATTGAGTTCCCAAAAGCTTAATTATGTTTTAGCTCGACTTTAGGCCATAAAAACTAGCACAAGGTTTTAAAAACAATATTACATAGAGGCTGAATAATTGTGACATGACTATATTAATAAAATATCCTATTACTCATGAATACTACATCATACATTTTTCTGTTGATTTTACATAGAACTCAACTGATAAAGAAGTCATCCAAAGCAAAAACTAGCCCTTTGGAGAAAGAAAAACTCTCTGGGGGTGGAATATTTCTGATTGCAACTGTAAATATTTTCTTATTTAAATTCAAAAGGTGACTTTTTGCCTGGCCACAAAGTGTGGAATCTTCACTGACATATATCAAAGCCTACCACAGTATGCTCAGCTGATCTTCAAGAAGCAACCTGCATCGCACACGTCACTCTGAGACAGCTGCCTCAGATCTGTCCTTAAGTGCATTGTGACTTCCACAAAAGACAAAACAAGACATTCCCATCTTAACAAAATGATCCCAATCTGCCCACCTCTTCAAGGTTCTCACCTGCTGCTGCAGTAACTTGACACAGGCAAGCTGTCGGGTATATTGAAGCGGCATGCCAATGGGTGGCAGCACAGAGATTGGTGGAGCAAAACAGAGCTTATGACTTCCAGAAATGAATTCTCCATAAAAGCTTAAAAAAGACTTAATTCAGCAGATATTTTTACAGAGGTAACTGTCAACACAGTCTGGGATGGGCTGAATTGGCTTCTGCCTTAAATTTTATACTATTGGGATAGACTTAGCTGCCTGCACAAAATGGATGGGTGGACATTGCACTACTGGCACTAACTGACACTTTTAAAGGCATAAGATGGAATTTAAAAGACGATGAGAGCATGAAGAAAAATAATTCCTTATCTGATGAGACAACAATTTAGGCAAAACTCCAAGCACTATGTCTGGCACCAGGCACTTCTAATCACATGCCTGATGCCAAACCTAGAGCAAGGCATGGAGGTGGCAGCATCGTACTATGGAGTTGTTTCTCAGTGGCAGGGACAGGGAGGCGGGTAAGTAGGAAGAATGAATGCATCCAAATACAGTTAAGTCCTTGAAGAAAACCTGCTCCATTGTGCATATGATCTCAGACTTGGCCAACGGTTCACCTTCCAGCATGACAATGACCCAAAGCATACAACCAAGACAACACCAGAGTGGCTTTGAGACAAGTCTCCTGCTTGATTTACTTCCATTGGAAGTTCTTCAATTTTTTTAAAGCAAGAAATACATTTATTACTTGTAAATTTGTGTTTGAAAATGTGCTCTATAAGTAAATCTTATTGTAATTGTCTTGAGATGAACATGCACCTGTCCAGGGTTGGGTTATGCCTGGTCCCATCTGGACACTTCAGCAGTCTAAAATGGATGAAGCTGACTGAATGTAAAAGTTCCCCCACAGGTCTGTCAGGTGCTATACCGACTGTTCAGCAGCACTGCCAGCTCTCAACAGAAGGTCATGGAAAACCGCAATCGCCCTCACCCTCATGCCATTCCTTAATTTGACAGGAATATACTGTTGTCCCTCTAAAAAAAATGCCTGTGTAGAAACTAATCACATTAGTCAGCAATCTTCATTACTGACAGCGCCCTTCACTTTATTGAGATTCAGCACCAGCAGCCGCCAAAAAAAACCAAAGGGATTTATTGATTGCACTTAAAGCAATAAGTACAGTAAATCCCAACTGTTTCAATTTGTTTTGTGTTGTGTACGCAGCGTGTGCGTCTCCGGCTGGCATTAATAAAATGATCCCGGTGGATGGCGGGCTGGGTGGGGGCTGCAATTGCCAAGATTAACATTTGCAGTCCTTTTCAAGAAAACCATACACTTAAAAAAATTATAAGGTGATTCCTAACAGACAAGTGTTTTATCTTATTTGTTAGTAGTCTACTTCCAAGACTCATCTCATCCATGAACCTGTGCTGTCCATTCATCACAAGATCAGCAACAGGCTTTAACTGACAGATTGTTCAACACATCCTATCAGTGGAAGGCGGCCGTGGGGTCTGAAGCG
Organism: Erpetoichthys calabaricus; assembly: GCF_900747795.2. Taxonomy (NCBI): domain Eukaryota; kingdom Metazoa; phylum Chordata; class Cladistia; order Polypteriformes; family Polypteridae; genus Erpetoichthys; species Erpetoichthys calabaricus. Next base: position 175,391,514 of record NC_041401.2, read on the forward strand.
AAGACGAGAGGTTTATATAGAGCCATCAGACTTTCATAGATGATCCTTGGAGTATTCATTTCTGTACCTTACTTAAATATAAATGAGAAGTCTGAAAAAATACACATTTCTCAGCCTGAAGTTTAAACAGACCATATGGCTTACTTGTGACAATGAGAGAGTACCAGCATACTGAATGCGTTTCCGAAAATACCATGGATTAAGTTAATAAGAAAAAAGCTTTTGATCAAGCAAGCGCTACTGAACTCTCGAGAGGCACACAAGTGGAAAAAGATCTGACCACCAGTAGGTTGAGAAGCTGAAATGGAACAAGCCGCTGTGAGGAAGAGAAACCCCTCGGAATCAAAAGTCCATTAGTCACTTGGCCGGAAGGGTTTTTCTTTGGTCCGTCTGGTCACTCGTCGCACTCTGCCCTGACTGTGAACTCTTGAAGGGAGAGAACACATTAAGTAATACTAATTTATGGAAGATTAAGATTCTCTGATGAAAACTCCACTTCAGTCCTTTAACAGTGGCACACACAGATATTGGGGCCAACTGTTGTGGACAATGCTCTCTGGCATTTCTGGCATGGGCGTTGTAGTACATTAAAGCTTGACCTCAGTAAAAGAAAAGCAAATAGTTCATCATGACAGAATTAAATAATCACTTCAATAAAATGCAAATAAAGTCGACTTAATATGTCTCTGTACTAAGCAAAACAATGCATGTCGCTTTAGGGCTGTTTGAAAAAAAAAAAAGACTGGCATTCCAAATGGAATATTTGTGCGATCCGCATTTCAATTGGTGGTCTGCTGTCTTTTCTCTAGGCATTGTATCTTTCAATCAGGCAAAGAACTTTGTTTTATTTATTTGAGCGTTGAATTACAGTGAGGCATGGAAAATAAAAATGCTGCACAAGGGCGAGGACAACAGACAGAAAAATGAAAAGACATTGCTGACAGCCAGTGGAGTGCATTTAAGTTGAAGAGGCACTGCAGGTATACAGAGAGAAATGAAACAAATTGCTCTACTGCTGGGGATAGTCACGATTTCTTTGTTTTTGGCTTGCTTTCCTATTACATGAAACAAATAAACATACATACAAATATATTTTCATGTGGCCATATGTATTGATAGATAGATAAGGCACTACATAATTGAGTTGATAGTTAGATCTGGGTACTCTGGTTCACTTCTCACATGTGTTTAATGGTGTTTAATAATACTGAGATTGTATATTATATATTCATTATATATTTTACTAGCTGTCCCCCACGGCCCCGCCACATAGTAGGCTTTAAAAATCAATAGAAGAAATTACAAAAAAATTTAAAATTTTGTATTGAGAAGAATTTATATTGATAAGACCTCTTGATATGCAATATTTTTGGTTTTGCTATCAGAGACGAGAATGTAACTGTGATCTCTTTGCCAAAAATGTAAAAAGTTGGCAAGCTATCTCTGGCCAAGCGGAAGGTAGGTACACTCCAATGTCAAATGTTGCCACTGTATCTGATCATGTTCAGCTCCGACGGGAGAGCGTCGCCCGTATGGGGAAAAGAGCATGTGGCCGTGATATCTCTGCCAATGAGCAGGTACCATCTAAAACACACATAGCTGTTATCTCTCTCTCAAAAACATCAAACATTACTCTTAATCTCTAGATGATATTGTCTGTTGAATAATGCTAATCAGAGGCAAGGTCCACTCCAACATGTGGCGAAAGGTACAGTGTCTTGAACAGAGGCTGGCGTGTGAGTGAGGAGGGCCCCACCACCCCTCACCTATGCCCGCAGCCTGTCTCTCGGATTCACGCAAATAAATCGGTGCTGCAACCAAACTTAGCACGATGAGAGAAGTCGCAAAATCAACCGGAATTTTCAAGCACATTATAGAAATAAACCCAATCTAAATCCGTTAAGTAGTTCTCTTGTTCGCTAGCTAAGTGGAGGTAAGGTACTCCCTGAAGACCTGCCCCTCTCCCCTCGGCAAGCTGCGTGTCTCTAGGATTCACACAAATAAATCGGTACCGCAAGCAAACTATGATACATAGCGCAATAACAGAAGTTGCGAAATCAACCAGAATGGTCAAGCAAATTATAGAAAATAACCCGATCTAAATCTGTAAGCAAGTAGTTCTCTCGTGAAAAACGAACAGATAGCAGTTGGATTTTATATATATATAGAGATATATACATTTATTTTAAATATGTAATTTTATATATCCATATATATTTTATATATACTGTACAAACACACATACATACATTATATAGCTCCACGAGGCTCAACCAAGATTAACCTACCTCGCCAAGCATCTCAGAGACCAGGATCACTAATGCCTAATTATTCACTTTCACCTACAGACCAGAGGACAAGTCCCGAGATGAACTGGGAAGCCACTTCTGGTTTTGCCTGGAAGTCCCACCACTTCCATGCTTGGCGCTTGTTGAGTGACACCCCCTGCCTCTTATCTCTTTGAGTCTATTGATGGGCATTTTGATTCACAACCCATTTAAGTGATTCGATTCCTTTGATTCATTTACAGTTTGGCATATAAGGGAAGGTGGTGTGGGGGTTCCCTCTCACTGCATCACAAATATATAATTTTTATAATTCATACATTATTTTGATATATAGTATTTGTGTGTATATAAATAATATCAATGTTTATAATTTATATATAACTGATGTTATATGTAATTATTTATATATAATTAATTGCATATTTAACATGATAATTCCTAAGTCGTTGTCTTGTTTCCATACACAAAACATGATAACATATTTAAGATGCATAATTAAAATACGACGTTTCATTACAGAGTCACAAATGAATGAGAATTGTGCAACTCATAATGATTTACTTGTGAATCAAATGAACGAGAGACATTAAATAGATTCCCAGGTAGTGATTCATTCACATATCAAATGGATAAGAATTTTTTAACTGATTCTTCAGCACTGACTTGTTTACGAATCAAATGAGTCAAGACTCATGAGTCAGGCGATTCTTGTGCATGTGCTTTGAAACATCTATCAGCAAAACAAAAGACGCCAACAACATCACGCAGGAAGGACATGCATGCGCAGTAGCACTCCTATTAAACTGATCCACTGATATGACTCACTGAAATGTGTCATTGATAAAGAACGAATCATTTGAGAATTGCACATTACTATTTAAGTCTCTTCATTAGTAACTTTCAGTGCCATTAGCAAAACAAGTTGATTATTTCAGTAATGTCTCCCCCTTGTTTGATGTTGGTTTTTCTGTCTGTGTTCTCACCTTTACCGAGGTCACCCTCCATGATGCCACATGAGCAGATCCCAAGTTGCTGTTGAAACTGATGGTGCACAATAATTTTTTCAACTTTTGCTTCATTCTACTATGTTTTCACATTTACGTCTGTAATTCTTTGTTTTTGAGTCCATTCAAAATGGCACTTTTCTAAGGAGGGAATCCCTATGAGAAGGAGCAAGTAGGTGTTGAAATAGACTTTAAAAGTAGTCAAACTTAGGATAAAAATGGTGAGGATCTGTCTAGACGGCATTGCTAATATTAAGTGCCTCCAGGGTGCATGAGGGTTACCTATCGGGCCCCCTTTTTGAAACAGTATCAAATGTGTCTTATAAAATGGACAGGAAGCCGCTAGTGTTCCTTTGTCTGGTGTAGACATCACTGCAGTTATCTCTTGAAAGGTCTAACCTCTTCACTTATCTTGGTCATCCATATGTGGGTGGCATTTGGCAAACAAACAACCACTCCAAAGGTATACATTTGGTATTGATCAATCCTGCTTTAGGTTGCTTGATAAGAATTGCAGCCATAATTATGAGGAAGGCCCAAGTCTTATGTTTGAGGTGTGGAAGGAGTGACACATGGAGGTGCCTTGTAGTGATTATGGGGACATGGCAGTCAGGACATTGTTGTGGTGTATTAATTAAACACCAAGACCAGCCCTCCCTGGTCACATAACAAATACAAGAAAAACACTAACACAATTTAGACCTGTCACACTACATAAACCAAAGAAAGTCTGGCCCCCCACTTTTGCTCATTGTGTTTCACTGCAATGAACCAACTTCCTACATCCATAAGAAATGAGAGTGGCCCAGTGCCAGCACCCACCCCCACCCTAACCCTATGGCGCTGCCACTCAAGGGTCTTATCAGTCCCAGCATGTCACATGTCAGCTGGTGTTTGTCAGGAAGACCATTTGTGAGTCACTTTAGACACAATCTTAACAGGACGAATAATCGCAGAAGAAACATTCAACAAGTGCTCGCTTGGAGGCATTGCAGGTGTTTGATGGAGGAGCACAATGCCGGTGTGGGAGCCTCTGAGCGGGCCAATCAAAATACAGCAATCACCGCCGGCAAACTGTGTCTTTGAGCCTTCAGAGCTGGAAAGTTGCCTGAGAATGTGGAGTGCCAGGCGTATCTATCAACAATACTGTGTTTATAAAGTGTAATGAACAGAGTGAAAATAATTCACACATAATCTTGTAGGTTATCAAGAAAGAAAGAAAGAAAGAAAGAAAGAAAGAAAGAAAGAAAGAAAGAAAGAAAGAAAGAAAGAACCATGACTCCTGCTAACAACTCCTCTTTGGCATGGCATAAATATAATATAAAAAGTTAAATGTCTTTCAGTTCGGTATGAAAATCCACATTGTTGAACCTGTCTCTGGCAAATTTTGCACAGATTGCCTGTTTGTATTCAGGAACACCAAATGTATTAATGCAAAGTTTTTCCACTTAGGGAACTTTTTTAGTGACCACACATGCACATTATTAGGGAAGTACCCTTAGGAGGCATTTTTCAGACTTGGCACAGATATGCAAAATTACTCCCATGGTGGGTTTCCGCAGTGAAGTTTGGATTACCACTCCTGCACTTTGTCCCAACCAGGGCAGCACCAGGTTTCCCACTGGTAATCTTCTCTCTGTATATAAAGCGATAACCCGTCCAGCATCTGTGCCTGTGTGTAACATTGTCCAGCATCCACAGGAGGGCAGGAATTTGCGATGAAACAAATGCAAGTTGCCAGCACACCATATTAAACTGTGCTGTGTACATTCGTATATCCAGACATCATGTCATCCGGCATCTACAACAGGACTGGAATGTCCGATGAAGAAAGGCAACAAGAACCGCAAAAGAAAAATGGGCGGCCGGATAGCATAGTGGTAAGCATTGCTGCCTCACGGATTGATCTTCCTTGGTTCAAATCCCTGCGGTGGGTTGGCACCCTGCCCGGGATTGGTTCCTGCCTTGTGCCCTGAGTTGGCTGGGATTGGCTCCAGCAGACCCCCGTGACCCTGTGTTCGGATTCAGTGGGTTGGAAAATGGATGGATGGATGGTTCAAATCCACATCACAGACATTGGCCATGTAGAGTTTGTATTTTCTCCCTGTATCTGCATGAGCTTTCCATTCACAGGTTAAGTTAAATGGTGACTCCAAACTGGCCCCATGTCAGTTTGTGTATGGACTGGCACCCTGTCCACAGCTGATGTTTGTCTTGTATTCAGTTCTTACAAGGGTTCTGCTCCCAACCCCCAAAAAGCCTAAACGAAATTTTATGGGTTTTAGCATAGTATGTTATCTGACAATATTGACGTTCTCTTAATTTAGGATCATTGGAGGTTCGAGTCTATCTTGGCAGTGCTGGGAGAAGAAAAACAGCCCTGGACAAGGTGACAGTCCATCAAAGTGCACCAACAGTTAATACAGTATAACCTGCTCATCTACAGTATGAGGATGTTGGGGTAAACTTAGAGGAAATCCTACAGTGACAACAAACAGAACTTGAACCCAGGATGTTGGACTCTTGAGGTGGTATGATGATCAGTATATGTGGTGGAAAAAGAGTGATAAAAAGTAGGTGACTGAAGGCTGGCTTCAGTTCATGCTGGCATTGCCACCTTCAGATACACACATCTTGCAGCAGGCCACCTGTGTGTGTCACTGTTGTCATCCTGAGAAGCAGCTGAAGTCACTCTAATAAACCCCCCTCCCCCCTTCGTGCTATGGATGGTGACAACATTTTGAGTCTCAGCTATGTGAGGTGACAGTTTAAACAGAAGTATCAGTTGCACTTTATCTTGAGCTGTCTTGTTACTTAAGGTGTGTGTGTCTTTGTGGGGGTGGGGGGGGGGGTCTCTGTAAATGAAGGATTTTCACGGAAGTGCAGCCGCAAAACTTTAACTGCTACCCTACAAATTGAAAAAACTGACAAATGGATAGTGATGCGTCCCGACGTAGAAACATTAAGGATTTAACAGAAACCGCAAATGCCTGCAAGCCATGCAATAAACTCTAATTAGAAAGTCTAATGCATGTGTGCGATGCCAGGGAACCTAATGGAAAAGATTTAAAGCAGTTAATGGGTGGCTTGAGGACTGAAGTTCAAGAGAAGTACTCTGTCAGCCGTACACAACTGTTCAGTCTACAAGCAGCTAACAGTTAAGCCCTTGGGGACACCCAACTACCTCAGAAAGAGAGAGCAGGTGTGAAGGTCTTCTAATGAACATTCAGAATAAAAGGATCAGAAACAACCAAGCACTGACTTGCACGAGGAGAGCGTTAAGAGAGATGGAGACGGCCAAGATGGTGCGGTGCGGAGTGGCTCCTTTTACACATGCTAAATTCTAGTCAATCCACACTTTTCTCTGGGAATTTAATTTTCCTTCTAAAGGTCTGCATGTCAGTTGTGACCCTAAACTGTCCCTTTCTTAGTATATGCTGGTGGTGGCACCCAATCTGATAAACAAGAGGAGACCCTTCAGTCCATCAGACGTGTTTGTTTAGCTAATAACTAAGCTGTCCCAATACCTTATCTAGATTTTCGTCAAAGGTTGTCCAGGTTTCTGCTTCAACTACATGTTTGTTTCAGATTTGTAAAGGTGTGCTTTCTGGCCTCAGCCTTAAACATCCTTGAGTATGTGACTCACAGATTTTACATTAAGATAAAAGAATTCTGCTACATCTACTTTATCAATACTTTTGAGAATTCTGAAGACCTGGATTGGGAACTCATGCAGTCGTCTCTGCTTTTCTCATGTCCCTGAGGTTGCCATCATAGCCTTTTGCAACCAGTGGCCTTTAATTTGGAACAAGTAGGTTTTGGAAAATTAATTAATTCAGTATCAAACAGCCTTAAAACTATTCAGGCAGCATCAAAAACCAGGAATGGACTAAGCCATGTATATTACAATATAATATAACATAATATAATCCACCTTAATAAAAGGACAAGTGTTCATATGAATGTTTGTCTGGCTGGTTGCTGTGTCTCTGTTATTCCAACAGAAGTGCACCACAAATGTTTATAGTAATAAAGTGCATTGCACTTGTAATTTTAACAGATGCTGCATCACAAACATTTTTTTCATATCCCATACCAAATTGTATATAACAGAGATATGCATTGCATTTGTAATTCCAATAGATGGCACATCAAACACTTATAGTAATGCATTTTATTACTACAAATACTTGTAATACACCCACCTGTTGAAATGACCAAAACAATGTATTTTATTACTACATGCAAACAAAATACATTCCAATAGATAGTGCACTGCAAAAATGAACACTGAAATCAACCCCGATTACTTAGATTTCATCCCGTTTTAGACTGGTAGCAGAGCTAGTATAAAATAATGGACAGTGGCTTAATGGTTCGCACTGCTGCCTCATAAACTTACTGCCCTGGTTTTGAATTCTATGCCCAGTCACTGTGGAGTCTGAAGATTCAATGGAGTCCAAGGGTTCTCCCTGTGTCTGTGTGGGTTTTGTTCCAGGCATACAGGGACAGGTTTGGCTAATTAGTAACTCAAAATTGGACATGTTGTAAGAGTGGCCTCTATAATGAACTGGGAACCTGGCCAGGGCTGGTTCCTGTTTTGCACCATGTGCCACTGCGATAGACTCTGGTCCTCTGCAACTGTGAATTGTATTAGGCAGGTTGTATAATAATATAATATAATATAATATAATATAATATAATATAATATAATATAATATAATATAATATAATACATAAATCCCCTGACACCCTGCATTGAAGAATCAAAAAATGAAACAAATATTAAACTATGTACATCCTGCTGTCTGTACCACTGGAGGAGGGTGGTTTTAGATAGATAGATAGATAGATAGATAGATAGATAGATAGATAGATAGATAGATAGATAGATAGATAGATAGATAGATAGATAGATAGATAGATAGATAGATAGATACTTTATTAATCCCAGGGGGAAATTCACAAGGTTTTGTCTTCTTCCATGTCTCAGACCCTGATTCTTCATCTACAGCTGACATGTTCTCGCTGTATCCATGTATATTTGTTGACCATGTTGCATCATTATAAATTCATAAGGATACCCAATAATGACCTGAGGTCGTGGCCACCTTGTGCTATCAGAACAGGCCTCCCATCCCCATGATCCGGAACTGGATAAGCAGGTTGGAAGTGTGGATTTGTGTAAAACAAAGCTGCAGAGTAAAACACTCCGGCAGAGCACTGAAGTGGATTTCTCTCCTTTAAAGTATTAGCTCAGATTACTCATTACAGGCTTTCTTTCAACAGCTTTTAGGGAAAATGTCAATTAGAAATAATCTGATCCAAATGAAAGGATGGCTGGAAGTCTGGATCAAAGAGTTCAAACACCCAGGCAAATGTGTGATCTGACGTCCAGAGATGAGGCACTTCTGTGTGGAGGCGCAGGGTTCACTGTGCTGCAAGGGGAATTCACCAATGCATCCAGTACAACATCATCTGTGAATAATTCAATTATTTCTTACATTTTTAATCATATTCAATGATATATCAGAAAAAAAGTTTTTTGTTTTTTTTTTTTTGCACAGACTATAAAAGGTGCTATATGGAATAACTATTTCTCTAATTATTGCTCTTTGGAGTGAATGTGTAAGTCCCTGTACAAAGCTGTTTTTGTCTTGTGCCCCGTATCCTGAGTTAAGCTCCTGCCCCGAGATGATAAACTAGCCGAATGGTCAGATGGATGGCTACTTGCTCCTTGTACTACCATATAATGGCACCTCATCTGCACTGGATTGCTTCTTCATGTCTCCTGCTGCCAGGTTAATTTCTGACAATGAGGTTGAACTTGACCGTCAATGATTCTGGATTACACTGTAAAAATGTAAAAAGGCAGACAGCGTGGCTGAGTGGCTACAGCGCTGGAGCTTACAGCACAAAGCTTCTAATTCACTTCCTTCTTCTGACTCACAGAGTGACCTTGGGCAAGCCGCCTACCTTGTCTGTGCCCAAACGTAAAAGGTGAACATCTGTACTACAGCTCCACATAGAGACACACTCAATAAAGGACAGGTCGCTTGTTTATTGAAAATGAGCACAAAGATGGATTGTGCTTTGGTTCTCCTATTTGCACAATATCCACTGTTTTTTTTTTTTTTTTAACTTCCCGGAGAACCAAGACAATACCAGTGAGCTGGCAGCAACGACAAAGCTCAATTCTTCAACTGCATGTCCGCAGGATTCACATTAAAAAAGAAGAAGAAAAAAAGCCACAGTGCACCAATCAAATTGCAAGATGGCATTAGGAGGCGGTGCATGGCATAGTGTGCCAATTATGTCACAGCTCAGTATCACTTCAGCTGACTGCAGCCAACAGAACACAGAGCCGCTGCGCTTTTACTGCTTCTCTGGGCAAACAACTATGTGGGCGTGGATGCCAGCACAGATAGCAGCGCTGGACTTTAATTAAGCAGGACGCTCAAGGTTACCTTTTATTAATCAGCTGATTATAAAGCAGCATTTGTGGCAGGCAAATGGGCAATGAAAGAAAAGTAAACAGCAAGTCACTCAAGTTTACCAGTTAGTATGTTATTCATATTTAAAGAAGTTCCAGCGCTATCCAAATTCAACAGCTGCGCCCGTACTTGAGGAGAGCAGTTTGGCAGTAGGCAGGGGTGAGGTACACCGTGGGCAACTTCCTTATTATACTGTATATGTAAAAAGAAAGAGAGTCAGATTGACTCATCCAAACTGGCAATATGTGACCCAGAGAAGCTGCATTGGGATTTCCTTATTTTTCAACAAGTCGATTCATATTGGGTTTAAGTCTTTACTAATAATATTAGATTAGATTAGATTATAAATTTATTTGGCCTGATTCTAAAACTAGAAGCTGCAGGCATTAGAGGTGGCGCAGTGGTAGCGCTGCTGCTTTGCAGTAAGGAGACTGTGGAAGATTGTGGGTTCGCTTCCCGGTTCCTCCCTGTGTGGATAGCGCTTTGAGTACTGAGAAAAGCGCTATATAAATGTAATGAATTATTATTATTATTAACCTAGAAAAATGGATCTCAAGTTGGTTAACTGTCAGGAGAAAGAGTATTGATAAAAGTAGAATGGTGTCATCAGTGAAGTCCCTCAGGGGTCTGTCCTCAGACCATTACTTTTTTATGATTTATGTTACTGACATTTACTCTTGTATAGTTTGTAAACTTGTGAAATTTGCAGATGACACTAAAATTTGAGCAATGGTAGATACAAATGAGGCAGCAAAAACGGTTTAGAAAAACTTAGACAAGTTTTAGAACTGAGTGAACACTTGGAAATTACAGATAACTGTAGAAAAGTGCAAAGTGCTATGTGTGGGCAAAAAGAACTTCAATTATAAATACAAGTTGGGCGACACTATCCTACAGGAAGCAGCCTCTGAAAAAGATTTAGGGGTTTGAGGTGACAAAGCATTTTCATCATCTTATCAACATGCACAAGAGATTAAAAAGACAAATTAATTTTAGGTTATATCATAAAAACTGTTGAATATACAGTGCATCCGGAAAGTATTCACAGCGCATCACTTTTTCCACATTTTGTTATGTTACAGCCTTATTCCAAAATGGATTAAATTCATATTTTTCCTCAGAATTCTGCACACAACACCCCATAATGACAACATGAAAAAAGTTTACTTGAGGTTTTTGCAAATTTATTAAAAATAAAAAAACTGAGAAATCCCATGTACATAAGTATTCACAACCTTTGCTCAATACTTTGCCGATGCACCTTTGGCAGCAATTACAGCCTCAAGTCTTGTTGAATATGATGCCACAAGCTTGGCACACCTATCCTTGACCAGTTTCGCCCATTCCTCTTTGCAGCACCTCTCAAGCTCCATCAGGTTGGATGGGAAGTGTCGGTGCACAGCCATTTTAAGATCTCTCCAGAGATGTTCAATCAGATTCAAGTCTGGGCTCTGGCTGGGCCACTCAAGGACATTCACAGAGTTGTCCTGAAGTCACTCATTTGATATCTTGGCTGTGTGCTTAGGGTCGTTGTCCTGCTGAAAGATGAACCGTCGCCCCAGTCTGAGGTCAAGAGCGCTCTGGAGCAGGTTTTCATTCAGGATGTCTCTGTACATTGCTGCAGTCATCTTTCCCTTTATCCTGACTAGTCTCCCAGTCCCTGCCGCTGAAAAACATCCCCACAGCATGATGCTGCCACCACCATGCTTCACTATAGGGATGGTATTGGCCTGGTGATGAGCAGTGCCTGGTTTCCTCCAAACGTGACGCCAGGCATTCACACCAAAGAGTTCAATCTTTGTCTTATCAGACCAGAGAATTTTCTTTCTCATGGTCTGAGAGTCCTTCAGGTGCCTTTTGGCAAACTCCAGGCAGGCTGCCATGTGCATTTTACTAAGGAGTGGCTTCCGTCTGGCCACTCTACTATACAGGCCTGATTGGTGGATTGCTGCTGAGATGGTTGTCCTTCTGGAAGGTTCTCCTCTCTCCACAGAGGACCACTGGAGCTCTGACAGAGTGATCATCGGGTTCTTGGTCATCTCCCTGACTAAGGCCCTTCTCCCCTGATCGCTCAGTTTAGATGGCAGGCCAGCTCTAGGAAGAGTCCTGGTGGTTTCGAACTTCTTCCACTTACGGATAACGGAGGCCACTGTGCTCATTGGGACCTTCAAAGCAGAAGAAATTTTTCTGTAACCTTCCCCAGATTTGTGCCTCGAGACAATCCTGTCTCGGAGGTTTACAGACAATTCCTTTGACTTCATGCTTGGTTTGTGCTCTGACATGAACTGTCAACTGTGGGACCTTATATAGACAGGTGTGTGCCTTTCCAAATCATGTCCAATCAACTGAATTTACCACAGGTGGACTCCAATTAAGCTGCAGAAAAATCTCGAGGATGATCAGGGGAAACAGGATGCACCTGAGCTCAAGTTTGAGCTTCATGGCAAAGGCTGTGAATACTTATGTACATGTGCTTTCTCAATTTTTTATTTTTAATAAATTTGCAAAAATCTCAAGTAAACTATTTTTACGTTGTCATTATGGGGTGTTGTGTGTAGAATTCTGAGGAAAAAAATGAATTTAATCCACTTTGGAATAAGGCTGTAACATAACAAAAGGTGGAAAAAGTGATGCACTGTGAATACTTTCCGGATGCGCTGTAATTAAAGGGATGTTATGCACAGAGTATACAATGCACTAGTTTGACCGCATCTGGGGTACTGTGTGCAGTTCAGGTCACTGTGCTACAAGAAAAGCAAAGCAACAATTGTAGAGGTAAAGAGGAGGCCAATTTAAGCATCTCAGGACTTAAGGACATGTTGTACTGTGACACACTCAGAAAATTAAACCTGTTTAGTCTCAAACTGAGGAGACCACATGGGGACAAAATCCAGGTCATCAAAATCTTCAAAGACATTGATAAAGCAGATCCAGCAGCATTCTTTCAACTTAAGGGTGAATCACAATACTTAGTGAAAGTTAAAGGGAAGTGCATTTAAGACTGAAGCCAGGAAGCACTTCTTTACACAAAGAGTACCAAGATATGGAGTTGAAGCAGAAACTGGGATGAGACATTAGGACAGCTTAGCTATTAACTAAGCAAACAAGTCTCATAAACTGAACGGCCTCCTCTTGTTTTTTAAATTTCTCTTGTTGTTATAATAGAAGGTGCCTCAATGGTTAGTGCTGCAGCCTCAAGAATCAGTGCCCTGGGTTGAAATCCTGTGCCCACTCACTGTGTAAGTGGAGTCTGAATGTTCTCCCTGCTTCTGTGTGGATTTTCCTCCTGGTACACAGGCACATGTTTTGTTAAATGGTGTCTCTATATTGGCGATGTGTATAGGTGGGTCATGCTGACCAGATCATCTTGAGGCAGATTCTGGCACAGACCACTGAATAGAACTCCCCCTGTATATTACAATCATAGATATAGAAAAGCTTTTGACAGCATACACCAGGGCACCTTGTGGAACCAGTGGACTGGCCTGCTATGGTGCACTGAGTACAGATGTGTCCAGTCAACACATGCCTTGACACCTGGAGCCATACCAAGGTTTCAGTGAAGTACTTAGTGTGGCTGCTTGATAAAAGGACTCAAGTATGTCCTTACAAAAACAGCCTCTCATTCAGTGGATCCTAAACTTGGTCCTAGGGACCCCCTGTGGCTGCAGGTTATTGTTACAACCAAATTCTCTTTTTAATTGGACCCCTACCTCAAATAAGTGAGCTGTTATTTCCCAGTTTCTGTGTTTTGGGATGAATGTAGAAATTGCAAAACTAAGTTTGGTAAATTTATATTAAAATGTACTAAGCAGTTAAATGGTGATAATGTAGTTTATTTTTTTTAACATTTTTTTCATCCCAATTTTCATGCTGCTTTTGCAGGTGTTGTGCTTATTTAATCCATTATTTACAAATTAGCAGGTTCTGATGTTGAAACAGTCGCAACCTTTCATCATTCAGTGTTGTTTGTCTGGGTGTCTGCTCTGCTGGTTTTTTATGAAAAATGAAATGAAATGAAATGAAAGAGGCAAACTACACAGAAAAGGCATACAAAGCAGTTGCAAAAATAGAAACATATGTAAATGGCTTATAAATGTAAAATTATACTGCTGTGTTTTTCTGAAGACAGAATAAGAGAAGACCAGCTAATTAAATGATCAATCAATGAGATCAACTTGCAGCAACAGTGGGTCCACAGAGCAGAGTTTGGGAACCACTGCTGTATTTTATGTTGTACCTTCCTACACACTACCACAAGGTTATGTATGATCAACAGTATGATTAACCAATAAAGTACAGGCAAATGCAATGACTTGTGAGTAACGGGGCCGACTGAACCAGTCATCTTCAGGTTCATTTAAAGTACAAGGGGGGCACGTTGGCCTAAACAACTTCCCCCAAGTCCACCTTCAGAATTGCACACTTCTTGGCATCTATTGGTCTCCTTTCTTTCATTTCCATTCTTAGTCAATACATCCACTGGCCAACCCACAGAGCTGTGGAGCTCATCCAACAGGCTCGAGCTTAAGTCAGGAGCCAGTCCTGCTAGGACCCACTCTCAAACATGTATTCGATCTATGACACTCCACTCCCACCAGCACCACACACTAATAAAACCAAAATGCCAACGTGGTTCTTCAGGGTGGTTCCCAAAAAGGACTATCCACATGAATTTTCCAGAAAGATACAGTAATCCCTCCTCCATCGCGGGAGTTGCGTTCCAGAGCCACCCGCGAAATAAGAAAATCCGCGAAGTAGAAACCATATGTTTATATGGTTATTTTTATATTGTCATGCTTGGGTCACAGATTTGCGCAGAAACACAGGAGGTTGTAGAGAGACAGGAACGTTATTCAAACACTGCAAACAAACATTTGTCTCTTTTTCAAAAGTTTAAACTGTGCTCCATGACAAGACAGAGATGACAGTTCAGTCTCACAATTAAAAGAATGCAAACATATCTTCCTCTTCAAAGGAGCAAACAAATCAATAGGGCTGTTTGGCTTTTAAGTATGCGAAGCACCACAGCACAAAGCTGTTGAAGGCGGCAGCTCACACCCCCTCCATCAGGAGCAGAGAGAGAGAGAGAGAGAAAGAGAGAGACAGATAAAAAAAAATCAATACGTGCCCTTCGAGCTTTTAAGTATGCGAAGCACCGTGCAGCATGTCACTTCACGAAGCAGCTGCACAGAAGGTAGCCAACGTGAAGATAATCTTTCAGCATTTTTAGACGAGCGTCCTTATCGTCTAGGTGTGCGAACAGCCCCCCTGCTCACACCCCCTACCTCAGGATCAGAGAAAGTCAGCGCAAGAGAGACAGAGAAAAGTAAGTTGGGTAGCTTCTCAGCCATCTGCCAATAGCGTCCCTTGTATGAAATCAACTGGGCAAACCAACTGAGGAAGCATGTACCAGAAATTAAAAGACCCATTGTCCGCAGAAATCCGCAAACCAGCAAAAAATCTGCGATATATATTTAAATATGCTTACATATAAAATCCGCGATAGAGTGAAGCCGCGAAAGGCGAAGTGCGATATAGCGAGGGATCACTGTACTTTATTTATGGAGCCTGTTACAAATCTAAATAAAAAGATAGCAGATCTGTGAAACACCAGTGGCTTAATGATTTTAAAAGGACTTCATGCAATAACTCAAACTAAGTTCAGGTTTTCTTGATGTTGGTAAACAGCTTGGCAGCCTACTATACATTACATTTTTTTTTTTCCTCGACATATTAGGAATCTTTTCAATGCCCAAAAAACCAACTTCACATGCAAAGTGCCCTCCTCAGAATGAAATGATCATTTGTCAAGCAATGGAGCTATGAGGTACTACACAACCAAGCAAAGTGCCATTAAAAAAACAGTATTTTTAAGACTGCACCATCACAAAAAAGCACCACCTCCTCAGACCAGCCGACTGCCATAAGCATCCCCACCATCTGACCTGACCATGTCTCCCTCACGGCCAAAGCTCCAGCTAAATAAGAGCCACAAATGTAGTCTTTATAATCAATTGCCTCTGACAGATGGGAGGAAAACAATTACCGTGAGTTCAGTCGGATTTCCCTTTTCCTTCTAATGTCACCTCCTAGCGAAAGTGACGGCCTCCCCCCTTCACAGACACCTTCCAACAACTCAGAAAATAAATAATCCTCCGTGGCTCATGCAGCCCCTGCACCGTTTTAAGACGTGCATTTTATTTCAGATCGCATCGAACTTTAAAAGCACTTTTCTTCCCTTCTACGCCCTGCAGAGGCTAATCTGGAATCATTTAAAAGACAGCGTGACAAATCTGACAGTTACATTTATGTTGGGTGAAGATGCCGCTAAAAGCTTGCACGACTTCACACCAGCCATTCCCATCTTGGAAAATAAAAAAGGGGAGAAAAATCTTATAAAACATGTATGGATGGCCTTCCTTTAATTTCTAAGTGAATATGTTTATGTCAGCTTGCAAATATATTCAGTCTGAAAGGCACTATAAATTGCATGTCACTGCATTTTCATTCTAAAGTTTTTTTGACAGTACAATCAAAGAATAGTACAGACTGTGGTGGGCACTCTGGCATTGTGTTTTAATGGCACAACACTCTTTGTAATGGACTGCATGGTGGAAACTGTGTGCAAATCCACAGAGGCTGCAGCTGGCTGTGCAAAGAGCTATACAGAACAAGACAGAGATATGTAAGGCACTATACAGAACAAAATCATGTATAATAAACTTTTATTACACTGTGCAAACACTGACAGGCACCATATACATCAAAATGATTTTATCACGACAGAAAAGGGGCGTTCCTAGGATTTTCAGGTATCAGGGTCTTAGACCCCCCCACGCATTCTTACATGAATAAAGTTGAAGTCCTTTGTTCTTGAGGTTTTGTCCACGTTTCGTTCTTAAATATAAACATATAAAACCAAAGAGTCTGGAGGAGGGGTTCTCTCTTATTGTGTAAAATTCACAAATTGGGATATATTTGATCAGCAGGTTAGCAAGATTACATCAGATACTGTATATAATGGAATAAAAGATCAGGGGCTTGGTGCTACAGACCCTCCGAAGCACCAACCCTCACAGCACCAGAGGATGCCATCATCTACATGCTACACCGATCCCTCTCCCACTTGGACAGAGGCAGTGGTGCTGTAAGAATTATGTTTCTAGACTTCTCTAGCGCCTTCAACACCATCCAACCTCTGCTCCTCAGGGACAAGCTGACAGAGATGGGAGTAGATTCATACCTATTGGCATGGCTCGTGGACTGTCTTACAAACAGACCTCAGTATGTGCGTCTCGGGAACTGCAGGTCTGACATTGTGGTTAGCAACACAGGAGCACACGCAGGGGACTGTACTTTCTCCGGTCCTGTTCAGCCTATATACATCGGACTTCCAATACAACTCAGAGTCCTGCCACGTGCAAAAGTTCGCTGACAACACTGCTATCGTGGGCTGCATCAGAGTGGGCAGGAGGAGGAGTATAGGAACCTCATCAAGGACTTTGTTAAATGGTGCGACTCAAACCACCTAGATCTGAACACCAGCAAAACCAAAGAGCTGGTGGTGGATTTTAGGAGGACCAGGCTCCTCATGGACCCCGTGATCATCAGAGGTGACTGTGTGGAGAGGTTACAGACCTATAAATACCTGGGAGTGCAGCTGGATGATAAATTAGACTGGACTGCCAATACTGATTCTCTGTGCAAGAAAGGACAGAGCCGGCTATACTTCCTTAGAAGACTGGCGTCCTTCAACATCTGCAATAAGATGCTGCAGATGTTCTATTAGACGGTTGTGGCGAGTGCCCTCTTCTACGCAGTGGTGTGCTGGGAAGGCAGCATTAAGAAGAAGGACGCCTCACGCCTGGACAAACTGGTGAGGAAAGCAGGCACTATTGTAGGCATGGAGCTGGGCAGTTTGACATCCGTGGCAGAGTGACGGGCGCTGAGCAGACTCCTGTCAATTATGGAGAATCCACTGCATCCACTAAACAGTATCATCTCCAGACACAGGAGCAGCTTCAGCGACAGACTTCTGTCACTGTCCTGCTCCACTGACAGACTGAGGAGATCGTTCCTCCCCCAAATTATGCGACTCTTCAATTCCACCCGGGTTTTTCGGGGGGGGGTAAACATTAACATTATTCAAAGTTATTGTCTGTTTTTACCTGCATTTTTATCACTCTTTAATTTAATATTGTTTTTTGTATCAGTATGCTGCTGCTGGAGTATGTGAATTTCCCCTTGGGATTTATAAAGTATCTATCTATTTATCTATCTATCTACCACTATGACAGAACACCATGTAAGGCGCTATATAAGGCAGCCCTTGGTTACAAGAAATTTTATAAAACAAAGCCTTAGCAAATCCTTTGCCAATGTGTTGTTTGTGGAGACTGAAGCACACGGACATCCTCACATGTAATTCACAGGATGGACTCCTTGTTCAACCAGCCTGTGATCAATCTGCGTAAACATTTACGAGAGAAGCTAATATTACCTACAATGATTTACTAAATTAAGGCACTTTGTGACTAGTTTCACTAAAGAAAGGCACTATACAAAAGAAAGGGAGTTTGCTTTTTTACTACTGTAGAATTTGTTTTGATTGTGTTGACGATGAAAAGGAGCTACATTAAATAAGGGCTGCCTATTTCTCATGAAAGGTGTGAACAGCATAGCTCAGTACTTATAAAGCACTATAAATTGTGCTTTATTAATTAATGGATGTTGGTTTTTATTTAAGTAGAAATTTTTGATGATTAAATTTACTGCAACTTTCATTTATTTTCTAATCCACTGATCCAGCTCAGGGTGATGACGCAAGTAAGGCAGGAACCAACCCTTCTCTGATAGGGCAGACTTGCACTATCATTCCAATTTGGAGTCGTCTTTTAACTTAACCTGCGGGTATTTCTGTTTAAAAGCGTGAAGGTAATGAGAGCTGAGGTGTGTTTATATCTGCTCCCTTACTGTGTTACATTCAAATTCAATCTGAAAGTGAAAACACAAACGCACATTAGCGTGAACGTGATAATTATGCCTCAGAACACTTCAGCTATGTTCATTACTTCCACATTTCGCCATCTTGGTGGGGAATCCACCATGGGTATTTCAATTTTTAAAAACTCTGCTATTTCCCAGAGGCCCATAAAACACAGAGATCCAAGTGCTGTTAAGGATCTCAGTAATATTAACGTAACCAATCGGAGGCGAGACATCCCAGTTGGCCCCCGTCCAGCACCTGGCAGCCGCCAAGAGCAGCAAGTGGCTGTTTGTGTAAAATCATGAATTTCCTGTCTCTGTGTTGGCTTGAATCTGACTGGGAACAGATTCATTAGGAGAGCAGACAAAGCGAAGACATGACGTGACTAAAGTTTAGCGACGAGATCGAAAGCAGATAGGGAAGAGGAAGCTGGCTAGCCTCTCGTCTCCTTTAAACCTGCACAGGCTCATCTGTCCTTCCATTGCACCTCCTCTTACTTACAAGCCTCACATTACATTGTAAGTGCCATCTAATTTAATTCAGGATGGAAATAGCAGTTCTGGGCACAAGGCAGGAAACAGCCCTGAACAGGGAAGTGAGAGCTACTCACTGTGCCACCCTATCCCCAAATGCAAATGTAAAAATGACAAAAGTGAAAGGATAAATTTTATTCATTTACTGAAGAAGTGTGTCTTTGAGATTGACTAGCGCCCTGTCCTGGGTTAGTTCCCTTCTTCCTGCATGGATAAAGAAGACTGATGCAACCTTGAATTGGTCTTCTGGATGATATATTAAGGTAAATCTTTCCGTCATATGCTTTGAACTATTGCTTCACAAGGAAAAAATAAGAAATTATAAAAAACAATGAACATCAAGCTTATAAGCCTGAACCCTTATTCAACTTATGAACATAAAAGTAGAGTGAAACTGTTGCTCACCATAAAATATACTATTATAAATACTGAAAGAATGGAAATAAACTGAAGTTGAGCAATGATCCAAACCAGTGATGGGCTCTGTGAATCATGGGGAGACAAGCTTGGATTCTGCACATAATCACATGTACAAACACACACACACGTGCATTTTCGATTGTACAGTTGATGTAACATTTGACGAATCCATTGACAATAAAATACACTGATTAATGAAACCATTTGCTGGCCTGCAGGATTTTTGATTCCAATTATTTGTATCCAGTGCAAATGGATGTACAAGTGGAGGGGAAGCTGATCGAGGCTGATACCTAGCCAGACAATGGTTCAAAACTCCACCAGTTAAGAGACAAGGCACATGCTACAGGGAAAACAAACAGAAACCATTCAGGCAGAGTTTTTAAAAAACAACCAGATCATATGTACAGGAAAATGGGCCACAGCATCCCCAGCTCTGCACCATTTAAACCAGTCCGCTCTGTTATAACCAGAGAGAGAAAATGCTTGTGGAGCACATACATTTGAGTAAATCAGTAGAGTGCTATTTACAGCCCATCCAACCCAGTCTGAACTGTACAGTCAATGTAACACCCAGTTACAGTCCATCCAAACACTGTAATAAAGGTAAGAGGAGGCAGAATGTGGACCGCTTAAATAAGGAAGAATCGTAATAGGAGCTTGAAATGCCACCAAATTACAGAGCACCTAGAACTGTATGACTGAGGTGGGAAATGTCACTCAGTGATTATTGATTTAAATCACAAGAAACTGTCTAATCAGGGTAAAGACAGATAGCAATGCCAACCAGTTACAGTCCATTTAAACTAATAGGAATTGTGTAATAGGAGTAAAGGAGCAGCAGAGTGTCAACCAGTTACAGTTTATGAAAGAAATGCATAATAGGAGACAGAAGCACTAAGCAGTTAAAACTCATTTAAATGAGTCAGAGCTGTTTAACTAGGGTGAAGGAGCAGGAGAGTGTAAACCAGTTACAGCGTAAGTAGGAAATACACAATTGTGTATTAGGAGATGAAAGTGCTAAGCATTTAAAATGTATTTAAATAAGTAAGAGCTGTATAACTGGGGTAGTCAGTCGGTTATATTACATTTGAAAAGCTTGAACAGTTTAGTAAACAGGTGGAAATGCCAACCGGTTAAAGCTCATTTAAACTAACAGACACTAAGTAAGGGGGTTAAGGAACAGTCAGCCAGTTACAATCCATTGAAACAGTTAGAAGTGTGAAATCAGGGTAAAAGAGCAGGAGTGGATCAATCAGTTACAGTGTAAGCAGGAAATATATGAGTGTAAATAATAGGGGATGGAAGTGCTAAGCAGTTAAAACATATTTAAATGGGTACAAGCTGCATGAATGGGGGAGTGGAAAAGGAAATTAACAAGTTACAACCATTTTAAGCAAGTAAGACCTATGCAGTTGGGATAATAGAACTGGAGAGTGTCAGCCAGCAATAGTTCACTTAAACAGCTAAAACTGTGCCATCAAAGTGAAGGAAGATAAAATGGCAACGAATTAAAGCCCCTTTCCACTAAAAAGACCTGTATAGATGGAGGTCAAACACTTACCAGACCATTTAAACACTGTAATAAGCAGAATGTGGACAAGTTAAATAAGGTACAGCTGTAATAGGAGCTTGAAATGCTACAAAATTTAAGTATATTTTCACCACCTAGAACAGTGTGACTGGGGCAGGAAATGTCACTCAGTTACAGTTGATTTAAACCACAAGAAACTGTGTAATTGGAAAAATGGAACAGGATATGATAACCAGCTACAGTCCATTTAAACAGCTAGAACCATGTAAAGGAGCAGGAGTGTATCAACTAGCTACAGTTTATGTGTAATAAAGCAGTTACAACTCATTTAAATGAGTAAGAGCTGCATAATTGGGGTAATGGAATAGGAAATGTTAACCAGTTACAACTCCATTTAAACAGCTAGAACAGTGCCATCCAAGGAAAAGTCAGAAGGAAAGGCCAACCAGTTAAGGTCCATTTAAACTAATAAGAACTGTATAATCAAGTTTCGCAACAGGAGGGTATCAACCAGTTACAATCCATTTAATGAAGCAAAAAATGTCAATTTTGAGTGATTGTAAACAGAAATGCCACTCAGTTATAGTCCATTTAAACTTAAATGGAATTTAAATTGCTGTAATAGGAGATGGAAGTGCAAAGCAGTTAACCACATTTAAAACACGAAGACACTGGGGTAATTGAACAAGATACAGTATGTCACCGTGTTACACTCCATTTAAACAGCTAGAACTGTGCAATCGGCGTAAGCAGAGATCGCCAGTTAAAGCACATTTAAATTCATAAAAACTGTGCAACCAGGGTAAAAGAATGGGAACCACCAACCAGTTGCAACCCATTCAAGCATTCAAGAAGTGAGTATTTTGAATATTCAAAGACAGAAATGCCACCCAATCAAACTCCATTTAAACCATCCAAAACTGTGTAATTGGGGTAAAGGATGGGAAAGGTCACTCAGTTACAGTCCATTTAACAAATAGAAGTCTGTAATTGGAGTCAATAAACAAGAAATACCATCCAATTACAGCCATTTCAACCAAGAAGAAACTGTGTGTAGTATAACAGGGCAGAAAAGGCCACCTGGTTACAGTCCATTTAAACTGGTCAGTTGTCTTACAGTGGGAGACAAAACAGAAATACCTCAGTTTACACCCTGGCCAGTGTGCTCCAGTCTAACCTGTTAGAGTGGGTAGTGCAGCTTTACTAGAGACATGAACCAGTGCCCAGGCACAGGGCACCTAGAGAAGGGACTGGTGGGATGGCATTTCATATGAAAATTAATGCGTCTTCACTACTCCTACCTATGGGAAGTAACTTCTGCATAGCACAAGCATTGGGATATAACAATAATATATTATACCCCCCTCAACTCTGAATTAGGTAGATTTGAGAATTACTGAGAAATGAGAAATGAGTTATGTTCTAAAGTTCTGTTACGTTATATTCTATAATTTTGAATAAAAATCAAGGAATGTTATGATCAGACTATACTGTATAATGCACCAGTGAGACCACATGTGCAATAGTGTGTGCAGGTCTGGTCACCACACTACAAAGAAGACATAGCAAAAGACGTATACAAAAAGTTGAGAATCTTTAACAAATTACCAAGACATGGAGTTGAAGCAGAAACCCTGACAACCTTTAAAAAGTATCTGGATGACATATTGGGACAGTTTAGTTAGGCATTAGCTAAACAAACAATCTTGATGGATTGAATGGTCTCCTCTCATTTATTATATTTCTTATGTTCTAATATTTTCTGCCATCTTCTGAAAAATATCAAGATATATGCACCTACCGTCATGTGTCGATTTACGGCTGACAGAGTTAAGGCCAATGTTCCATTTACTTTTTTTACTGAAGGAGTGGGTATAAATAACAGATGGTCTTGTACTTTCCTTTTACGACCAATTTCTTCATTCCCAGTACACTACACAAGCTTTCCCTGGTGAAATATCGATCGATCACTGCCGTTAATTTTTTGGTGCTTCCCCATGAAGTAATGAACAATGCAAAGCACCATTACATGATCCATGAGTGGTTGAGGGACGAAGGTGTACCTCTTGGAGTTTCAGGAGCACAGCTGTGTGACATTTCCAAGCCACTGAGAAATGAGCATCATGATAGAAGCTTAGCAGCACTTCAAAAGTGCCTCACGGTACCCTGGAAAAAAACTGCCAAGACTAGAATATTGGTTTGTGCTACTCCGTAAAGGCAGTTAAAAGTATATATTCCGGTGACCCATACCAGACCCAAACTATTTCACCAACCAATCTGACATATGGCCAAATGGTTGGTACCAAATGGAGCCAAATGGTAAGTCAGCACATGACAGAATTCCCAAATATTAAACTAAAACAACAAATCCCAAAAGGCAGAAGACACCATGCCCCTAGGGTACAGTTTGGGCTCCTGCCCAGTGTGCTTCTGCAGCAGCTGACAGCTGTTCTCAATGTAATCCACAAAACTGTTTAGCAGCTACTGGAAATTATTGTTTATGGCCATACATTTAGATGACATTACCCTGGCATATATGAAAAATGACTGTGAGAATGCACCAAGCAGTGGACATGTCCCAGGGTGGCATGGTCCAGACACGAAGAAGCAGCACACCCTGATCAGCAGTCAGAATGCTGCTTGGCACTGTTGTTAAAGGGTAGTGAAGACGTCACCACACATACACATCTGCAGATGGTAAACTGTGAAACTGAATGTCATGCTCATAAAACCAGTCACAGACAGGGCTGTAAATGTCATCTGCCTTTTGGTTGCTTTATTATATTAAGTCTATGTAATAAATTTAAAAAAATGAAACAATGCATTATTTTTGTTTTATAATGAAAATTCAAAACAAACAAGCAGTGGCATGGTGGCACAGTGGGTAGCGCTGCTGCCTCGCAGTTAGGAGATGTTCTCCCCGTGTCTGCATGGGTTTCCTCTGGGTACTCCAGTTTCCTCCCACTGTCCAAAGACATGCAGGTTAGGTGCATTGGCGATTCTAAATTGTGTGTGCACGCCCTGCGGTGGGCTGGCGCACTGCCTGGAGTTTGTTTCCTGTGTTGGCTGGGATTGGCTCTAGCAGACCCTGTGACCCTGTAGTTAGGATATAGCGGGTTGTTGGAAAACAAACAAGTGAGATCTGATTTAGTGGATGTTTCTGTCCAGGAATTATTTCTGCCTTGTACCCTGTGCTGGCTGGGATGGGCTCTAGCTTCCCCATAACTCTGCTCAGGACATGGCAGGTTTAGAAAATGGATGTATGGATGGACAGATGCCCTTCTAGACTCTCTCTTTTGGGTGTTTAGTACATTTTTATGTAATGAGTGGGACGGTTTATTTAGAAGGTTTGTAGATCTGTTGTGGGAATGAAGACTAAAAGGTACTATATAAAATTAAGTTTGATTGTTTGATAGTTTGCCAGTTGACGTCAATCTTCACAGGAGAGATGTCTTAGTTTATAGAATGTATAGGAAGCAAATATTTTGTGTCTAGTGTATAAACAAGTTGTAGAGTCAAAGGGTACCAGTGGCATAGGGCAAAATGCAGGAATCAACCCTGGAGAGAACTTAGACAGTTTAGAGCTATAACATAACGTGAATATCCTTGGGATGTCAGAAGATAATGGAGCGCCTGCATTTTAAATAAAAGATGCAATTTTACATTAAACTTGTAAACTCACTGAGCAAATTACTGGGAACACCTGTACAGCTGCTTATCTCTGCAATTACCTAATCAGCCAATCATGTGGCAGCAGTACAATCGTTAAAACCATGCAGATACACGTCAAGAGCTTCAGTTAATGTTCACATCAAACACCAGAATAGGGATAAAATGTGATCTCAGTGACCTTAACCGTGGCCTGAATGTTGGTGTCAGACTGGCTGGTTTGAGTATTTCCGTAACTTCCGACCTCACGGGATTTTCAAACACAACAGTCTCTAGAGTTGTACTCAGAATGGTGCAAAAAATAAACATCCACTAAGAAGCAGTTCTGTGAACAGAAATGTCTTGTTGATGAGATAGGTCAGAGGATAACGGCCAGAGTGGCGCAAGCTGACAGAAATGCTACATTAACTTCGATAACAACTCTGTACAACTGTGATGAGCAGAAATGCATCTCAAAACACACAATACCTCTGTCTTTGAGGCGGATGGGCTATAACAGCAGAAGACCATGTCAGGTTCCACTCCTGTCAAACCAAAAACAGAAAGCTGAGGCTGCAGTGGACAAAGGATCACCACAACAGGTACAGTTGAAGACTGGTCTGAAAACGTAACCTGATCTAATGAACCTCAGTTTCTCCTGAGACGCACAGATGGTTGGGTCTGAATTTGGCACCAACAGCATGAATCCATGCACCCAACCTGCAATGTGTCAACAGTCCAGGGTATTAGTGGTGATGGTGGAATGGTGTGAAAAATGCTTTCCTGGCACACTTTGGACATGTTAATACCAATCAATCATCACTTGCAATCCGTTGTCTATTTGAGTGTTGTTGCTGACCATGCTCCTTCCAGCATGACAATGCACCATGTTACAAATCAAAAGTTTTTTCAAACTGGTTTCAAGAACATGATAAGGAGTTCAGTACTTTTCAATGACCTTCCCAGTCTCCAGATCTGAATCCAATGGTATACCTTTAAGATGTGGTATAAGGGAAAAGTTGCAGCATGAATGAGCAGCTGACAAATCTGCAAAAATTGTGTGTTGCAAACATGTCAACATGGACCAGAATATAAAAGGAATGTTACCAACATCTTGTGGAATCCATGCCATGATAAACTGAGGCTATTTTTGAGAGCAAAAGGGGGTCCTACTCAGTATTAGTACAGTAATCCCTCCTCCATCGCGGGGGTTGCGTTCCAGAGCCACCCGCGAAATAAGAAAATCCGCGAAGTAGAAACCATGTGTTTATATGGTTATTTTTATATTGTCATGCTTGGGTCACAGATTTGCGCAGAAACACAGGAGGTTGTAGAGAGACAGGAACGTTATTCAAACACTGCAAACAAACATTTGTCTCTTTTTCAAAAGTTTAAACTGTGCTCCATGACAAGACAGAGATGACAGTTTAGTCTCACAATTAAAAGAATGCAAACATATCTTCCTCTTCAAAGGAGCAAACAAATCAATAGGGCTGTTTGGCTTTTAAGTATGTGAAGCACCGCGGCACAAAGCTGTTGAAGGCGGCTGCTCACATCCCCTCCGTCAGGAGCAGGGAGAGAGAGAGAGAGAGACAGAGTTTGTTTTTCAGTCAAAAATCAATACGTGCCCTTCGAGCTTTTAAGTATGCGAAGCACCGTGCAGCATGTCGTTTCAGGAAGCAGCTGCACAAAAGATAGCAACGTGAAGATAATCTTTCAGCATTTTTAGATGAGCGTCCGTATTGTCTAGGTGTGCGAACAGCCCCCCTGCTCAATCCCCATACGTCAGGATCAGAGAAAGTCAGCGCAAGAGAAAGAGAAAAGTAAGCTGGGTAGCTTCTCAGCCATCTGCCAATAGCGTCCCTTGTATGAAATCAACTGGGCAAACCAACTGAGGAAGCATGTACCAGAAATTAAAAGACCCATTGTCCGCAGAAATCCGCGAACCAGCAAAAAATCTGCGATATATATTTAAATATGCTTACATATAAAATCCGCGATGGAGTGAAGCCGCGAAAGGCGAAGCGCGATATAGCGAGGGATCACTGTATAGTGCTCCTAATAATTTGCTTACTAAGTAAATAAGCAACAAATAAAATATGTATATCATTTCTAAGTACAATTCCTTCATGTTAGAAAAAAAGAAAAACAAACTTTAAAACACATCACTTTTTTTCAAATCTTGTTAATTGAAGCTCATTTTAACATATCACTAGATGGTATTCTTTAATCCCATCCAGTGTCGGTTAATGTGACCCAACCAGTAAAAGTGGAGAATTGAGAAAGGCTGGGTGGGCTCTCTCCCATTGGAAATGGCTTCTAAGTAGAAGATTTAACTAATGCTTTCTTGTAACATCTAGCTGCTACAAAAGAATTACAAAGAGAAGCGAGGCAGATGTTCTGTGGCTCAGAGACCCCTTACTGCAAGCTGACATAATAGGCAGCCATTAGGAACATGTACAGGGCAATCTGCTTTTCATTTCAATCAGTCCTCCTCACCAGGACTGTGTCCAGCAACTAGCAGGATAATACCAATAGAATGGTGTATGAGCGGTAAGCTGAAAATCGTTACTGATTCCCTGAAAACAAGCCAACAAGCATGTGTGTTTTGATATGAAGTCATCTGGGTGCATCCACTAAGGTGTTTGCAGCCCAGCCTATAGATAAACATTTTACCATAAGTGAAATGTGATCATTAGCAGGCCAGGTCAAAAGGAATAGGATGGTGTCACAATAACCTCATCATCAATGCTCTCTCTCCCCTTCCATCTACCCTGAAAGCTGTACTATCAAGTGATGCAATTCTAGAAGAATTGTGTTCCTGTCAAAAATCTAAAAAACACTGCCAGTTATCATTATGTTATCAGTAAGTTTCCTGGTCCCTCATTATATAGGTGTGTCCTGGTCTGGAAACTCTAAGC
This sequence comes from Erpetoichthys calabaricus, assembly GCF_900747795.2. Taxonomy (NCBI): domain Eukaryota; kingdom Metazoa; phylum Chordata; class Cladistia; order Polypteriformes; family Polypteridae; genus Erpetoichthys; species Erpetoichthys calabaricus. The sequence goes on from NC_041401.2 coordinate 175,419,345, forward strand.
ATTTAAAGAGGGTGAGCTCACACTTGTGAAAAGCTCTTGTCAAATCTCAAGCCTGATCACGCCTTTTATCACACCTCCTGCTGTCAATCACGTCTGTTGTTGCCAGGCAACACCAATTACACTGCAGTCAACTGAAGCTGTTTCAGTGTATCTAAACAGGCTCCATTTGTTCACAAATTACTCATTTGTCAGTTAAAAGTATATCTGAAACTTCCAATTTTTTTAAGCTTTTAATCTGAAGATGAGGAAAAAGTCTGACCTGAGGAAAAGGAGATAGCTTATAGACACCTAACAGACACATGCATAAAAGAAGAAGTAGACATGACACCCTAATAGGTATGGAAGCAGATGGACAAAGACAGCAACAGACCAGTCAAAGATGAAGTATTACATATATTAATATATAGTATTACAGATGAAGTATTAGTTTTAAGGGGTTCACAAAAGTGTCAAAAATTGTTACATGGAACTAAAGGCCAGGAAAAACTAGAAATGGGAGCGTTAAAATCGAAACAAACCTGAAAATCAGTGGTTTAAAATACTGAAAAGCGAGAGTTCAGCATCTGTCACAAAAACAAAATTGCCAACCGCTTTTATTTGACTTGTGTCCAAAAATGGGGACAACACCATCTTAAACAGTTCACATGCTTATCAACAGGCATTGTTGATCAGGCAATGAACTAATGCCAGCATCCAAATGAAAATAATAATCAAAATAGTGTCACATAATGATGGTAAAAAAGTCAGAATAATTACAAAATTTATTAATCAAAAGAATAAGTTCTCAAAGGCAACCTCACAACATCAGGGAAAAAGGTTCCCTCAAGTAATTTCAAGTTTTCAAAAGATCTGAATAAAGTCTAAGCATTCAAAACTTTGGTCACCTGAACAATCTGGTGAAAGCAACAAGGGGAATCTGGGGAAATGACTGAGATCCATTAACGGTAATCCTGTGAGGTGCTAAACAATAACTACTTGGGTCTCACCTGCAGAAGCATTTTTAAGAAACTTTGAAATGTATGTGTTTGTGGAGGTGGGGGCATTTTCTTCTCCCAATGTCTAGTGTTGGTTTGGATAACCACATGAAAAAAAAGAAAAATGTCATTCATACTTGTGGGTAATCATCAAGTAAAGCATGAGTTTTCAAATGGCGTAGACAGTAGGACCATCTTTCAAGAAAGGATAAAAAGATCAAACAAAATTCCACACAGTTATCTGAATGACAACAAAAGGAAGTGAGACTAAAAGAAAGACTAATATGATACAATCTTTATCTGTGCATTCATTTTCAAACCTGCTTACACAGACGAGATTCATGGGATGACCATGCCTATCCTGGCAGCACTTGGAACAAGGTATTACCCTAAGTTCTTGTCTATAAGCCGGACTCCTGTATTAGCCGGAGACCAAAAATCATACGAATTTTTAAAATAAAATCGTATCATAGATAAGCCGGACTCATGGATAAGCCGAACGTACTATAACCTATAATTAATAGAAGGGAGGGAGGTCAGTGGTCTCACTCGCGCCCATTTAATTTCTTTAAGGGGGGAGAGAGTGTGAGATATTGCCGTCTCTCTCACTCCCCGCATGGCGCGGTTGGAGCGGCCGGAGCGCGTTCTTTCTGCTCTGGGCGTCGCCGAGTCAACACGAGCGCGTAGCGGTCATTTAAATTGTGATTTTATATGTAAGCATATTTAAATATATATCGCGGATTTCTGCGGACAATGGGTCTTTTAATTTCTGGTACATGCTTCCTCAGTTGGTTTGCCCAGTTGATTTCATACAAGGGACGCTATTGGCAGATGGCTGAGAAGCTACCCGGCTTACTGTTCTCTCTCTCTTGCGCTGACTATCTGTGATCCTGACGTATGGGGATTGAGCAGGGGGGCTGTTTGCACACCTAGACGATACGGACGCTCGTCTAAAAATGCTGAAAGATTATCTTCACGTTGCTATCTTTTGTAAAGCTGATTCCTGAAAAGACATGCTGCACAGTGCTTCGCATACTTAAAAGCTCGAAGGGCACGTATTGATTTTTGACTGAAAAACAAACTCTCCCTCTCTCTCTCTTTGTCTGCTCCTGACGGAGGGGGTGTGAGCTGCCGCCTTCAACAGCTTTGTGCCGCGGTGCTTCGCATACTTAAAAGCCAAACAGACATATTGATTTGTTTGCTTCACTCCTTTGAAGAGGAAGATATGTTTGCATTCTTTTAATTGTGAGACGGAACTGTCATCTCTGTCTTGTCATGGAGCACAGTTTAAACTTTTGAAAAAGAGACAAATGTTTGTTTGCAGTGTTTGAATAACGTTCCTGTCTCTCTACAACCTCCTGTGTTTCTGCGCAAATCTGTGACCCAAGCATGACAATATAAAAATAACCATATAAACATATGGTTTCTACTTCGCGGATATTCTTATTTCGCGGGTGGCTCTGGAACGCAACCCCCGCGATGGATGTATAAGCCGGACTTATGTATAAGCCGATATTCTATTTTTTCATTTTCACAACTTTTTTCCTTAGATAAGCCGCGGCTTATTGACAAGAACTTAGGGTAGTGTATATTCACTTGTGAATTTTCTCTTTTTGTTTTTCGCTTTGTAATTTCACTTCAATTTGAGTTTATTGTTTTCATTTTTTATTTTGTGTTAGTTTAATGTATTTTTCCTTATTTTAATTTATTAATTTGGTATGTTAACGGGAGCCCTGATTAGGTAATTGCCCTCAGGAACTGTAAGTAAGTCATGTTACGGTACCTGAGGGCTACACATATCATGTTTTGTCACTCTTCGAACAGAGATGTGTTAGTTAGTGTGGTTCACTGTTTGTTTTCCTGCCCCTTTGAAATTTTGTATCTTGCCTTTAAATTTTCCTTTTTGAAGGCCTCTTGGTAATTTAGTTTTTGCTTTTCTTGCTTCTTTGCTCTATTATTTAGGTTTTGAATTTATGTTTTTGGTCAGTCCTAGTTATGATAAAAAAAAATGTAACTTTTAACTTTTATCTGCTGATGAGCAAACCTGCCTGAATTCACTTCATCTTGAATTCGGTGAAAACACAGAAATGTTCGGGAATTTTGGCAAACTCATCAAAATGCAATAAAGTCACTGGAGAAGGAGAAAGTGAACTAGTTTTGAGTGGATTATAATGATGCAATGGTCTTTTAAGTATCCTTGAATTCTAGGGAAGCATCTGCCAGCTATGCAGAACTGATTATTGTGAGCAAAACTGGGTCCTGGGTTGAGAGGCAAATGTGTTTTATATATATATATATATATATATATATATATATATATATATATATATATATATATATATATATATACTCAGATCTTTATCTCTCCCTGCATTTCCTGAGCTCCTATCACTCTGACTAACTAATGCCCACGGAGTCTGTGATGCAAGGGATCAGCATTATATATTCCGAGCTCGTCCCTGTCACTACCTAATCTGTGCTATATAGTGAGGAGTATAGCATGCTTTATCCTGCATTGAATGCACAATGTACAATGAATCAGTACTGAACAACAAGATCTTTTCATAACATTCTCAGTATGAACAATAAATATACCCCTCAAATTAAAATACTCTGATTTTTTTCAGATAATTCCAGCCGGAGTATCAATCAGTTAGTGACTTCATGCATGTGTGTATATGCTTTAAATTATTCAAGAATGCATGAAGAATATCAGGGAGTGCTGTAAAGTGTGAGATGGAATACATTTAAAATATATATACAGGAAAGTTCTAGGCATCCGCAACTGAAATCAGCGGGCATTGACATCTACAGCTCTGTGATGTCACGCTGGCTTCATAAAGCATCATCGGGTGCTGGGAAAAAATATAAATTTTCAGGGAAAAATGCAGCAAACAAGATCACCAGGGAAGGCAGCAAATTCACTGCAAAAATGCTTGGGCAGATTTCACCAATCAACACTACTTTTGACCTTTTGAAGTTTAACTTTGCTTCTTTTGTATTTTAAAAACTTTTTGATTTTAAACTTTTTCTTTGAAATTGTGTTCTGTAATTGATTATTATTTAGACCCTTATCTCCTCGTTGTTACTTTTGATTCATTTGTTTTGTATTTTCATTTTATCGTTTCCCTTTACTTTCTGTATCGTGTAAGGTGTGACCCAAGCCTAGAGAGGGTACTAATCCATCATAGGGCACACTCACACACACATTCATTGGGCCAATTTAGATTTGCTGATTATTTTTGCAGGCAGTGGCATAGTGGTTAAGGCTTTGGACTTCAAACCCTAAAGTTCTGGGTTCAGATCTCATTACTGACATTGTGTGACCACTTCACCTACCAGTGCTCCAGCTGAAAAAAAAACAAATGAAATACAACCAGTTGTATCTCAGATGTTGTAAGTTGCCTTGCCTCTTACAAACACACTGTTAAGAATCTTAAGTATTTAATTTGTATTCCCAAAGCCCAAACCTACTGATAAAGTACGAGTAACTCTCCCAAAGGAAATGTAATGGCTTTTAGGTTTTGACACTAATGTGACAGAAAATAATAAACAAACACTCTGGCACAAAAACTTCACCAAACAGAGGCATCACTTCAAAGAGCCTTTCAGTAAACTGCGGAATCCACGGCTCCCTGGAGCTTAATGAGGGCTGGCTTAAGCCAAACAAACAAGAGGGGGGCATTTCACACCTCCGTCAGTCTGGGACCAGCAGTTGACAGTGCAAAGCTAATCTGAAATGCACTGTACTTTAATCTAATTGGTTCAAATTGTCAGTGCTGAAGGAAGAAGAGTAATGAAGAAGAAGATTCCATAGACGATTAAAGCTGCAGGACTAGAAGCTTAACAAGTTGCCTGCACAGGACCAGGCAAGAAGGTTGCATAAATGATAAGGTGAGACACATGAAGTTCATGAAGGCCATCAGAGAGAAAGTGAATGCAATTAAACAATTTAAGGGGCAACTGGGAGAAATTCCTGTACAAAATGGGTTGATAAATCTGTGATGGAGAAATAAATTGCTGAAGCAAGCCTTAGTAATATTAGGGTTTCTGTTTTACGGAAATGTTTGATATTACGTTCATTATGTGTGCAGTAATATGCTCTCCTCTATTTTTTGTATTGATTACATAGTCATAGCCGTATTGTTTACTGTTGACGGTCATGTAGTCTTGAGGGGCCTGACATGATTCTTGAATGAGAATACATGTCTGTGAACAGCTCATTAAAAGATCTGCACAGAGAATAGCAGTAAAGTCGGACACTGAAAAGGCTTTACCCGCACAGTTTCTTCCTAAAAACCTACTCACAATTCTTCTAGTCCATGCATTTCAAACAGCCGGGGTTTCAGGGAGACAGCAAAAGAAACTGAAGAAAGACTTGGCATCGAGAGAAAATAAAAAGCTAAAATTGCTGTTATGCATTGAAGAGCTCAGTAGCACAAGGTTCTTGAAGCTTACTGATTAATCTGTACAATGTACTGAGTGCAGAGACAGACACACACGTAGACAATCGCATTTACTGTGCTCCACACGTTTGAGAAGTGTTTCTGTCTGTTGTGATCTGTTGTGCTTTGCATGATTATATAGCATAAAAACAGCAAGCAGCTAGATAAGCATTATTTGAATGCCAATATATATAATCTGATTTTACAGAAAGATTTTTCCTTTGCAACAGGTTATGTTAAGCCCATGCAATGTGCTCTCCTTACAAGAGACACATGTTTATAAGTTTACATAGGGTTGTTTTAGGAGACTTTGACTGTAGACAGTTTATCATACTCAGAAGCATGCTCTATGTCGGATCTGGTTAATGAGAGTACCATCACTCTGTGCTGTTTAAAATTGCTGCCCCTACTTTGAGCGCTGCCTTCATAAGATATTGGATTGACTTGGAAATGTGACACTCAGTAAGGTGTCTAATAAATCCTATCCACTTTTAACCAAAATTCACACATGATTGCCTCCAGACATATATACTGTATGGAATACCGGTCATTTGACAGAGGTCACGTGATGTATCAGGTCATTTTGTTCTATCTATGAAAGATAGATGAACATAACCAAGCATTCCTGCCTTGGATTAAACAAACAAACAAACTCATGTCAGTTGTCGTTAGGATAAGAAACCCAAAATATCATTGAGATTTTAAGGTTAAAAACACTTGTTGTGGACAACAAATGTGTTTTTGTGATTTTTAGTTTAATGTTTTCTTCTGGGTCCCTAACATTGCACCTGACCTCTAACCATGAATTTTCCTGGCCATTTTGCTCTTTTCACTCCCCAGTCTTTAGTTTCTTTTCTTTTTCCATGTTGACACTTGCCTTCCTACAGTGTCATTAAGAAAAGGAAAGCAAGAGGGAGGTCCATAATCCAAAGCTGAATGAGCTAAAACAAAGAATGAAAAGAAAACAGATAGACAGGAGATTACAGATGCCTGAAAAGATGTCAATGGGGTATCGTTAAATTATCTATATCTCTGATTAGATGTGTCCTTAGCTTGAAACTCTGAAACACACTGTCATAAATGGCTTTGGTTTTAGTGGATATGTCATACTTGAAATCTGAAATGTTCAGGTGTTGAAATGAAACAAAGTTTTTTAAAAAATCTATTTTTGTGGAGTGAACAACCAGAAATGGCATCAAATGGAGGGATTTTCTATTTTGGGGTGAAAGGTTTCTATCCAGACTAAGGACCCCTTTGTGTAGCTCTCACTGAAAGCAAATTAAATCTCAAAAAGACAAGGAGTTCACAGTGGCTGCTAAGTGTAGATGGGCATTTTGCTCCATTTGTACTGACTCAAGAATGCTACAGTGAATATTTTTAGTAAGAGGACCAGGAGATAAGATGCAATCAAATGCTGAGCAAGTTTCTATAACAAGAACTTCCAACTGTAAAGAACCAAAACGCTTAACAAGAACCATAGTCTCCAATAACCAGAAGCAGAGGTTCATAACAAAATTTTGCACTCAAAAATGCTCATTAGCCAAGACACATAATTATCCCAATTACCAATGATCCAGAAATGTACGAGCCAAACATTACACAGTTAGTCCAGTGACATCATATGTTGCACATTCCCAGGGCATTGTGATTAAGATTGCCATAGCAACAGCTAGCACAATCGCATTAAAATAGTAGTGCTCATAATATGTTTGGCATAGTAAAATAATGCAAAATATTTCATGATTTTTAAAAGACCTTCTAAAGAAAGACAAATGCCAGAATTCCTGGAGTTAAAAACAAATTCCCAAAATAGATGCATACATTTACAAAAACAAAAAAAATAAAGAAAATTCCAATTATTTGCCAACTCCATTTTGTTTCTTATCTGTCTAAGATATTTGGATAGTCTGATCTTAAGCAGCCACCTCCTTGATGTAGTTAAGGTGCACTGTGTTCCATTACTAACTCTCTAGTGTTGGTGCTAGATTAGCTTTAATAAAAAAAATACATATAAGTTTATATAATTTCAGTTGTCTGAGAAAGGTTGGAACAGTACAAGTGCCAAAATAGCATAGTCAGCAGGACATATATCCCTTTCCCAAAATCAGTATGTATGACAAGGCAAGGAACCACCCAGGTTAATAATGCAGCAAAGAAGTGGTGGAAACCCAAAGAGTAACGAATTGCAAAGTGTGTGATCGAGGCCCAAAGGACTCAAGAAGTTAATAAAATGTGGGAGCCCATTAAACAAGACCTGACAACAGCATAAAATGGGGATTTTGATATTTTCAAAAGCAAAGGGTTTAAACTCAGATAAGTTAACTTACTCATTAAGAAATATCCACTTATTATTTCCCAACTCCACTTCTGGAACCAATCTATTAGGGCTATCAAATCAGCCACAAAATAAGGTTTGAATATTGCAATTAAAATTAGTCAGATGTTCAAATATATTCAGACTTGGCTTAACGATTCTGACTGTTACATATACGTTTTTACTTGCTTTTATTATACTTTATTATTATAGTAATAACCGCAGAGGTGGCCACAGCAAGAACAAACAGCAAGAATATAAAATCCAGAATAGTGATATTCTGGAAACTGTCATCTAAATACACATTAAAATATGTCTGTAGTGCTGGACACCAGCTGAGTGCTACAAATGGGATGCATGCAACACTGTTTCTAGTACTGTATGATTTTCAATAGTATGGAGAGTAAAAAACAAAAAGAGTAAAAATATTAATTATAATGTATCAGAGCACAATGCCAGTGAGAGTGTGGCTTGTAAGGATTTAAGCTCTTTTTCGGGGCTGCTTTTATGTCTTGCTGACCTGACAAGGATCAAGAGGAATACAGGACAGTTAGTAAGACTGGCGACAGACAGAGTGAGAATAGCAAGCAAAGTAAAAGAGCCAGCAAGAGGCAGGCAGGTCAAGCGGTAATGGCAGTACGGTACCGCTTACTTCATACCAATCCAAATAGAAAGCCAACCATAACCTTACTTATTACTTATTTGGCTGATGCATTTACTCAAGGCGACTTACAACATTCATGATACAATTAGTTACATTTCTTTTTTGCTTTTCCAATTGGAGCACAGGCAGGTCAATTGACTTGATCATGGTCACACAGTGTCATTAGCAGGATTTGGACCCACAACCTCAGGATTTGAAGTCCAAAGCCTTCTGTTGGTCCCTCAGAAAATCATATCATTATCAAGTCCATACAACATGCATACTTTTTTTTCCTCCTTTACAGATGCAACAATATTTTAAAAAAAGGTGGCCAGAATATTGTTTCAGGCATTATGTGTCAAATAGTTGCCACATAAAATGTAGGTTAATTGTGGGAAATAATGTGTTGGCTAACATTGACAAGGCTCTTTAAAGTAGAGATTTTAAAGCATTGCAATAAATTTAAAATCAGAATTAGGATTTTCCACTTGCTTTAACGAGAAGGCCTTAGCATTAAACAACAGTCAGGGATCTCAGGTTTAAGAGTGAATGGGACAGCATCAGTTGCGAAATGATACTTTCAGGGCCCCAGAAAAGTCGTAGATCAAAGTTGGGACAGAAAAAGAAAAAAAATACTACATTGTGAAGGTGTCTAGAAGTATTACTCACAAAGATAGCAAGCTAAACATTTAAAATTACAAAATGGTTCAAAATGGAAGTGAACTGAAAATACTACAGTTTAGCACAGTACATCTGTAGTAACACAATGCCAAAATTAGTGCAGGTAAAACACACCCGTTCTTTTACAAGCAAATGGCCTTTTTTTTTAAATAAATTCAAATTATAATTGAATATCAACATTCAATCTGATAGCTCTACTACTTACAGTATCCCATCAGCATGAAGTGAAAAACAGGAATCAAAACGAACATGGACAATCATAACAGATTACAAATAAAGAAAGAATCAAGAAGACCATCTTGCTCACTTCTTAAGGCCGAAGTCTCTTCTCAAATATGGCTTGATCAGACAACAGAAACTAGGAGTACAGGTGCACCCAACAAGAAACCAATTTAAACATGATCTTAAAAAATGAATATATGGTTAACTGTCTGGTACTATCTGAGACCTTCACCAAATGAATGTCATGTATGTGTTAAGGTTAAGGTAAGACCTCATGTAATAGAGTTACAATTCAACATCAAGTCACAATCATCTCAATTCAAATCACGGCCATAGCACTTGCATACAGTTACCACTCTCGTGTTCACACCCAGGCCTGGTCACAGAGTCAATACTGGCAGCACTGGGTGAAATGCAGGCAATAGCTCTGGATGGTGCACTAGTCCATCACTGGCTTAGACTCACACTGGCTCAAGATGGATTTAAAAATTTGATGTTGGGATTTGGAAGGAGGATTGGAGTGCATGAAGGAAAGCTCCGTCAAATGCAGTTACAACTAGCAAACCCAGGACTAGCTGTGAGGACACATTTTTGAGGGGCAAACGTTTTCTCACTTTCCTGTGTTTCCCACACCAATGAAAAATTGGCCAAAAGTAACTTAACTCCTTTATAAAACTATAGACATCTACCAAATGAGCAGAAGCCTCAATTCATGTAGATGACTTTGTGGAGATCTGGTTTCACGTTGACATTAATAGAGTTAGCATCAAAAAAAAAAAACAAAGTGTAAAAATCTCCAAGGGGGAGAATACTTTTTACAGGCACTGTATGCTTTGAGACACTAAATGCGTGAAGAAACTGGACACTTAGTGGGACCTCCAGCTCTTATCGGCCCCTAAGGTGCCCCAGTTTAGGAGAGATTCCTCAAGAGACAAAAGAGAATGCATCAGATTGAAGGAGATCTGACAGCGGCGCAGCGATGTCAGCATCCCACTGTATGAGGCGGCTCATATTAAAAGAGCATTCCTTTAGCTCAGCAGGCTGGCACTTGTTTTTCTGCTCTACAGGTGGGCTGAGAGACATGAGGTCGTAAGGTCTGGGGGGATCAAACCGCAGTGGGCGTGGCGTGAACCTGTTGTAGACTGGCTCCCACATGGCTGAGCCTAAGATCCTACCCCAATCCTCTTCCTCTGATCCCTACAGATGTCTGTTTCGTTGTGCTGAAAGCAAGCAGCGAGATGCAAGGAGTTTAGGGAGCACGGCCCTGCTCTTCAGCCCATTTGGCTCGCAGATCACTCTTCATCTTTGATTCAATTCTCTAGGCTGTTGCTTCCTTTTTTTCCTTGTAACATTTACTGAGGGAAACGCACGATGAATGTAGCCTCTGGTCCAAAGAAGGACAAACACTAGTGTTCAGAACTCTAATAAAGCTTTTAGTGTTGCTTTTTTTAACTTTGTGAAGCATATATTTAAAAAAAAAAGGGATCACAAATACTTTTATTTGAAAATAAAAATAGTACTTGACAGCTATCTAAGTAACTTTCCCTGTATTTGAGGCTGTTGCTGCTGACAAGCTTTGACAGCACTGAATGAAGTGACATCTCCATTAGAGTCTTGTCCACATATCCCGGGGCCTGAACACCGTCCTTGGACTTTGCAGAGAATCACAACAACGTATCCTAGAAAAGGGCACACATGTCCCTGAGGAGACTTCTTGCCCAAAGGAGGAGGTTTATGATGCCGGTGTTGTGAGCAGCCAGTCCTGCTTGCCAGAGTAAAAGATGTTCCACTAGAATGGACAGTCACTGCTTTTTCTTTTTAGGGCCCCTGTTCGTTCCCACTTACTATTCTTTAATCTTACACTTAATAATGTACTTTGGCTATCTTTACTGCGCACAATAAAAGTGGAGCCGCACACCTCATTGTGTCTTCTGTCTCCTTTACAGCGACACAGATGGTCTAACAATGACAAAATTGGAAAATGCAGCGTTGTGAGTGACAGGCATTTCCAATTCTGTCTCCTGTCCAGCATCACCAAGGTTGGAGTCAAGAGGCAGCTTGCTTCTCTCCGACTTTCCCTTTATAGTTACAGTAGGCTAACTTGAGGTGTGAACAGGAGGCATTTCTATCTTGGTCTTCTGTTAGAAATTAGTGTTCCTAGTGGAAAACTCCTCTCCTTTGTGCCTTTTATCTCTGTGTATGTCAATCTTGCTGAGGTGTTAACTGAATTGCATTTGGTCTCCTGTCTCCTGCCAAATCTGGACTGTCTATTGTGGCTGGAGTATAACTCTTAATGGCATGTGTGGCATGAAAATGGTGGTGGAGCCATCTCGGAATTTTTTCTTGTTTGTGTGCAGAGCTCACCAACATAAACATTAACTTACTTGCAGTAACTAATAATTTTTGTCAGTCTTTTGCTAAAGACTAGCCACACATGCACGTTTATGCAACTTTCACATCACAATCAAATAATCTGATGCTGGTGGCTAGACTGTCTTGACTGGCACCAGATCACTTGCAATACTCGCTAACAACATATTAATCTGACAAATGCATTTAAACATGAAGTAAAGTGAAAGTCTCGCAACCTGCTGCTCAAAAAATTGCAACACTTACAGATTAAAAATTAACTGCTTCACGGTGAAAAGGGAGAAGTCAGAATCACACGGTCACAACAGACAACTTGAACTGCACACTGCACATCTGGTAAGCAGCCACAAGGCCAACAAAAAGAAAATATATTTTTCGCATTGTAATAGAAGGCAGGGATTGACTGGCTTCCCAGTTGTAAAAGATGTATCCTTGCCATAAAATAGAGGAGAAGGGGAGACCACCTTTCAGGGCTGTATAATTCTATAGTGCCCTAGGTATCAGCAACCTTTTGTTGGTTCACCCATATTGCATACCTGTGGGGCAACATCAGAATTTTAGTCCCATTGGGTGGCCCTGCTGGAAGTCATGGGTGCCTCCAGAGGGAGCTGTCGAGAGCAGGTATCCCTACTTTGGGGGCTTCCAACTGACCCTGTTGGGAATAAAGGGAGCCACTTCACCTTACTACAGAGGGTCAGAGTCAGGAGGAGGTGGACAAAGTTCACTTGAGAAGAGTGGAGGAAAGAAAAAATACTGTGGTGTGCTGGCTTTTGGAAGGAGAAGCCTGGAAGGGGTTTAATACAAAAATGATTTGAACCCAGGACATGTTTTGGTAAAGAAGAACATAAGAAGTTGTCACTTACAGAAACATAAGAACAATAAGAAATTTAATAGCTAAGCTGTGCCAATATTTCATCCAGATACTTCTTAAAGGTTGTCAATATTTGCCTGAGCAGCAGGTAGTTGTTAGGCTATTACTTTACTTAACATTTAAATCTCTATGGCGATATTTTGTCAGATGATGGCAGTGTCAGAGGGAATCATAATGATCAGATGCCAGTTGCAACAGACCCGGCACCAGCAGTGCATTGTTTAAATGATTTTTTTTACAACACGAAAGGTGCCTGAACTTGCATGTTTCGCTACTCATTAGCAAAACAGCAACAGACATTATTAATTAGGTTGAGTGAACGTTAAAGTTTGAGAAGTCTGCACTTATATAGCAATATTCTGGTAGGCCTCACCAGAATTTGCATGTCAAAAAAGCAACTGCCCCTAACTTTTAAGATTTCAAGTCTATTTTGGTGGAAGCAGTCCATAATGTTTAGAATGTACAGTACCTTACCCAAGCACTTCTATTAGAAATACAAGACAGCATTCAATATGGACATGGGCCTGTCTTTAAACCTGTGACTGTACAATGAAGGGTGAAGTGCATCCAGAATATGACAACAGCGTTCTGGCTGATGCATGGGTCAGCTCATTAGCAGCCTCTCACAAATCAAAGACATTTTCTCTTTGCTTTTGAAGGCCCTTTAAGAAACTGGAATTTGAAGAACCAAAAGGAAAAATCTCTGAGAACAGCATTCTTGAAACTCTGGAAGGCAAGCAGGCAGCTCACAATATGCCTATTGTCTGTTATGTGTGTCAGAAGTTATTCATCCTATCTGGGAGTGCAGATTAGGTTACAGCGGTCACCCCTAAACATGACTGAACAGCATCCTGCCAGCCATCCTGGGCCAAGGAGAACACTCAGGCCTCAGATATTTTTCACATTTATTACTTTCTTCATCATCATCATCAGTCTCCTTGAATGTACTTTCACCTGTGTTGTGCGAACACATCATCAAATTAACAGGCGTTTCCAAACTGTTCAGAGACCACACCAAAGGCTTGACACACATTGGCCACTGCAAACAACCCCCCAACACATCCCATCTGTGCTTCTGTTTCTACACCTTTTTGAACATTTATTCACCTGTCCACAATGCATTGCATCGCTCATTCATTCTTTACTTCTTTTATCGGTAAGAAGTTTGTCGTTGCCGGCATGCAGGTTTTCCACTGGACATTTTCTCTTGCGGTTCATGAGTCGTCTTCCACTGGGTATTTGTATATTGTTCTTTCTCTGAGTTCTGTTCTCTCTTGACTTAATCTTTTCATCCATTCAACCAGCCTTTCCATTTCCTGAGCACATGTTTTCCAGTTCAGTGTCATGGGCAGCCATAAGTACAGAAGTGAGACCATCCCAGGATGGAAGGCCATGATCGACTTACATGTATTCACTCAGTGGAAACACACAGGGACCACTGGAGTAAGAGAATACCCCCACAACTCAGAACCAAGCAATATAAAAGAGAAACAAATATTTGAGGCATTTTTAAGCTTAGAAAACAGTGAGACACCAGTGTGTCATGTCGCATGCCATTAGAAATTACTCACTGCCCAGTAGTAGTTTGCAAGAAAATATTGCAATAGAATGTAGAGAGCTCTTTACATGCCGGACTGAAAGATGGCAGTCTGTGATTGCTTCACATTGTGGATGGTACAAGCGCCTGAGTGCAGGCTTGGTGAGGCAGGGAGTCTAAGTGACGGCACACTGGCTGGGGCTAGATGTTTGAGCGACAGCAGTCCAAATTCTTTAAATCAGGATGGTGCCATAAAGAGGACGGAGACTTTCTTAGGAAAGTTTGAGGCCCTTTCACATAGAAGGACTTTTCCGGTGATTTTCAGTTGTAGCCTTCATTTATAAAATCTTATTGAGTCAGAGGCAGTTGGTGGTGAAGCGAGTCAGTCCAACTATTCTGCAACTCGCTCTGATAAAATCAGACTTATTTGCTAGGAATCTCTAATCATAGAGTCGGACTTTGTGTGTGTGAGAGCTGATAACCAACGAATGCTCATCTGGAAGTGCAATGCATAGAATCCAGCAATAAGGAAAATGGAATGTGGGTGTTTAAGACCTCACAAACAGAAGAGATGCTTGTCCATCTGGTGTATCATGTTCTACATGCCATTATGGAATGGGGGGAAAAGAGAGAGAGAGAGAGATTGTGACTGAACTCACAGTATGTGTTACCCCTTTGTATTGCACTAGCTACGTCAGGCAGCATTTTATTGGCTGTCAGAAAAAAAGGGCAAGCACAACTGTGCTGGAAAGTCACTAAATATGACATGTCCTGTGATTTCCAGTCATGTAATTTGACATGATGCAGCAATGACATCAGCAGCTGCATCAACTTCAGGAGTCCAAAAGGACTTCAATTCCTAGCAGTCAGCAGTAGTGTTCAGGGGATGACAGGAGATCCGCGCACACTTTAGAAATAGTAGTTCAACTTTGGAGAGAAATGAAATGGCCCAGGCAAAGATGCAGTGGTCTTTGACAGACAGTGCTTCAATTATATATGTCACAAAAAAGTGGATTTTCTGAATAATGCTAATAGGATTTGCACATGGGGTATCTGTGTATAACATGATTCATTTCGTATATTCGTGTTAATATTCTCCACATCTCATTTTTGTATTCTGTAGTGCCAGATTAAGATTTCAGTGTTTCACTATTAATAAAGATGTGTCGAGCGGCCTGCCAGTCCCAGGTATAAGTAATGGTTTGCAGTATTTGAACACTGGGGTCTCAAAATATTTCATTATTATTATGTTAACGCCACAGCAGTTTTTTTTCTGGAATTGCAAAAAATTGGCCAGGCACAGCAGCCTCTGAAAATGTGTTTATCTGAATAGTTTCTGACTTCAACAGAGTGGCAGGAATGTTTAAAACAAATGTTTTATTTTCTGGGGTGGAAACATACATACACAAACACACACACAAGTAATGTACATATTACATACCCACTGTATGTAGCACACTTTGTACACTTTTGTGTGAATGTGTGTGTGTGTTTCTTTGTGGGCTCTGCATTACTGTCAACTGTCCTGAGCAGACATGTAGTTAATGTTTATTGTATTATGAACACTATGATCTGTAAACACGTGATGAACTTCCTGTCTGTGTGTAGTCCTTTTGTTTGTGAGAAATAATGAGCAGAATGATTTGTGCAAAACTAACTTTGCATTAAAACTCAGTGCTTTACTTTATAAAGAGTTTGGTAAATAAATTGTGTTTTGCTTCCAGCAAATTCTGTGCCAATCACACAAGAAGAAAGGTGTTTATTTTCTGTCGTTAATTCTGCACATGTCTACCTGTCATTATTAAGTTAAAAAAACAAAAAACAAAAAAAAAAAACCATGTCAGATTATTTTGTCACATGAAGACATTTTGTTGAGCCAGCAGATGTATATTGTGGTTCTTCTGGTTGTACTTACAGTATTATGATGATCACTTTGCTAATTATGATGAAATTTTAGCGATCACAATCCTACAGATGCATCAGAGACAAAAATTAAATGAAGTTTGCGCACCCTCTCCCAGGAAGCATTTGCTAGGTAACACCAGAGCTTGGCAATGGTGACTTTCAATATACCCAGTTTTTCTATGCAGAAAACACAGTATTGGGCACAATGGTGCATTTTGTGGGGTGAGCTCTGCAGTAAAATTATGCAGTGTGGTGCATTTTTAAAAAAATGCTTTGTGCTCCTCTGCGGTGATGTGAATGAGAGGTATAAATGGAATTGATTTGACTGATGTGAGATGGAATACATGAGTTAAGCAGCAGCAGAAGATAAACACAACAATATTCATTGTTTTCATCCTACAAAAAAACCTTTAAAACCTAAAAACGTTTCAGTGAGTTTCATGGGTTCCAAGTTTTGCAATTGTTAAATCACATGCAAAATAAAAGTGACTGAATTGAAATTAGTGTCAGCTTTGTGAAACTGTATGCAGATTGCATCCTGCCTGTTTCTCTCATCACTGTTTGTGAGAATTTGCTAGGCAGCCAATAGATGAATTCACAAATCTGAATAAGTATGGTGTGTGTGAGTGTGCCCTGTAATGCACTTTCATTTCAGTTTTGGTTACTGCCCTGTGCCCAATGCTACAGGCTTTACACTACTGAATGCGGCGTCAGAAAATGGATAAAGAGATGAACTGAAGGTGAGGCCACATAAGACCTTTCTGTGCTGTAACAAGGGTACAGAAATGGAAAGTGACCAGGCAAATGTGTTGTCAGAGGTTAAAACGGGAGAGGAAGCTAGCCAAATTGTTAAAATAAAGAATGCAAGATGGGAATAAGAAAGCAAGAAATGAGAACATGAAGTCAAATATTGAGTATCGATCAAAAATAAATCGCAAGAACAAAATGCAGAGAAAGAGTTTAGGGATTCTAAAGTCAGATGCCAAGGGAAGTATTGGATGATTTTTAATCTCGTCACCAATTAAGACATCATCAGCACCTCGTCTCACACATAATGCTGAAATTGTTCCAATGGAAACAGGAAACCCACATAAAACACAATCATCAGAATCCAAGATGGCAATGTGGTAAATAAAAAATAATCAGCTTTAAAATTAAGCATTAAATTAGCAAACCAATGAGGTTGATGATCTAGAAAAAACATGTATTCATCATGTCTAGGGATGTTAAAAAGCCCAAGGAAAAAAAAAATAAACAGAAATAACCAACATATCATTCTGCTATGGCCACACCCACTATTGCAGTGAAGACAGAGGGGGTGGAGCCTGACCTTTAAAAGTCAATTACCCGCCTTCCTTTCCAAATGGGGGCTGGTGCTGCACTGATTAATTAGCCAGTCAATACCAATCATGGCAGTGAGGACAGCAAAGAGGAGGAGCCTTCTGGTAACCAAACTTTAATGGTTAATTCCCCAACTTTCCTTTCCAAATCACGGCAATGATTAATTAAACTAGCCACGCACACTCTGGCAGTGAAAACTGATACATGACCTATTCATGCCATTTTGGACCTATTTTGTGATCTTATCTCAATCTCAGACTGGCAGTAAAGCATGTGTTTGTTTTTTGCTTTTTCAGATATATTTTATACATTAGCATAATTGATTTGGTTGGGATGGAGGCTTTTCAGACTGCCTTCTTTTTTCAAATCTAATTCCCTTGGCCATGCCCACTTTGACAATGATGACAAAGAGGAGGAGGAGCCTAATGGTAACTGATCTTTGACAATTGATTCCCCGCCTTCCTTTTCCAAATGTTGGCTGAAACAGCACTAACTAATTCACTTGTTCACGCCCACTTTAGCAGTGAAGACAAGAAGTGGGGAGGAGCTTTCTGGTAACTGACTTTTAACAGCCAATTCCCTGCCTTCTCTTTCCAAGTGAAAGGTGCAAAGGCACTGATTCATTAGCCTAGCTACACCCACAATGGCAGCAAGGATGGAAAGGGAAGAAACCTTCTGGTAACTGACCTTTAACAGCCGATTCCCCAAATTACCTTTCCAAATGGGAGCTAGAATTGCACTGATTACATAGCTTGGCACCACCCACTTTGGCAGTGAGGACAGAGAGGGGGAGGAGCCCTCTGGTAACTGACCTTTAACAGCTGACTCCCCCGCCTGCCAGGTTTAAATCCCCTCATAAAAAGAGCTAACAGGAGCCTTCAGGAGGCATATTTGAATGAATGGCGGTGCTCTGAGGACATCAAAAAAATGCAGCATTAAAAAAAAAAAATGTAATTTCACTCTTGACTTGAGGCCCCCGCAATGAAGGGATTAATATTCCACTGTGCAAAGAGAGATGAGGCCTCGGAATGCATTTCAGATACATTCAGTGCCAGAGAAAAATCAATTTATTTCTCCAATACCCGCTTATCATGAAACACCGTGGGTGCATTTTGCATTCAGACTTTATTGCCATTTTCAGGATAAGGGATAAGAAAACAAAGGTTAGAGGGCAGACGTTGAGCTCCCCTGCATGGGGAACACCTGAGTTTGAGAATAAGTTCACTGGATTTCTTTTTTTTTTTTTCTTTCTTCATTTCCTGGGAATAAATTTGTTATGTCCTCCTGCTCATGTAGCGTGACCAGTCATGCAGAGCCAAGCAGCGCTGATGATTTGTTTGAGAGATAAAAAGTTTAAACTGCTTTTGGTTTGGAAAGAAAATCAAAAAGGGCCGTCAGTGGAAGTGGGAAGTTCTTTTGGGTATTAAAACTACAAAGAGTTTGTCTCTGAAGACACACCTGGCCCCTCCGCAGAGGATACACCTGCCTTCTCTTTTTAACACTTCACCTCTCCAAGAAAAAATAGGCCTGGCAGACCTTCAAACACCCCATAATTACAAGTAATGAAAAGCCCCATCAGAGGATTGTTGTCTAAATCTGGAAAGCCCTAAATGGTGCTGGAAACCAATTAATTGAAGCCGTGAGTCCCAGTACAGGACCTCCTGTCCACCCCTCAGCTCGGCTGCACTTGGGCCTTTGAAGGTGAATGCAGAGCTGAAGAAGTGCTAATCCATCTAATGAACCGGTAAAATCCAGCCACACAGTCATTCATATTCAGGCCTAAAATAAAGACCCAAGACATTTTTTATTCCATTCAAGATTTTGAAGGGGCTTGAGATTATTCAAACAGCAATGGTCACACTGAATAGGATGTCAGCCCAAACACCGAATGATCAGCACACAAACCATACCAGGTGAGACACATCAAAAAGATCGAACCCTGTAGGTTTGTCCAATGCAGCAGAACATCGTTAAAAATGATGGAAGTGTTTTCACAGTTTTAGTTTTGTACTACCGGAAGCCCAAGCAGGTCCACTGTGTAAGGTGCTATAAAAAAATATACTGAATTCACTTCATGATTCATTTCAGTCTCCTCCATTGACCCATGAATACACTGTAGTAATATAGCAAGTGCACTGTCCTGTAGAAGACTTTTAGAAAGGCACTATATAAAGTAAAACCTCAAGGTGCAACCTTTAGATTACCATAATGGGAATATGGAGGGAGAAGTTGGCATGCTTGTACCCACCACTGACTCCGCTTGTACCCACCACTGACTCTGAGCAAGTGCCTTACATTATAACTGTCAACATTATAAAAATATTAAACCAATTATACCATAGTGAGATGGAAAGCCACCATGGAATGGAGTTCACAATTGAAAGGTGATACGGATAATCACAAGCCTACCATTCAAGCATTACTGGTTGATCCCAGTGTGGCCTTAAGTATTCAATTAATGTTGGGTCCACATCACTACTGTAGCAACATTGACATGGCTGTGCTGTGATGAAGATGGGAAATGCCTTGGAATGGCACAATGCAGAGTTGCACTATGTGTAAACGGTCATCATGTTTGTGAGTGGTGTGCTCATGTCAGGATAACCCAGCACCTGTTTAAAAACGGGCAAACTTCTGACAAGAGCTGCCAGGAGTTCTGCACTGCCCATCCAGAATTGGACAAAGCCACAGTGTGGCATCAGCCTATCAATGAAAAGCCACAGCTCTGTCATGTCAGTCAAGGTGAACAGCAGGGCATTGATGGAATTATCGGGTTCCCAGAGGAGGAAACTACAACCCCGTGTTTATTTATATGTGTAGTTCCATGAGGTAATCCATTTAAACAAGCAGTAAAATTTAAAAAAATAAGGTGTTTCCATTGCCAACGCACAGATGGTAATGCCAGTTTCTTAAAGTCACAGACTTGTGCAAACTAAGTTCAAATACAATGCATGTCTGTGTTGAGCTGGGGTTGTTCACCAACCAGAGATTCAGTCTCAGCCAGCTCCCAGATATAAGGTAATGGTGGGAGACATTAACACTGGACGATGATAGCATCAGTTCTTCCTTTGTATGGGCTAAGCTGATGGCACATTGCTTGTCTGATAGAGCCAAAGCATGGGAGCTAATGTGATGATAGCGTGCTTCTCGGTTATTGCAGTGAAGGTAGTTGGCAAGGGGTTTATAATAGACTGCTTTACCCATGCTGCACTTTAAGAGTTGGCATGGCTGGCATGTTGCCATTTTGCAACTGTGGAGTTAAGAAAGAGGGCATCTGGAAGCGGGCAGTATTTGGATAAATTAGTCCTTAACTGACATTAAACAGGTTGGCCAAATGAGCCCATAGATCTGAAGTGAAGGTAATGCTAGTCATCAATGAGTTGGCATTGGGCAGTACTGGAAAAGATGGATGATACAGCACTTTGAGAGCTGGCACTCATCTGGCACTTGAACTATATGGCTAGTATTATTAATAGCATTAGTTAAATTACATTAGCCTTAATATTACACTTGGTAAGCTGACAATGACATGGCATGGCAGTGGAATGATTAGACTGTGTATAAAACTTGAAAAGCTGGCACTGGTTTGATGACAGGAAGACAAAGATGAATCCAGTTTGCATTGGAATGGTAAACTAAGCTGATACATTACTGACTCAGACAGACAGAAGAAAAGATGGAGAAATTATGTTGGCATGGATGCCTGCTCCTTTGACTGTGGAGATAGCACCATCATGAGCTAGCAAAAGGGTCACACTAGATTTCATTTCTACAACCCAGCAGCTGGCACTGGGCCGATTTTGGCAGAGAAAACTGAACTAGAACTGAACGAATGTTGAACTGGTAGTTAAGGGAAGGGCCAGCACAAGAATGATGATGAAATGGAGGACGACTGGCACCATAATGAAACTAAAATGTTTTAAATGGAATCAGTTTAAGAGTTCATCATTTGACTGAAGCTAGATGAGCAGGGCATTATGCTTAGTGAGTGGACAATCACTTGCCATTGTTGATGTTACGTGAAATTGGATAGTAAACCCAGCCAGCTGGCATTTTCAGCTAATATTAAAATTGGGTTAATGATCCCTGGAGAATGTTGGCTTAGCCAACTAACCTAACAGCAGGTTCTGTTGGAATGACTGGCATTCACGACAATGGAGGCATTGGCATTGAATGGATAATAGATTAATAATAGTAGTCTTTAAGATGCATTGCTGTTATATCAATTGGGAAGTTAACACTGTTTTACATGATAGGATGATGATGTTAGTGTTGAAGGCTCGGCTGGCACTGATGTTGGCATATTGTGCTGGCACTGGGCTGATGCTGGCATAAAAGGTTAAGCTGGCATTGAGTTGATGCTGGCATGTTATATTGTATTGCTACAGGGCTAATATGAGCATATCAGGTTGTGCTGGCACTGGTCTAATGCTGACATAGTAGGCTCAGCTGGTACTGGACTGATGTTGGCATATTTAGCTCAGATGGCACTGGGGTGATGTTGACATTATAGACTCAGCTGGCATTGGACTGATATTGGTCTAATATCTGGTATATGATAGATTGAAGAGTCAGTACAAGGGTGAAGTTGGCATGAAAGACTAATGTACAGATAATTAGTGGGCATCACTGAATTCCTTTAGGAGATGCATAGGACTACATAAAAGCTGGCAATGACACGGCACAGGTAATGCAACATCCAAGGAGTTAGCATGGGGATAATATGACAGTAGAGTCTGGTAATGACACCTGGTTCATGCTGGCAGAGGTAATTGATATTACTGGATGACGTAGGCATGGTTAGCTAAAGTTTCTTGGTGGTATTATAGTGTAGTCAAGGTTTTATATTGTATTGTGATACTAAGTTGGAGCCTAATAACAGCTGTAAAATCTGAGAACTAGCACTGGGTGGACACTGGCATCAGTAGCGAATTTGTTTTGTCATGTATCAGGTCCATATTGGCATATTGGCATAGTTGCATCAATAGCTGTTTCAATACTCAGTGAGCAGGCAACTAACGTTGTTAGTTGTGCCACAGTAAAAAACACCAAGGTATACCAGGACTTTCCACTTCTGCTCCACCTTTTGCCGCTGTCACCATGTTGTCTTCCATTTCTTCCCAATCAGTGACCATCACTGACCCCTTGGACGGTGGCATTTCAACTACAGATTAGCATCAGGATGTGAAATTGACTGGAGATAGCAATCAGCTGGGCCACAGTGGCATGCAATTCCAATTAAAGTAGGAGGGGGGCAGGGTGGGAGCAGGGGGCCCATCTCATGTCATCAAGACAATGAAGGAGAGAAGGCCTTTGGAGAAGGAGAGCCTCGTCATTCAGTCTGCTGTGCGCTGGCAAGCAAAAAGCAGCTTTAAAAGCCATTACCTAATTTGATTGGTACCACTTTAAGCACCCCTGCCTCCCCCAACAAACATTAAGATGTTTTCTGAGACCAAGAAAAGATAAAAAAAAAAAAGTGGAGCTGTCTACCACCATAAACAAAAACCCGTATTGAGCGCTCCTTTATATAGCGCAGGACAATACGCCCCCGTGGAAGTGAAAAATGAGAAGAGGAAGGGAATGAGCGGCGCAGCTCCCACACTCGGACCAGCTTCCACCATACCCAAACAATACGCCAATTCTTCCTTCGCAGCATGAGGCCGTCTTAATCTCCCCCTTCAATGAACTTCAAGTCCTTTAGATTGGGGGTCGCCTCCTTCTTTTCATGTGTGGCTGCTGAGGCACATTGGAAACCCAAACAGGCATCGGGTGGACAAACCCAGGGGGGATTCTGCAAGCCACTGCTTTCTTTCAAGGTGTGGGCTCTTCAAGGGCTGATAAGATAAGCCAGGAATCCCAGGACAACAAAAAACAAAAAAAGGCCCCGGGGCAGAGGCGGCATCTCAAAAGCAGTCAGGCACAGGCCAGCCTTATGGAGAAGACACAAACGCAAAGGACGCTGTTTCACCCTGGGGGCTTTGTACATCCATGAACTTTAAGAACTTCTGCTGGGGAGGGAGTAGCCCATTTCCTCACCTATCATCTACATCCACCCTGGAGGTGGTACTGGTGAATCTGGATGAAGATTCAGATAGTATCTTCTAGGTATATATAAAAAAAAAACCCTTAAGGAACTTATCCCTTAATGATCTTAGGGAGTACTAGGGTGTTGTACAATGTTAACCATTATGGATGTAATGAGAAGTCAACCAAAATGGCACCTTTTATAGGCTAACTAAAAAGAGTACAATATTCAAGCTTTCGCAGCAACTCAGGCCCCTTCTTCAGGAAAGATGTAATACAGAGACCAGCAATGGCAAAGGGATTTCAACATCGAAATTTCAGAAAACAAAAGGAATTCAGCCAGTCATGAAATATATTCCAGTTCAATATGTACCAAGCATGCCAGAATTCAAATGAAAATTATATTTCATTCACCTCTCTTGTGCTAAACTGTCTAGTCAAGTCAAGTGAAACTATATTTACATTGCACATTAGAAACAGCCTAAACTGTATCCAGGGTGTAATGCCATAAACACACACCACAAAGCACCTCAGTTTGAAGATCTGCACTGTTGTGAACTGCTGGTGGTCAGTCACAAACCTGCAATAACTGACTCAGAAGTGGTTTCTTTATAGCGTGAGCTAAGAGAACCCCTCACTTCAGCCAGATGTTGTGGGTTCACGACTGACCACTGGCAGTTCACCACAGTGAAATTCTGCAAAATTAGATGCTTTGCAGTGTAAGTAAACAATTTACTTGGCGACGAGGATGGGATTTGCACTGTGGTCGGGTGAAGTATAGTGGCGTTGTTGTGCAGAAAAAATAGAGGCTGACATCACCAGGAAGCACTCCGCTCACAGTTTTCAGAGATGGTCTCTACACTAATGGAGCTCTCCTATTTACGCACACTGTAAGGAGACTGCTTCTGAGCTAGACATTGTGGGTTCATGGCTGACCATCAGCAGTTCACCATATTGGAAATCTGTTAACTGAGGTGCCTTGTGGTGCAAGTCCACAGTAATACACTTGATTACAAGTGTGGGATTTGCAGAAAAAGTGGGGGTTGAGAGAGAGAGAGAGAGAGAGAGTTCAGCTGACATCAGCATAAAGCTCTCCATTCACAGTGTTTAGAAGAGGTCTCTCTGTGACCGAGTCTATGAGCTCTCCAGTTACCTCATGCTGCAAGAGCAAGATGTTGTGGGTTTGTGACTGACCACAAGCAGTTCGCCATGGAGAAAATATTAAAATTGAGATGCTTCATGCTGTCAGTCCAGGGCAATTCACAGGGTAACATCCAGCTTGTGAGGGAAGTCATGAAGCACCTACACTGGTAGGTCACAAGTTTTGGGAATGTCCTACACTTAAACCGTTTTAGGCATAGGTATCTTTTGGATGTCCTTGGGTTTAAAATCACTCCAAATGCATTAAAAGTTTGGAATAATGTCTGAAAAGATAAAAATGTGCTATAAAAAGGGCTTCTTATCCAAAACCACACTACTTACACAAAAGGCTCATTCTGCTTAATTGGAAGAATTTCAATCGGCCATCTTTAAGTCAGTGAGAAAGCAATGTTCTTTATTATCTCAAAATGGAAAAAAAAAAATCAACTTTTCTCTATGAGGATGTGTTGAACATTTTTCAGAAATTGGCAATACCTCATGAATGTCATCCTAAAGTGAACATGCTGGGCCTGGGCTCAAACTTCGTCTCTTATCTGCTGCTGTATTCTATCAGCCGGGGCTCTGTAGATGGCTCTTGTCATTGGGTGGGGGATGACTGCAGATTTTCATGGAGTGTCTTCTTGTACTTACCATGTAGCTTTCTCTGTTTTAAGATAAAGGGGTTTGCGACTTCACCAGTGCTGTTCAATGGCAGATTTTGAAATTTAAAAATGTGTACAGTGCATTGTATCCAAGATATAGCCATAAAAACTGAATTTAAAGTGTGCCCAAAGTAAAAGTAAGCCAGATTTCAATAATATTAAAACTCTGGGAGCAGAGATGCTTCATGCTCACAGAAAGACATATTTGAATGCATCTTTAAACAAAAAAAAAAAAAAAAAAAACGAGTTAGGCAGATTGGCCAAGTACTGGAATGTTGAGGGCAGAAGTGCAAATTGTGAAGTGGTGAAGTTAAAAAAGTTACACAGGACATCTAACAACTGCAGGGTACACTAGAGCACTGGAAGAAGGCTAAGGAGAGGAGCCCAAAAGGACAAAAGTTAAGGCAGAATGAGAAGAGACGCCAAGTACAAGAGAGAGGAGGGTACTGGAATGAGCAGTTAAAATTAGGGAGAATGGCTCACAACTGAAAGGGGGTAAAGACTTGCTAAGTGGAGACAGGGTTGGAAGGGTGGAGAAGAAATTATTCAAAGTATCGACTTCTGATCAGGTGTAACAGAAAATGCCCAGCATGTGGGTAAATGACACTTTGCAGCAAGTGTTGAAGGCCCGCCAAAATCAGGTGCCATGTTGGTGGCATGATGGTACATGTGAAACATTCACAAGATGCGTTTTTTTTTTTGTGCTACCTTTCCATGATCCTTATTTGTCTCTGTAGACATGTTAAAGATACTGTGTGGACACTTTCACCCTGTAAGCTTTTTAAATTGTTATTTTTTTATGCCTTTCATAAACCTTCACATTTTATTTTTTTTTTTTTTTATATTTTTATTTTATTAATTTTCATTGTAATCATTCCATACAAACAGATCCATTTATAACCCAACAAATTTGAAAACAAATCAAACCCCATCCCTGAGAAGGAGAGCTT
Source organism: Erpetoichthys calabaricus (assembly GCF_900747795.2). Classification (NCBI taxonomy): domain Eukaryota; kingdom Metazoa; phylum Chordata; class Cladistia; order Polypteriformes; family Polypteridae; genus Erpetoichthys; species Erpetoichthys calabaricus. The sequence continues at coordinate 175,445,424 of NC_041401.2, forward strand.
AGCTAAAGGAAAATTTCTTTAAGCTTTTTAATAAGGCAACATTAGGCAAAAGAAGGGGAGAAGTAAATATCTATATAAATAAGAGATGGAGAAGGGAGTTAAATACAATAATAGTTAATTCTCTTATTCTAAAATAATATTGATTAAATCCTGCCAAGTTTTGAAAAAGTTTTGTACAGATCCTCTAACTGAAAATTTGATTTTTTCCAATTTCAAATAATATAAAACATCAGTTTCCCACTGACTTATAAGAGGAGAATTAGGATTCTTCCAATTTAACAAAATAAGTCTGCGTGCCAAGAGTGTAGTGAATGCAATCACCGTTTGTTTGTCCTTCTCCAATTCAAGTCCATCTGGAAGGACACCAAACACAGCTGTTAGTGGGTTAGGAGGGATTGTGATACTAAGGCTGTCTGAGAGGCACTTAAAAATCTTTGTCCAAAATGATGTTAGTTTGGTGCAGGCCCAGAACATGTGACCCAGTGAGGCAGGAGCTTGGTTGCAGCGCTCGCAGGTTGGATCCTGCCCTGGAAACATTTTGGACAGTTTTAAGCGAGACAGATGAGCTCGATATATAATTTTTAGTTGAATAATTCTATGCTTTGCGCATATAGAACTCGAGTGAATTCTCTGCTTTGCTACCTTCCACTCCTTTTCTGATATATTGATTAAGAGATCTTCTTCCCAATGTCCTCTTGGATCTTTGAAAGGTAGGGACTCTAATAAGATTTTATATATTGCGGAAATAGTGTTTGTTTCCTCGGAATTGAGCAGTATTTTTTCCAGCATTGTGGAGGGTGCAAGGTGGGGGAAATCGGGCAATTTCTGTTTAACAAAATTTCTAATTTGAAGATAGTAAAAGAAATGTGTAGCTGGGAGGTTAAATTTTGAACGTAATTGTTCAAAAGATGTAAATATGTTGTCTATATAAAGATCTCTGAGCATTTTAATCCCAAAACTTTTCCAGGTATTAAAAACTGGATATACTTGCGAAGGTTGAAAGAGGTGGTTCCCTTGCAAAGGTGCCACTGATAAAAGATTTTCCATCTTAAAATGCTTCCTAATTTGGTTCCATATTCTGAGTGAGTAAAGCACAATTGGGTTATTAGTATATTTGCGATAACTTTCATTTATTGGAGAGCAAAGCAGGGAATATAAAGAAGTACTACAGGATTTTACTTCTATTGCAGACCAAGCCTGTGTATGTGCATTTATTTGTGTCCAGGTTTTTATGGCTTGTATGTTTGCTGCCCAGTAATAAAACTGAAAATTAGGTAAAGCCATGCCACCTTCTGCCTGAGGTCTTTGTAGGGTCGCTCTTCGGATACGTGGGTGTTTTGAGTTCCAAATGAATGAGGTTATTATTGAATCTAACTGTTTAAAAAACGATTTATTGATATATATTGAAATGTTTTGAAATAAAAAGAGAAGTTTAGGAAGGATATTCATCTTAACAATGTTAATTCTTCCGGCTAGAGTGAGATGAAGGGTTGACCATCTATGCAAGTCTTGCTTAATTTTTTCCATACAGACGCCAAAATTTTGTTGATAAAGAGCTTTATGTTTACTTGTGATATTTACCCCTAGGTATTTAAACTGATCTGCTATGGTAAAAGGTAGGGTGTCTAATTTAATATTATATGCTTGTGAGTTCACTGGAAAGAGTATACTTTTATTCAGATTAATTCTAAGACCAGATATCTTTTGAAATTCTGTTAGTGCTGTTAAAACAGCAGGGACAGTGTTTTCTGGGTCCGATATATATAAGACCATATCATCTGCATATAGAGAAATTTTCTGTTCCAGTCCTTCTCTGACAATCCCCTTTATCTGATGAGAATTTCGGCAGTGAACCGCCAGTGGTTCAATAGCGATTGCAAACAACAGTGGCGACAAGGGACATCCTTGTCTGGTACCACGTTCTAGTTTAAAGTAGTCTGAGCAAATTTTATTAATACAAACTGAAGCTTCTGGACTGGTATACAGTAGTTTAATCCAAGCACAAATATTCGGGCCAAACCCAAATTTCTCCAATGCAGTGAAAAGGTAATTCCATTCGATCATGTCAAATGCCTTTTCTGCGTCTAATGATAGTAATATCTCTGGGGTGTTTGATTTTGCTGGTGAATATATAACATTAAACAAGCGTCGGAGATTTGAAGATAGATGTCGGCCTTTAATAAATCCAGTTTGATCTTGTGATATTACCGAGGGCAGCACTTTCTCCATCCTTCTAGCTAGGATTTTTGAGAGTATCTTAACATCATTATTCAGGAGTGAAATTGGTCTATATGATGCACATTGTAACAAGTCCTTATTTTGTTTAGGAAAGACGGTGATTAATGCTTGTCGAAATGTTTGAGGTAGTATTTGGTGGTCTTTAGCTTCTGTAAATGTTACCAATAAGAGTGGAGCTAGCTGAGTGGAGAATTTCTTATAAAACTCTACGGGGTAACCATCAGGGCCTGATGATTTCCCGCTTTGTAGTGACTTTATAGCGTCTAGTAATTCTGTTAGCGTTAGAGGTTTATCTAGTTCCTCAGCACTTAAAGCATCTATTTGTGGTATTTGTGAATTATCCAGAAATGCATTAGATTGCGTGTTGTCTTCTTTGGGCTCAGTGGAATATAAAGACTTATAGTAATCTCTAAATGTGTGCATTATTTTATTATGGTCGATGATTTCTTCTCCATTCTTGTTGGTGATTACTGGTATTGCATTGTGAACTTCTTGTTTATGAATTTGTTGAGCTAAAAGCTTATTAGCTTTTTCTCCGTGTTCATAGTAATGCTGTCTAGACTTATAAATAAGTTGTTCAGTTTCTTTAGTTGTTAAGATGTTAAGTTCTGTATGCAAGGCCTGCCTTTTCCTGTGAAGAGCTTCACTTGGACGCCTGGCTTGTTCTTCATCTATTCTAGTAATTTCATTTCTTAGCTCTGACACTTTCTTGGTTTCTAATTTATTTCTATGGGAAAGATATGAAATAATCTGGCCTCTTAGGAAGGCCTTTAGAGTTTCCCAGAGTGTTCCTGCAGAAACCTCTGTAGACATGTTTGTCTCTAGGAAGAAGCTGATTTGTTTGGATATAAATTCTGTGCAGTTCTCGTCTGCCAATAAAAGAGGGTTAAGACGCCATCTGCGAGGTGAGTACGAGGGGCTTATTGATTTTAGCTCCAAGACTAGAGGGGCATGGTCAGAGATAACAATTGTGTCATATTTGCATAATTTAATTGTAGGCAGGAAATTATTATCTATAAAAAAATAATCAATTCTTGAGTAGCTATAATGCACTGGTGAGTAGAACGAATATGTTCTTGAGTTTGGGTTAAGAAACCTCCAGGGGTCTGATAAGTTGTGATCCTTTAAAAACTGTGTAATTATCTTTGCAGTATTAGATGTCGTCCCCCCTGTCACAGGAGTCCTATCTAAGAGTGGATTTAAAACACAATTAAAGTCCCCAGCCATTATAATTTTATGAGTGTTCACACTGGGAATGGATGCAAATAGATTTTGCATGAATTCCTTATCATCAACATTGGGTGCATAAACATTTATCAAAATCATTTTACTGTTATATAAGTTGCCCATGACCATCACATATCTCCCTTCAGGGTCCGACACTACCTCTGATGCTACAAAAGGAACTGTTCTATGTATGAGAATTCCCACCCCTCTAGTTTTCTTTATAAAGCTAGAATGGAACATTTGGCCAGTCCAGTCTTTTTGTAATCTGAACTGATCCTTGGTTAGTAAGTGGGTCTCCTGTAAAAATACTATTTTAGCGTTTAAGCCTGTTAGGTGAGAGCATACTTTCTTTCTCTTTAATTCGTGATTCAGGCCTTTAACATTCCAGCTCACAAAGTTAACTGTCCCATCATGGAGACATTGATTCTGAGTTTTTAATGTCATTTTATAGTTTTAATTGGTAATATGGCAGTTTTAATCTTAGTTTCAAGATTCCCCAGGAGTTGTTGCATGTTAGCCTGTTGCTGCATTGATATTTATAATTATAAGGATTATAAGAATAGATTAGATATAACCTGCTCTCCTTCTCTCCCCCCTTTATCCCCCCACCCCCCCCATTTTGCCTCCCCACATGAGGCTAGACCCCACTTCGCGATGTTCCAGTCCTCTGACATACGAAGAGACAGAGCACGTCCAAAACAAAACAAACCCCACCCTGCAGCGGCGTTACAGAATTAAAACAGAGATATCTTTTACAGTTAAATCCTTAATACTATCTGCCGAAAATGTTCTCATTAACAATATTTAATCTTGAAATAATCTTCAGCGCTTTTAAGTTAAGATATTAAGGTTAAAAAAAAAAAAAAAAAAAAAAAAAAAAAAAACAACCCTGGGAGTGATTTTAAAAACTAGTCCAGGATAAACCTGGTAATTCATACTGTAATAGTATAATGGTAATTGTATAAATAGTAGAACAAGCATTAAACCAAGGGTATGAAGTTAAACAGTCTACTTTAAGGTATAGTAAAATAAAAAAAATAAATAAATAAATAAATTAAAAAAAAAATAAAAATAAAATTAAAAAAAAAAAAAAAAAGGAAAAGAAATAAAAAAATAAATAAATAAAACGAATCCTACTTTAATCACTTCCACATTTTCACACTCACGTCTATAGCTCTATAACTCTGATTAAAACATAAACATATAACATATAAAGTCCAGATATAAAAAAAATTTTAAAAAAAGAGAATAAGAGATGTATAATTATAATACCAGTCTCTTTAAACATGGATCCAGCGATCAGATCATCGGTCTTTCCCGTGCCTTGATAGAATACGGCTCTTTAATTTTAATTAACTTTCAAAAAAAGTGTCGGAAACAGCTTCTTTAATTCTTTTTCAGCTTCTTCTTTGCTGAAGAAAATATAATGTCCGTCTTGAACTTCCACTTTCAGTTTGGCAGGATACAAGAGGCTGTATTTGATATCGGCTTCCCGTAGCATCCTTTTAATGTCGTTGTAGGATCTGCGTTTTGCAGCTGTTGATGGTGAGAAGTCGGGAAAAATACGAATAAGATTATTTTCGAATATAATCTCTTGCTTGTGTCTGAGAAGTGCCATCACATCAAGCTTACATCTTAGTCGTTCGAAGCGGACAATAAAAGACCTAGATTTAAAGGCGCTTGGTATCTTTGTGCGATAAGCCGTGGCTATCTCATTGTCGAGTTTAAAGTCATCTCCAATTATTTTAGACAGTAATTCTACTGCAAATTTCACTGGGCTTGAGCTTTCTCGTTTCTCAGGTATACCCTCAATTCTTATATTATTTCTTCTGCACCCATCCTCCAGGGCTGCAAGTCTGTCTCCAAGTTTTTTGTATTCCGAGTTCGCAGCTGTGGCTTTTTCATCGGCGTTAGATGCCATTTGTTCCGCTGTTTCCACTCGAGCCGTGAGTCCCTGCTTAACGTCTTCCAGCTGGTCTGAAACGTCATTAATATGATCATCAAGCCTTTTCAGTTTGGAGTTAGTTTCTTCAATGTGTTCCACTAATTTCTCCAACATGCCTTTAAAGTTCACGTCGAAACGTTCAAATAGACGCGTTTCCTTATCTTTGTTATCCTTCTTGAGCTCAGTGGCCACCTTCTTAAGATCATTTGTGTTATCTTTCTTAAGCTCATTCATGGCCGTAACCATGGCAGTGGCCAGTGTAGTGTTCATCTCTTTCTGTGTAGCTATCTGTGTAGCTATCTGTGTAGCGATCATCTCTTTCAGTTCGGACAGTTCGCTTCTGCTTTCGTGCTCCGCAAGTGAAAATGCAGCTCCTGTTACAGGCTCGCGATGAGTAGATGAGAGCACGTCCTGCAGAGCCCTTTCTAGTCTCGAATGATCCTCAGTAATCGGCGATCCCTCGCGACCTGTATCACTTGCGCCTTCGCTCCCATTTTCACTCTCGACTGGAGACGATACAATGGAGCGGGGCCCCAGGAATTCTGCGCACTCTTCTGCCTGTTCCAGGTCAGTCTCCGTGATGCCATACCTTACACCTGCACTCAGGCCGGAAGTCTGTCCGGACTTCGATGCAGCTTTAAGTTTCTTTTCTGGTTCTTTCTGACTTTTCTTCTTGTTACTCATGCTTGTATATTGTAGTGGAAGTTCCTTGGTCGGGTTAAATACAGGATACCTCTAAATAATATGAAATACGTGGGAAAATAAAGCCGCTGCTAGCGGAGCTCTGCTTCAGACGTCCATCTCCTATAAACGGACCAAACCCAAACCTTCACATTTTAAATATAGAACCTGATCTTGGCTTGTAGCAAGTGACTGACTGCCCAAGTCTTTGATTTATTCTAATGCTGCTCGAACAGACTCCGGATTAAGCGGGTTTGAGAAAGTTAATGTACATTAAATGGTTATAGTGACCTCCAACACAAGTAGACACAGTGTGTAACATTCTTCATAATAAGCCTACTAAGAGATGCCACAAAGGCAATGAATGTGATATGCCACTTCACCTCATACTGATATGACAACATCAATAAAGAAATGTCACTTTGTCAAAGCCAGGAAAAACTGCTGCAAAGCTGGTACATTTTACATGTCACCTTCAAACTGATGCCACCAAGTTCCACTGAGATACTGCAATATCAAGTAAAGCCACTGAAGGGATCCTACAAATCCAGCAGGCTAAGATGCCACCTCCAAAAACAATAAGCTGAAGTTCCTTGCCAGAGATGACAGTGTATCCTCCTCTTCTTGTGCCAATTTTATCCTGCTTTAGCTTTTCTCCTACAATCCCAGTAAATCTAAGTCAGCCTGATTTGAGAAGTGTGTGCATTTCATATGACATTGATTGGTATCCTGTCCTAAGTTAAACCCCTGAACTGACTTTTTTTTCTTACCCTTCTGTATTTGCTCCTGTACATATTGGGACTGGAGTTTTCTGGATGACCTAACCTAGACTCCTTCCAACCATTGCATTGTGAATCATATTCTGTTAACACGGGCCGCCAGTTAAAACTGGCACTCTATGGGGCAAGGTGGGAGCCCCTGGGTCAGCATGTTAAGAAACACCACACTGCCCAAAGCCCCACATGCTTGGCTTTGCACCAGCTGGAAAGTAAAGCCATTGAGCGAAGAGCAGTTGAAGTAGCCGACATCATTGTGAACAGCACAACGTGATGTTAGTCCCCAAAAGCCAAATTTTCGGATTTTTTCCGATTCCTTTCAAAGTGATTGACTGCTAGGCTTTGCCTTGCATTGTTTGTAACCCACTTTGTGCATTTATGGCAACAACAAAAACAGCAAACTGAAAGAAATTGTACAAAAAGGAGTGAGGCGTACTGACTAATTGTCCCCCAACTGCAAACACATCCATCAGAAGGCTTTTTATTTTCCGCAGTGCTTTTCAAGACAAAGCGGCAACACAAAGCCTTTAACATAAAAGAAGCAGAAGTACAATAGCAACTCATCAAGAGACGCCGTCGATGAAAGACACCATGAAAACTCACGAGAAGCCACAACTAGCAGTAAAAAAAACAAAACAAAACAGAAATGTGTCTGACAGCCGTCACTTGTCACATTCCAAGTCTTCAAGGAATGATGAAGGTGTGTGCCAAGAGACAACATGGCATTGTGACGAATGTGAAGAGTGGCAGGACTCAGAGCCAAATGATGGCAAAACATTCAAATAGCACCTATTTGACACAACTGAGGGAATCAATGACAGTCATTTTTGGACTTCTGATTATAACCAGCAACTTACAGGTTTCATACCCTTTACATGACCACATGTTTCTAGGATGGTGTCTAACAGGGTTCAAACAAGCAGTATGCCGACTTCATAACATCTGAGTGGGACACACACACAGGGGTTCAGGGTCTGGGCTGATTTCCATCAAACAGCACCTTCTAGAACACATGACATGACAGAAGGGCACAAACAGAGCAATTGGCTGATCTCTGATTTGCAATGGTAGCATATTGGCTTTAAATGGGGCACCCAGAGTTGCGGGACACACAGGGAGTCACTGGCAGAAGTGGGGCTCTATGGGTTTATACAGCAGCTACTAAAGGACACCTGGAGGAGAGGTCACACAAAGTAAGCCACTGGTTGACCTCTGCCTCTTCTGAGCACCACTTGAACATGGGGCATTAACTGACGACTGACCGAGAGCCTGTTGACATCAGATCCTTTGTCCAACATCTTCTGAAATGAGGCTCAAGTCAACAGTTGGAAATTAAAATATGACTTGGTGACACACAGGGCATTCCATGTCTGATCGGAGAATGGAGCGATTTCATATCTTTACTACAACTCCTTGCAAATTACATGTGGAAGTTAGGACATGTTTCTGAGACACAAACAGAGACACTGAACTGAGAGACCTCTGGTTTCATATCCTTTATGTAGTACATCTGAAGGGAAGGTGACCAGACTCAGGGACACCCTCTGAGTGGCAGTGTATGGATTTCAAATCCTTTCTACATTACCATCCAAAGGACAAATGGAGGCTACAACATGACCGACAGCAACAAAGTGAGTCACGGCCAGACCTCTGCCTCTTCCAAATGTCACCTGAACACGGGCACATCAAGAAAGTCAATGACTGGCCAACAGTTTGAACTGACTATCTACCAGCTTCATATCCTTTATACAGTAACAGACACACTCCTTTGTAGCAGTTTATGAATTTCAGATATTTTATATATCGCCTAAAGGACACCTGGATGTTTGGACGTGACTCGAAGACATCAATAGAGACAGAACTTAGATTTCAAAATGGGGCCTATTGGTTTCATACTCTTCTGATGGTCTAGTGGAGGGGAGCTAACTGGTCTCAGGGACCCAAACAAAGAAAGTAAAACTGGAAACGGGAACTGACAGCTTACTGGATTCCCAATGTCTTCCAAAAGACATCAGAAAGTGATAACACGACTGAGATGCACATGAAGACAATGGCTGAACTGGAAGGTCTTTGGTTTTATAGGCCACCATACTAAGTACAGTAAGAGGAGAGGTGGCCTGATCTATGAGACAAGCAAGGATTCAGTGGTTGATTGGAGAGCCTTTTTAAGCCCATTATGAGAGACACCTAGGGATTAGGACACAACTGATAGACACAAAGTGAACTGCTGGCTGACCACGTACATGAGATGGGAGTTTGTCGATCCCCTGCACTTAGGGACATCATGAGAGTCAGTGACTGGCCTTGGATTTGAACAAGCAGCCCAGCAGTTTCACAACGTTCATGCCGGACACCTGAAAATGAGATGAGCTATCAGTGATTGATCTTGGATTTGAATTAGCAGGATGGGAGAACATGACTCACAGGGATGCAAAGGGAGCCAGTGGCTGTAATGGCAGCTATTTAAATGTAGATAATTTATATAGTGCCTTTCTGAAGGACACCTGGAGGTTAGGACATGCGAGACAGAGGCTGAACTTGGATTTCAAACAGGGGGGCCTACTGACTTTATTCTCTATGCTACCTCATCTGAAGGTCACCTAGACTCTGGATGTCATGAGAGTAATGAACGACCTTAGATTTGAACTGATAGCCCAGTAGTTTCACATCCTTCATGCTGGACTCCTGAAAGTGATGGAGCTTGTTTTTGGGAACACAAGAGGAGTCTGTGGCTGAACTTGAATTTCAATTGGCAGGATGTGTGGATGTGAAGGTGAGGTGGACGGCCCCAAAGACAAACAGACATTCAGTAGCTGATCTTAGATATGAACTGGCAGCCCAGCTTTTTTGCACCTTCACACTGGATACCTGGAGGTCTCGGGAACAAACAGGCAGTGGCTGAACTCTGATTTCACACAGCTGCCAACCCCTTCTGAAAGTCACCTTGAGGTGAGGTGACTGCAAGATAGAGGCACCCAGTCCCAGATCCTGACTGTCCTTTGAATGTTCTGTCATAAATTGTTCACCGTGAGCAGCAAGCCATTGAAGCTTTTGTTCTTGGTATTTTATGATTCAAATTATTGATCTGAGCTGCTTGCTTCACAGCGGGCTTGTAATGTCCCCCCTTTTGATCGCGTGACCACACAAGAAGTGAAAGTCTTCCTTCTAGCAAAGAGGACGACATGTGGTGGAAGTAGGATGGATTCAAGAAAATGCATGTAAAATTGGAGTGAGTCTGAGTACATCTATATACTGTATATATAAAAGTCAATGTACTGTATGTGTGTGTGTGTGTATGTATGTATGTTCTAGCATCACTTCCGAATGGCTGGAGCGATTTTAATGAAACTTGGAACACACGTTTCTCATTGGTCATCTAAAAATACTGTAGGGTGAAATCAACCCTAACCCACCCCCTTCTGGGTAGCGTGGGGGGTGATCTTGCAGTCTTGTATGCATGTTATCATTTAGTTGACACTCGGACACGACCACCAGAGGGCGAACTGGAGGTGACTGCCAGCATTCTTCATGTTTGAGCACCACCACGCCCATTGCTTTCGAAGTTAAATAGAGTTGGCCAGTTCTGAGCGTCAACTGGATAATAACATACATACAAGACCGCAAGACAAGTATATTAGTGAGTCTTCATTGTTTAATTTATTTTTATTTTTAAAGTTGTGTTTTTTTTTTTAATTATATTTTTCTCAAACAATTAAAAAAAACACTACTTTCCTCTCGGGCAACGCTGGGTATTTCAACTAGTTTAATATAATACAAAGGAAGAAAGGGAAGAAGTTTTGAATATAGAGGCCCAGGGTGCATCACAGTGGTTCAAATTCCATGTCCTTGAGGAGTTTGCACGTTCTCCCTGTGTGTGAGAGAGTTGTCTTCCCACATCCTCAAAAGAGGTGCATGTGTGGTCAGTAGGCCACTCTAACTTAAATCCAGTATGAGGGTTAGCATAATTGGGCGGCTGTTCCACAGCGGTTTCTTGCCTTGTTCCCTATGCTCCATTCTCTCACAACCCTGGACTGGATTAAGATGATTTGAGGAGGTGGAAGGAAATTGGAGTAGCTAGAAAAGGAGCTACACTAACATCTTGAGAATATGCAAACTCCACACAGACAGTGAGCATGTTGAAATTTAAACACAGGGCTGTGGAGCTGCCATCTCTGCTACAAATCAAATATAACAGAATACAGTATTCTGAAACCCGCTTAATCCAGTCCAGGGCAGCGCTGGATGCAAGGCAGGATGGAACACAGGAAGATAATAAATCTGACAAACAAGAGGAGACCATTAAGTCCATCAGGCTTGTTCATTTATCTGATAGTTAAATTATCCCAATATCTCATCCATAATACTATACTTCTTAAAGGTTCTCAAGGTTTCTGGTTCAATTCCATGTCTCAGTAGTGTGTTCCAGATTCTCACAGACTCTCTGAGTAAAGAAGTGTTTCCTGGCTTCTATCCTAAATATATTTCCCCTTAATGTTTACTGGTGTCCTTAAGTATATATTTCACTGTTAAACTGAAAGAATTCTACTGGATCTACTTCATCAATGCCTCTGAGGGTTTTGAAGAGTTGGATTAGGCCCACATGCTGTCTTCGCTGCTCGAGACTAAACAGGTTTAATTCTCTAAGTGAAACTTGAGTCTAATGAAGTGCCTGTCCACTCCAAGGCTCTTCCACACTGACACTCACACAGGATCAATTAACCTTGAGAATAGTTGGGGACACACATGTGTCACCCCCAAACCCAAATGATGACCAGAATGATCAACATAATAAAACTGAGGTTTGTTTAAAAAAAGAAAACATCTAATAATTCAAAGCAGGAATCAAAGAAGACATATTAGGGATGAAAATAAACAAAGCCTAAGCATTAATGTCTCTCTAATATTTCAGTTTATTTACATATATTTAATAAAGTTGAGTGTTGCTTGATGTGGCTAACAAAATGTGAAAAAAGTGAAAGGGTCCAAGTACTTTCTGAAGCCCCTGTATATCTAGAACTTAACATACACATTTTTAGGCAAGGAAAAGGAAAAGTGGACCACCAGGAGAAAAGATGAAGAAGCCACAGGGGAGGACACACAAACTCCAGAAGAAGAGACACCAGGCGAAGGACTCAAGTTCAGGACGCTGGATCTGTGAGACTGCGGCACAATGTTGGCCTGACATGCAAGTCCAAATTTCTGCACCCGTGTAAATACGGCCACTTCTGTTACCACTGCCCATCTCTACATCTTGCAGACAGTAATTTTCTTCTTCCGGCACCAAGCTATCTTTTTTTTACCTCCGGAGGTTTGCCTTTGCCTTGCCAACAGCAGGCCTAAAATGGCTTAGCAGTAATAACTATCTCTTTCTGGAATTGTGTGCCGAGACAACAGGATTTCAGTCATCAGACTTTCTCCCTTTCAGTTCCTCTCACGGCTCAATTGACGATGAATAGGCCGCTCAGCATCTGCATTCCGAAGCAAACCAGCGGCTCGTGGCCAACTTGTGTCCAAGCAGGCTGGCCTCTCACGGCTATATCACTGTATACACGGTTAGCACAGGGCTTTGCAGACACAAAAAAAAATTTCAAAATCTCAAGTGGACCGCGCATGATTTTCTCTACATAAAGCCGCAATTTGAGCAGTCAACTACAACAGTCTAAAGTTTTATTATGCAGAATGAAATGGAAGAATCATATCTTTTTTGGGGGGGAGAGTATATTCTCTTCACTCAATTGTACTGCAGCTGAGACACAAATGTGCGTAAAAAGCACTAAATCGTTATCTCCGTGGAGCAGAGTCTACTCAAGTGATTTTCCTCAAAATCAATATGCTTATAGCATTTTCCAGTGCTAACAACTGTGCCAGGTTTCACTCGGATTGAGGGAGTTGTCATTAAGCTATTGGGTCCGCAGCCTCATATCCTGTCACATAGACACACAGACTTAGCGAGAGAGAAGCAGGCTGATGGATGGACACAAAGACAAGCAGAAATATAAAGAGATTGGCACACACAAACAAACACACACAAACAGATAGGTACACAAATACAGGGTCAGCAAGACATCTAGGCAGGCTCACAAACATAGACAGACCACTGGACACACACTCAAAGGCTTAGATGAAAAGAGGGGTAGACAGACAGACTTGCAGCTACAGGCTCAGAGAGACAGGCACACGCACACGCACACGCACACAAACATACACACACAGACAGACACCACTGCAAAAGTGCTCATATAGTGGATGAGGATGTAAAAAAAATGTGTTGACATTTTGACACTACAGTAATCCCTCCCTACTTCGCGGTTCACTTTTCGTGGATTCACGACTTCGCGGATTTTATATGTAAGCATATCTAAATACATAATGCGGATTTTTCGCTGCTTCGCGGGTTTCTGCGGACAATGGGTCTTTTTACTTGCTTCCTCAGTTGGTTTGCCCAGTTGATTTCATACAAGAGATGCTATTGGCGGATGGCTGAGAAGCTACCCAATCAGAGCACGCAGTTAAGTTCCTGTGTGCTGCTGATTGGCTCAGCGACGGAGTGTTGCATTAACCAGGAAGTCTTATCTCACTCATTCATCATTAACGTGCTAATGCTTCAGGGGCCATGTCCAAGCACCAACAGAAGATGCAAATGATTGCAGAAAAGGTAAAAGTTTTGGATATGTTGAAGGAAGGGAACAGCTACACCGCTGCAGGACATCGATTCTTTTTATTTAAAAGGGAGGAAAAGCATATAAGATCTACGGCCACAGTGTCCTTTAACCAGGGTGCAAAACGAGTTGCAAGTGGACGTGATAAGGCAGTAGTCTGGATAGAATCTGCTTTAGGAATCTTTGCAACAAGGTCGATGACGTCATGACCGCCTACAAGCTGCTACGTGTACTTTGCTATACAGTAAGTATAAACTTATCTACCGATTTCATATTGCTTAGCAGTTTGTCCCTGTTTTTAATAGAGTAAATGGTGGGTTGTAAACAATACGTTTAAAAACGTCCAAATACACGTTAAATAATTAAATAAATATAGTGTCCCTACTTCGCGGAAATTCAGTTATCGCGGTCGGCCTTGGAACCTATCTCCCGCGATAAGTGAGGGATTACTGTACTGTTCCGTGATCCCCCATGGGTATACTGCATTGTTAAACACAAAGTATTATGTGCCCTATATAGGGACTGATTTTATGGGTGCACAGGGAAGGATTTGGATGGACACAGAGTCTCATGTCCGTTGTCAATACCTACCCTGCCAAATATGACCCATAACCGCGCATGCTACATTACGCTGAACGGTGGTGCCCTATCCCTACTGTGCACCCAGTACAGTACAGCACGCACATACAGTATGTTGCATGGTACATGACACTTGAAGGGCTGTGATTTGATTGGATAAGAAAGAGATTATTGCACCTGTCAGCTTACCTTTACTTGGTCAGTTAACTCCTCGTCCTCCATAAAGATGAAGACACAGCAGTGTCTTTTATGTCATTCTGTGTCCTTAGCTCTATAATACTGACAGACCCGCGTGAGAGGTATGGCACACAAGTCCTGGCATTAATGTACTGTATAATTTCACTACTTTTCATACCTCCAGTCAATTTGTATCAAACAGGACAAGATACAGTAGCAGCAGAGGCTACTAACCAAGAGACCTAGAGCCACTGGGTGAAAAAGTCCTTTTTTAGAAAGCCAAAGAATAAGAAGATGGCAAGCATTTGTGCAAGGTGCTCAGTGCTTGTGCTGCCATGCAGGTCACTCAGCTATCATTAATGCTGTTGACATTCAGTCCTCCAGGCAGGAACAGTGCAAGGCATTTAAAAAAAGAAAACAAAAAAGGCCCACCCGCCAGTCCAAGAGTGGTTTTTGGAGAGTGCTGCTATCCAGTCACATCTAAATGAGCCGCCTATCATCCATTTCCTTGTAGCCTTTAATTAGCCACTTAACCCAACTACCAGTGAATCTGGTCAAAGTGCCCGGAGGCTCTGGCCTGTGGAGCTCAAACTTTGTCATTAGGGGTACGGTCCTTGTAATCAAGAGGCCAGGACTGGAAAATGAATGGGCACGGCTTGTCGAGACAGGACTGTCCTCCACATGGCCCTGCAAAGTATCACATGGGAACGTCCTTTTGGGTCTTTCCTCTGTGAAACCTGGTGGACAGCAAAGAAGGAGGGCATTAGTAAAAGGCTGCAGATTCCAGAGAGATCTTAGGCACATTGACATTGCCCATTTGTTCACTTCCTAACCTGCTTTTCCAGTTCAGGGACACAGAGAGACGGCACCTACTCCAGCACAAAAGGACGCAGGGTGGAAGCCAATCTTGGAGAGAACAGAAACGTTGGGAGGTATAATTACATGCCAGGACTTTTAAAGCAGCTCGGTATATCCTGCAAAGTCATCTGGGATAACCTGAAGCTTACCAGGACAGAGAATTCTAAATGCATGGAATCCATAAAGAACTCTGGGACCCCACTCTGTACCCATATTTAGGGGCACCTTTTCATTGCCCCTTTCTGCTGCTGAGAGCCTGACTTGTTGTTAAGCAACCACAATCACAGCACTTACAGTGGTTCTAGTTACCAAATGATCTTCAAAAAGTCAGTTTCTATCACTTGCCACTTGTCTCCAGCCAGGGGTAAACCATCAAGCTACAACACAACCCGACAAATAACCTGGCAATTTAAAATGGGTCTTATGGGCAGAGAAGATGCTGCACAATGTGATTGGGTTTGGCCAGGGTAACTGACCAAAGCCCTCTTTGCTGGACACAAACAGGTGAAGTGTCCTGTTTCAGGCTCAATATACTCATCAAGCTGAATGCCAGCTGGTTACCCAAAGTCTACCACCCTAGGGGACTGACTTTAAGCATTAAGTACGCCCTTTACTAAAATAATAAATATTTAATCTATTATTCATATTTAGCATGCATTATTCATTCATTTTTTATAGATCATTAATAATTTACAATTATTTTTCAGCCCTTGTCACTTAATCCAAATCACATTTGTTATCATTATTTAGGCTATTGTTTAAGAATTTGTTATTAATTATTCAGAGTTAGTGCTGTTGTCCCACAGCTCCAGGGACCTGGGTTTGAATCTGGCCCGTTCACATCCTGTTAAGAGTTTGTATGCGTTTGGGGTTTTACTCTAGTTACATCTCAATGATGAGTAGGTCAAACTGATTATTGTAGTGCTGTCCAATGCGCTGGTGCCAACTTAATGGATTTTTCTCATTTCATTGTTCTCTTATGCGGCTTGCAATCCTTAGAAGGACAGCTGGCTTATGCCGCACTTTGATGGTGATGGTCGGATTGACACCCTTTTATAGGCTTCCCAGTAGCTGAAGTCATCCTCAGTGGTTGCAAGAGTCAGAGTCATTATCCATTTTAAACTGGACCAGAAAGTGTACGTAACGGACTGGTATCCTTTTCAAGGCTGATTCCTGCTTTGTGTTTAATGCTCCCAATTGCTCAATGGAAAACGGAAGGTTCAGTAAATGCATAGAGTTTAGAAAAGAAAATTTCCAAACTGAAAGACCCACAGTTTATCTTCTCATTCATTTACCTATCCTTTTCATTATACCATCTTATTCCAGCCTTAGTGAGAGCCACACAAGTTGGCAGTAGCACAAGTAGCCAGTTCAAGTCAAATAACCCAAAGTCTTTCAATTACTGCAACATACCACTTGGCCTGCTGAAGGCTTTCTGAACTCATGCAGGTTTATGAGGTCATTATTGACACAAGTCCAGCCTCAATTCTGATGTTAAATGGCCTTTATATTGCCCTGATTTGTTGTGTTAATAGGGTCATTGTAAGTTTATTGGGCCATTGTTGTCACATGTCCAGAGTAAATTCTTATTTACATTTGCTAAGCAACATGCAACACATCATCATTAGATTAATCAGAATCTCAAAACTCTTCTCTTTCTGACCTTGACTTTATAAAAATAGAATGCTATATATACAGTGCCTTTATAAAGTATTCAGACCCCTTCACGTTTTTCAATTTTTTTTCTGTTGCCGCCTTGTGCAAAAGTTGTTTGAAGTAATTTTTCCACTCATCTAACAACACTCAATATCACAAATGACAAAGCAAAAACAGAATTTTAGGAACTTTTGCAAATGTATTTAAAATAAAAACTGGAATATTACATTGACACAAACATTCAGATTTCGCTGTGATACCTGATTCAGGTGCATTACATTCTATTTACCATCATTGAGATGTTTCTACACCTTGTTTGGAGTCCACCAGTGGTCAATTCAATTGATTGCATTTGATTAGGAAAGACATACACCAATCTGCAGAAGGAGTAACAACTGAGCCATGAGCTCAAAGGCTTAGAAATAGGACTGTGTCAAGGCACAGATGTGGGCAAGGCTACAGAAAATGTTCTGTAGCACTGAAGGTTTCCAAGAGCACAGTGGCCTCCACAATTCTCAAATGGGCGGAAGTTTGGAACAAGCAAGACTCCTCTTAGAGCTGGCCACAAACCAAAACTGAACAACTAGAGGAGAATGGCCTTGGTAAGAGAGGTGACCAAGACACTGATTGTCACTCTAGTTAACCTCTGTGGAGATGACTGAAACTTCCATAAGGACAACCGCCACTGCAAAACTCCAGCAATCTTGGCTTTATGGCAGAGCATCCAGACAGTACATGTAAGCCCACTTGGAGTTTGCACAAAGGCACCTAAACAACTCTCAGACTGTGAAAAACAAATTCTCTGGTCTGACAAAACCAAGATTGTTTGGCCTGTTTGGCCTCAATTCCAAGCATCACATCTGGAGGACACCAGGTACCTCTCATCAACAGCACAATACCATTCCATCAGCGAAGAACAGTGGTGACAGTATCATGCTGTGGGGATGGAGCCAAGGAGACTAGTCGGGGTTAAAGGAAAGCTGAACAGAGAAAAGTACAGGGTTATCCTTAATGAAAATCTGCTCCAGAGTGCTCTAGACCTCTGACTGGACCAAAGGTTCACCAGCCAAAAGGACAATGATCCTAAACATAAAGACAACACAGAAATGGCTTAGGGACAACTCTGTGAATGCCCTTGATGGCCCAGCCAGAACACAGTCTTAAACCGAACTGAACATCTCTGGAGAGATCTGAAAGTTGCAGTCCACTGACGATCTAGGGTGAGAGAATCCGCAAAGGTGAAATCCCTAAATCCAGGTGTGTTAAGCTTTCCACACAACACCCAAGAAGACTCCAAAGGTGCTTAAACAAAGTATTGAGTAAAAGGTCAGAATACTCAGTAAGACAGTTCAGTTTTTTATTTTTAATACATTTCCAAAAATTCCAAAAATCATGTTTCTGATTCGTTATTCTGGAGTATTGAATGTTACTTGATGAGGGAAGATAAAAATATGCAAAAAAGTTAAAGGGTTCTGAATACTTTCTGAGGGTATTGTAAGTGTAAAGAAACACTGATAAAGAAACACTAACAGCTATGTGAAGGAATATGACAGTCCTGCTAACTGGAATGAGTCGGGGACTGTCATCGGGGAGAGCAATCCAGTAGTGTGTATGGCAAGCTCAGCCTACACGTGTCCCTTGTACAGTGCAAAAGTTGTGGCTGGCCTAAGGGTAGAAGGGTTACCTGGTCAAGAGGCCAGTCAAGCCTTCCTCCCAACCAAAGGAGATGACAAACTGCTGAATATACAGTACAAGCCCTACACACTTCTAATAAGTATACACTAAGCATTTGTAAAGTTCTTTGCACTTGGTGCCCTATCCATGAAAGCGGGAGTGCCCAACACAGCACTGTGCTTACGGCGTCTGCTTCAGTGTAATGGGTGCCAAATCATTGTCTATTTGGCATTTTCTCTGGGTACACCAGCATTCCTCCTGAATCCCAAAGAGGTGAGGCCAACTCAGCATAGGGTGCGCCCCGCCACAGTCTGGCATTTGATGTGAGACTGAATCTTGTCTTAAGGGTCATGCCGCTATATTAGGAGATCAGATTCAAAAAGCAAATGGGACTGGCCAGTGGCTTTGAGATGGCATTATATTTTAGGGGACCGAGTAGTTTTGAGGTAACAAAACTGAATTAGGAGAAATGAGCTCCGAGCATTAAAAAAAACTTCTACTATTAAATGCACGTCCCCGGCCAGCCACTGCCTGTCGGTGACAACAGCACTGCCGTTCATTGTGTAAACAAAGCGAGATGCATATGGCAAGCTGATTCTGTTTAAATGGCAATTTATAATTACAGCAGGAGCCCCGCGAGGAACTGAGAAATGTGCTTACAATATAAAACAGTGAGAGAAGACAGACAACAGCCTCCAAAACAAACACTGCAGTGAACTACGAGGTGTGGACATTGGAAGAAGAAGAAGAACAGTATGAAAGTAGCCAGCACAAGGCTGACAGGGCTCGCTTACTAAAACTGCATATTATAAAAAGTTCAACAACTCTCCCAATTGGTGACCGATTGCTACCTTTAAATGAAGCACAATCCTTCAATGACCCTGTAAACTAAACACAGAATGGACATCCTGTGACCATCTCTGACCACAGTTAAGACCCACAGCTTTGTTTCTGTAGTTGTCTCTAACCAACAAACAGAATAAATCCTGTACTTGTCTACAGACACAGAACAGGGGAAAAAACATCCTGCGGCAGTCTCTGACCTTTTGGAAGATAAGTCTCTGTGGTCAAATCTATCCCCCCATTTGAGGACATCCTGCAGGCATCTCTGACTAGGTGAGACCGCTAGCTCTCCTTTTACAGTCACGTGTAACGAGAAAACAGATAAAATCCTGTACATCCTGTGGCTGTCTCTGACCTTCTAGTAGATAAAACCTCTTAGTTAAATCTAATAGAAGCCCAAATTAGGTCCTTTAACCAGGAGGAGTTGGTAGATTGTATCTGTACAGCCTCAACCTGACAAGCAGACAGAATCCTGGATTACTTCTGCAGTAAAATATTGATTAATATCCTGTAGTTGTAAAGAATTATTATTATTATTATTAGTGATTTCTGGTTAGTTCATGGAGACAATTATGTAAATGGACAAAAAGGTGACATCCTCTATTTGTTTCACACCAGCGGAGACTGGCGTGTGTATCTTGCCTTTTAGTGACACACAAAATCCTGTACATCTCTGCAGCATGCTATAAATGCATAGGATGGCAACTGTGGAGTTACAGTATATAGTCAGGTCTTCCAAGTATTTGGGCATTGACACAATTTTCATAATTTTTGCTCTGTGAACCACCACAATGGATTTGAAATAAAGCAATCTTTATGTGATTGAATTGTATATTTTCAGTTTTAATGTAAGGGGTTTAACAAAAATATTGTAAGAGTTATTTAGGAATGACAGCCATTTTTCTGCATAGCCTCCCCATTTCCAGGGACTGAAAACTATTTGAACAAACTAACATAATCATAAATACAGTATAATGGTAATTTTCAATATTTGGTTGAAAATCCTTTACATTCAAAGACTGTCTGAAGTCTGGAACCCCTGATCATCTCTAGTGATGCTTTGCCAGTCCTTTACTGCTACTGTCTTCAGTTGCTGCTTGTTAGTTGGACTTTCTGCCATCAGTGTTGTCTTCAGTAAATTAAATGCATGTCCAATTGGGTTGAGGTCAATCGAATGACTTGGCCATTGAAGAATATTCCTCTACTTTGTGTTGAAAAGCACTTGGTGTACTTTTCCAGTATGTTTTGGCTCATTGTCCATCTGTACTGTGAAGTGTTGACCTATCAGTTTTGCAGCATTTTGCTGAATCTGAGCAGATAGTATAGCCCTGTACACCTTATCATGTTACTTCTGCCAGCAGTCATATAATCTGACTTGACAGACTTCCATTGACAGTCAGGCATACCCATGCCATAAAACTACCTCCACCATGTTTCACGGATGATGTGGTATTCATCGGATCATGAGCCATTCTTTTTCTTCCCCCTCCTCTTCTCTTTCCAACATCCTGGTATACTGTATATTGTTCTTAGTTTCCTTTGTCCTAACAAAATTATTCCACAACTGGACAGGCTTTTAAAAAATGTCTTCTGGCAAAGTCTAATCTGTCCTTCCTATGCTTGAGGTTTACCAGTGGTTTGCACCTTGTGGTAAACCCGCTGTCTTTACTTTCATGAAGTCTTCTCTTGATTGTAGACTTTGGCAATGACAGGTCTACCTCACAGAGAGTGTTCTTCATTTGGCTAAATGTTATGAAAGGGTTCTTCTTCACCAACGACAAAATTCTGCAATAATCCAACACACCTGTCTTCTGTGGTTTTCCAGGCCTTCTGGTGTTGCCGAGTTCACCAGTGTGCTCCTTCTTTTTAACAATATACCACTCTTGGTGTTTCTGCTATCTCTCTAAAGGGTTTGTTTTGTTTTCTCAGCCTAATGGAAAGTTTTTACTTGAATGGACAGCAATTTGGATCTCAAATTGAAAGTTCACAGTGACAGTTCACAGTTCAAAATGTAACTTCCACACATGGAATCAATTCCAGACCTTTTACCTGCTTAATTGTTAATGAAATAATGAGGGAACTGCTGCCACCTGGCTATGGAACAGCTTGTAAGTGAAATATCCAAAAACTTTTGAGCCACTGGAAATGGGGAGGCTATGCAGAAAAAATGGCTGTCATTCCTAAACGGTTCATACAATTTTTTTGGTAAACCCCTTTAATTAAAGCTCAAATTCTACACTTCAATCGCATCTTGGTTGTTTTATTTGAAATCCACTGTTGTGGCGTACATAGCCAAAATTATGAAAATTGTGTTACTGTTCAAATACTTATGGTCCTGACTGTATAAGGAGCTCTGTGCATTATGGGATACTTAGCGTAAGTTCCAAGCAAATTTAATTAAATATTTTATTTGTTCTATGCATTAATTTCAAAGTGCAGTTGGCCCACCTTACCTGCAGGTTTCACATCCACAGTTTTAAACCACTGTGGTACGAAATTATAAAAGAAAAATCCAGCATATTCTCAAAAAAGAACATGTGCTATTCCCATGTACAGCACTGTCCACTAAATATGCACAAGAAACAACATGCACAGGCTGATGCTACTGAGGCACATCATACCGTCAAGGAACTGCACTCTGCGCAATTAAAACTGAGGAAATCCTTTGTGATTCATTGACTGCGGTCTCAATGACGAGATTCATTTGTGACTATTCTGTGCTTTTGTAAATATTCTGGATTTTTGACCTTATGCTCCGTTTTTGACTTTGCATTCTGGATTTGTGTAATAGGACTTATTTGCCTTAGATTGCCTTTGCTTTTTCAGGCATCCCTTGCTATGCCATTATGCTCTTTGGTGCAGAGCATTTTTGTTCACAATAAAAGTATTTATAAGGAGTCTACATTTACCCCTTTTTGAATAGCCACAGTTTGATAGTTTACCCCCTGTACTGGGCTTTTATGAGGTATTTTACAATGTTTTATGATTAGGAACCCCAAATTTATGACACTTCTCTTCACAGCTGAAAGTGGCATTTGTTTACTTCAACCACTGTCATATGAGGAAATGTGCAAAAATCTACAAAGTTGAAGAAAATGGGTAAAGTCCACAGAGTATGGGAGGTAGCAACTCTAACCACCAACATATTGTGAACCATATTTGTTTGTGAAAAGAAAGAAAGAAAGAAAGAAAGAAAGAAAGAAAGAAAGAAAGAAAGAAAGAAAGAAAGAAAGAAATCTTGGTCATCCGCAGTGACAGAAAGCCACCCAGACAGGTGACTTGGTGGAGGTTGGCCAGCATCCCCCCCCACTGCACCCAGTAGGATCGTGGGAATTGATGTACAAAGAGCGTCAGTGCGAGGTTAGAAGAGTACAGAGGTTGCACTCTGGCTCTTGCATTTCAGGACTAATATAGCTCAGGAACAATAACTCGGGAAGTCTCTGCATTCCACTGCCTAATTAAAAAGGACCCGCCGTAATCCTTAAAGAGACCCATCTTGCTAAGTTGGCATCTGACGCGCACAAGTCGGAGTTTCTCTTTGTTGCCGCCTGCCAAAGCTCCTCTGGCATTTCAGTAATTCTGTGGCATATTAGCGCCGTCAGGTCGTTTACCTTTCAGCCGCCCCGATAACACAAAGTGGGAGAGAGAGAGACCAAGAGAGAAAGTGTAGGCAGCACTCACAAGACTCCCCGGCAGGCCTCTCGGACGCCGTGCTGCTTCATTGAGCTTTCACAATGTGATACGCAGAAGTCACCTGAAGGTGCATTTTTATTGGGAACAACTGTGTAAAATTGCTTAAAACAAAATGAAAAAAAAAATGAGCAGCAAGAGTCACATTGTAACTTCTCATTTTCAGGTCATATTTTGAAATTGGGCAATTAATAAAATGAGAAGAATCAAAGACACATAATACAAAACTATCCCTGCATCCATTTTCTAGTTTATTATAGCAGCTGTAATATCCATAAGCCTTTCCTGTGATCAATTTTATTGTCATTGGGTGACTGAGGCCTATCCTAACAGCACAAGTCTTAAGGAAAGAAGAGGCCAAATGCATGGTAGGTTCACCCGCATTCAGTCACGATGGGCCAGTTTGCCTATGTTGCATGACTTTGGATTGTGAGGTGAAAACCGAAGTAGCCAGAGTTGGACCCATTTGGACTCAGAGGGAAATATAAACTCCACGCTGACAGTGACTGGGCTGAGATATGAACCAAGGAACCCAAGTGCTCTTAATCAGGAGTGCCATTACCTACACCTCCTATGGTGCCTTCTGACAGTGCCTTTGCCCATTTCACATTTTGATCTGATGCAATCTTGTTTGATGAATGGAAAACTAATTTTAAATGATTTTTGCACCACACTCAATGCTCTAGAATGACAAAGTGAAAGTAGAAATAAATACATACATACATACATAAATAAATATAAAGGTCACTGTGCTCTTGGGTGTCTTCACTGCTGCAGGAATTTTTTGTAGCCTACCTCAAATCTGTGCCTCGACACACTCCTGTGTCTGTAGGCAATTTCTTCACCCTCATGGCTTAGTATTTGCTTAATTGTAGGGTCTTCTATACTGAACTGGCTACAGTTGGACTCCAAACAATAAAATGGGATGCACCCGAGTCAGATTTCAAGTGTCATAGCAAAGGGTCTGAATACTTGTGTCAATGTCGTATTTCAGTTTATTTTGTTTTTTTAATAAAATATTGCAAAAGTTTAAAATCCTGATTTCAGTTTGTCATTCTTGGGTATTGACTGTGATTTGATGAGGGGGAAATTAATTTAAATGATTTTAGCACAAGGCTACTTCAGAATAAAATGTGAAAAAAGTGAAAGAGTCTGAATACATTCTAAATGCACTGTAGATGTGAAGTATTGAAATAAAATGTAACTAGCATTTTGTATTAAAACATTTAAATAACAGAGATGTAATAGTTGGATCTGACCTTTGGCACTGCTCCACAGGCCGTCCTTTCTGCTTTTTCCCTTTTATTGTCTTTCATATTTCACTTGACATTCAGATGAGTGATTAAAAAATCTCTACCTGAATAATAGTTTCCAATTGTTAGCAGCTTCTGTGTAAATTAAGGAAATTGGCTTTGGAATGGCAAGGGGCACACAAATCACTCACATGAGAAGACCACATTTACTCGATTTTGAACTAACTGGACTGGTTTGTATAACCCTACACAAGAAAAATAGGCTGCTTATAATGTGGAAGCGTAGACCTTCTTTGCAGTAAATTAGTTAACTATAATTTTATGTAACACCTTTTGCAGAAAACATCATCTCCATCACTGACAGACAATTTACTCAACATTGCCATTATAAGCAACCTACCGCAGTCATATAGTGAGTCAGAGGTGAGATTAGACTTCAGCACCTTGCGATATCAAATACTGCTGCTGTATGGCATTTACTGATGGTAGTTGTGAGTCCGTAACACAGCTCCCTTCTTGTTCTCTTCTTCTCTCACTGTGTCCCAACTTAGGCTAAGTTACTGTCACCAAACAGAGGGTAAAACTTTAAAATCTAAACTGGTGCTAAGTGTTTTGGGTTGAACCATAAGAATGACACTGCAAGAAGATAGGACAGCCACAGCGTAACTGTCATTCCAATGAATCGCTAGCTGTAAGTCTGCATACAGGGAAAGAACTTTAGTGATACTCTAGGGAAGTCTGTGTTACAACACATAGTCAGGAACATGCCATCACAAAGTGAATTTTTCTGATTTATATTAATAACTTTTATTCCAGCATAGTTAGTAAATTTGTGACCTTCACAGATTATACTAAAATTATAAGAATGGTAGACACGTAGGCAGCAAAAACATTTAAAGAAAAACTGGACAAGCTTCAGAACTGAGCAAACACTTGGAAACTGCATTTTAACTTAGAAAAGTGCAAAGTGCTACTTTTGGGCAAAAGGAACATCAATTGTAAATACAAGATGGGAGACAATGTCCTAAAGGAAGCAACCTCTGAAAAGAATTTAGGGATTTATGTTGACACAACATTTTCAATGTGTTAGCAATGTGCAGAAACTATTAAAGCAGAAAATAAACCGAGGGATGTTATCAGACTATATAATACACTAGTGAGAATGCATCTGGAGTATTTTGTGCAGTTCTAGTCACTATGCTACAAGAAAGACATGACAGCACTTGAAGCCATGCAACCAAGTGTATCCTGGGACTTAAGGACATGTCATTCTCTGACAGACTCCGAGAATTAAACCTGTTTAGTCTTGAGTAGTGGATGCTGCATGGAGACTTAATCCAGGTCTTCAAAATCCTCAAAGGTATCGATAAAGCGTATCCAGCAGAAGTCTTTCAACTTTATGGTGAATCATGTACTCCAGGACATCATTGAAAATTAAGAGGAAGTGAATTTAGGACTGACGCCAATAAGCACTTCTTTACACCAAGAGTTATGGAAATCTGGAACAAACTACTGAGCCGTGGATTTGAAACAGATACCCTGACAAGCTTTAAGAAGTATTTGGGTGAGATAACAGGACAGCTTAGCTATTAGAAAACAAACTTGATGGACTATGTGGTTGTTTATAAAATTTCTTATCTTCTATTATTATTAACAGCAACAATACTAATAATTCATTCTTAAAAACTATTAGTGAAGGAAAGAAAAGGGTTAAGAACCAAAAAGAGATGTAGTCATTACTGCCAGTAACAAACACAAGGCACAACACCTGAATATGACAACAGTCGAATAAAAATGCAAAATATTATTATTATTGTTTCTATTATTGGCAGGACAGGCTGCAGCTCTTTTTGATCCTTAACAATCACCTTCACTAATAAATACATTTATAGAAATTAATAAATGATCATTATATTTTAGTCCCATCATTCAATCTCATAAACCTCAGCTACTTATTCTAATAGTAAATCATAAAGCGCTAGAGTCTCAGCAGCCAAAGAACATTAGAAATATTTTGAAGAGAACAGGCCATTCTGTCCATTAAAGCATGTCAATCTTATCTACTTAATTTCTCCAAAATCACATAAAGTCAAGCTATGAAGGTCTCTAAAGTTCAACTGTCTACCCCACTACTTGGTAACTTATGCTGCGATCTATTTGCCTCTGAAGCTACATGTCAGAGCTGGGAATAGCATCACGCAGAGGTGACGCAGCAACATGTCCACAGATAGATACAAATAAACAGAAGTGCAAATAAACAGTACAATACTACTGCTTTTACTAACTGTTGCTACACGGTGCAGCCATCTTGAATTTTGAAGTCGGGGTAGGGGAGGCTCTTCCAACATTCTGAGTAGGAAATCTGACTTGTGGGGGATATTCCGGGTGAAACCTCCTAATTAGAAGTCGTAAATTCCGATTTCCCAGTTCATCATTTCATGTATTTACAGCTCTCTGTGTATAAGTATGAACAAATTAGGAACCTGTGTTGCATAACCGTGTTATTAATGATAATTTATAATAATAATCATCTATTTTTTCTGATCCATTAACAGGAATAATGATAATAATAAATGCATTTCCGGCACGGTGGCGCAGTGGGTAGCACTGCTGCCTCGCAGTTAGGAGACCCGGGTTCACTTCCTGGGTCCACCCTGCGTGGAGTTTGCATGTTCTCCCCGTGTCTGCGTGAGTTTCCTCCGGGTACTCCGGTTTCCTCCCACAGTCCAAAGACATGCAGGTTAGGTGCATTGGCAATTCTAAATTGTCCCTAGTGTGTGCTTGGTGTGTGTGTGTGTGCGCGCGCCCTGTGGTGGGCTGGCGCCCTGCCCGGGGTTTGTTTCCTGCCTTGTGTTGGCTGGGATTGGCTCCAGCAGACCCCCGTGACCCTGTAGTTAGGATATAGCGGGTTGGACAATGAATGGATGGATAAATGCATTTTATTTTTACCACTTGCTTTTGGTAATAGCTGGATCCTGGGCAGCTGAAATGTACATCAGTTGCATTGGGCACAAGATAAGCACACAGCCACTTATCATTATTATTATTCTCATCATGGTCGGCTCATTAAATTTAAGAGTTACTTCCATCGCAGCTTCATCTTGTTTTTGACTACCCAACTATGGCCCCAGGGCCTATTTGTGGCACTCACTTGTGGCCTCAGCCCAGTCTTCTCAACCAACTCAACAACAATCGTGAGAGCTTTACTGTTTCAGAGGCTCCGACTCTCACTGATGAGATTTTCAAAGCTCCTTTTTTTTTTCTGGTCATGCCACTTTAGCAAAGTGCTTTTGGCAAAATGGAGGGTGGGGGGAAGGGGACGTGCAGAAGAAGGTTACTATTCATTAGTCAGCAAACTGCAGTGCCTTGCAAGTGAAACTAGGAGGAGATGCTTTTAAGTTAATTAAATGAACCTGCATAAAACAGAGATTGTAAATAAATGCATTCCATGTTTTTTTTTCCTTTCACAGCGATTGACACTGCAATCACAGCTCAAGGTGGGCAGGGGTTGCCATGTGGGCAGAAGAAGTCTATTGCCAAAAGGCTTGATTAAGCACCTACACCCTGTGTTCGTTCCATCCATCCATCCATTTTTCAAACCCTGCTTTAACCAATATGGAGTTGGGAGGAAGCTGGAGCCTATCCCAACATGCATAGATATGTTATTAACATAAATAAAAAGATTTAGCATTGACAGGTGAGCAGATTCGCCTTCTTACAGGTGATAAGAACTGGTCAAGCTTCACCTTCTGCTCTGCGGGCCATTTTTCTCCCCAAGCAGCTCTTTACCTGCTTTAACTGTGCTCATGCACCTCATCAAAGTGCGATTCGGGATAGAAAAGGTGCTTTCGTTATCCTGAGAGGATTTTCATCGCCTTCCAGATACAAGAGCGGCACATTCTGATGCTTTGATACTGTAAGAATGCATACCCTGAAGCCATCCTCTGTCTTCCCTCCATGAAGCAGGCCGTGCCAAGCACAACAGACAAGAGCAAATTCCAGTCTGCACCTGTAAAAGGAATTTCTGACATTCCGCAGCTCATCGGCACCCCCCACACCTCTCCCGCTTTTGTTATTATATGTGTATTTTTTCATTTTTGTCCTGCTAAATGTTACGCTAGACTTGTTTCACTAATGTGTCATGTTATGAGTGGGATGACTGCCGAGGTGAAACTAGGGGAAAGAACAGAAAGAAAAGAAAAAAAAAATTGCTATGAGCCACATGCTCACTTTGATCGTTTCTTTAAATTTTCTTTTCTGTCTTCCACATCCTCTGTGTCTGCACAGCATAGCACAGTCCATCTTGGCAGGTGGGGACTTGCTTTTAGTGGGTTTTGGTAGGTGGCACAGTCCTCTGTTCCATCTGAGCTGAGGCAGCTGAGGAGGTAGACGAGAACATGGGAGCCTCAAATAACGAAGAGCACAAACTCCAAAGCTGCTATTGCTCTTTTACACTTGAGTCAGTTATATTTGTAGCTTAAAGCTCTAATTTTGTACCTCCTGACTCTACTCCCCAAGAAAAGAGCTTCTTGTTTCCATGTAGTTTGCCTTCTACTGGATAATCTTACTCTTTATATTGTCCTGTTAGTTTGAATTGCACTGCTGCTAAGCTTCTTTGCATACTGAGATGGTATACTATGCGAAGTGTGGTTTAAAAGTCCAGGCTGAGCTAGTACGGGACACTTCTTTATGACCCTGTGGCTGGCCTGGACCAAAGTTATGCCCTGCTAGACCTTGGCTTCACATGGATAGAGCAGATACATTCACAAAGCCAGTGACCAGATGAGGCACAAGGCATCATCTGTAGTATCACTCTGTACCTGTTACAGATACAGTACAGTTGAAGAGTCTTTTTCCGTTTTGAACCCAATGATGTTTTTCAAAGTACAGTGGTACTTTGGTATAAGTCCGCTTTGGAATAAGTCCAACTTGGTATAAGTCCTGTTTGGACGCGAAAAATTTTGCTTGGTATACAACCTTTGTTTGGAATACAACTCGCATGCTAGAACACTGCGTGCTACCCTTGTTTACCTTTCTCGAGACAAAGCCAAGACTGCCCGTGGTATAGCGGGTCCGCGGATTCAAAAATAAGGGCCAGGTTTTAAATCCGTATAGCCGTGTCGTTCTCCGTGGGCGCGATTGCCTGACCGCGGGGAGTTAATGAGGTAGTTGGAGTGAGTCGCACCTGCACGTGTGGGTGCGATCGTTCTCAATTGCTTCATTGGCTTCCTGCGGCATGTGATTAAGGCGCTGCACCCATGGAGGCGCGGGTGGATGTATACAGGTCGGCACCAGGAACGGGGGGATAGATGAATCGAGGAAAACAGGAAGATAAAGGAGGTTAAAAGACGGGAAAGAGCAGTCTTAGCAGGCACTTGACTCTTCTCAGCAAGGTAAAGTGAGGTTAAATTTTCATTTATTTCACCTAATTGCTTTTATATTTATGTATTTTAGTATTAAGCAGTGTTTACATTATTTTATACAACCCCATCAATGTATAATATGCCAATAACAATGGGATTTTTTTTCATGGGAATGGATTAATCATTTTCCCTTTATTTCTTATGGGAAAAATTTGTTTGGTATAAGTCATGTTTGGTATAAATCCAAGGATCTGGAATGGATTAAGGACGTATACTGAGGTACCACTGTAACTGCAAACTGTGGTAGCATTTCTCCAAGTGGAGTCTTGGAAAATGAGATGACCTGCTCTGGGTCACATATTGAGCCTGGGATACTGGCATTTTTAGAAATTCTCAGCAATTCAGTGAGGTTCACCCTCTTAAGTGAGTCAAGCCTACACCATGGCTATGTGCGGAGGCTCCATCATAGGTTACGTCATTGAAAGCAGTCATATGCCTGAACACTAGTTGGCGGTGTTTGTAGAACACAAGAAAAGTGAATGGTCCATTAAAATGCAGGCAGTTTCTGCACTCGGTTATCATCGATCCTCTTGCTACACATTGTCTACCATAGGTGAATGTATTTGTCCTTCTTATTTTTCCCATTTTTTCATAAATTTGTCGACTTCCAAACTCGAAGATGAATGCAAACAATTTTCTGGAAATACATATTTACCAAAAAGGCCAATAAGAGTTGTAGGGGATCTGCATAGGTTTTGCTTGAACCAAGTGACCTGTACCACAACATGACGCACGACCTTTATAATTTCCTATATTAATAAGTATGCAAGTAAACACTCTGCTGATCAAAAGTCATTTGAAGTGAACAACCACTTGGAAATAATAAAAGACATGCTTACTTCCCAATTTCTCATTCAATTAAAACTCTTTTAAGTGAAAAATTATTGCGCCACGCACATAAAACGACACACCAATTTTCAAATTTCATGTAGCACTGCGCTGTCAATCAACAGTTCTTGGTATTCCACTGTTCAGAAGAGACATGCAACACTGCAAGAATTTAATTTTACTATGTACAACATAGCAATAAACAATCTGACTTGATTAATTGTCAGTTAAGCAAAAACCACTAAAAAGGAAGCAGGTTGCATCACTTACACAAAAAGACATGCCTACTTTCCTGTTGTAATTCATTGTCAATTAAAAATCTTTCGGAGTGAAAAATCCAATAGAGTCTAGCTGAGACCTCCAGAGCTCAGCTCTGCTTCTTCTTCTTCTTTCAGCTGCTCCCGTTAGGGGTCGTCACAGCGGATTATCTTTTTCCATCCACTCTGCTGAGAAGCCAAATCAAGTTGCACACATCCTATGACGTTTAGTGTCCTTTCCATTAGATGTCAGTGATGATCTTTCAAATCTATCTCACCTCCACCTCCAGCCACAGGCCCCTGAATAACATCACAGGGTAATGTGGCTAGAGCCACAGTAGCTGCTGGAGGTCTGCAGCCAGCCCCATCTCTAAAATATCCCTACACTATGGTTAAGTTTAGGGTCGTAGGAGGGTTATCGGACTCATGAACAATGACGACTGTTGAGTTTGCATCCCTTGCAGAAAGATCAGCAAGAAGTAAGCAGCTTACACCACGTGAACAAAATGACACAGCAACTTTCCAATTTCTTAAAACAATAGGCAGTTAATTACCTCTCTTTTGAATAAAAATGACGAAGTAAGCAGACTGTACAACTTTAAAGACAAAACATGCCAAATGTCCAAAGTCCAATAATGGTGCTTTGTCAAGTAACACTCTGCTGAGTGAAAATCATTCACAAAGTAAGCATTTTGCATGGCCTGCGTGCTCACTTTTCACCTTCCTTTAACAATGAGCAGTCAGTTAAAACTCCAATTGTTAAAAATCCTTAGGCGAGACGGGCATAGCCATGAATTCGTTTTGGGGCAGGGATGGAAAAGTACATTAGTCATAATTCGGATTGATAAGCTGGAACTGTCATCTATACTAATAAAAGGCAAAGCCCTCACTGACTCACTCATCACTAACTCACCAACTTCCCATGTAGGTAGAAGGCTGAAATTTGGCAGGCTCATTCCTTACAGCTTATTTCAAAAGTTAGGCAAGTTTCATTTCGAAATTCTACATGTAACGGTCATAACGGTCGACAACATCCGCCATGTTAAATTTTCTTTTTTATGTCCCCATCTTCACGAAATTTGGTAGGCGGCTTCCCTGCGCTAACCGAAACCAATGTACGTACTTATTTCGGTGGTATGACACCACTGTCGGCTGCCATATTGAACTTTGCAACAGTCTTTGTTACTTAATGGGCCCATCTTCAAGAAATTTGGTACGCGGTTCCCAGCGCTAACTGAATCCTACATATATACGTCCATAGCCCGCAGCTCGGTCCACACTCTGAATCCTCCAGGCACGCCTGAGCATAATCTAATTTTGAAGGTTGGGGCACCAATAATGTTACTGAGAAACTTACAGCCACCGATACTTTGTAATGGCACGAGACTTCAGGTCACATGCCTGCAAAAGAACCTAATTGAGGCAACTATTTTTACTGGCGGTGGCTCAGGGGAGAGAGTTTTTATTCCTCGCATCCCCGTTATACCCTCTGATCTCCCATTTCAATTCAAACACCTACAATTTCCAGTAAGGCTCTGCTTCACAATGACAATTAATAAGTCTCAGGGACAGACCCTACAAAAGGTTGGCATTGATTTGAGGCAAGATTGCTTTTCACATGGCCAACTATACGTTGCATGCTCAAGAGTAAGCTCAGCGCACAGCTTGGTCATATTACAACCGGAGGGGCGAACTGACAACGTGGTATACAAATTAACAAATAATTATTGGTACATTTTCCCTCAGTTTATTATTTAAAATTTTAAAGCAGTACTTTGCCACTGCGAAGCGCGGGTATTTTGCTAGTAAATATATATTTCAGGGAGGCTCAAAGCTGCTACCCCCTGCTACAAATATTCTAAGAGGTATGCAACTTATGAAGAAGGACACAGTTAGTTTCTCATTTTCTACTATGTATAGTCCAACGACTCCTTCGTTTTTGAGCAAACATCAGTAAGTGATGTAACCGCCTTGTACTGTAAACATGAAGTGACAGGCCCACATTTTCATTTCCTATGAAGATGTCCAGACAATTAACACTCCATAGAGCAAAAAGCGCCCACACAGCACTAGTTACTCCCTTGCTGCCAATGAGATACACAGAATTTCTCATTTCCTTTAATAACTCATAGTCAATTAGCACTTCCTTTTTAAAGTGACAATCATTAAGACGGAAGCAAAATTGTACTCCTTATACAAAACTGCCCGCTTTCGAATAATGTAATGTAGCCAGTGTGGCGGACGGCTGGGGTCCATGACCGGCCAGGACGTCCCTTCGTTATATGCTCAGGGGGAGCCCCCTTGGGTTGGAATGGTGCCTCGGTTTCCCGCAGGGCTCCATTGGAATTGGAGTTGGGTGGAGCCCTGTTGGGTCCCGCAGGCACCGCCAGGGAGTGCTGCAGCTGGGACTCCTCTGGCCCATCACACCCGGAAGTGCAGCCAGAACTCGGCAATCAAGCACCTGGAGCACTTCTGGGTGAACTATAAAAGGGGCCAGCAGCCACAACTCCGGGGCCACCGTCAGGAGGAGGAGGACAGGGTTGCCGGGGACGAGAGGTGGAGGAAGAAGAAGAGTGTGCTTGCTTTGGTGGTGGTTTATTTGTACTTGGGACAGTGTTGTGCCTGTGGGGATCATGGGGAAGATGTGCCCCACAGGTGAACAAAATAAAACTTTCTTGGTTTTTATATGTACCTCCGTGTGCATCTGTGTCGGGTCAGGCGCCTATATAGCACCTTTTGTTACACCAGTCAGTGTTTCCTCTCTTAAGTGGAAATCAACAATAAGCAACTTGTACCCTAGTCTACAATGGCATGTCATTCCTATAATCATATTGTCACTTAACACTGAGCAGAGAAAAAAATGCATGTCCCAATAGACAAAAAAGAATATGGACCATGAAAAGACGCCACCAGAGGGGGAAAATAAATAAAATAAATTAGCAAAAGCTCACAACCAGGAAGTCAAAAATAAAATTGTCTGTCAAGTTCAAAACAAGTGAGCAAACTTCAGTAGTCATAAAGCCAAAAGTCCCTTTTTCCTCAAGATCCTTTCCATAAATAACAAGTTTGAGATTATCTAAAAACTAAGTAGTGTCACCATCAATACACACAACTAGCAGCGAGAACCACTGGCACAAGCAACACAGCTGAGGATATGAAACAAAAACTCAAAAAGTGTGAATTCGCATAAGCCACCTTAATTCAGTGTGTTTACAAAAAATGTAACAATTTTTTTCATGAGGTAGAAGTACATAATAAACAAGAAGAGCTACATCAAACATTTTAAATATTAAAATGTGTGCTTAATGTATGTTTAAAATATAAATATTCTTGATTTATTAGACATTTGTCGTTTTGCACCCTCTGATAGAGGTCCACAGAGGGCTATATCCCTGGAAAGGATCAAAAATAATATTCATAATTAGAAACAGTCTAAAATAATACCCCACATGATTATGTTTGAAATGCATCATTTTTAACCTTCTGGGAGTGGCTCTAAGACAGCTAGGACCACCAGTAACAAATCAAACATCAAAAATATCATATTTATGATCAGAAATCTTAACACTTCACATCCCTTTATTACTGATTCACATTTTTTCAAAGATTTGTGAAAAGGAGTAGCTTTGACCCCTCATATCTGATTAGATGGTGAAAACCTGGGTTCAGTTGATGTGGCGTGCATGTGAACTCCTTCTTTGCTGAAGACACCCATTGATTTACTCTTTATCATAAGGGTGCAATTTCCTACACAAAATACAGTATGTCTGTAAATGAACATTTTTAAAAATTTAGAGAACATCACGTGCACTGACTTGCTCTTTTTTGGCCATTTGTGTCCCTCTACTTTAACATCTTTCTTAATTTAGTGAGGCCAGCTGAATGGCCATTAGCTGCCTGCCCAGACAGTCCACCAAACTCATCATTTAGATATTTTCACATTGGTGGTGATGTTAGTGGCTTCTCTTTATTTACAGGGGGTCCACCCACACTGGAGGTAAACACTCAAGAGAAATTTGGAGATGCCAGTTGCATTCTTCTTGCCCACTCTCTCACCATGTTGAGGTCAGTACACTTGTCTGTGGCTGCCTCCTTATTCTCTATTAATAGTCCATCACCCACTTGGACTCCTTAGTTGAACCTTTTGTACACTGTACATTGGACAGAGGCTCTCCCATTATCCCTGATTCTCGCAACACAGAGGTTATTTTTCCCCAACATTCCGAATATTTACAGTTAGATCAGTATAATGGGCAGCAGCTTTCCCCTCTTTTTCTGGCTGCTAAGCACAAAAGACAGCAGATATCCTATCCATCATCCTCTAGAGGCAACCAATTGGGTCACTGTATTGGACCCAGTGAGCAGTGTTTGAAATCCTCCCTGACAAGTGTATCAAATGGCCACCACCTCCATGCACGGACCAGTGACCAGGTGGACATGTCAAGCCTACCGTATTCTTCACACTCACACATCAGCCTCACTCTTTGTTTCTGCTCTACAAACATGCAAGTGGACCTTTGCCAGCTCACCTCCTGAATTACTCATCTGACTAAGGCGGAGAGGAACTGACAAGTGAAACAAAAAGTCACTGTGCTGCTGTCTCGACTTGTACGATCCGCATGCCAATGGGCGTCCTCGTGAGCCAACAGGAGCGAGAGTTAGACCTGAGCATGCATCGCAGGGTCAGTATGCACGCCGGCTAAGCTCTATCACAGGGTATTTGCCTGAAGGCCATGGCTCTCTCTACAAAGGAGTCTTACTTTCAGTATATATAGTGCCTTTGACATTACACACCATAGTTTATTTGCCTCTGCTTTATAGCTATGTTCTACTATATAACACCCGTTATATTCAGCACTGTAACACATCACTTAATCTATCATAGAGCACCTATAAATTATCTGTCACATCGCAGTTGGGAGATCTGGGGACCTGGGTTCGCTTCCCGGGTCCTCCCAGCGTGGAGTTTGCATGTTCTCCCCGTGTCTGCGTGGGTTTCCTCCGGGCGCTCCGGTTTCCTCCCACAGTCCAAAGACATTCAGGTTAGGTGGATTGGCGATTCTAAATTGGCCCTAGTGGGTGCTTGGTGTGTGGGTGTGTTTGTGTGTGTCCTGCGGTGGGTTGGCACCCTGCCCAGGATTGGTTCCTGCCTTGTGCCCTGTGTTGGCTGGGATTGGCTCCAGCAGACCCCCGTGAAACCTGTGTTCGGATTCAGCGGGTTGGAAAATGGGTGGATGGATATATATATATATATATATATATATATATAACCACATAGTGTATGTATCCATCCACCCTCTAAATAAACCAGCTTAATCCAGTTTAATTACTTTTTATTGAACCAACCCAGGCCAGGGAGCCACAATCAGTTAAAGCATCTTTGCAACTACAGCAACCTTGCATAGTTTGCACCATCATAAACTTCTCTTTGTAATCAGCGTGCCAAGTTGGCACAGTGGTTAACACTGCCACACCATAGCTTCGGGAGGCTGGATTAAAGTTCCAGATGGGTAAAGCCTGCATATTCTCTCCATGTCTCTCTGGGGTGATTTACAGACGCTAAAGTGGCCCCATGTGAGTGAATGTGTCCTGCGATAGACTGACACCCATTGCCAATGTTGTTTCCTGTAATGTGCTCAATGAGGACGGTTAGGCAAAGCCAACTGCCACCCTGAATTGGATAAGCGAGTCAGTAAGTGGCCTAATGGATTGCATATTGACACTTTCCGTGTATCTATAAACACAGCACTTTACATTAGTGACATCTACAACACATCACACTTTATTCAGTATAGCACCTCCAGCCTTAATGAAATTTCTTAAGTTTGTGTAAAAAGATGAATTTCCTCCTTTGATCAAGTTTTATCTATTACAAAGTGCCTTTCATATCTACCTATCTGTAATGAGCACAATCTCAAGTCAGTCTTAGTGTGTAGCACTTTTACAGTTTTAATTCAGTGTTAATCTCATATAGCACCTTGTCCCATGCTGCAATTCTTCTGTTTCCACAGTGACCACTACTGTAAATTACTGTAGTGTCTTGAGCCCTGGCAACATTTTTAAAGAACACAATCACACATCAGTCTCTTAGTTTAGCACATCTTCAAAGTAAGCCCAGTTTTAATTGCGTGTCACTCTAATATGTGCCTTGACCCATGTGAATATTCTTTTATATACACAGTGACCACTACTGCAGTTTGAGCTTTATTAATTATAGTACTTTCACAGCCCTGGCAGCATTTCATAAGGAGATCAATCAACAGTTGTTCTTTCATAGTGTAGAACCCCATTAGTTTTAATTGCATGTTAATCCCATATAGTGCCTTGACCCATGCTGCCATTCTGTATTATACATAGTAACCGCTAGAGCAAATTAAACTTTATTTAATCTAGTGTCTTAATTCTGAACAACATTTCGCAATCAGCACAATCATACCAGTCTTTCTTAGTGTAGTATCTCTTGAAAGTGAGACCAGTTTTAAGTGAGTGCCAATCCCATATAGTACCTTGACCCATTCAGCTATTCATTTTTACATACTACCGAAAATTAAACTTATTTACTATACGGCCCTAAGCCATGGTAGCTTCATCGCCTTTCAAGTTGGTATCTATCCATCCTAACCCACTTACGAAGTCCAGAGAGGCAGGAACCAATCCTGGACAGGATGCCAGCCTATAACAACAAATTGACTATATTGTAAAGTTTCTTTTATGAATTATGCCTCTGCAGCAAGTACTCTCAAAAAACAGTCTCTTATTTAGGGACTTAAGCAATAAAGTGTATTTAAAAACATGTTTTTTTATGTGGCATCTTTCAAAGTAAATCAGATGTGGATTTCCATACCAGAAGTTTGCCCAAAATCCAGTTTTAAAATTTGTTGTTTATAGTGTCCTGCACACAGCCCACGTACAGTGCCCTCAAGGCAACCAGTAAGCAGCACAGCTAAGCCTTTTGAAATGGCAGACCTGAAGAGATCAAAGACTTGAGTGTGTAAACAAGGCTGGCATTGCATGTTTGTCTGTCTTTTTTTCAGATGCTTGAGAGTATTTGCACCCCCTGCTTGCCACTGCCCCCTCTCTTTCAATTTACGACTGAGTGTGGATATCCTGACCCGACCTGACCTGACCTGACGGTGGTCAAGGATATGAAGAATGGTGACCTAAGGGGCTGATGGCCATTTGTGGGGTTTCTTTTTACCTAAAACACCCCCTCCTCTCAACCCCCCAACATTTAACCCAACTATCCACACATTTTTAGATTCTAGCCCCAGCTCAACTTAGCACACCATACTGGGTGCCATTTCTTCTTGGTCTTTGCTATGATTGATGACAATGGTAGGTTGGGGGGGAGGAGGGGGTTGTGGGTCAGCAGACTTCCATCTTTTTTGACTTGCCAGCTTGTCCTCCAACATTCTCTCAGTCTGCATGTCCCAGCAGGTTTGCAAGGGGGCTGCCTGCCACAAAAAGCAGTTCAAATGCAAACACCACACCACCGCTCTGTAACCACATTAAATGTTTTTTTTTTATTTTGATATTTTTACCTTTCAGGTTCCCCCCCGGTGCAGACTAAAGTTACCACAAGCCCCAGGTGGGCCATAAGGCTTAACCCAACTTTATTTGATAACGACTGAATGGTAATTCACAGGAAACTGCATGCTTTTCGTTTTCTTTGTGACTCAGCTCATGTTTCCATGTGGCCGCTGACAGTGCCTGGGAACTCAAAAGAATGGAATTTCCAGAGCTGTGCCAAAAAGAGGAAAACCAAGAGCACCTTGGAAATGGATCAGCCTGAAGAGAAGGTGTGCATGCCATTTCATTTTATATAGTGCCTTTCACAAAGTAACATTAGACAGGGCATTCTTCAGTTTAACTGGCCAGCTCAATTAGCAGTCCAGAATCAGAGGTACATTGTTATGCTGCTAACCCGCTAAATTCCTGTGTGCCTGCTAACCCCATAACAGGTGCCAGCCTGTCTTACTCTGGATTAAAAAAAAAAAACACAATCATATTTATATAATATTTTTCTACCATACTCAAAGCAGTTTACATACTGTAGATAATGGGAAGCCACTGTCAATGCAGCAGCTTCTACATTGATACTGCTGTATGTAGCTGCATAATCAGGTGGCCCCACCTCCTTAGGCTACACAAATAATACACAAAGCAGACAACAAATGAAACTACATATATTCTTAAAACAATAATAACAATTAATTACATTTATATAGCACCAGAAGGGGGTACTTACCCCGTAGTCTATAATGGCCCAGTGGAATGATAGGAACACTATGCTTTTTTATGCTGTAAAGTTCCCTCCTTCAGATGAGATGTAAAACCATGGTTCTAATACTCTGTGGTCAAAAAAGATCCCTTGGCATCTTTTGAAAAAGATTAGATTATCCTGGCTAAACTGCCCAGCACAGCCTGGTCATTCTGGCCACCTTATCTGCACATCGGAGGTGCTTGAAATGGCTCCCCTGATATCTATATTAGGTGGTTTGAGCAGTTGTGAAAGCACTATACAAATATAATTTATTATTATTATTATTATTAGCTCTCCTTCTGTATAACAGACAGACCTCACTCAGTTCGAGTTAGAAACAATAAGTCAAATATCATCCTCCTGGTCACTGGTGTCCTTTAAGGATGTGTCTTGAGTTATCTACTCTTCACCATGATAACGCACGACTGTTGTGCTGGGTACAGAATAAACAACATCATTAAGTTTGCAGATGACACATGAGTGATACACCTTATCAGTGGCAATGACGACACTGCTTACAGAAAGAAGGTCAAATAACTTGTGGACTGGTGCGAGAACAATAACCTGACCCTGAATGTCGATAAAACAAAAAGATCACTATCAACTTTTTTTTTTTTTCTGTTCTTTATTTTGCCTTATACAATTTCTTGTATTAGGAATATGTTAGCTTTCGCATACCCCTTGAGGTCAGAGTGCAGGGTCAGCCATTGTATAGCGTTCCTGGAGCAATTACAGGTTAAGGGTCTTGCTCAAGGGCCCAGCAGAGTAGGATGTCTTTTGGCAGTAACGGGGATTCAAACCGGCAACCTTCAGCCCAGATCCTTAACCTCAGAGCCACCACTCCGCCCTATATATAACTTCAGGAAGAACCACACCATACACCTTCCCCTCGCTATCAAAGACTACGCTGTGAAGTCAGGCAGGAACACAAAGTTCCTGGGAGTGGAGATAACAAATGATCTCTCCTGGACACAACATATCACCTCCATAGTCAAGAGAGGACAGAAGTGACCGCACTTCCTGCGATGCATGATAAGAGCTAACCTCCCCAGTCCCACCCCCACCTCATTCGACAGGGGCAGCAGAGAAAGTGTATTGACCACCTGCATTTCTGTCTAGTATTAGGACTGTACTGCTTCACAATGGATTTCCCTGTTGAGTATGGTGAGAGTAGCTGAGAATATCATTGGGACATCTCCCTCTCCATTGAGGAATACTACTGTACAGCAAAAACAGGACTGCCAAAATTATCAGAGAGCACAATCCCACCCACAATGGCTGGATTGCCCTTCTAACCACTGTAAGCGGTACTGAAATACACAAGCCATTAAACTATTAAATAATGATTGGGCTGTTAATTGAATTTACCCGTGCAATATTAACTTCTGTTATTGCCCATTAAATTAAATCTATTAAGTGGACTGTGTTATGTTGTAGGGTGTATGTATATAAGCATATATCTACATTGGTGATTCTGTTAGCTATGCTTGCTCATAATTGGGACGGGTAATGCAATTTTATTCTGCTGTGCACTTCAGAAATAAAAGTTAACCTTAAACCTTGAACCCCTATCATGTACTGGCTGAAGGGGTATCTATTGGCAGATGAAGAGCCTCCATACCATCATGTCAACACCAGCACCTCGAGGTCAGCAGGTGAAACTGTATCAGTTGGAGTGCACAAGTGCCATGCATCAACTCTTTGTATTTTAAGACTACACTCTCTCTGAAAAATGGCTTGAAGTGCAACCCAACTGTGGTACCCACTGAAGTATATACTAACTATCACAGGTACCCAATGACGCAAAATATACAAAAACCAGAATAGCTGAAAGTGCCATCCATTGCAGATATAAGCAAACTGTGGTGCCAGGTAATGTGAGTGTGCTGTGGTCCCCACCCTAAACAAACTCACTCACATTGTTTGCTTCTCCCTCTCAGCAGTAACTGGATTCCTTCAATCGCCCACTGCCACCCCAGTTCAACCTCCCCAGCTCCTTAGAAACATAAGAAACATAAGAAATTTGACAAAGGAGAAGAGATCATTTAGTCCATCGGGCTTGTTAGTTTAGCGAACTGCTAAGCTCTCCCAATATCACATCTAGATACTGCTTAAAGGTTGTCAGGGATTCTTCTTCCACTTCATATCACTGTACTTTGTACCAGATTCTCACATCTCTTTGCGCATAGAGATGCTATAAGAAACTCCCTAGCATGTCTCCATACAGACCGGACTTCACAGCGGGCGTCCTTCAAGCTATCTTGCAAACTATGAACATTTCTCCTAGTGCACCTTGGATAGCTAAGGGTGAGGGGGTTGGGGGTTTGGAGCAGATTATAATAAAATGCTCAGCTCTGCACACCTTGTCAAAGTCCCCTCAGCAAGCCAGTGTGTGAGAGGCACCGGAAATCCGAGCCGTAGGGCAAACATCGAACAAAGGAAGGTGTTCCCTAGCAAGCTAGAATTACACAAGCAGAGGCAGCTAGCATGGCTGAGGGCTGGTCAGTGTTGGTTTACCGATAACCTAGCTGTCGAGCCTTAGAATAGGCTTGGCACCCAGATGGGTGATTATCGCAATAGATCATTTTTGTCCATATTTGTAGAACTGGAGCATCGGCAGGTAAATGACTGCAGTCACTGGGTGACAGCAGTTTAAAGAGAAAAGAAAAGCAGGAGATTGATTGTAATGAGAAAGCAAGCCAAGACCAAAATCAGCAAGACTAGAATTTAATGACAAAACCCAGAATACAATCCAAAATTGTAATTGTAAAACAGAAAAAAAATTGTTGCCAAAATGAATCAAACTCATGAACTAGGCACTAGAATTTTCCAAAAACCTGGATGATGAGAAAGTGCACACATTGCACACTCCTGGTTGTCATGCCTAACAACAGCATAAATGCTTAAAAAAAGAAAAAACAAATGGCAGCACAGGAAAAAATTAATTTGTTGTGGCCTTCTGCCACAATGAAGCACAAAACGGGGAGAAGGCCTTTCAAAAGAATCACACAAAAGGCCAGACCTGCACTTAGTTGTGGTCTGAGCCTACTGGATAGGCTTCACCTCCAAGACTGAAAAGCTCCAAACTCAAAAGAGGCCCGAAATGGGGTTAGGGCTTTTATGTACTGACTTCACAGAGCAGTAGTCGGTTTAAATAGAGATGGGATCATAAGAAGCGCTGTAAAAAAATATCTTGCCAAGGTCAAAATCAGTAAAACAAGATATAGTAGCATAATCCTGGATTATGAGACAAAAACTGTAGGCAGAGAATTGTA
This sequence comes from Erpetoichthys calabaricus, assembly GCF_900747795.2. Classification (NCBI taxonomy): domain Eukaryota; kingdom Metazoa; phylum Chordata; class Cladistia; order Polypteriformes; family Polypteridae; genus Erpetoichthys; species Erpetoichthys calabaricus. The sequence continues at coordinate 175,487,726 of NC_041401.2, forward strand.
ACAAAAGAGCCAGAAACCCTCAAGGCAAACTAGCTCCAAACTCAAAATGCAAGGTTTCAGGCCTGCACAGGCCCAAAATGAGGCTAAGGCTTTTGTATACTGACTGCACAGAACAGCAGTCATCATGAAAAGAGATTGAATCAAAAGATGGATAGCAAAAAAAAAAAAAAATGATCATGATTAAAACTGGTAAGACAAGATTTAGTAGCACAGCCCCGGATATGAGACAAAAATCGTTAAGTAAAAAAATCAGAACAAGAATGTCAAAACTTAAAATAGTGAACTGAGGCAAAGCCAAATATTTTAGATATAAATCTTTGTTGAGGGGCAGAGAAGAGTTCAAACCCTGAGATTCTTTTAAATGCTCAAACAAAAAACAATAGGCATGAGATTATACCTGCACATTTGGACAATGAACACTCTGTCGCTGAAGATGTCACTTGGACCAATTTTTTGAAGACATCGTCATGCTTCCCGAATGACAGGTGCTCAAAATAGTAGCACCCATAACAAAAACAAGACAGCACTATAGGAAAATTTGTTTACTTTTGAACACCATTCAAATTCTCCAGATTCAAAATACAAAGTGATGAACAGATTCCTTCACTTCTAAAACCCATAAAACAAAAAGTTTGAATTGTTTTAAGATGTCAAGGACAAACTGTAGGAAATTCAAATTAAACACCAGGGGCCTCATGCAGAACGCCGTGCGCAGAATTCGCACTATAACATGACGGAAGCACAAATGTGGAAATGTGCTTACGCACAAAAAAATCCAGATGCATAAATCTGTGTGAACGCCAGCTTCCACGTTCTTCCGCTACATAAATCCCAGTCAGCATGAAAATTAACGCACGTGCATGCGCCTGCTGTCCTGCCCCAACTCCTCCCAGAATTACGCCTCTTTGAATATGCAAATCAATATAAATATCCCTTAAGCTTCAGCCTTCTGTGAAAAGACAATGTCAAAAGTAGGAGGGAAAATAGAAGAATTTCAGCGAATACCAAGTGGAGGCAAGAAAAAACGTACTATTTGTTGGTTTAAACAGTGGTATAAACAACAAAAGGAAGTTGATCGAGTGACATAGCGTGTCGGAGAAACTCGAAAGCTCAAGTTCACAAAGTCGCACAGAGCCCAAAATAAAAAAGAAGTTGTCACATATCAAAGTCGCAGTGAAAAGGCGAGTTGTAGCCCACCGTCTTAGTGTCATATGAAAGCTTATTAGGGTACAGAGAAAAAAAAGGCACACAGTGTGAAAAAAGCACGAAATGTCAACTTTAATCTGGAAATTTCCACTTTAATCACGTAGTTAATTTTATCATTAAAGTAGAACATCATAAACTTCATCTTAAAATCGTTTAATTTACTAGTTTCTCAAGTCCCATCGTTATCTAAAGTAGCATGTTAAATGCTTTGTTTTGTATTTGATCTTCTATGTGCGTGAATCACTCCAGGCTTTATCTTTCTCCGACAGGACACAGAATCCATTACATTCGTAATATTACAGCTCTCTGAAGTATACATGATATCATTTTCATGATGATAGGAGTTAAAGCATGTTATTAAACATGGGAACACGGTGGAGCAGTGATTGTTCATGTCTCACTCAAGATGCTTGCTGCGCCATGCACGACCTTTGATGAAATACTTTATGGTAGCAGTACTGTCTCTTTCAAACCTACTAACCCCCAATTCCTGTCCTTACTTTTCTTTCTCCAAATACCTAATCACCACACAATCAGCTCTGTAATAGACGTTAAGCCATCTGTAAGCTTAGAACGCCGATTCTTCAAAACTTTTAAGGAACATTGAAATATCTTCGTAGTACGTGTTTAATTATTCTATCCATCTATCCTTCCAGTGTCGCGCCAGCCACAGCAACAATTCAGCACGAGGCAGGAACAATCCGTGAACGAAGCTGCAGTTCCTCGCTAGCACTGCGGCACCATGTAGTTAAAGTTTTATCTGTATAATATAATAAACATATTTTGCTGCATTTCATCTTAAAAATTATATCGTCATCATATGTAAATTCGCACTTTATAAAATGACTTAGGTTGTGCAATATTATAACTGCATCGCAAGTTTACAGTGAGGTAATTGTACTTATAAATACAAACAGTTCTACAAGGAGCACTTGATGGACTGATTGGAGTGCGTTGAGAGCTCTTGGGATGAAACTGTTTCTGAACCGCGAGATCAGTACAGGAAAGACTCTGAAGCGTTTGTAGGATGAGAGCAGTTCAAATAGCGAATGGCTGAGTCAAGTGTGTGCTTGATGCTGTATGCCGATAATTCTCTTTACGATCAGCTGCTGTACAGCTGTAATTCACACTCAGATACAGTGATATAAACACTCCGAGTGGTGCAGTGAGAGTAATACGAAAAATGATGATCCGCTGTGGCAACACCTAACGGGAGACGCTGAAAGAAGTAGAAGAAGGTGCAGTGAGAGTAAGAACGCTAAAGCAGTTATGGTATTTGGAATAGTTTGACCATTCTGTCGACCATTATATTGTTACAGGTTAATTACAATCAGATGCATTAAACTAATAAACAATATGCGGTTAATTTCAGTGTATTTATAAAGCCGCATCAGGGATGTGGATCTAAAAAAGAAAGGATAACCACACAGGAACAGTAGCACTGCTTTTTTTTTTTTTTAAATTTTATTTATTGATTTTTATTGTAATCATTCCATACAAATAGATCAATTTATAACAAAACAAAATTGAAGACAAATCAAACCCCACCCCTGAAAAGGAGAGCTTAGCCAAAGAAGAATTGCTTAGAACAGTAGCACTGCTTTGACGCTGGGTGCCGCCAGTCTGCAAAACCGAGCGGAGAACTTACGTACGACAGGGTATGAGCTACCGTGGAAATGTGCATGGTTTTATGCCAAGTTTAGGTTTAATACATCGCGATTTGAACGTGGAAACGTTCTTACGCAACATTTTTGTGCATACGCACCGTTTATACATGAGGCCCCAGGTCATAACATTTCAAAGTTCAAAACATGTTGTAATGTTCACAATAACAAAAAGGAGAGGGGAAAACCCATAAAACCTCTAGCCAAATGAAAACAAAACTTTCTTGAATATTTAACAATGTATTTACCAAAAGGCAAGGCCTAAAGCAAACAAATCTGAATATCGCCAAAACAGTACACTGAATAAATGCAGGGGCAAAGATATCGAAAATCCAAAAAATTAAAATGAGAATAGCACGATGGAAACAGGAATCTAATTTAAAAATGCCACAGCAGCTTTTCCAGTTATACCATTGGGTGTGGCTGCAAAATCAGGTGGCCCTGCCTCCTTGGACTCCACGAATAAGGGACAGGGCACACATCAAATGAAACCACATATATTCTTAACATATTAGAACATAGCAAAATAATATGCATCACAATATTATATGAATATAACACATACACAACACTACCACTAATGGAAGTATTAGATATACATTAAACACTTTAACATACATTAAACAACAAAAAAGTTAAATAAACAGAAAAAAACACTTCAGCCCAGGACAGAACCATGACAGATCATAAAAATACATCAGATTGAAAAACAAACACCAGATCATGACATCTCAGGGTCACACAATGAGCCAGTACTGAACAGTAAACAGGTAAACCAATGTTTACAAATATAAATATGTAACAAGACTGGTCAAAATGAAGTTTTCTACCTGCATTATGAAGTTATCACACCACATCCCATCCAAGGATGCACATTTTTCACTGTGATTACAAGGGCCCTCAAAAGCAGTATAGGCTAAAGGGGAACTCCACTACGTGTTCATACAGTAAGCTATGCAAAGCGGAACACATTCTGGTGACTGAGTGCTCGGTCTCATTCAATCAGCTTCAATGTCAAACTCCACACCACATCACACCCCAAACCCTTAGGATGGCTAAGAAAGATATTGAAGTAACATGAGGCTTCACCCCCTAAACTTTGATTGGCATCTCCTTCACCAATGTGCTCCTGAGCCTCAGTGACTATCCTCCCTTTAAAAATCTGCCACAGGAACCTCCATAGCTTCTTGAGCTTTTTCATAAATACATACTGTACAGTAGAGAAAAGTCAAGCAAAATGACATCTTTTATTGGCTAACTAAAAATAACCCAATAAAAGGTGTCATTTTGCTTGACTTTTCTCTACATTCATAATGGCTACTGTATAGTACAAATGCTGAATATGTGCAAACTTGCATATCAGTTTTAAAAAGTGTATACAATCCCTCAAACATTATAGTGTGTATAAAAGACAGAGGGGAAGTTTCATTTTTACTTTTCTTCAAGTATGCAGTAAATACTGTACATTATTTGAATGAATGTCATTGAGCACAAAGTCAGTCAGTCAGTCAGTCAATCATTATCCAACCCGGTATATCCTAATACAGGGTCATGGGGGTCTGCTGGAGCCAATCCCAGCCAGCACAGGGCGCAAGACAGGAACAAATCCTGGGCAGGGCGCCAGCCCACCGCACATGCACAGACACACACCAAAGACAATTTAGGATTGCCAATGCACCTGACCTGCATGTCTTTGGACTGTGGGAGGAAACCGGAGCACCCGGAGGAAACCCACGCAGACACGGGGAGAACATGCAAACTCCATTCAGGGAGGACCAGGGAAACGAACCCGGGTCTCCTTACTGCGAGGCAGCAGTGCTACCACTGCACCACCGTGCCGCCCTGTGAGCATAAAATTTCTACTCCATCCATCCATCCATTTTCCAACCCGCTGAATCCGAACACAGGGTCACGGGGGTCTGCTGGAGCCAATCCCAGCCAACACAGGGCAGGAACCAATCCTGGGTAGGGTGCCAACCCACCGCAGGACACACACAAACACACCCACACACCAAGCACATACTAGGGCCAATTTAGAATCACCAATGCACCTGACCTGCATGTCTTTGGACTGTGGGAGGAAACCGGAGCACCCGGAGGAAACCCACACAGACACGGGGAGAACATGCAAACTCCACGCAGGGAGGACCAGGGAAGTGAACCCGGGTCTCCTTACTGCGAGGCAGCAGTGCTACCACTGCGCCGCACTGTGAGCATAAAATTTCTACTCCGATTTTTTAAATCCATATAGCACCTTTCAAAGGGAATTATAAAGTGCATTCCCCCAAAAAGAATTAAAACGAATAAATCAGGGTGATAATAAGCGTAGTAGTGAGATTTGCCATCTCTATTTCCTACACCTTAGTAATGATTTCCATCTAAATCCCCATTTACAGCTTTTCCATTCAGGGTGCACACAAACACACTCATATACATCTACTCACACAAGGCTAATCTAGAGCCATCAATCCAATCAACAACAAGTCTTTGTTCTGTGGAGACAAGTGTATGTGAACATGGAGGGAGATAAGCAAATTCACATATTCCAGGCATGAAGTAAATCCAGGTCCAAGCACTGAGCTGTTGTAGTGCTACCTGTACACTTCTAAAAACGTATTAACAAAGATACACGGGGAGTAATGTTGTCCATCAGCTGCACTTCCTGTGAGCAGGGGCCAAAACAATGTTGGGGAATTAAGTCGAATGTCATTCAAAAGCCTTGATCAGTGAACCACTGAAGTCCACCTGAGAGGGGCGCTCTGTTTTAAGAAGCTCCAAGTACAATGCCCCAAGATGGAGGCAGCCTGTTACTTCAGGTTCAATGGCAAAAAGCAAAGAGGCCCCCTCCCAGCTTGTGCCCCCCTTTGATCCCTTATGTGCTGCTGTGGTTTCCGTGGCAACAGTGAATCAGAATGTTCATTGTCACAGTCAACATAATAACTGCTTCAACACAACAGAGTCATGAAATGCAAGTCTGTTAGCAGGCACATCCCTGAGATCTCCTAATATCCCAGAAGAATGACATGATGGAACTTGAATGCCCTGGCAAGTTCAGGGTCCAAAAGAGAATTCAGACTGTGGGAATCCCATGGATGATGCTCTTCACAGCTGGATGTGTGCAATACCAGCTGATTAGGGTAACAGCCTCACAACTTCAAGGAAACTTGTTCAGTTCCCTATCTGGTTCTGAGTGGCGTTTACATGTTCTCATCATGTCCATTTGGATCTGATGCAGCTCACTGCCCAATCCAAAGATGTTGGGTTCATAGACACCTATAAAATTAACCTGCAGTGGGTGTTTGCCTGAGTGCAGAGAACAGACGGTGGGGATGGTGTCTGACCCTCACAAGACCACTGCCAATCATTTGTTCACTTGCTTTAATAAAGGATACTTGTGTGCATTTATTCATTCTTTCTTTCATACATTCCCCACTTATTACAATACTGATTAGTTTTGATAAAGACTAGTCATATACACAGTCACATATTCATTCATTCATTATAACAAGGTCATTTACTACAGTACAGGAGACATGTGTACACATAACACTCATTAATTGATTACTGTTGTTATAAGGGCGGCACAGTGGCGCAGTGGGTAGCGCTGCTGCCTCGCAGTTGGGAAATCTGGGGACCTGGGTTCGCTTCCCGGGTCCTCCCTGCGTGGAGTTTGCATGTTCTCCCCGTGTCTGCGTGGGTTTCCTCCGGGCGCTCCGGTCTCCTCCCACAGTCCAAAGACGTGCAGGTTAGGTGGATTGGCGATTCTAAATTGGCCCTAGTGTGTGCTTGGTGTGTGGGTGTGTTTGTGTGTATCCTGCGGTGGGTTGGCACCCTGCCTGGGATTGGTTCCTGCCTTGTGCCCTGTGTTGGCTGGGATTGGCTCCAGCAGACCCCCGTGACCCTATGTTCGGATTCAGCAGGTTGGACAATGGATGGATGGATGTTATAAGCCAACTACTGTAACTACAGTATACTTCCTTCTTTACGTTTATGAGCTCATTTACTACAGTATAGAATCCATAGGCGCACACCAATATTTATTCATTTTTTACAACCATTCGTCTCAATATAGGTACTCGTTATTTCGTTTTACTAACCCACTAATTCCATTTTGGAACACTCATGCCCTTATGGTGTGGTCCCATGTACAACATCTTTGTACACACTCATATTCATTGATTTATTTGACACAATTACATTCAGCAAATAACACTCCTTTTCTCACTCACTCACATTCATTGAATAAATACACTTCACTTAAAACAGGATAATCATGTTTATTGTCACATTCATTCATTCCATTAGTCCACTTACTACAAATCCGAGGACCAAGACTAGCAGAGCGCTTTCTCAACAAGCCAAGAGACCGGTTGCTTTAACACTATTTCACACTCCCACATTCAGTCACTCATTCATTCATTTATCCACTCTATTAAATTATTCAAAAACATATTTCACTTTACAAATCCATAGAATTTAATGAGACTCATGCAAATATTTATTCATTCATAAATTCACTGTATTAACCCACTTACTACAGCACAAGAGATACACTCATGTACACACATGTAACACTCACTGATTGATTAATGTAATTAACCCACCAATTTCAGTACATTTCATTCATTCATTTTATGAGCTCAATTACTATAATTCAGGATCCTTGGGCACAAACCCATATTCATTCATTCATTGTATAAACCCACTTAACACTCGCTAATTAATTTTATGAACCAACTAATTCCAGTACATGACACACTATTACTCACTCATTCATTCATTTTAAGCCAATACAGGGTCAACCCAAAATTAGCTGGACACCGCTTTTTATAGTTGATTCAATTCCCGCCTCGGTGAAAGATGCCCCCTGCCATTGGTGACATGCTTTCCCAGGGCTGGTCAGAAGGAGATAAACCTCTTTTGATTTCTTTGACTGGCACTTTGACACTCATACTCGAGCACATGTGGCCGGGCGTGATAATAACAGGCAGTTTACCAAAAATAAAGAATCAAACAAAACCATTTGAGAGTCTGTATCAAGACATTACTGAACGACATCAACCTGAATTACTTACTGCAAGATCTTCACTGTGCCACCCCTCCCCTGAACAAAACTTTGAAAGCATAGATTGGCTTTCATTTATGCTACCAGAAAACACAAGACCACTGGGAGGATCTAAACCTAATGTCAGAAAACTAAATGACCAATAAACCACCCAGAAAACCACCACACAGGCCCTGTGAGACCACAATGCTGGACTGCTCACTCACCTCCAACGCAGTGCTCCACGTTCTCCAGGTTGCGCAGCGTAATCCTCATGAGGCTGGAGTTGAGCATAAGCTCATTTTTGTGGATAGGCCACATGGAGCTAGGAGCTGGATTGACAAAGAAAATCCGTGTGTCGCCGGTGGACACCTGATTGTCACAGATTTCAGGGTCCCCAAAGCCTCCGATCATCACCTTATTTCCTCCTTCAAGCAGGATGTCATTGGTGACCACACCTTTGCCTTTCAGATATCGCCATACTCTGACCTGAGGGTGGAAAATGAGACACAAGTCAGTCTAGGTGATCCATGTTCTCACACTTGTTGTCTTCTTTTTTTATTTCAAGTATACAGATACATTGATTGACATAGTGGTACAGTGCTACTGGGACCTGGGTTCGAGTCTTAGCTTTTTGCTTTTCTGTATGCTCTGTATTTTATCCCAATATAAACAGATTTTCTCAAGGCACTTCACTCCCAAATTAGCTTGGGTATGAGTGCATCCACTGATGGAAGTTTTGGTAGTGCTGCTTGGTATAGGCGCTTGGTCCACACAACAATTAAGTTCTTAACAAGTTCAAAATATATGAAGGAAAGACCAAGTGTTTTTGGGATTTTGCCCTGTTCATGTCTGTTTTCTGCCTTGTGCCCGTTGTGCCAGGGATAGGTTTTTGGCTCTCAGTTATCCTGGACTGGACTAAGTGAAGCTCAGAAAGAGAATGAACGAGAGTTGGTGTATACATGAATGGACTGGCATCCCACCCTGCTTTGGTTCTTGTAGTGCAGCAGGTGAGTGAGTGAGCGAGTGAGTAGGCAAGTGAAGGACGGAGTGAGTGAGCAAGTAGGCAAATAAGCAAGAAAGCATATGAGTGTATGAGTGAATGAACTGAGTAGTTGAGTGATAGAGTGAGCAAGTGAGTGCAGAGCCAAGTGAGCAAGCAAACAAGTCACTAGGCAAGTAAGCAATCGAGTGATGGAGTGAGTGATAGGAAGGAAAGGTGAGTGAGTAGGTGAGTGATGGTGAGAGTGAGTGAGAGAGCAAGTGAACAGGTGAGTAGGCTGGCGAGTAAGCGAGGCAGCAAGTGATGGGAGTGAGCGGGTGAGTGAATGATAGGCAAATGAATGAGCAAGAAGGTGAGTAAGTAACCGAGCAAATGACTGTGTGCATGAGAGAATAGGTGAGTGAGTAGGCTAGTGACAAATTGAGTAAACAAAAGAGTGAGCAAGTAGGGGAGTGCGCGAGCAACTGAGTGAGTGAGTGAGTGAGTGAGTGAGTGAGTGAGTGAGTGAGTGAGTGAGTGAGTAGTCAATATACAGTAAGTGTGTTTGTGGTTCTTTCCAACAATGGACAGTTGTCTAGATAGGGGGTATGGGAGGAAGGGGGTCCTTGCTGTTGTGGCACACGGCTGGGGGTGATACCCAGCCAGGACACCCAAGAGGACCAGAAGAGGGCTTGTGCCTCCTCCAGACCACGAGGAGACGACCGCCCTGGTTGCTTTGGGCACACAGCTTTGAAGCTCAACCCTGTAGGGGTCCGTAGTCAGCGCCAGGAGGCGCCCCAATGCCTGGATAGCCCTAGACCTCAGCATTTCCACCACACCAGGAAGTGCTGGGGGGAAGAGGAGCAGGGACACCCAGAGTGCTTTCGGGGATGCAGCCGGCACTGGGGCGTGTCGATGGAAGATTGCCGGAACACACCTGGTACACATCCGGGGGACAATAAAAGGGGCCGCCTCCCTTCATTCAGGGCTGGAGTCGGGTGGAAGAGGACGAGGTCTGGGAGAGGAAAGAGGAGGCCTGAAGAGAGGAAAGGCATTGTGGAAGGGCCTGGACCTGTGGGGTGATTGGTGCTGTGGCACTGGCGTGTGTGCTTCATATTTTTGTACATATTGCAAAATAAACGTGTGTTGGGTGACATAATGATATCTGTCTGTCTGTGTCCGGGCTGTTTCCCACACTGTGTACTCTGATTCTACATGTACAGCCGATAACTAGCGGTGACAGGTCAAGTGGGTTTAACAAATGAATGAATAAAGTTAATGAATTACAGGTTTATAGGGTCATTATTATCACATGTACATAGCACACTGAAATTATTATTTGCATGTGCTGACATGTCACCACTCTAGTGCCATAATTAGGGAATATACCTCAAAACTTCCGTCTTCTCACTTGAAAAAAAAAAAAAACTAACAACACATTTGCCATATTTGTCTATTATATACAGTAGAGTTCGTCACTCTTTTTTATCCATCTGTATAATTAATCAATATGCAAGTGTGCAGGAATGTGCCATGAAAAAGGCTGGCACCCTGTCTGGGAATTATTTGGTCTTATAGTATTTATTCATCGTAGCTTTAACTCTTTCAGGAGGCTCCCACTTCCTTGCTTCGTTTTTTGAGCCCCAAATAGTCCAGTCCAGGCTTACTGAGTGTCAAGGTCAACTCCTGGCACTTCGGATACAAGACAGACTATAGCTGATGGTACTGGGACAGGCACTGGCACCCCAGCACTTTAAAGTGAATATGTGGACAGAAAATGTAGATGGTTTATCACTTCAAGCTTGAGCTTGATTTCTCTCTGATGTATCTCTTCTGAGTCATTTCCATTTTCTCAAAAGAATGACTACACATTTCAATGATTGGTTTACATATCTATTTAAGAATACCTTTTGTCCATCCATCCATTATTTAAACCCACGTATCCAGAGCAGAGTCATGGGAAAGCTGGCACAACACCCGGACAGGGTGCTACCCCCCTGGCAGGGTAATGAATGTTTTAACATCATGTTCTTATTGTAGTTTTAGTGTTATACTATATGCAGTAGTGTTGGAAAGGTTTCTGTTTATTTCAAAGTATTTATTTGATCTCATTTACCCCCCCCCCCCCCCCCCCCCCCCCCCCGCCCCGTTTTCCTCAGTGTACTTCCATGATTTTCCCTTTGAGTTTTTCTTTTATCTTGAAAAGCCCTGCACAGAAAATGGACGGAAACCAAATGACTTTGTAAACGGAGGAAATCCGACAGCCTTGGTCCGTGTCCATTTTGGTCATCAAAGTGCTGCTTGGTGTCCACCTCTTTCCCCACCCTCTGAATATGTGTAGGAAGGAATTTAAAATGAAAAGGGATTAGGGCCTAGGAAGGTCACCTGCTGCTTCTGAGGTGTTGTGTTGCCTCATAACACGGGTAGAACTGGCACAGGCATTTAAATATCCTACAGGTACTAAACTGATTAAGTTAATGAAGAGTTCACACACGGGTCCTGGTCCTGATTTACTATTTTAATTAGCTCAGTTACCTGGCACTGCTGGGTGAGAAAGCAGATAGATAAGAAGTAATCACAATTATGTACCACCATACATTACTACTGTCAGGCGTGTTGCATTTATAGGGTCATTTGGATGATAAATTGGACTGGACTGCCAATACTGATGCTCTGTGCAAGACAGGACAGAGGCGGCTATACTTCCTTAGAAGACTGGCGTCCTTCAACATCTGCAATAAGATGCTGCAGATGTTCTATCAGACGGTTGTGGCGAGCGCCCTCTTCTACGCAGTGGTGTGCTGGGGAGGCAGCATCAAGAAGAACGACGCCTCACGCCTGGACAAACTGGTGAGGAAGGCAGGCTCTTTTGTAGGCATGGAGCTGGACAGTTTGACATCTGTGGCGGAGTGACGGGCACTCAGCAGGCTCCTATCAATTATGGAGAATCCACTGCATCCACTAAACAGTGTCATCTCCAGACAGAAGAGCAGCTTCAGCGACAGACTGCTGTCACTGTCCTGCTCCACTGACAGACTGAGGAGATCGTTCCTCCCCCAAACTATGCGACACTTCAATTCCACCCGGGGGGGTAAACGTTAATATTATTTAAAGTTATTGTCTGTTTTTACCTGCATTTTTGTTACTCTTTAATTTAATATTGTTTTTTGTATCAGTATGCTGCTGCTGGAGTATGTGAATTTCCCCTTGGGATTAATAAAGTATTTATCTATCTACAGGTATCTATCTATTATTGTTATGAGTACAGTTAAATTCTTACTTGCACTTCTTTAGTACAGAACCATTATTACTACTGGAGAGAAAACCACAAATACAGAATAGCTCCACTCAGAACAGCCTGCAGCCATGACAAAAACTGAGGAAAACATGAAATGTAATGGGTGGGAATTGAACCTCGGTCTCTTGATTGAAAAGCAAGCATGCTAACAATGAGATCACAATCTCACCCTACATAGGGCTGTTTCTCTATATATCTGCTTATGCTTGCTCTGACCCCAGCCTGTCCCTTCTGCCAAGGCCAAAATGTATATGTCAAAAAACTGACTTAAGGTAAGAAACACCTGTGTGCCCAACTTTCATGACTGTGGCTGGAAAAACAAAGCTTTATAGATGCAGAGATTAAACACTACATACTGGTGGAAATAGTGGGATAATGTCATTAGTGTCCTACTATAACAACATGACAGCACAGCAGGAGGGGTCAGAAGTGGATACAAGGGGGTAATTTCTAAAGAGACTAGCTCCTAGAACTTATTTCCTGAGTTCCAAATGCCTAACCACCCAACAACTCCTCATCACATAAAAGACTTGACAGGGGCAGATCCTAAATTATGAAGCCTTCCAGTCAGTGTACAAGAGGAAATTGGAGTACTTGAAGAAAAACCCATACAAGAACATTCAGTGTCCACACAGACTGTGACTGGGCCAGGGCTTCAACTCATATCACTGGAGACATGTGGCGGCAACACTAACCACGGTGCCACATCAAGTGCTTCAACTGGCCGTAGTTCAACAATTAATTAACGAACAGATACTATTGCCTTCCATTAACGTGAATTGGTTTCTACTTTATTTTTCTGTGCTTTATCAAATCTGTATATTTGTGTGTACTAATTCTATATTTAGTCATTTGTAAAATTCATACTTGCATTTTTCCTGAGAACTTGTTACAGAGCTCTGTGCTTGCACTTAGTGAAGGTGATATGAAGTACAATGCCCAATTCATTTGTTTATTATTTTACTTTGCTAAACTTCAAGTGACAATTTTGTTCATTTGCTTTTTCAGGACTGCGATAAGACAAAGCCCACATATCAGCCCAGGTTGGAGACACTTTTCAAACTAACCCCATGCATCATGCTGATCTAATTAAAACGCACCTCCATTTTAAAAAGCCATGCTACCGCTGACCACACCAGCCTTCCCCCACCACCGCTTATCATGCCAAGCACCTGCAGACTCATAATCCACAACTCTCAGCTCACAACTAACAACTCACCAGCAGTCTGTCATGGCCTAAGTGCCCTACTCTGCATGACCACAGGTTCAGGGAGTGAGGGGGCTGCCATAAAAAACCCAAAACAACATAAAACGAGTGAGAATTCAGTTTATGGAAGGCAAGATTGGCAAAAGCTGTGTTTGCCTCCTGGTGAGAAATACTGTAACAGATGGTGAGACAGAGACCTCCTACTGTGCCGGTGAAAAGGTTAACTCCATGGCAGCCCTCTGGCTTCAATGTGTTCATGGGACGAGTGGTGATACCCAGCGTGGTCAGCAGCCAGCATGCCATGGACTGTGGGGCATCACACAGATCAGATCTCCTACTTCTCAGCTTATCATCTGTGATATTCAAGGGCATCAAGCCAAAGTACAAATAAAATAGAAAATTGAAAGCAAGGAAAAAATTGTACTGTGAAAAATTTGCCCCTTCTTAATATCCTCTTTTTTCATATTTTACACAGTGAACGTCCTTAAGCCTTTAAACAAAATGCAGCATTACAGAAAGGTAATCGGAACACAACACACAATAGTTTATAAATCATTACTATCTTTATTCAAGGCACAAAGTTATTCAATATCACACTATCACCCATGTGAAAAAGTAATTGCCCCCACTGTTTCATCACTTGGTTGCAGAACCTTTAGCAGCAATAAACACCACGATTCTACCAAGCACAAAAGCACTAAATCTCTTAGACACGTTAAAGTATCCGAAAGAGCAGGACAAGGGGGCGGCAAAAGAAATGGCTTGTGTAGAATATAGCTTTCAATTGTTGATGGTGATGAACAATTGAGGAATAGTATTTGAAGAGTTTTAATACAAGTTTTAATGTATGTCCATTTAAGAGATGCTTTAGTGGTGCATTCACAGTCAACAGTCATTTCAACCGTTTTTTTACTTTGACACGTTGGTGTCTTATATGCTATGCCAATGTGATAATACATTGGCTTCATTTTCTAATTGCCTTCTTTTCAACTTGCCTTTTAGGAAGGCATTCAAATTCAGGTTGTACTTGCTCAAGTGGTATTTTGTAAAAAGTTCAGGTTTAGGGTCATTGCTTAAGTTTAAACTATGCTATTATTTTTTTTAATTCCTTTGTGTTGATTCTACATTAATTTTTTGATTCAGTGTGTAGTTACATCATGATTTATGTATTAAAATTATAATTACGTTTTATTGTTAGGTGCGATGAATTGCAATAAATTACACACGTTTATGTGATTAATATTTTTTTAAAAAATCAATTCCCAGCGCCAATTCAGACACATTGGTAAGAACTGATCGTTTCTGGTCCTGACATCTCTATTGGCTTCAAGTCAGGACCTCAATGAGGCCACTCCAATACTTTAATTTCCTTTCTCCTGACTTACTTTTGTGACTTGGGTCAATGTCCTGCAGCCTAACCCAATTTCACTTCAGCTTCAGGGCCCAAACAGGTGAACGGATATTCCCTTTAAGAATATTCTGGTAAAGTGTTGAATTCATGATTCCTTCAATAATGCCAAGTGTTCCGGGTCCCAAGACTTCAAAGCATCTCCTCACCATTACACTATCACCTCCATGTTTTACTATACTGTAGGTATGATGTTCATACTGCCAAATGCCAGACATACAGTAGTTGGACCCGAGTTGTCCAAAGAACTTTACTTTACTTTCGCTTGACTTGTCTATCCATAAAACATTAATTCAAAATGCTAATGAGTCATTCAGGCCATTCTTTTCAAATGAGAAATGAACACTGATATTACTCTTGGATTGCAAAGGTTTCTGCCTTGCCAATCTACCATGAATCCCAATTTCTGACTTTGTCTCATTCTTATCATAGAGTTATGAACACTGTTCTTAACTAAGGCTAGAGAGGTCTGCAGTTCTCTGGGTGATCTTCTGGGATACTCTGTGACTTTTTAAATAAGTCATCATCTGTCCTGGGGAATTTTGGCAGAGTGGCCATTCCTGGGAAAGGTCTCCACTGTTCCAAATGTTCACCATTTGGAGATAATGCCTCTCAGTATGGTGCAGTGAAGAATCTTACTATGCAACCTGCTTTTGATTGTTAAGTTTCAACAAATATTTTTCATGTCTCTTCTGAAATTCCCTCTGATCAAGGCCTAGGGTTCCTTTTGAAACCTTGTGGTGATCACTTCACTCTCATAATAAGGGTCAGTACACTGTGAAGTGTACATTCCACAGGACATTCATGGTCTGGCTGTGTTCAGTCAGCTGACGTTAACTACAGTTAACTTTGGTCAGCTGTTAGAGTTAGTGAACAAGGGGGCACAATTATCTTTTCACACAATGCAGGTCTGGATAACTTTATTAGGTAGAAATTTATAAATGGTGTTTATTCCAATTCCCCAATCCAATATTACATTTTGTTTAAAGATGCAAAGCTATACAGAAATAGAGGGAGGTACTTTTTTGGCAGAATTGAAAAAAAAAAAAACGAAAAAAGAAACATTTTTTGACAATCAAGGGGGAAACAGTTTTTCAGATTAAAGAAGAGTCTCCTCCCTGGCACTCTAACACATCTCTGAAAAGCCACTATCTAAAGATGGGCTCAAACAATTCTTTGGTTAATCTGGAACAAAAAAAAGAATATGTGCAGTCTGCATGTTCTCCCACACTGGTTTTCCCCACCCATTCTAAAAATGTGCAGGTTAGGAGAACTAGACAGTCTAAATTCAAGTCACGTTTATTGTTATGTGTAAATAGTATTTGAAATTAGCACTTGCATGTCTCCTTAGAACATTAAGACAAAAATACAAATAAACTAGACATGGCATGTAACATAATCATATACACATATACAAACACACATATTATATGTGCAGTGGATTCAGAAGGCATTCAGACCTCTTCATTTTCTTCACATTTTGTTATGGTGCAGCCTTATGCTAAAATCATTTCAATTCATTTTACCCTCAGCAATCAACACTCAATACCCCAGAATGACAAAGTGAAAACAGGCTTTTAGAAATGTTTGCAAATTTATTAAAATAAAAAATAACTGAAATTTCACATTAACACAAAGTATTCAGTCACAAATGTAAAATATGCACACAATCTGCCAATATGTCTAAAGTCCATTAAAGTCCACATTACATGACTTTTTCTCTGATTTACAGTCACAAATTTTGTTTGTATAACATTACTAAGTTGGAGGCAGTAGCAGGGCAGGCTCCTGGGGCTGGCGCTCATGCAGTCTGACATCCGAAGTCCAACCAGTCCGTGACTCACCAATTTTGTGTTAAGTCACTGGGTTCCAGTTTGTGTGTGCGAGAGCTAAGAGCCAATGAGCGCTCGGCTGGACGCACAATGCAGAGAATGCAGTGATAAACTCGCAAACAGAAGAGGAGCTTATTTGTCCAATGTCGCATGTGTTACATATGAATAGAAAAAAGGGCCAATGATTGCAGCTAACTCGCCATATCTGTTAACCCTTACATACAGCACCAACATGGTCAAGCAGCAGGTTACTCGTAGTCAGGAAGAGAATCAAGCATGTGATGCTTTGGAAATATGAAACTGTATTGGAACATCATAACAAAGTGATTAGAAATCATGTAATATGACGCCACCTAAAAAGATCAGACCCATGCATGTGCCTCTGTTGACATCATACACATGTACTAAGGATTAGTTCTGATGTTAGGTATTGTCTTTAAAAAATGAAATAACCTCCACTAAGGTAAATTTGAAAGGGTAAATTAGTTTCCGTAGTAAATTGAAGCTGCACAAAATGTTTCTCTGTGGTATGATAAAGTGATTTCAAAAGATCCACTAGTGCTTGTTAAATTAGGAGTTTTGGAAATTACCAAATTTTGTTCAGTGCACTCTATCTGAAGATGCTTCCTCCACAAATTTAAACCAGACTGAAACAAAATCGACCCATTTGAAGGAGAGTTCTGTCATGTGCACAGACTAAAATGACAACAATATGGTTGCCCTCTTATCCAAATGCACTTAAAATGTTCACGTTTAACAAAGCTTCCACTGTTTTCACAAATGGAGCACATTTTACATGTAGAAAAGGGGCCCACAATAGTATATAACAACTATATTTTATAATATAGTTGAAAACATATTGAAGCTTTATTAAAAATGTGTTTCCTTTTTTTACATTTTCTAAGGTTTCCCTCAAATCTCCAAATTCTGTTAGTTTGGGTGGATGGATTGCACTGTTTAATGTTTAAGAAACATAATCAGCACTTAAATTTACATTTCTGTAATCAGACAGCATCTTTTAGGAGAATTTTCAGCCACCTGCTCAGTCACACTGTTACTAAAAAGTGGATTCTAATGACCGAGAGTCACTTCAGTGTGATAAAAAAAATGAATACCCGCACTTACAAACCATGCACATCTTGGAGGAAAAGCTCCCACTAAACAAACGGCAACAAATTTCAAACTCTTATAGAACATGCAACACAGCAGTGCGTTTTGTAAAAGGTCAGAATCCCTCAGCCTCTGGCAGCTTTGTTAGAAGGGCTGGTAAAAGCACTGAGCTCTCATTTAACATTCCTATTCAGAATAAAAGAGACATCCCACTTCTTACAAAGACAACAAGGTACAAAATGTAGCAGACAGCAAACATACACCCAAAGATGCCCTGTTCTCTAAATGATTGATTTTATTATAAACATCCATCCATCCATTTTCTAACCCGCTGAATCCGAACACAGGGTCACGGGGGTCTGCTGGAGCCAATCCCAGCCAACACAGGGCACAAGGCAGGAAACAATCCTGGGCAGGGTGCCAACCCACCGCAGGACACACACAAACACACCCATACACCAAGCACACACTAGGGCTAAGTTAGAATCGCCAATCCACCTAACCTGCATGTCTTTGGACTGTGGGAGGAAACCGGAGCGCCCGGAGGAAACCCACGCAGACACGGGGAGAACATGCAAACTCCACGCAGGGAGGAGCCGGGAAGCGAACCCAGGTCTCCTAACTGCGAGGCAGCAGCGCTACCACTGCGCCACCGTGCCGCCCTTTATTATAAACATTTTTACTAAATTACTGGATCTTGAAAACAGAATTTTTTTACAAAACATTATACTATAAAAAAACCTTAAAGTTTCAACAAAATGACCAGATTCTAATGAAAGTGTTCATCACATTCTTAATGCTACCATCATTAGACTAAACGTTTCCATTTCCTTAAATTTCTTTCTTCCTCTTCCTCAATCAAAACAGATTATTGAAATGTGCGGCATTCTCAAGACACACACACACACACACACACACACACACACACACACAAGAACAAGAAATCCCAAAAGCCTTTAACAAACCAAGTCTACATATGTGGAGTTCCAGTCTCTAAAGGACATTGCCAAAATTAGGACAACCTAAGATTGTCAAAGCCACTTAATGCAATTCCTGGTCACATGTAGACTAAGCCTAATGCGGCAACCCTGAACAGGATGCCAGTCTACTGTAGGGCACACTTGAGCACACACAACTACGCTCACAATTTAAAATCAGCAGTTTACTAAGTCCTCGTCCCTGTGTGATGAGGGAGGAAAGCTGGAGTTACAGAAGGAAAACTTACAATGATACTGGAAGAACATGGACTCATACTTTTTTTACATACTCATACGTGCAAAAGTTCGCTGACGACACTGCTATTGTGGGCTGCATCAGGAGTGGGCAGGAGGAGAAGTATAGGGACCTAATCAAGGACTTTGTTAAATGGTGCGACTCAAACCACCTACACCTGAACACCAGCAAAACCAAGGAGCTGGTGGTGGATTTTAGGAGGACCAGGCCCCTCATGGACCCCGTGATCATCAGAGGTGACTGTGTGCAGATGGTGCAGACCTATAAATACCTGGGAGTGCAGATGGATGATAAATTAGACTGGACTGCCAATACTGATGCTCTTTGTAAGAAAGGACAGAGCTGACTATACTTCCTTAGAAGGCTGGCGTCCTTCAACATCTGCAATAAGATGCTGCAGATGTTCTATCAGACGGTTGTGGCGCGTGCCCTCTTCTATGTGGTGGTGTGCTGGGGAGGCAGCATTAAGAAGAAGGACGCCTCACACCTGGACAAACTGGTGAGGAAGGCAGGCTCTATTGTAGGCATGGAGCTGGACAGTTTGACATCTGTGGCGGAGCGACGGGCGCTCAGCAGGCTCCTGTCAATTATGGAGAATCCACTGCATCCACTGAACAGTGTCATCTCCAGACAGAGGAGCAGCTTCAGCGACAGACTGCTGTCACTGTCCTGCTTCACTGACAGACTGAGGAGATTGTTCCTCCCCCACACTATGCGACTCTTCAATTCCACACGGGGGGGTAAACGTTAACATTATACAAAGTTATTGTCTGTCTGTATACCTGCATTGTTATCACTCTTTAAGTTAATATTTTCTTTATTTTCTTTATCAGTATGCTGCTGCTGGAGTATGTGAGTTTCCCCTTGGGATTAATAAAGTATCTATCTATCTATCTATCTATCTATCTATCTATCTATCACATAGTGCTTTTCATATCTATCTTTCTATCTACTTAGAACTCTAGATCCATAGGTCAGCAACACTACACACTGCAGAATGTGCTATGTCTGCAGTAAACGTTTGTCATTTTATAAAACATCCTGTCTTTGATGAAAGCATTCACAAAGCTCAGAAAATTGCTACTTTTTGATAAAAAGGTTTTCCATTTTCTAAAATTACACAATCTCACAAAATGACTCTATTCCAATAAAAATCAGTATCATATATTTCAAAAAAGTACTACTATAAAGCAATCTGCAGTTTTCAAGAAAGTAACAGGCACTCACAGAAAATTTTAAAATTCTCTTAAAACTGTCAGTTTTTTACAAAAGGTTGCCCATTCTCTAAAGCTCTCCATTCTTGTTAAATTACTCAGATTCAAAAAAAAGTAACTCAGTAAAACATAAAAAACACTACGTGATTACACAAATTCTCCTAAAACATGAACTTTTTGCTGAATGAGTTCCAGTTTTCTGTACATCCGCACTCTTGACTCTATCTGGACTAAAGCTTTAAGAAACCTATCACATACCAGATAAATATAGTGGTCCACAAAATAGTCAGTGATTTAGTAAAAAACTCCAATTTCTGATTAACACATTCTCTTAGTAGAAGGCCTGTCTTTTGACAAACATTTCCAGTTCTTATTGCATCCACATTACCACAAGATCTCTTTAGCTTGAAGTAAACGGGTTTTTAAAAAGCCTCATGTTTTAAATGAAATTCCTTATTTTAACAAAACTGGCTATTTCTGGTGAAACCATTCACAAAACTCCCAAAACCATCACTTTTAACAAACGGTATCCAGTTTCTATACATTTGCATTCTCACCAAATTACTTTATCTTGACTAATGCTTTAAAAATACAGTATATCACATTCTTAATAAACATTTTATTTAGACAAAATGTTTTGACACAGCTATCATCTCCTGAAGAAAACCTTCATTCTGGTCTTCAACCTTTATGATAAATGGCTTCCCATTCTCTAAATGACAATATTCCCAGTAAGTTCCTCAAGCCCATTAAAAACAATGCATGGTAATTAAAAAAAATATTGTTTGGCATGGCGATGCAGTGGGATTGCTGCCTTCTCCCAGTTAGGGTCCTCCCTGCATGGAGTTTTCATGTTCGCTCACAGTCCAAAGGTGGACTGGCATTGATAAATCGGGTTGTATGTGTATGTGTGTGCGTTCACTCTGCTGGATACTGGTGCCCTGTCCAGGGATTGCCCCTTCCTTGTGTGTGGTTCTTGCTGGGATAAGCTTTTAAAATTCCTTTTTTAAACAACAGTAACAACACTTGCTACATCAAATCAAATATAAGAATCAAAAATTGAAAGTCATTACAAGAAAAAACAAAGACCATCAATCAAACAACTGATTTGTGAAGGAAAGTCTCCATCACGAGGCCATAATTAATTCCCTATTAACCGAAGAGCACAACGCTTCCTCAAAAAATCCATATGCATTTAAAAGTGTTCTGTGTCATCAATAAGTTCATAATATGCAAATTCTACTTTTAATCTGCTTTTACCAGTGCCTTAAATATCAGTAAAAACATCAGTAGGTAAAGCAGTTTTATCTTTATTTTGTCTTATTTTTAAAATAGTCGATTTGGCCAACCCTGGCAAAAAATCTGCAACTAAACAGAATTTTGTTATTTTTACCACTTCTAAAACAGTTGTATTCCGTGAAAACCCCACATCAGGCCTATTTAAAAACAGAGTCTAGAGATGTTAACCTACACCAGTATAAAAGAAATGAAACAGTTTCCTTCTGAAAACAAGAATTGATCTCAGTAGACCCCATAGCAGACAATAAAGAATTTGCAGTGATGGCTTCATGTAGTACGCTCCATTGCAGATCTCCAACCCTATTCTCTTTTGATGGGTTGTGTTGCGCTTTCCATGTGGCTGTAGCCATGATATTTAGACTCAAATTATCCATCCAATGAGCGTCTGACTAATCTATTTAGGTGTTAAATTTCTTCCCAAGACAGTTAAATAAAACATCCTGCATCATCAAGCTTTAATATTTTCCCCAGGGAAATAAAGTCCACAATATTGGGCTTCGCAAGAACATGAAATTCTGAATCCTCTCATGGGAGGCAGGTGTCATTTAACAGCACAGATTTTGACGAAACAGATTTTGACAATTGAGAATGCGTAATGATACACTCCTAATATCCAGCTATAAAAAATATGATAAGTTACACACACTCTGTCGCCATACACATGGGGAGAACATGAAAGACAATGAACAAGTTACCAATCAACCCTGAACTGTGTAATAATAATAATAATAAAATATGTATACAACACTCTTCTAATGCTCAAAATGCTTCACAGATGTTCAAAGGAATACAGTGAACATAAAAGCAAAGATGACGTTAATAACACAGGATAAAAGTAATATAAAAAACATTTATACAAATTTAAAAGTGAAGGTCTTGACTTTGATGAAGAAACAAGGAGGAAAAAACATGAAACAAATAATACAGTTTGGGTATGCTTACATTAATATTATTTCACTCCAACCATTTGCAATCTATGATGCATATCACTTTGAGAAATTCATCACGATATCGAGCCAGGAATGCGCTATTCGACACATTAAAAACATAAACATTAATATCCTGGTTAAAACTAAACGTGTTTGTGTAACGTCGGCTCGCTTCTGCTTAATCTGTCTTTGCAAAAATGCCATCAATAAACAAGGAATATCTGTTGGAAATAATGTTCAACAGATGAACTTCCTACCTTCTTTGGCGTATAAAAATGACACTTTTTCCAGTCTAAATACAGACTGAATTTGAAGCGTGGTGTGGCTATTGAAAGTTGACAAATCGTCCATGACTTCAACTTTCAAACTAAATGTACTTTCCAAAGTAACACAGGGCATGTGTTAATTTAAGTGCGTTTTCATTAAAGTTTGTGCAAATTACCTGTCATTCGCTGTCAGCGAGGCTTCAGTGGCCAATGAAATCCACAGAATAAGTCATTGACCAGTCATGAAGCTTTAATATTCGCTCTCAGTTCTAGAAGGGAAAGTTGAATGATGGATGAAAAGACCAATGAAATCCACAGATTTAGCCGCGGCAGTGAGGGACATGTGCACATGCGCAAGAATCAATGCTCGTTCCCAATTTAATTTACGTCTGAGCAATTTTAAATATTTAATAAACAGTCCGTCAATTGCAAACTCACATGTACATTATGCATAAAGACTAGTGTGATGAAAATTGAAATTAAAGCTACAAAAACTATTTCGTTCTCGTTTAGTTCAAGCTTATAGCCAGTTATTCATTTTAATCTTAGTTTTAGTTAACTATTTTTTCTTTAACGACGTATTTCGTTTTACGTTAACGGGAATAACACTGGTTTTAGTTTGTGCCTCATTGACTCAACTACAATTTTGGTGCACACATCTATTGTAAAAGGTGGGACGAGCTGCTCTGGAATTGTGTGCGCGTTCTTGTATTTGGCAGTTCAATATGCAAAAAGACGATGTTTCAACACACTAGAATAATTTTTGTGAAGCAACAAGGTTTATATTATCCATCCATCCATTTTCCAACCCGTTGAATCCGAACACAGGGTCACGGGAGGTTTATATTATCTCCATTTAAAAAGTTGAATGATTTACTTCTGTAAGTGGCAAATGTGTTTAGAGTTTGGAAGGTTTCATGCTTTCGTTTGGTTGTACTTCACCACATATAACGCACACAAGCCGTTTCTACCCTTCATGATACAAGTAAATCAATACCTCGGAAAATCTGGCTGTATGTTCTTTCAGCATTTCTGCTTGATTCCGTTTTTTGGGATGAATCTTGCGAGGATGGCATGGAATTGGTACATTTCAGTGTAGGCGATGCTCCTGGGCATATAAGGCATTATTTATGCCTGCTCGTAACTGGACTTAGTCATTTCTGCTCTCTAGTTTGCAGGCGCAAAATATCCCTTTGACCGGGCGCAGAACTGAAATCTGCAATTAGTTGTCACCTAAAAACATTAAAGCGATAATTGACTTCTTTTTCTTTTCTTTTTTTAACTTGTGATGACTGGGCTTCCAGCAACCCACATTTGGGTTGCAACTCACAGGTTGATAAACATTGAGCTACTATAAAATATATTACAGGGGATAGATAGATAGATAGATAGATAGATAGATAGATAGATAGATAGATAGATAGATAGATAGATAGATAGATAGATAGATAGATAGATAGATAGATAGATAGATAGAGTCAGTGACCATCAATTTGCAGTATCCGCTTGGACGATGCAACTCCAGTCATTTTTGCACCATTGTTCCTCCTTTGCCACAACACCCTGCTCCACCCTCTAGGAGTAACTACCCAAGCATGGCATTCAGAGGCCATTTTACTTATTATGAGGCATCTCAGTCTAATCTCAAAGTCAATCTGGCCATATCTCATATCAGCCCCATACAATGCAGTGGTTGGTTACATGGGTGGACGACATCATAAAAAAGAACAATTAAAATCTATGGATTAATCTATCTAAGCACCCCCTAGTGGTAATTATTTATAAGGATATATTTGTAGCTGGAAATCCACAAAGGGAGCAAATGAATCCGGTATCTTAAAATAGATCTTTATTCCTAAACTTCCGATTTCTACCAGGAATCATCATCATCATCATCATCAGAGGAACATGATTAGATTTACAGAAAACCAAAGCAATATACAGCAAATAAGGAGGGCAGGATAGGTAGATGGGGGGGGGGGGGGGGGGGGGTAGCTGATGAGGTGGGATTCAGAAGGTGATGGTCATAAAATCTTATTTATTATGTGCATGTACTTTTTTTCAAGCTTGCATATGCTGAGCTCATGTCCATAAGTGTGACCGGACACACATTTAAATGGCACTCAGTGCTAGTTGAATTCAAGGCTAATACTAAAAGTGCCTTTTCCCCCACTTTAAAGATAAGACAAGAATACAATTTAGAGCAATGAGATGATAAGGTTTACCAAAAGATAACATCATTTACAAATATAGTTCTTTAGTTTGATTATGAATGACATCAAATGTATTTGAGGATATTTTTCTTCAGTTTTATTAAAAAAACAATATATTGTTCTACATATATTGCAGTCGGCGGCACGGTGGCGTTGTCTGGAATTGTCTGTTATCACATAACTGATATATTCTGAGGAAGGCCCCGTCGTCTCATAAATTCATTCAATTCCTAACCCACTAATTCAGATCATGCTAGTTGTGATAGAGCAAGATTATATTTTAAATAAAACAAACTTCATCCTTATTGAACCATCACCCTGGTTTGCTTAACGCAGGAGTAACAGTGGACTGGTCAGTGCGTCTACTCTGGCAAGTATAAAAATTAATTTTTTTTAAAACAAGTCTCAAATAAAGGTCCTGATGACACTACTCATAACTACTGAAACAAAAGTGACCACTCTGAAGAAGATTGAAATTGAGATAATACGGTCCAGCTCCTCTTGGCCATTCTCCCACTCCATAACGCACAGGATGTGACCCAGGGGTTCATATTCTTGAAAACTTTCGTTCTTTTTCAAACTTTCCAAATTCCCAACATTTTTTCCGTTCCATGGGTCACGTTGTCCAAATGCCACCGAGTCGATGACCCACATCCACGTCGTATTGTCGCAGTTACCACATCTTAATAAAACGGCTGAATATCCTCCTTAGGTGACCGCGTTCAGGCTGTGCATTCGGATGAAGAGACGCCGGGCGGCGCGGGCGATTCACTGTGACAAACAGCCTACACGTCTGTGCGCCGGTGCTTCGTTGCCTCAACCGAGGGCCTCTCCCACTTCGTGATTTGGTGGCTGCATGCACCACGATCTGATGCTCTCAAACTTGGTTGTATAAAGCGCCTCACCTCGTGCTAGCACTTTTGAGGCGCTGAAAAACAATGGGGGCTTGTTTATAGGATCCCCAGCCATTGTACCGTTTGCGCCTTCGGCTCTGACAACTCTTCTGTGCAGTCTGCCCGGCGACTGGGGGATGAAGGAGATGGTCAGTTACACCGCATTATCTAAATGACGCCCTGTAACGTCCAATTTAGCCTCTCTAATTTCATTTTCACGCTGCAAATCAATCCTCTTTTTTGTCCATGAATGCACAGAAATTGGACTTTGGCAAACAAAGGGGGACTTCAGGGAAGAAGCATTCAGCATTTCTCCAATCTGAGGCTGTGCTTAGAATAAATATCTGGTTTGGGATTAACAGACTTGTGTAGCGGAATTAAATCCAATCAGGTGAAAAAAAAGGTTTAAGGATTTGCAGGCGACTCTAATGCGTGTTTTTTTTTTTTCTGACGCCAGGGGCGTTTTAGTGAGCGTCGCGGTTTTCATATTAATCACATTCTGTAATTTGTGCCACTGTCGAGGAATCCTCGTGCGTTTTACTTAGGAGTAAAAGTCGCTCCAATGGCTGGGTGTTCTGAACTTGGCGAAAGAAAGCAATCAGCGGAGATCCGCGCTTTATCCGCTTCCTCACGGTAGTGAGACGGACAGGCATGGCACCAACCTGGGCGCCAGGCTCGACCACCCGTCAAAAAGTGAACCAACGTGGGTAACCGCGATCGTGACAGTTTCATTAGATGCAGCTCGGAGAATACTAATAAGCAAAAAGAGCTTCTTATTGATGAAGGAAGTCTTTCACGATCGCCACACAATGGCTTCAGTGGCTGCCAATTTCTCTTACAGGAAAGGAACTATAATGGACTTCGAAAAGTCTCACAACGTCAGTGGGCACGTTCAGACTGGCCATGTAACCTACAACACCAACTTCCTTAAAATCACTATCACTAAATACCTCATTATACCCCGACTCCAAAAATTACACAATTGCAGAACCCCAATATACACAAGACATGGAACAATAATAAATAAGCAAAAGGATGGGGGAAACAACAAGTTCCTTATTGGGCTCCATTGCTTTCTTTTCTACCTTTTGAAATCCACTTGCCCAACTACCCTCTCACTCAGTTTCTAGCTCTCTCCCCTCACTTCTGATTGTTTTCACCCTTCACTCTCCTCCAGTGTGGCATACTGGTTAGAGCTTTGGTTTTCAAACCCTGAGGTTGTGGGTTTCCAATTTCAGTACTGACACTGTATGGCCATGAGCAAGTTATTTCACCTCCCTATATTTTAATTGTAAAAACAAAAGAAATGCAACCAATTGTATTTCAAATGTTGTAAGTCACTTTAGAGCAAGGCTTAAGCCAAAAAAATCAATGTACTACAAATTGTAACAACTCCAGTCATAAGTTCAATAAGTCCTGGAAGACATCGGTCAACTACAAGTTCACTTCCAAACCCCAGAGACACTTCCAGATCAGTGGTTCCTGCCAGAAACTCTAACTACTAAACCACAATGCCCGACGTCTGTTGTGCACTCACATGAGCCCAGCCGACTCCCGGGCTGCTTTCGCATTCCAACAATCAACAGAGACACGGTATTCTGCTTGCTGGTTCTCTTGTTGCTATTTATTAACACAGAGAGCCCCAGGCTTCTCTTCTTCCATGCAAGAGTTACCCGTAAACGTACACGTGTCCTTTAGGATGATTATACTCAGGAAACTTACTGAGAGCTTCTCCCACTGACCTGAAACCCACCAATTTGGATTGCACTCCTGGTATCACATCTTTCAGGCCAGTAAGGCCAGTACGTAGGGGTTCTCCTCTTGTGTCCTGCCATCAATCTTTTGTTATGAGTGCCTTCATCTGTACACTTCACAACTCATACATATTCAACCATCAATTACTGATCTTACTTAGTCCAGTTCACGGGTGCAAGGGACCACAGCTATTCTGTAAGCATTAGAGGGGCACAGCAAGCCACACTCACAGACACATGGGCAAGCACAGTTCAGAGTCCCTAGCTAAACAACAAGTAATATCTTTGGGATGTAGGAGAAAAAATTAGAGTCCACACTGACACAGGGAGACCATGAAAACTCAGCATAGTTAATGACCAAGCTGGAATTCAAATCCAATCAAAGGCTCTGGAGATGTTAACCAGCAGCACACATATAAATAAACAGCATATGAAAGGCACTATAAAATAAAGACTTATGAAAGGCACCGTATAAGAATTATGAAAAGCATTAGACAGACAGACAGACAGACAGACAGACAGACAGACAGACAGACAGACAGATAGATAGATAGATAGATAGATAGATAGATAGATAGATAGATAGATAGATAGATAGATAGATAGATAGATAGATAGATAGATAGATGGTATTTGTCCCAATTTAGAAAAGAGGCAATAATAAAATTCAAAGCAACAAGATGGTAAAGTGCAACAAAAGATAATAGAATTTAAAAATAATTGTTTTATTACCAGCAGAATTATTAACTAAATTAAATGGGGAGGCTATTTTTGTTCTATTTTATTACAAATAATGATTAGTTCTATGTATTTTTGCTGTCCTTTTCAGGTTATTCCTGTCCACCTCCTGATGCTGCATGTTGATGGTCTGCCTACACTCCACCCTGCAATGTGATTATTGAATTGCATTGGTATACGTTTGCGCATTAACAATAAATTAAAAGTGCACTCACATATGGCCAAAGTGAGAGTCGCTAATTAACCTAATATGCAAGTTTCTGGGATTCTTCTCTCCATTATCTGGCAGCTTAGTTCAGTTCAAGGTCAACCTGACCACACTAGTGGCCACTTACACATCCAGCACCAAATTAGAGCTGCTAAGTAATCTAAGAAAGGCTGTAAATCATTGGCGTGGGATGGACTGGTGGACAGTGAGGCTCTAATAATAATACTAAAAAAATAAAAGTGGACTCACACGGGATCAAAGTGAAACTAATTAACCTAACAGGCATATCTTTGGGATTCTTCTATGTATCCACACATCTATCCATCTACCAGTTTAATTCTCTCATGGATCAACATGCCGCAGCCGTTCAGTGCAGTGGCCACTTACAAATATGGCACAAAATCAGAGCTGCCAGGTATTCTAAAATGGTCTGTAAATCATTGGTGTGCAAGTATAGGGGTGAGTGTGAGAGTGGGTCCTATGATGGACTGGCAGGCCATCTGGGGCTCCACATGTCCCTGCATTGGACCAAACCTGATAGACAATGACATGCTCAGTAACTGTGCTAACACCCATGTTTTAGGAATGTGAGAAAAAAACTGAAGAAATGTGGAAATCCATTTAAGCCAGCAGCATAGCTATACATAAATATACAGTAGATAGATAAATACGTAAGGCACTTTAAAAGAGATAGTTATGAAAGGTGATAGATAGATAGATAGATAGATAGATAGATAGATAGATAGATAGATAGATAGATAGATAGATAGATAGATAGATAGATAGATAGATAGATAGATAGATAGAGTCAGTGACCATCAATTTGCAGTATCCGCTTGGACGATGCAACTCCAGTCATTTTTGCACCATTGTTCCTCCTTTGCCACAACACCCTGCTCCACCCACTAGGATTAACTACCCAAGCATGGCATTCAGAGGCCATTTTACTTATTAAGAGGCATCTCAGTCTAATCTCAAAGTCAATCTGGCCATATCTCATATCAGCCCCGTACAATGCAGTGGTTGGTTACATGGGTGGACAACATCATAAAAAAGAACAATTAAAATCTATGGATTAATCTATCTAAGCACCCCCTAGTGGTAATTATTTATAAGGATATATTTGTAGCTGGAAATCCACAAAGGGAGCAAATGAATCCAGTATCTTAAAATAGATCTTTATTCCTAAACTTTCGATTTCTACCAGGAATCATCATCATCATCATCAGAGGAACATGATTAGATTTACAGGAAACCAACGCAATATACAGCAAATAAGGAGGGCAGGATAGGTAGATGGGGGGGGGGGGGGGGGGGGGGGGGGTAGCTGATGAGGTGGGATTCAGAAGGTGATGGTCATAAAATCTTATTTATTATGTGCATGTACTTTTTTTCAAGCTTGCATATGCTGGGCTCATGTCCATAAGTGTGACCGGACACACATTTAAATGGCACTCAGTGCTAGTTGAATTCAAGATTAATACTAAAAGTGCCTGAGAACTGGCCGAAACGTTGCTGTCCAATGAAAACGCCATTAACAGACATTTGGACATGAACCCAGCATATGCAAGCTTGGAAAGAAGAACATGCACATAATAAATAAGACTTTATGCCCAACACCCTCCGAACCCCACCTCATCAATCCCCTCCTTCCCACACATCCACCCACCCCCCAATATGCTATACATTGCCTTGGGTTCCTGTAAGTCTAATCATTTTCCTCTGATGATGATTCCTGGTAGAAACTGAAATCTTAGGAATAAAAAACTATTTTAAGATATGTGATTCATTTGCTCCCTTTGTGGATTTCCAGTTACAAATATGCAAACTGTCTCACAGACCTTCACCTCCATATACTAACACATATATACAGAATAACACTGTAATACAGAGAGTTACATATTTGTGTAGCCTAGTAGGAAATCATTTCAACCACCATGTGCAGCATCCACCTAACCAATGTGAAAATAAATCAGTACATATATGGGTCGGTATTAAGCAGATTTGTTTTTAGATGGATGGAGATATATATACAGGATATTTGTATATAAGAATGCAAAAGTCATGAAACTATATTACTAATTACCAACGATCCACAAATTGGCATTAGCATTTTCACTGGTTCAGAACTTTAACATATTCATCATAAAACATTTAGATGGCACCACACTAGTCTCTCTCCCTTGGTCACCTCACGAATCTTAAATGAAATCAGTTCCTACAATATATGATGAAGTTAGTTTAACAGCATGGACAGAGATTCTAGTAAGAAATATTGAGGCTGTCTCAAAATATTTCAGTTTATTTACAGTACATACGCCTCCTATAACGACTTGTTTAATTTTGGGAGACTTGAACGGCAGACTATCAGATTATGTTTTAAACTATTAATAAAGTTTCATATCCTACAGTTTTAGTTTTAGATAATTAAACAGCTTCCTTGCTGGTCACAAATGTTAAATGCACTCATTATGCGTGAATGTGTCCATAAACCACTCACATTTATACACAGACATTGTGCTGCAACATGCCTCCTCCTATGCACACGTAGAAAGTACGTTAAGTGTGTTACTCGTTCACTATTAAGGATCACATAAATCCTTGAATGAGTGAGTAATGCTAGCAGGTGTAATCCTCAAGTAAGCAGCTCGCTATAATATACATTACTGAAGAATCTGACAAAATAGAAAATGTTCAGTCAAGCAATGCGGAGCCCTTCGTTTTCTTCCAGGGCTCTTGAGGTGATACGTTACTGCATGAATAATTCCGACTGTGTGCACTTCATCACGGATTCACTCACACGAGGGGATGATTTAACTCTACTAGATTTCTCTTTTTCACTCTTCCACACAACAACACTCGTGCTGAACATGACGGCACCCTTAACTTTTGGAAGACCATGTTGATTCCACGTCCGAGACTTTTAAGTGAGTTCCGCGGTGGCGCCGGTCAGAGCATCTCTTTGCACTTGCCTTACCGAGAAGCTTTGCCCCGGGCGGGGGTCTGTGTACTAACTGGCTATCCCTGGGTGGCTATTCACTAACTCGAGATCAAGATCTCCGTCGGCACCTTGCTGGAATCGCACTAATCACCGCCCAGTGTAAAGTAACTATTTCGCAAGATCTGGTGAGTTAAACAATCATGGGAAATAAGCTTTTTTAAGTTTGTAAAAGAGAGTCGGTTTTGGCTACACTTGTCCCTTCTTTATCGCAGCCGGTTTGGTGCTGAAAAGAGCGGACAGTGTGAAGTTGCGCGACACAGTGGCACGGGAGCTTTTAAAGGGGTCCGTCGCAGCCCGTCTGTCTATAAGCAGATGAGCGTCCAGAATCAGCCCCTTGACTCCCGCCGCTTTCGTTACCTTTACTTACCTTGCACGAGTAGGTCTTGTGTACCGGGTCCATGTTCATGATTTCCTCTACAGTGCCGGTGAGTACGATGTTGGCTTCTTCTTCTCTCGCCTCCAGTTCTTTCTCCAGGCAGCTTGCATGGCAGCGCCCGAGCCACAGGACGAGCAGCAGGACGGCGCACCAGCCTGCACTGTTCCGCTTTCCACCCATGCTCATCTCCCGAGCTCTGGGCCCCCGCGCCACAACACAAAAGTAGCTAAAGAAATAAAAAGAAAACGAAGAAAGAGGAGGGGGTGACCGGAGCGCTGCTCAAGTTGCACTAAAATCCTCTGAAGATGGTCCGCATGCAGAACGAGCCCTGGCCTTTTTCAGGAGACCCTGCGCATCTCAAAGCCGATGCCCGACTTTCCCCTCAAGCAGCTGGGAGAAGGAAGAAAAGAAACGACTTAATCGTGCAACCCAACAGGAATGTGAAACACTCGCTCTCTCTTTCTCCCTCTCCCTGTCCCCCCCCCCCCCCTTCCTCGTCCTGCCCCCACCTCCTCCCCTCTCTCTCTCTCTCTCTCTCTCTCTCTCTCTCTCTCTCTCTTTCTCCCTCTCTCGATTTCTTTCACTGGAGAGACGCTACTGATTTGCATGCAATCTGAATTGCTGATAAGACCGGTGGAAAAGGGGCACGGAGCTGACTTCTCTTTCATTGCTGAGAATGGGAGACGGAGAGAAGGAATTTTATACCACTGCCACCCCCATAACAAAACCAAGAAGAGGACAGTCGCACATATTTAAAAAATAGACAAATGACGAAGAAGACATAATCTTCATACGGGGTTAATGGGTAATCAGCACCGGGGAACGTGATCTGCCTCTCAAAGCTCCTGGTTCTGCAGTTTGCTTCCTTTTCTTTCCCTTTTCTTGCTTTCTTTTCGCAAGTTGCAGCGGCTTGTAAAACCAGAGCTGCGCGGTTCAAAGGGATGCCTTATAGGCTTTAATTTTCACTACCGCAAGCTATAATTTTACAAGTTGTTCAGCTATTCATAGAAAATAATAGGGTGTTTCTATCCGATTACAAACTTATGGACAACTGAGAAGCCTGTCAAGAGCTGGCACTCTTAATTACAATTAGCAATAATAATGAGGCCCGATGGATTTTATTATCCATTAGAAATGTCTTTCAGACGCGAACTGGGGTGGAGCTTGCGACTATTTAATCTTTGTAGTTTAAGTTTATTCCGAAATCGCACAAGTCTGCGTAAAGTAACTTTGTAACGTGTCGAGAGCGGAAAAAAAAACGCAAAGTATTATGCGATTCTTGCGAAAGTGTGACGTCCTTTATGAATGGCATAAACTGGACTGGCAAGTGACGATCACTTAACAGTTTGCAAACCTGCCAGATTTTTCACCGAGTTATTTCACTGGGGCGACTCTGGGCAGACATGCTGTACGTTCAGTTCCCGTTCCGGTTACTTATGAACAGTTTACACGTTCAGGTCGTCTCCATATGAATGTTTTTTTCTTTGTTCTTTTTCCATCTTTTACTGTAGTACTAGGGTGTTGTACCGTGTTAGCCATTATGAATGTAGAGAAAAGCCAAGCAAAATGACACCTTTTATTGGCTAATTAAAAAGATTACAATATGCAAGCTTTCGGGGCAACTCAGGCCCCTTCTTCTTGCCTGAAGAAGGGGCCTGAGTTGCCTCGAAAGCTTGCATATTGTAATCTTTCTAGTTAGCCAATAAAAGGTGTCATTTTGCTTGGCTTTTCTCTACATCCATCTTTTACTCTAATAGATCCTGGATGTTCGATTGGAGTCTCGATTTGAGCGCTGTCTTTACAGGCCGTGTGTACTTCAGTTTTCCTGTCACTTTCCTATAACATGGGTGTTAGGACAGTTACAGACCATGTCATTCAAATGAACAAGAAATGAACTTGAGATGAGCATGGCAAAGGAATCCTGAAAGCAATTAATGAATCAGGTTGCAGGGTGGTTTGGAGACAGACCTAGCAGCATCAGGTGGTGGACTGGAACCAATTTGAAATGAAATACTTGTATACTGCGAATATATGTAAAAAAAAATCATTGCTTATAATAAAATAGAACCAACGTAGCCTTAACCCCATTTAGTATAATTCATAATTGTCTCGTGTGTGGAGTCTACTTCTTCAGTTTTCCTCACGCATTCCTAAAACAAGGGTGTTAGAACAATTGCACAACATAAACTTCTCCAGCATGTTTAGACCAATGCAGGGTCACGCAGAGCTCTGTTGTCACCAGTCTGTCGCAGGACCCACTCTGGCACACCCCTACAGTCACACGCCAGTGATTTACAGCCCCTTTTAGACTACCTGGCAGCTCTAATTTGGTGCCATATGCATGAGTAGCTCCTGTTGAAGCCTGTACAACTCTGAACTGAATTAAGCTGGCAGATAATGGATGGAAGAATCCCAGAGGCTTGCATGTTTGGTTAATTGGTGATTCTCACTTTGACCCCGTGTGAGTTTACTTTTAATTTAGTATTAATGATGAAAAGAATCTCGAAAGCAATTCAGTAATTACATTGCAGGGTGGCGTGGAGGCAGAGCTTCTCAGAGCAGCATTAAGTGGTGGACAGGAACCAACTTGAAATGACCTGCAAATATGTGTACTGTACAGAAAATCCTTACTTATAATAAAATTGAACATATGTAGGCTCATTTCATTTATATAATTCATAATTGTGCGGTTTGTGAAGTTTTCCACTATTTCTTCAGTTTTCCTCTCACATTCCTAAAACATGGGTGATAGGACAGTTACAGAACATTGCGATTTCCAGCATGTTTGGTCCAATGCAGAATTATGCAGAGCCCCAGAAGGTCTGTCATTCTATAACAGGGCCCACTCACTCACACCTCTATACTCACACTCCAATGATTTACAGACCCTTTAAGAATATCAGGCAGTTCGAATTTGCTGCTATATGTGTAAGTGGCCACTGCACAGAAGGGTTGTGGCCTGCACCTCCCTGAGCTGAATTAAACTGGCAGATGGATGGATAGATGTATGGATGAAGAATCCCAAAGACTTGCATGTTAGGTTAACTAGTCTCACTTCGACCCCATGTGAGTCCACTTTTAATTTATTATTAATGAGCAAAGGAATCCTGAAAGCAATTCAGTAATCACATTATAAGGGTGGTGTGGAAACAAACCCTCTAATAGTAGCAGCAGGTGGTGGGCAGGAACCAAACTGAAATGGACTGCAATATATGTAGAACAATATATTGTTTTTTTAATAAAACTGAAGAAAAATATCCTCAAATACATTTGATGTCATTCATAATCAAATTAAAGAACTATATTTGTAAATGATGTTATCTTTTGTTAAACCTTATCACCTCATTGCTCTAAATTGTATTCTTGTCTTATCTTTAAAGTGGGGAAAACGTTCTATCTATCTATCTATCTATCTATCTATCTATCTATCTATCTATCTATCTATCTATCTATCTATCTATCTATCTATCTATCTATCTATCTATCTATCTATCTATCTATCTATCTATCTTTGTAACGTTTGAGCGCTCTATTAAAGTCATTATATAAAGACTAATTAATTAACTTACTTTTTTTATGTGACATTCAGAATGTATCTGACATATAATTAGTTCAATTATTGTAAATGATTACAAACCTTCCTCTGTTGTGCCTCTTGGTGCCACTGCTCTACTGCCAGGCTGTTCTCTTGGATAGTCGTCTGAGATGCTGGAGGTATTGGAATCCTGGGATGGAAAGGTTCAGTCATCAGACTGAATGGTCCAGCACAGATCCTGCTGTAGAATGCCCAGTGGTGAGTGGGTGCCTAATTGGCAGAGGTCTCCAGGACTGGGACTGTGTCTGATTTTATCTGTTATAAACTGACTGAGGACCCTCCAGAGGTTTTATTTTCTCCAGGGATGCTGCTGACTAAGTTTTTGTTTTCCTCTCCTCCATATTTCAACTATTAATTAATGGACATATTTTGTTGGTTTCCATTTAAGTTAATCAGTTTCTACTTTGTTTTCTGTGTATTTTAACAAATATGTGTACTAAATGTATATTTGGCAATTTTGTAAAATTTATTCTGGCTAAGTATTGATGTATGTTTAGATGTTATATTGTTGGTTTTGTTCATTTTGAATGAATATTTCTAATGTCTTTCTGCTATTTCTGTTGTCTCTTCCTTTAAATGTAGTTCATTTCCTTGTTCTCTGTGGGTGGAGCCCCCCAAGAGGCGGGACCACATTGATGTCACCACTCCTGGGCCCACCCTCAGGCTATTTAAACCAAGTTCAAGGGCCTAGTACTGGAAATCGGTGGCTTTGTTCTAAGTATTGCTATTTTTGGTGTTGTATTTTCTGGTTCTTTGGTTACTTTTCATTGTATTAAGGATGAGTGATGTGCAAGTGAAGATCCGAAGCTTCGAAAATAGTGACATCTGGTGGTTTACTGAAATCATCGCAGCCGTGAGCTTGAGCCAGCCTGTGAAAGGAGCTCACACACAAGCCATTGCTCATCACATAGTTTCAACTGGACTGGTGTACTAAAAGCCTAAAAATGCTCTGTGTGTTCATTTTGTGTTCATGATAATCACTTTATCATTAAAATACAGCAATAGATATACATGTTAGTATAGGTGACAATTTTCTACACTTAAATAATATTTAAATGTGTTGTCCTAAAGATGCAATTTGATACCATTATGAATATTGTAGCACCCTGTGCTGAGTTCCAATGGATCCTTTGCCTTTTCCGTTGTCCTTTTAGGTAGTTCACTATCCTGAGAAGGATGGCTCACTCTTCCCGGATTACTTAGAATTCATTTGTGACTTATCAGCTGGTCTACAGCTGGCACTAAAGCTGCTCATTTGTATTGTGTAATGCCAACTAGTAGTAATGGTGACTTATCTTATTGCTGATGCAGTTTAGCAGCATTACAATAGTGATGTAAAGAGCAAGAATCCATTGGCACTTCGAGGTGACTAGCCAAATACATTATAAGCCACCACTGATTCATAATTATGTGACAACGTTTTCACGTAAGGAGATTTTTGCTATGAAACCATTTGAAAGATTAATACTGCACGAAGGAGGAAGAACAGTCATAATGGGGTTTAGAGAATGTGCCTACAGCAACCTTGAGTACTGTAGAATATTAATTACATATTGTAAGTTCCAATACAGAAGAACAGTATAGCATGGTATTACTTTATTGTCAGATAAGAAGTTCCACAATTCTTGATGCCATATTTATTTCAGTATCCTCTCTGTATAAATTACGACTGGTATTTTCAAATCCTGCTTTCATAGCAGGTGGTATGTGGCAAGCTTTGAAGCAGTTAGAGTGCTGCCGATGCTTCACTGACGTTCAGAGCTTTGGACACCTTCAGTCACGTGGTAGTGAAGCTTCACTACAGGCTTCGATGCATTGCTTCGAAACAGTGGGGGTAATTAAAGTGATACAAGCTTCAGTGTTAAATGTCCCATCCCTATTAAGTCCTGGGTATGACCTTATTCTGCATCCAGCCCTGCAAGTAGGCCTTCCAACCTGCCAGGAAAACCTGGGGGTTGGTGGCAGAATTGGCACTCCAGCCACCATAAAAAACCTCCCGCTGTTCCATTCCATCTGAACTAGTGTGGTGCTGAGGTGTCACCCGTTGCATGGCTGCACTCGGGGCCTAATCTGGGATCTTGAAGTGGTTTGTCATGTGGTGGGTGCAGCAATGCACTGTATCAGCGCAGGCTCCTAAACTACCTACCTATTGTATTAAGGATTCTGATTACTGGACCCTGTTTCTTGTGGATTAATGCCTCTGTTTGGAGCTTTCTTTTTTCAAATAAATCTCCTTTTATATAAAGATTTTTTTTTCTTTTCTATTTATATACACCAAGGGTTTGTGGTTATCCTTCTCCTTGTAGGGCTTTTGTTAGACATTTTGAAATTTTTACATTTGCTTTGCCAGTTCCTTATTTCTGGGCCTGCTTTAACTGAAGCCTGCAGGTATTACTTAATGCCTGGCTGAACTTAAAGTTGCCTCTGCTGGGCAGCCTGCTTTCTAGCTTATTTTGGAGGCCTTGCTCCTATTTTGGTCGAGAGCAAACTCCATTCATAGCAGCACTTGCCTTTTATACTTTCATTGTACAAGAGGATTTGTCTTACCAACTTTACTCACTGAAGTGCGCTATACAAAAATAAGCTGAATTAAATGAAATCTAAAGACTTTATTTTATTCATTAGGCACCCAATGTGATTATTTAAAAGTAGTTCCTAACCAGTATTAAAGTAGGGGTGACTAAGACATTTTTTTTAGTTTAGTGAAATACTCTCAATTAACCTGTCATCGCTGAAAATATAACTACTCTGCCATTGCAGGCCACTTTTTAATCATATTGGATATGGAAAATAACCTTGTTTACACTCAACCAGCACAAATAAATCTCTTTTTAAGACACTTTTATTGTTTCAGCCCCTTAAGCATGGTGACTATGCTGTTTATAGCAACTTAAAAGCTGAACAACATCTCCAGTATGCTGCACAGATCACCATATTCTTACTTGTCACTGGCAACACAGGCAGTTCTGTGACTTGCTCAGGAGTACACTGAAGGAGGGAGGAGTTTTAACCTTTGACCCTGTGGTTCCAAGTCCAGCTTCTTAGTTGCTAGGCAACAATGACTACATTAGAAGTACATGACTCTTGCACAATTAAAATAAAGCACCAGGTGTGTATTAAAATCATAGGCAGAACATGGTGGCTGCTTTGAAGCTGTAGCACATCTCCGCCTGTAGATTTCCAATTGCTATCTTTTATCAGCTATTAGGTTTCCATTAATTCACCTCTACATTGTTTATGGAGCTACAACTGTTGAGAAACTACTAATGTATTTTTTTGTCTTTATAGACTGCTAACCAATATGGGCCTAGTCCGTTATGAGGTGGTGTGGTGATTAGAGTTTCTGCCTGACAGCTCCAGCAGACTGGATTTGGTTGCTGTCTATGTGGAGTTTGCATGTTCTCTCATGATCACTCCAGGCCTTTCTTCACATGCTCTTTGTTTCTTCCCACACCCA
This sequence comes from Erpetoichthys calabaricus, assembly GCF_900747795.2. Classification (NCBI taxonomy): domain Eukaryota; kingdom Metazoa; phylum Chordata; class Cladistia; order Polypteriformes; family Polypteridae; genus Erpetoichthys; species Erpetoichthys calabaricus. The sequence continues at coordinate 175,526,653 of NC_041401.2, forward strand.
AAATGTGTGTGGTGGTCTTAAACAGTATAGAAGTGCACCTTGAGGTGGACCGAAGTCATTACAGAGCCCAATGCTATCCTGATAGCCCTGAAACTGGACATATGGATTAATTCTATAAAATCAAATCCAATGTATTAAATTATATTTATATTATTTCTGACTATGCCTCTGATGTACAGTAAGTGCTAGGGCTGCTACTGTTTTTAATATACATGAACGATCTCAGTAGGAATATAAAAAACAAACTGGTTAAGTTTGCAGATGATACCAAGCTAGGTGGATTGGCAGATAACAGAAAATCCATTGAATCATCACTGATTGATGTGGGACTTGGACAGAATACAGGCGGCTTGGACAGACTGGTAGAAGATGAACTTTAAAGAAAGGAAATGTAAAGTATTGCACATAGGAAAAAGAAATGTGACATTTGAAAACACAATGGGAGTATAAAATACTCCTTATGAGAGGGACCTAGGAGTCATAGTGGACTCATCACTATCTACACCCAGACAGCTCAGGTGAACCCTGAGGTGAAGTGCACTAAATTTGAAAAAGCCACCTAGGAAGCCTATGCGTGTTTCATTCATTTTGTGGAAAAACAAGCCAGCAGTGTAACCCTCCTGTCTCAAAGAAGAGCAGAGCCTTGGTGCAGAAAGAACAGGTCTGGATGTGAGAATTTTATGCTGGCTTTTCACTGACCAGCAAACACCTGCCATGGGACATGTGCAGTGTGCATCTCGAATAGGTGCAGTGTCTCGTCGGCGTGTTCTTTTCAGGCCCCTTTTCACCTCCAAGCCACTCGAGTCTAAACTTGAGGCGCCGCTGTTTTAAATTTGGCACTTTAGATCCAACACATTTACAACAGGTGGTTGTGAGAGGATCTCAACTTTTTCTCATTGTGTTAAAATCTCTAGGGCTGTATTGTATCAGATGATGGAGGTGTCAGAGGATATCACAATGATATGATGGCAATCTAGACAAGCCAGGCACCAGTAACTTATTTTCTGATTGTTTTGTTTGCAACATAAACTGTTATGTTTCGCTAGTCATCAGGAATAGAGAGACAGACATTATTAAGTAGGTAAGTTACTGATAATGTTAGAGACGTTTTAACACATGTAGGAAAATTCTGGTACTGCTCCACCACAGTTTTCATGACAAAAATGCTGGTGGTTAGCACATCCGATTCAAAGGTCCTTCATTCAAGTTTATGTGTCCTCCTTGGTTCTTCATGGTGTTTCTTCTTCAGGGACGTCATTTTATCTGATAAAAAAGAAATGCTTATGGGGTTAATTGGTGACTCTGAATTGGCCGTTTTTGATTAAGTGTGGCAATGGACTCATTCCTGTCCTGCACCGCATGCTAGTGTTTTTTGTGTTGTATTTACCCCATTTTTTGACACCCATTGCTCACCCAACCTACCTGGAAAGGGGTCTCTCTCTGAATTGTCTTTCTCAAAATATCTTCCATTTTTTCCCCTACAAAGGTTTTTTTGGGAGTTTTCTTGTTAGGTAGTCAAAGCTGGAGGGATGTCACAAAACAAAGCCTGTTAAAGCCCATTGAGGCATTACTTGTGTGATTTTAGGCTATACAAGAGATAAAGTGTTATTGTTGCTAGTGGAATAGGCTCTAGGCATCTCAAACCCTGAACTGGACTGAGTACATTTGATAAAGGATGGATAACTTCAGCTATGCTGCTAACTGTGAAAGAATTCAGAAATCTCACAAATTGTTGGTGGTGTAAAGCAAAGAATGTTAGAAGTGTCTTGTTGGGGTGCAAGCCCTGCCAAAACCTGTTTAATAAAGGCATAACAGAATGATAACATCCTGTGGGACACAATTAACAGAAAATAAAGTATAGTGCTCCTTGCACATCTTTATGAGTCCGTTTGGCTTAGGGAGCTCAGTCTCAGTAATCTCTGGCTGATCAAAAAATAATCTCCATCAATGAGTTCCCATTTTATTGGTGGGCCCCTGGAAGGAGCAGTGCCTCTGACGCCTGGTGGGAGTAGGGGTCTCCACGCTGTGGAAAGAAACGAGATATGGTCAACAGCAGCACCCCCTCCTTCCTGGCAATGGTAGTGATCAGCTAAACTGAGCCCTTCTGTATGCAAGACAGCAGCCTCTTCAAATGTTCTAGAACTGACACATACTTAGGGTAATCACAGTAAAGGCGGTATGGCCATATGGCACAGCAGTTAGACTACAAAGTAGAGGGAAACCAGGAGCAATTTAGACCAAGCATGCAGTTCTGCTCCTTGTCAATCAACACCTCCACCATATCTCTTTCAGTGCCCGCTGTTGGATTGACCCATCTCTAAGCTATGCTTGTTGGTTCTGTGACCTCCCTCACTCGCAAACGTGTGAGAAGTACTAGAACAGGCCCGAAATTATTTTAATGGGCTCTGTCTGCTTCTGAATTATTCAGAGTGATTACCATGTGAGTGAATGAAGCGCTTCCTCTGCTGCACTAAGTGGGAAATGTGACCCCTCAGCGCTTCCAGGTCCTATTATTCCTATTGATAATGCAAAGTCAATTTAGATGGAGATAAAGTTTTACTGGCACTTGTCCATTAGCTAAAAGCTGCCCAGCATAAGGGCATCTATCTGTCCATTAATTATCTTAACTGCTCAATCCTTTTAAATCCTTTACTATGAGCCAAAGTCTAAGCTGGCGGGCACAGACCGCAGACTGAACCTTAGAGAGCAGCAGCAGTGTGGCAACATAGCATGCCAGTCAGTGCCAGGTTAGTGGAAGGAAACATGACGGAGCAGTATTGCTAAATTTATTCATGTTGAAATGTAAAAATAAATCATGAATCTTATACAGTATGTAATAAAAATGTATAATTAATTAAATAATGGGGATGAGCATAGTTGTGAAAAACACTACGTGATAGATAGATAGATAGATAGATAGATAGATAGATAGATAGATAGATAGATAGATAGATAGATAGATAGATAGATAGATAGATAGATAGATAGATAGATAGATAGACTTATCATCTTCAACATTTGACTTCAGTATCTTTATTTGCCCTCTTTCTCTGGACTCCATCTGTAATGGAGGAATGAGGACTTTTCACCTCCTGTGGATAAGGTAGAGGCGGGAATCAAAACAGTTAAAATCTTGAATCAGTGCTGCCCTCTGGTGGTTCACTCCATCATCTAAGGTCAAATTCATTGCACCCTACCTGTGTTTCTTACAGCTCATATAACCTCCACGCAATAGAAACCTTGTATATAATGCTGACAGAGTCATGAAATACGTGTAAATATACTAAAAATGAAACTGAAAAATGTAAAAGAGTTTTAAGACAGCAGTTTGAGTTGAAATACATGATATATCAAATATAAGAATAAGAGTGAGGAAATTTTTAGTCTTCTTGATATTCAAGTTATTATAAAAATATTTTATCGCTAGCGATAGGACTGGAAGTATCTATCTATCTATCTATCTATCTATCTATCTATCTATCTATCTATCTATCTATCTATCTATCTATCTATCTATCTAAAGTATGTAATTAAATGCAAAGTTGACTGATTGGGTCACTCACTCATCAACAAAAACACTATTTCTCATTTAGTTAAAAAGCAGAAATTTGGGGGGATTATATATCGTGGTCGGTGGATATTTCAATATATTAATATTTGGGATTAAAACTCCTCCTACAACAGAAAAGCTAAATTCCTCAAAATCTCAAAAATACTTTGATTAATTTGATTGTAATTTGATGAAATTATTGAACAAAGAAAATTAGCTAGCCCATGTTTTTTTCATTTGTTGATATTTATTAATATTCCGCTAACATACACGCTCTGCACTGTGCTTAGATGTGGCTTAATGCAAATGAAGGATGCAGCAGAAATGATTGTTGGGCCACACGCCAACAGCACTAGCCAATAGGGTGGAGAAATGACTGAAGAAGGGAGGGGGTCAGGAAAAAAGGGATATGATCACGATCAGTGTTTACAGTCAGGTGTGAAATGGAAGAAGAAAGTTCAGCAAAGCTCAATGAAGATGTAAAGCTCAGTTGTTAGCAAGCGCACTTTAAAGTTCCAGTGAGGGTTCAGGGCACCGTGGCTGTGAGTGCAGGTGATGCTTTGCTAGAACCAAGACAGGGTGGAAGAGAGAAGAAAAAGTGAAAGTGGTGTCCTCAGGTCCAAGACAAGAGGGACTGATGGCATAAGTTTAAAATAATGGCTCCCACATGAGCTACTCCATTGTAATATAAAAAGAAGTGATAATTGTAATGTGGAATTTATGGTAAAGAGAAATATCCTATTCTCTCTTCTGTTTCTTTTTCTGGTGTCCTTTTGATGGTGGCTTTCACCACCACCATCTACTCAAAGCACCATGATGTTCCAACAGTGAAGAATTAAAAGCCAGAAGTCTGCATGTCCATCATCATCAAGTCCTTCCGTGAGAACCCTAGACACAAGAGGACTATTTCATTTATGTTAGGTAGAATGCCCAGAGGGGACTGGGCGGTCTCGTGGCCTGGAACCCCTGCAGATTTTATTTTTTTCTCCAGCTGTCTGGAGTTTTTTTTTGTTTTTTCTGTCCATCCTGGCCATCGGACCTTACTCTTTTTTTATGTTAACTAATATCGTCTTATTTTAATTTCTTATGTTGTTATATTTATTTTTATTTACTGTTCTTCATTATGTAAAGCACTTTGAGCTTTTTTGTATGAAAATGTGTTATACAAATAAATGTTATTATTATTATTATTATCTTAACATACAATGACACTATGTGTAATGTACTGTGCCAATGACTTGCATCCTGTACTGTGAAATTGTAAGTGATATGCATGAGCAATTCGAATCACTTTACAGTTACTTAATATCTGCATTTTGCTAAAATACTTATAAATAATTATTGTTATGTGTGTATTTGTACCATATTAGCATGCCTAGTACCATACAGTAATTGTTGTTTATATATATATATATATATATATATATATATATATATATATATATATATACATATATATATATATATATATATATACATATATATATATATATATATATATACATATATATATATATATATATATATATATATACATATATATATATATATATATATATATACATATATATATATATATATATATATATATATTGTGGAGACTGGCTTGGACACAGACAGGCAGACACGCTCATGTCACCCAACACACGTTTATTTACACTATTATTTACACAGTCCAAGTGCCACAAACCCCAATCTTCCCCAAAGTCCAGGCCAACCACTCTGCCTCTTCGGACCGCCTCCTTCTCTCTTTCTATCACCTTGTCCTGCTTCCACCCGATTCCAGTCTCGAATGAAGAGAGGTGGCCCCGGATGCGTTCCAGGTGTACATCGGCAATCCCGCGGACATGCCCCAGTGTGGCGGAAATGCCGGCTGTCCTCCCGGAAGCACTCCGGGTGTTCCCTCTCTTTTTCCCCCCAGCACTTCCTGGTGTGGCGGAAGTGCTGGGGTCCAGGGTCCTTCAGGCAGGGGGACGCCCCCTGGTGGTGACCACAGGCCCCTACAGGGTTGGGCTTTCAAGCCCTGTACCCGTGGCCCCCAATACAACCAGGGCGGACGCCCTCTAGCAGTCTGGAGGAGGAATGAGCCCTCCTCCTGTCTTCCTGGGCGTCCCAGCTGGGCATGAGCCCCATCCGGGTGCCACAATATATATATATATAAATATATATATATATATATATATATATATATATATATATATATACAGTGCATCTGGAAAGTATTCACAGCGCATTACTTTTTCCACCTTTTGTTATGTTACAGCCTTATTCCAAAATGGGTTAAATTCATTTCTTTGCTCAGAATTCTGCACACAACACCCCATAATAACAACATGAAAAAAGTTTACTTGAGGTTTTTGCAAATTTATTAAAAATAAAAAAACTGAGAAATCCCATGTACATAAGTATTCACCGCCTTTGCTCAATACTTTGTCGATGCACCTTTGGCAGCAATTCCAGCCTCAAGTCTTTTTGAATATGATGCCACAAGCTTGGCACACCTATCCTTGGCCAGTTTCGCCCATTCCTCTTTGCAGCACCACTCAAGCTCCATCAGGTTGGATGGGAAGCGTCGGTGCACAGCCATTTTAAGATCTCTCCAGAGATGTTCAATCGGAGTCAAGTCTGGGCTCTGGCTGGGCCACTCAAGGACATTCACAGAGTTGTCCTGAAGCCACTCCTTTGATATCTTGGCTGTGTGCTTAGGGTCGTTGTCCTGCTGAAAGATGAACCAGTCTGAGGTCAAGAGCGCTCTGGAGCAGGTTTTCATCCAGGATGTCTCTGTACATTGCTGCAGTCATCTTTCCCTTTATCCTGACTAGTCTCCCAGTTCCTGCTGCTGAAAAACATCCCCACAGCATGATGCTGCCACCACCATGCTTCACTGTAGGGATGGTGCCAGGTTTCCCCCAAATGTGACACCTGGCATTCACACCAAAGAGTTCAATCTTTGTCTCATCAGACCAGAGAATTTTCTTTCTCATGGTCTGAGAGTCCTTCAGGTGCTTTTTGGCAAACTCCAGGTGGGCTGCCATGTGCCTTTTACTAAGGAGTGCCTTCCGTCTGGCCACTCTACCATACAGGGCTGATTGGTGGATTGCTGCAGAGATGGTTGTCCTTCTGGAAGGTTCTCCTCTCTCCACAAAGGACCTCTGGAGCTCTGACAGAGTGACCATCGGGTTCTTGGTCACCTCCCTGACTAAGGCCCTTCTCCCCTGATCACTCAGTTTAGATGGCCGGCCAGCTCTAGGAAGAGTCCTGGTGGTTTCGAACTTTTTCCACTTAAGGATGATGGAGGCCACTGTGCTCATTGGGACCTTCAAAGCAGCAGAAATTTTTCTGTAACCTTCCCCAGATTTGTGCCTCGAGACAATCCTGTCTCGGAGGTCTACAGACAATTCCTTTGACTTCATGCTTGGTTTGTGCTCTGACATGAACTGTCAACTGTGGGACCTTATATAGACAGGTGTGTGCCTTTCCAAATCATGTCCAACCAACTGAATTTACCACAGGTGGACTCCAATTAAGCTGCAGAAACATCTCAAGGATGATCAGGGGAAACAAGATGCACCTGAGCTCAATTTCGAGCTTCATGGCAAAGGCTGTGAATACTTATGTACATGTGCTTTCTCAGTTTTTTTTATTTTTAATAAATTTGCAAAAATCTCAAGTAAATTTTTTTCACATTGCCATTATGGGGTGTTGTGTGTAGAATTCTGAGGAAAAACATGAATTTAATCCATTTTGGAATAAGGCTATAACATAACAAAATGTGAAAAAAGTGATGCGCTGTGAATACTTTCTGGATGCACTACATATATATATACTATATATATATATATATATACAGTATATATATATATATACAGTATATATATATATATATATATATATATATATATATATATATATATATATATATATATATATATATATACTCTCTATATATAAAATCCTCAGCCTAAAAGTGCAACAGTGATGTTTTTATGTCACTTTTTTGTCATGCTTTAAATCAGGCTTATTTTAAAACCTACATATATATGTTTGGTATCATTCTTTTCAGGATTTATCGAACTTTAATCTGATGTTAGATTTTCAGATTCTTATTCCGTTTTTAAATTATAAACTAAAACATAAAAGAACTCACATCCCGCAAGACGAGACTTTGTGCCAAAAGATTTTACCACACCCGGGGCTGGAAATAAAAGACAAAGAGTAGGACAGCTGCTCTACAGGCTTTTAAATGTTGAAAGTGCCCCCTGGCGGCCTCCATGGAACCCAACAGGGCTATACCAAACTTCAAGTTCCAGTGTGCCCTGTGGGAATCTGTGGTGCCACAGCCGCCCAGGAGGGTGGCCCTTTAGTGTCATAGGGAAGATAGTGCCTCGAATATGCTCTCTCCTCCGGTCCTTCCAACCAGCCAAGGCCACCCATCACACCCTCCAATTTCCTTCAGGATTAATAAAGTATCTATCTATCTATCTATCTATCTATCTATCTATCTATCTATCTATCTATCTATCTATCTATCTATCTATCTATCTATCTATCTATCTATCTATCTATCTATCTATCTATCTATCTATCTATCTGTATGTCTGTCTGTCTATCTATCTGTCTTTCTGTATGTGTGTCTGTCTGTCCTTTCTGATAAGGACAGCTTCTGGCTTCCCACAGCCTTTTATTGAATAGGGTTCATAAAATGGATGGATTTATGGAAGGTCTGCATTTGTAATCACCATGAATGACACCTCATCTAGTATTATTTTTAGATTACATTCATTGTGATAGGCACTATGAATATTCCACACGAACGAAAGATATTTTTAGATCTTGCTAGTTACAACAGGCTTAGTAGGAAATAAAAAACTGATTGGCAGCTGGAATTTGGCACATCACACAATTCTATTTCTCAGAGACAAATAAGGGCAGCCTGTACCTCTCAAACCAAACCAAATGCAGAGAACTGCCTGCTTACTGAAATGCTGGCTTTGTGTCCTGAACCCACGCAGTTTTAAACTTGCACGCATAGGCTTTCTCTTTAAATTGGATTTCAAATCTAGTGCCATGCCTTTGTACAGAATGTTTCTTAAGCCTTGAAATGGCCTAAAAATATCTAAATAAACCATGAAGGTCCTCGAGGCAAAGTCCGTGACCCCAGCATTAAATGTGGGAGGACCGCAGGCACAAAGTACTGGGCGGCGCCCACAACCATCCATCCAGCTGCTGTCTTCTCTCATTTCAAGGGCTTTCCAAACGTGCAGTTTCAATGGTCCCTCCGCCTGTCAAGCTCTCTTTGCTGTTCAGATTGTGACTGACTTCTAGACTTTGGAGATACTGAGAATCATCTACACAGAGACTCTCGGAGAATCATCTGACATGACACTGACCTGGAAAGCCTGACATCAGAAATGTGGTCCCTACACCGTGATTGGCACTCCTCCTATATTATAGCCTAAGCAACTGCCAAGAATGGTTTACTTTAATTTTACAAAGCAGACACCACATCTGATAGTATTTTGTTTTCCGCAACTTTAGGCCAGACCCTTGTGTTGCTCCCTTTTTGGAAACTTACCCAATTTGTTAGTAATGGAGACAGGCCAATACTGCGGATTGCACTTTTCAGCCTCTTTTCACAGGAGCAGATGCAGTTTATGTCACCCTGTGTGCTACTGGATACAAGCTCAGCTGACTATGAGGGAACACCTATGGAGGTGGGCTTGTTACATGTCCGACTGAGTGGGAGAGGCCATTCATATTTTTAAAAAATACAGGAAATAGATAGATAGATAGATAGATAGATAGATAGATAGATAGATAGATAGATAGATAGATAGATACTTTATTAATTAAATAAATAAATAAATGGCAAACTCGGCCGAAGATCAAAAGAGCAGTCACATATTGCCATTGGTAAAGAGAACCCCTGTAATATTTCTTGACATGCATCTGCTAAATAATTTGTTGGGTGAAAGTTCTCCATGGCGTACGGTGGCGCAGTGGGTAGTTTTGCTTTGCTTTGCTGCTGCCTCGCTGTTAGGAGACCCGGGTCTACCCTGTGTCGAGTTTGCATGTTCTCCCCGTGTCTGCGTGGCTTTCCTCTGGGTACTCCGGTTTCCTCCCACAGTCCAAAGACATGCAGGTTAGGTGGATTGGCGATTCTATATTGTGCTTGGTGTGTGTGCGCCCTGTGGTGGGCTGGCGCCCTGCCTGGGGTTTGTTGACTGGGATTGGCTCCAGCAGACCCCCGTGACCCTGTAGTTAGGATATAGCGGGTTGAATAATGGATGGATGGAAGTTCTCCATGCTGGTTTGTCAGACAGCGGATGGGCAGCATTCTTTATAATGGCTGTCAGTTTTATCTTCATTCTCTCCTCTATTCCAGTGAGTTGACAGTCTGTTTCATAACTTTTTATTTAGCTTCTTGATTTGGTGGGCCTCTCTTGAAGTGATGTTTCCAACCCACTTCATGACGGCATGGAAAATCTCCCTGATCATCACAAAGCTATAGAATGTAATTTCCAACATTAAAGGGGCATAACCTATTTAAAAAAAGAGTCTAATCTGTCCTGTCTTTTGTAGTTCTTCTGTGTTACTAGGCCAGGCCAACCTGTTACTGATGTGGACCCCCAAGTCCTTGTAGCAGTGCATCACCTCCACATCTTCTCCTTGAGCAGTGAGCTGGTTTAGAGGGTCTTTGGTGCATTGAAAGCCATTTCTTTGGTTTTGCTGATGTTTAGTTACAGACAGTTCTCGAAGCTCTCCATCTTACTCGTATCCTCTGTCTGATTGTTCTTGTCAATCATCAAAGAATATCTGCAAGTGCCATGACCTGGTGTTATAATAATCACATCCTCCAAATTCTCTGTGGTGCATATGAAGGTTCCCAGCTTATATTGACTTGGATAAGCTGCCATCCCCTGTTTTAATTAATGGGATATTATTTACTGGCGCTGATGGCTGCACTCACTAACCTCCTTAAGTATTCTCTGATAAAGGTTATCTGGTCCGGGTGATTTGTTTAATCCAAGCAGCCTTTCTTCCTAATCACTAAGCACTCTTGGCAGTCACTGATCTTTCTGTGAACTTATCGACTTCTTCACACGTGTAAACTTCATAAAACTGCAGATTCAGCTCTTTGGCCGGTGCTCTGTCTGTATATTTTAGTTTGTCCTTATCACTCCTATTGCACTTCCCCTAATCGCCTATTCTTTTGTAACTAGAATACTGAAAGAATTTCTTACTAAAATGGTTGAATACAAAGAAGGTTTTAAGCTCATCATTTACAAATCATTTATACTTTCATGCATGATTGCAGACTCAAGTTCACTAACATTACCATTGTATTAAACTTATCCATTATTAGTAAATGTTTCAGGCATTGCTACTGTATGCAATCTCCATTTCAGTGGTTCATGGCATCGTCCCTAATCCTCTTACTGTAATATCCGTCCCTTCTCTCTGACTCTGTCTCTGTTATTGTCCTGTTTAGTAGACAGAAGGAGCTCATTTTTAAATATAATTTACTCATTGTAACTCTGTCAGGCTGTTGAGCAGGTGCTGTCAGAACTGAATGCTATACCTGATAATGCTATTCACTACTTGTGCAGGGGCATCGGACCAGTGGTGGTCTCGAGGTCACCGACTCGGCCTTTTGTCTTTCATTACAGTGCCGTGGCATTCAGGTGTCCTCATCAGTGTAGCCACTTAAGATGAACTTAGCACAGGTATTACTGCATTAACACAAGGCGCTGCTTACTGGGATCACACGTACTTTAAGAAATATAGCAAAAGTTAGACCTCTTATATCATTGAAAGATGCTGAGAAATTAGTTAACTCTTTTGTTTTCAGTCGCCTAGATTACTGTAACGCACCCCTCTCAGGACTACCCAAAAAGACATAAATCGATTGCAACAGTGCAGAATGCAGCTGTTAGAGTCTTAACTAGGAAAAGAAAATCCGAGCACATCTCCAGTTTTGATGTCACTACACTGGTTACCTGTGTCATTCAGAATTGACTTTAAAATTCTGCTTATGGTTTACAAAGCCTTAAATAATCTCGCTCCATCTTGTATATGTCTGACACTTTATATTCCAAATCGTAACCTCAGATCCTCAAATGAGTGTCTGCTTAGAATTCCAAGAGCTAAACTTAAAAGAAGTGGTGAGGCGGGCGGCCTTCTGCTGTTATGCACCTAAAATCTGGAATAGCCTGCCAATAGGAATTCGGTAGGCTGATACGGTGGAGCACTTTAAAAAAACTGCTAAAAACACATTACTTTAACATGGCTTTCTCATATCTTCATTTTAATTTAATCCTGATGCTCTGCATATTCAATTAATTATCATTACTATTCATGGTGGCTCCAAAATCCATATTAACCCCTACTCTTTCTTCTGTTCTTTTTCCGGTTTTCTGTGGTGGCGACCTGCGTCACCACCACCTGATCAAAGTACCATGATGTCCCCACATTGATGGATTAAAGGCCAGAAGTCCATGTGACCGTCATCATCTAGTCCTTCCATGAAAACCCTGAATACAATGAGGACAGATCATTTATGTCAGGTAGAATGCCTACAGGGGGCTGGGCGGTCTCATGGGCTAAGAACCCCTGCAGATTTTATTTTTTTTCTCCAGCCATCTGGAGTTTTTTTTTTTGTTTATTCTGTCCTCCCTGGCCATCGGACCTTACTTTTATTCTATGTTAATTAGTATTCTCTAATTTTAATTCTTACTTTGTCTTTTTTCTCTTTCTTCATCATGTAAAGCACTTTGAGCTTCATTATTTGTATGAAAATGTGCTATATAAATAAATGTTGTTGTTGTTGTCGTTGTAGTTGACTTGGCAAACACGACTCTATGACGTCACTCTAAAAATTGAAGGTGCCAGTGTGGCTCCTCAGAGCTATGCCACAGGGGAACCATTTTTGCTTCCCAAAAGACCCATCCATGTGAAGGTTCCAGGAAGAACCTTTTTTGTATTTAGATCTGTAATGGACTCCTTACAGTAAATAACCATGAATAGAGGGTAACTGGGTCTTGATTTTAAAATGACTCTCACTGCACAGAATCACCCAGGCTAAGTCCCAGTTTTCTTAATCTGTTATGTGCTGCTAGGAAGCCTAACACACATTAAAGGTTTCAATTTATTTTTCTACATATTATATATTTTTATTTTATTAATTTTCATTGTAATCATTCCATACAAACAGATCCATTTATAACCCAACAAATTTGAAAACAAATCAAACCCCATCCCTGAGAAGGAGAGCTTAGCTAAAGGAAAATTTCTTTAAGCTTTTTAATAAGGCAACATTAGACAAAAGAAGGGGAGAAGTAAATATCTATATAAATAAGAGATGGAGAAGGGAGTTAAATACAATAATAGTTAATTCTCTTATTCTAAAATAATATTGATTAAATCCTGCCAAGTTTTGAAAAAATTTTGTACAGATCCTCTAACTGAAAATTTGATTTTTTCCAATTTCAAATAATATAAAACATCAGTTTCCCACTGACTTATAAGAGGAGAATTAGGATTCTTCCAATTTAACAAAATAAGTCTGCGTGCCAAGAGTGTAGTGAATGCAATCACCGTTTGTTTGTCCTTCTCCAATTCAAGTCCATCTGGAAGGACACCAAACACAGCTGTTAGTGGGTTAGGAGGGATTGTGATACTAAGGCTGTCTGAGAGGCACTTAAAAATTTTTTGTCCAAAATGATGTTTGTTTGGTGCAGGCCCAGAACATGTGACCCAGTGAGGCAGGAGCTTGGTTGCAGCGCTCGCAGGTTGGATCCTGGCCTGGAAACATTTTGGACAGTTTTAAGCGAGACAGATGAGCTCGATATATAATTTTTAGTTGAATAATTCTATGCTTTGCGCATATAGAACTCGAGTGAATTCTCTGCTTTGCTACCTTCCACTCCTTTTCTGATATATTGATTAAGAGATCTTCTTCCCAATGTCCTCTTGGATCTTTGAAAGGTAGGGACTCTAATAAGATTTTATATATTGCGGAAATAGTGTTTGTTTCCTCGGAATTGAGCAGTATTTTTTCCAGCATTGTGGAGGGTGCAAGGTGGGGGAAATCGGGCAATTTCTGTTTAACAAAATTTCTAATTTGAAGATAGTAAAAGAAATGTGTAGCTGGGAGGTTAAATTTTGAACGTAATTGTTCAAAAGATGTAAATATGTTGTCTATATAAAGATCTCTGAGCATTTTAATCCCAAAACTTTTCCAGGTATTAAAAACTGGATATACTTGCGAAGGTTGAAAGAGGTGGTTCCCTTGCAAAGGTGCCACTGATAAAAGATTTTCCATCTTAAAATGCTTCCTAATTTGGTTCCATATTCTGAGTGAGTAAAGCACAATTGGGTTATTAGTATATTTGCGATAACTTTCATTTATTGGAGAGCAAAGCAGGGAATATAAAGAAGTACTACAGGATTTTACTTCTATTGCAGACCAAGCCTGTGTATGTGCATTTATTTGTGTCCAGGTTTTTATGGCTTGTATGTTTGCTGCCCAGTAATAAAACTGAAAATTAGGTAAAGCCATGCCACCTTCTGCCTGAGGTCTTTGTAGGGTCGCTCTTCGGATACGTGGGTGTTTTGAGTTCAAATGAATGAGGTTATTATTGAATCTAACTGTTTAAAAAACGATTTATTGATATATATTGAAATGTTTTGAAATAAAAAGAGAAGTTTAGGAAGGATATTCATCTTAACACTGTTAATTCTTCCGGCTAGAGTGAGATGAAGGGTTGACCATCTATGCAAGTCTTGCTTAATTTTTTCCATACAGACGCCAAAATTTTGTTGATAAAGAGCTTTATGTTTACTTGTGATATTTACCCCTAGGTATTTAAACTGATCTGCTATGGTAAAAGGTAGGGTGTCTAATTTAATATTATATGCTTGTGAGTTCACTGGAAAGAGTATACTTTTATTCAGATTAATTCTAAGACCAGATATCTTTTGAAATTCTGTTAGTGCTGTTAAAACAGCAGGGACAGTGTTTTCTGGGTCCGATATATATAAGACCATATCATCTGCATATAGAGAAATTTTCTGTTCCAGTCCTTCTCTGACAATCCCCTTTATCTGATGAGAATTTCGGCAGTGAACCGCCAGTGGTTCAATAGCGATTGCAAACAACAGTGGCGACAAGGGACATCCTTGTCTGGTACCACGTTCTAGTTTAAAGTAGTCTGAGCAAATTTTATTAATACAAACTGAAGCTTCTGGACTGGTATACAGTAGTTTAATCCAAGCACAAATATTCGGGCCAAACCCAAATTTCTCCAATGCAGTGAAAAGGTAATTCCATTCGATCATGTCAAATGCCTTTTCTGCGTCTAATGATAGTAATATCTCTGGGGTGTTTGATTTTGCTGGTGAATATATAACATTAAACAAGCGTCGGAGATTTGAAGATAGATGTCGGCCTTTAATAAATCCAGTTTGATCTTGTGATATTACCGAGGGCAGCACTTTCTCCATCCTTCTAGCTAGGATTTTTGAGAGTATCTTAACATCATTATTCAGGAGTGAAATTGGTCTATATGATGCACATTGTAACAAGTCCTTATTTTGTTTAGGAAAGACGGTGATTAATGCTTGTCGAAATGTTTGGGGTAGTATTTGGTGGTCTTTAGCTTCTGTAAATGTTACCAATAAGAGTGGAGCTAGCTGAGTGGAGAATTTCTTATAAAACTCTACGGGGTAACCATCAGGGCCTGATGATTTCCCGCTTTGTAGTGACTTTATAGCGTCTAGTAATTCTGTTAGCGTTAGAGGTTTATCTAGTTCCTCAGCACTTAAAGCATCTATTTGTGGTATTTGTGAATTATCCAGAAATGCATTAGATTGCGTGTTGTCTTCTTTGGGCTCAGTGGAATATAAAGACTTATAGTAATCTCTAAATGTGTGCATTATTTTATTATGGTCGATGATTTCTTCTCCATTCTTGTTGGTGATTACTGGTATTGCATTGTGAACTTCTTGTTTATGAATTTGTTGAGCTAAAAGCTTATTAGCTTTTTCTCCGTGTTCATAGTAATGCTGTCTAGACTTATAAATAAGTTGTTCAGTTTCTTTAGTTGTTAAGATGTTAAGTTCTGTATGCAAGGCCTGCCTTTTCCTGTGAAGAGCTTCACTTGGACGCCTGGCTTGTTCTTCATCTATTCTAGTAATTTCATTTCTTAGCTCTGACACTTTCTTGGTTTCTAATTTATTTCTATGGGAAAGATATGAAATAATCTGGCCTCTTAGGAAGGCCTTTAGAGTTTCCCAGAGTGTTCCTGCAGAAACCTCTGTAGACGTGTTTGTCTCTAGGAAGAAGCTGATTTGTTTGGATATAAATTCTATTTTTCTACATATTAAGAAATTTTTAATAAGAACCAACTTCATATGTAAAGAACCCTTCTGAGAATGAAATGGTGCTTGGTCAAGCAAACGTTCTACGAGGAACCATACAACTCAATAAAGAACCATAAAATGCCAATAAAGAGCCAGCATTTTTAAATGTGTACCTTCCCTTCTTCTCTTGCAGCTGCTTGTGAGAGGCAAACACAAAGAGATTTCGGGCAAATGAGGGAGCGACGCTAACAAACATGGGTGTTGTTGGCAGCTGCCTTTGTACTAGACAGATTTACTCCATCTGCTTTTGTTGGGCTGTCTACACTTAAATATGAAGAAGAAAAAAAGCCCCCTTGAGACTTCAACGTGTGGCAAATGCCACCGGAACAGCATGTCATTGTCCAGGGCTCATTGTTTTCAGGGAACCTGTCTCAAGATCATGTACGCCTTCTTGAAACTTACAAACAAGACTTTTGTTTATATGCAGTGTTCTGACAGGTGGGATGGCCTCCATTGTCCTCTCCGTTTTCACAAAGGTTCCCATTTTAGTGCCCACTCACCCTGAACTTGCAAGCTTTCATCTCGAAGAATAAAGCAAGAGACTCACGGAGACCAAACTCCCGGACTTCAGAAAGCTTCCTTTTCTTTCATCATCAGTATTGCCCATCTTTAATTATCCAGGCTTAAAATAAAGTTCATGCAAACAAAAAGATTCACGTTAGTGATAAAACTGTCACACTAGAGGGCTGTTTTGTGTTATTTCAGTCAGGAATTAATTTTTCCAGTCCCACCTATTGGGTTACCTCTCTTCACAGCATGGAAATAATAATACAGTGTAGAATTTCCAACATTAAAATGTAAATAATATAGCAAGGGTGGTGTCTAGGTGGCTCTCGGAAATCAGTGCCAAAAGCCTGCTATTATAAAAAAAAATATATAATTTTTATGTGATTTATAGAATGTGGTTAACAAATACTAAAATGTGTAATTTATCTAAACTCCCATATTTGACATTAGCAAGGCAATCAAACCTGCAGCAATATAATATAATATAAAAATAATCAAAAATGATGTACACAGTGCATTTTACAATGAGTGTTGTCACAAAGCATCTTCAATGGCTCTTAAACACCAAGAGAAAGGTAAAACATGTCAATGACAAGGAAGGCAGTAAAACCTAAAGTCCTTAGGTCAGCACCAGATAATTAATAATCAGGTATGTCCTGTAGACTTCATGGTGATTTTTGAGGATTTAGTTATAAACCTGACTAAACAAATGTGTCTTTAGCCTGGATTTGAACATTGAATGAATGTTTGGGTGTCGTACTTCTGTAGGATGAGTGCTTCACATGTGGCTTTTTCATTTCCAGTGTAAAGAGGAGACACAACAATGTTGAAGGTTTTGGGAGCACCACCCTGGGTGAACCTCATATATTCAATGCCAGCACAAAAACAAAGTGTAGAATCATCCTTTCAAACAATAGTCCTAGAGAGAACTGAACTAGGTTGGTAGACCTCTTAAATATGTAGGTCTTCGACGGGAAGGGGATGGTCCAGGAGGGTGGGCAATGGAAGTGACATCAGCGCTGGAGTGGCAGTTAGGCTTCCATTCTGCAGAGGAAGGAAAAGAGAATTGCATTAAACCACAGCGCCAACTACCTGATTCATCAGATTATTACCATTACTCGAGCCCTTAAGATGTCCTCCATGTGCATGCACATGACAACAGACATGCACAAGACCACTCTCTGATGGACTGCTGATGTGGGCTGCTGGGATACGTTCCATCACAGTGGCCAATCAACAAACACATTTGGAATCACCAATCAACCTATCAAGTACATTTATGGAGTTGTGGGATGAAAACCAGAGTAGTCAGAGCATAACCCAGGCAGACATAGGACAATTGTGCAGACTCCACATGGATGGTGTACTGGTGAGGAATTCACAGTCAATGTGCTGGAACTGTGAAGCAGCAGCACTGACCACTGCAATACTGTGAAGTTGCACACTGATTAGGACATTCAAGGAAAAAAATGTCAATGTACTCTGCACTCATAAAAATATCCATCCACCCATCCATCTTCTAAACCCAACTATGTATAGCAGGATTACAGAGAACTGATGGTGGTGGTGGAAGGCAGGAACAGTTCCAGGGCACTAGGCCATCACATGATAAAAATATAATATAATATAATCTGTTGTGATGGATGGCCGGCGAGAGTTTCCGGCCCTCACCCCCAGGCCACCAGGAGGAGCTCTCCTGACAGCATGGATGTGCCCTGAATTCCAGCAGGGCCTCATGGACTTTGTAGTTTTTATACACAGCCCTGCTGGATACCTTGGGGACCACTGGGAGTCGCTGTAGGGAGGCCCGTGGACTCATATATGCCCTATAACCCGGAAGTGAGTCATAATCCAATGACAGGAAGAAACGACGTGCTTCCGGGGTGAAAATAAGGACTGTTTACCCTGACCTGGAAGAAATGAGAACTTGTGGGTAATGGAACGGAAACACCTCCGGGTCAGGGGGTATAAAGGACTCCGGGAAAGCCCAGACATTGAGCTGAGCTGGGAGGAAGGGTGGCGAAGTGTCTGGGAGAGGAGGAGTGTTTATTGTGATTTATTATTGATTATTCATATTTGTATGTGTAGTGTGGAGTGGAGGGTGCTTAGTGCACATTATTATCATAAAAATAAAAAGGACTTTTACCTGGTGTTTGGCGTACTACCTGAGGGTTCGAGAGGTCGATAAATACCTCAACTGTTACACTGTATATATATATATATATATACTGTATATAAAATTTAACATCTCTCTGTATGTCTGTCCACTTTTCATGCGAGAACTACTTAACGGATTTAGATTGTGTTTTTTTCTATAATTTGCTTGAACATTCCAGTTTATTTTACGACATCTCTCATTGTGCTAAGTATCATAGTTCGCTTGCGGTACCGATTTATTTGTGCAAATCTGAGAGAGTAGCTGTGGGTGGAGGGGAGGGGGGGCGGGACCTTCCTCACTCATGCGCCAGCCTCTGTTCAAGTCAGTCTACCTCTCGCCACGTGTTGGAGTGTACCTTGCCTCCACTTAGTTAGCGATACCTGTTTGTTCAACAGAATTATCATCTAGAGATGGTTAAGGAGTAACGTTTGATGTTTTTGAGAGAGTGTTCAGAGCTACGTGAGTTTTAGAAGGTAACTGCTGATTGGTAGAGATATCATAGCCATATGCTCTTCTCCCCACCCGGTGGACACTCTCCTGTCAGAGCTGAACACAATCAGATGCAATGTCAACATTTGATGTTGGAGCGTACCTACCTTCCACTTGGCCAGAATTACATTTAAAAATTTTTTTAATTGGTTTTTAAAATTTGTCCTGTTTCACTACTACATGGGCAGAGCTGCGGGGGACAGGTAGTATGACATAATATAATATAATACACACACTGAGCAAATTATTAGGAGCACCTGTACTCCTGTTCATCCATGCAATTATCTAATCAGCCAATCATATGGCAAAAGCACAATGCATAAAACTCAGCAAATACAGGTCAGGAGCTTCAGTTAATTTTCCCATCAAACACCAGAGGTTGGCGGCATGCACTTATAACAGCATGTTGCCGCACCCACTACATGGCAAACCACCCGGATTGAGATCCGAGTGCAGCAGGTGACACCTCAGTACCAACAGGGTGAATATTTTTACAGTGGCTGGAGTGCCATTCCTGCCAACAACCGCCAAGTTTTCCCTACAAGTTGGAGGACCTGCTTACAGGGCTGTATGCAGATTAATGCCATACTCAGGATGGAGAAATTGCAGGTTAAGGGCCTTGCTCAGGTGCCCAATGGAGCAGAGTCACTTTTGATATTTATGGGATTCAAACTAGCAACCTTCCAATTGCTGGCACAGATCCCTAACCTCAGAGTCAACACTCTTCCCGCACCAAACACCAGAATTAGGATAAAATGTGATCTCGGTGATTTCAACCGTGGCATGAATGTTGGTGCCAGATGGGCTGGTTTGAGTATTTGTGTAAGTGCTCTTCTAGGATTTTTCCTGCACAACAGTCTCTAGAGTTCATAAAAACAAAAACACATCCAAGTGAGCAGCAGTTCTTTGGATGGAAACGCCTTGTTGATGAGAAAGTTTAGAGGAGAATGGCCAGACGGCTGCGAACTGACAGGAAGGCTATGGTAACTCAAATAGCCACTCTGTGCAACTGTGGTGAGCAGAAAAGCATCTCAGAACACACAACACGTCTGACCTTGAAGCAGATGGGCTACAACAGCAGAAGACCATGTTGGGTTCCACTCCTGTCATCCAGGAACAGAAAGCTGAGGTTGCAGTGGGCACAGTTTCACCAGAACTAGACAGTTGAAGGCTAGAAAAATAAAACCTGATCTGATGAATCTCAATTTCAGCTGAGACACACAGATTGTAGGGTTAGAGTTTGGTGCCAACAGTATGAATCCATGCATCCAACCTGCCAGTCCAGGCAGTTGGTGGTGGTGGTGGCTTAATGGTTAGAGGAATGTTTTCTTGGGCCTGTCAATGCCAATCAATCATTGTTTGAATACAATGGAATATTATTGTTGCTGACCAAGTACTTCCCTTCATTTTCCCATCTTCTAATGGCCACTTCCTGTGCGATAATGCACCTTCAAAGCGCAACACAAAAGTCATCTCAAACTGGTTTCATGAACATGACAAGGAGTTCAGTGTTCTTCAGTGGCCTTCCCAGTCACCAGAACTGTCTCCAAAAGAACACCTTTGGGATGTGTTGGAATTGGAGTTTTGCAGCATGGATGTAGAGCTGACAAATCGGCAGAAATTTTGTGATGCAATCATGTCAACATGGACCAGAATCTCAAAGAAATGTTTCCGACATCTTGTGGAATCCTTGCCATGAAGAAATGAGGCTGTTTTGAGAGCAAAAAGATTTCCTACCGAGTATCAGTACAGTGGTCCTAAGATTTGGCCCAGTGAGCATATGTGGCAGTTGCCACTGCTTGTGTGGAGTTTACAAGCGATACTCATGTGGGGTACTCTGATGTTCCTCCCATATCTTAAAATGAAAACTGTGATAAAATTCAGCTCATAACATCCCATTTAACAGGTTGAAGAGTTCAGTTGTGAAACTACTTGATGGGATTTGACATAAATAATCCATGCCTTCCATACAGGGATATTAATTTAACATTCTCTTCTATTCTTCTCACTGTTTTTTTCTTTCCTTCGTTCGATGGATTGAGAGAATGATGAAGATAACACCTTCCTGGTCTCAGTTCTTATGGCATATGTTAAGATCTGAAGAAGCAGGGTGTTGAATCAATCCTTTCAAAGTAACAGTCCAGTTATTTTCAATCATTTAGCTTGCTGATAAAAATGACAAACTAACCTCCTTAGCAGTATGTTTACACCCCCCCCCCCCCCAGAAAAATCCAGCCACAAATTCTCCACTGGATTGAGATCTGAACCCTGACTTGACCACTCTGGAACACATTGTTGTTTTTAAGCCATTCCTGGGCAGTTTCGGCTTTATGTGTGGAGTTATTGCCCTGCTGGAAAGCAAATCTTTGCCCAAGGCACAGATTTCTTGCAGACTGTATCAGGATTACCTGCAGGGTTTTGCTGCATGCATTTTCCCCTCAGCCATTACAAGCCTCCCTGGGCCTGCTGCAGAGTTGCAGACCCACAGTATGATGCTGCCACCACCATGCGTCACAGCAGGGATGTTGTGTTTTTGATAATGTGTTGTGTTCAAAAATAACATTTAGTCTGATGACCAAAAAGCTAAAATTTGTTCTCATCAAACCATACTGACTTTGAAGTCTCCCATGTACCTTCAGGAAAACTCTCTGTAGCTGTTACACTTACATTATTGTAAAGATATAGTAAAATTTATAACAGACAAAAATAATCTGCAAGTGATAAAACTAAATATTTTGGTATGCACATCGATAAATATCAAAAATAAATGATTTAAAAAATAGTACTTTAAGGCCAAAAGGCACGGATTTTCAGCAAAATTAAAAAAAAAGCTTCTCCCGCTTTAGCATTTGTAATATTTTATTGCATACTTATATCCAGTTTCATTCCAAAATCTCAAGCCCCCAACCCCTCAACAGGCTTCTTACTTAGCAGCTAAAATGAAGTGGCATTGCATGTAAGCTTCAGTTCAGCATGCCCTGTCATGTGTACAGCCACGCCCCCTCATTACCATAAAGACTTCAAAGCCTTGCGGGCGGCGACCGTAAGAATTCCAGTCACAGCGTTGAATTTTCTGAAATTGCGAACATCTAGTGAAGTGGGTACTTGATAATTCGGAGAAATCAACATGCGTATGAAGTAAGGCCACCCACTTGTTAATCTATAATGAATTTAAACTCAATTTCCTCCTTAAAATTGCACAGACAGAATAATAATAATTACTAAATATAATTAGAAATAATAGGGCCTGCTATTGAAATCCTTTTGAGCTTCTCCATCACAGTTGTTATGTTTCAGCCAAGTAAACACTCCCTGGCTTATGTGAATTTACTGTTTTATTGTTGATTTTGAGTTATTGTTTTTCATGTTTTTATGTAGTTCCTCTTAGGTTTGCTTATTATTTGTTATTTATGTACTATGTTTTTAAATGTTCAGCATTCCTCAAGAGACTGCTGCCAGGCTCTCACTCTGCCTTATGTTATGAAATTAAAGAATTGCTAAGCACGTCAGTCCAAAAAACATAAAAATATGTCAAACCCCAGCAAACAAGAAGGGTAAACAAAGGATCATTATTAAAATAAAAAGATTGATTTCACACAAAAACGCTTTGAACATAAAGCAGTGGAGCACAAAAATGAGTTGCCTAAAACCAGGCAATCCAAGGCAATCCAAGCAAAAGAAAAGTCCCAATACAAAACCTAAAGAGTGGTCAAGAACAGAGCAAAAAGGTAAAAAAAAAATACAATAAATCACAAAGCACCATAAAAATCACATTAAACACTCACTAACACCCAAGTGCATTCCAATGAACCACAAGGTACTGTGGGCTAGTCTCGCCTTTATAGTGCTGAGGGCACTCCATACAGTTGATGGACAGATGGTCCTTCCTCTTGGCGAACCACCCACAAAACACAAGGAACTTAACGCATAGGGAAAACAGCAAAAAAAGAAAATAATAATAAGTAACATTAACATAAACATAACCAGGATATATTTTAAGAGACAGAGAAAAAAAACACAGGGCAGAATGTATTTTGTCAATAAAATTAATCCCATAACTAAAAATAAGTGTGATATTTAAGTAAGTGTGATAATACGTGTGATAGCGAGTAGCAACCCTAAACAGAGCAGGGGCAAAAAGCCTAGTCTAATACCTGACAGTGTTCCCTCACTGGTTCATCCTTAGGCTGTGTCAGGTAGATACAGGGACGGGATTGGAGGGGGAAAAAGGGAGGACTGGAGATACATGGAAGTGAGGAGAGGAGAGGGAGGACATGTGGAATAGAGCTGAGCAGAGAAGATAACTTTAGCAGAACTCTGACAGATAGTGAGACAGATATATACAAGAAGACAGCTTTAGCAGAATGCTAAACTGATACAGGTTGGATAATGGATGGATGGATGGATGGATACAAAAGAAGTGGCAGCATTATGCTGACAAGGACGAGAAAGCTATAATACATCCATCCATCCATTA
Organism: Erpetoichthys calabaricus; assembly: GCF_900747795.2. Lineage (NCBI taxonomy): Eukaryota > Metazoa > Chordata > Cladistia > Polypteriformes > Polypteridae > Erpetoichthys > Erpetoichthys calabaricus. The sequence goes on from NC_041401.2 coordinate 175,550,257, forward strand.
TCCAACCCGCTATATCCTAACTACAGGGTCATGGGGGTCTGCTGGAGCCAATCCCAGCCAACACAGGGTGCAAGGCAGGAAACAAACCCCGGGCAGGGCACCAGCCCACCGCAGGGCACACACACACACACCAAGCACACACTAGGGACAAGTTAGAATCACCAATGCACCTAACCTGCACGTCTTTGGACTGTGGGAGGAAACCCACGCAGACACAGGGAAAACATGCAAACTCCACACAGGGAGGACCCGGGAAGCGAACCCGGTTCTCCTAACTGCGAGGCAGCAGCGCTACCCACTGCGCCACCGTGCCCCCCCCCGCTATAATACATTGAAATGTAAAAAAAAAAAAAGTGGAAAAAGAAACGTACGGCAAAACGCTGGTGGATAGAGAGAAAGAGAGAAGGAGAAAACCAAAGTCGATAAATGATTTAGGGGGATGAAAGTGAACGCAAATCCCAAACAGGCACTATTGGATAGAAGGTGTCCAGGAGGCAAAAATAATTGGGAGAGGAGGAGAACCGGAACAGGGGTGGATGGAGCGTGAGGGGAATAAACGAAGAGAAAGACGGTAGGGAGCGAGTGCAACATGCTGGTGAGTTTTCTTTTTCCCGATCCAAGACAGAAGTGAAATGAAAGGCCAAAGGAGGCACACAAGGAGGAGGAGATCATTCATCCAAGGTCTGTGTGTGTGTGTGTGCGTGTGCATGTGCGTGTGTGTGTGTGTGTGTGTGTGTGTGTGTCTTTTTTTGTTTGGTTTATTTGTTATTTGGCTTGAGGTGAAACTCAAGTGATGGCGGCCAGTGCTGTTTTATTTGTTGGCTACTACGCCCCCGAGCTACGTTTGGGGCCCCCAACAGAGTGACTAATTACTCTGAACGCTATAGGTGCTAAGGGTGAGCTCACCAGTAGTGTTGGGAGGATGATATATGGTTGTTTTTTTATTTCGCGCTGTACAAAGTTATAATATGCCAATGTTTGGTTGTCTGTTGTTAATGTCAAGCAAAGAGAAAGTTTTCTTTTCTCTAAACTAGGTGTAAGTTGTGATTTGTTATAAGCTAAATGGTTGGAGGTGACCAATATTGGAAATTCAACTATTGGGTGGCGACACCATATTAAAGAACTCAGTGCCTTACACACTGCTTAGAAAGGAATGGTGGTGCCAAGGGGGTTACATAAATAAAAGACATAAAACAAAAACTTCAACCCTACGCCAGGGGAGGAATCCTGGCTAAAATATAAAATCTTTATATTGAGGTCAGAGAAAGGATCCCAGCAGAGTGGTTTGAGGTTTTGTTTTAGTTTGATTTTTGGCTTTTTTGGGTTATTTTCTTGTGTTCTTGCTTTTCCAGATACCAGGAAGTTAATTTACAAAAACCTTTAAAATGTCTCACACTTGAGTCACAGGTCACAACCTCTAAAACTACACCCCGTAGCAATGGCTCAATGCATCATGGCAGCAAATCTACAAAATGGTGGCATCCATGAAGAAAGAAAATGGTGTTGGAAAAACATGAAAATAATGTAACTACTTTGAATACATTTTAATAAAAAGAAAGTAATCTCAGAGTTAGAATCTGAGTATTTCAAAATCCAGAATGGTGAGAAAAGAAGACAGAAAAACAAAGTATAGAAGACAGGAAATATTTTTAAAATCCACATTATAACAACATGAATGGTATGTGAATTTGCAAAATATTTATTATTAGTTCAGGAAGTTAATGTTAATGTTACAGACGTCTGCACACGTGCAGGGAAACTCTAGTATGGCGTGTTAGAATTTTATTTCCTAAAAGCAATCTACAGTGGATTCAGAGAGTATTCAGACCCCTTCACACTTTCCATATTTTATTACATTGCTGCATTGTGCTAAAATCATTTAAATGAAAATTTTCTCTCATTGAACAACACTCAACCCCCCAGAATGACAAAGCAAAAACAGTATTGTAGGAATTTTTCCAAATTTATTAAAAATAAAAAAACTGAAACATCTTAGTGACTCAAGTACTCAGACCCTTTACTCAGTACATAGTTGAAGCCCCGGTGGCAGCCATTCCAGCCCGGAGTCATCTTGGGTCTGACACAACAAGTTTTGCATACCTGGATTTGAAGATTTTCTGCCGTTCTTCTCTGCAGATCCTCTCAAGCTCTGTCAGGTTGGCTGGAGACCACCTGTGGACAGCTATTTTCAGGTCTTTGATGTTTGATTGGGTTCAGGTTTGAGCTCTGACTGGGCCACTTAAAGACATTCCCAGAGATGTCCCAAAGCCACTCCTGTGTTGTCTTTGCTTTGTGCTTGGAGTCATTGTCATGCTGGAAGATGAACCTTCAGTCCAGTCTGAGATCCAGAGAGCTCTGTAGCAGGATTCCATTAAGGATATCTCTGCACTTTGCTCTGTTTAGCATTCCCTCGACCCTGACTAGCTTCCCAGTTCCTGCTGCTATAAAACAACCCCACAGCATGCTGCTGCCACCTCTATGCTTCACCACTGGAATTGTATTGCACAGGTGATGAGTGGTGCCGGGTTTCTTCCAGACATGATGTCTATTTTGGTTTCATCAGACCAGGGAATCTTGTTCCTCACAGTCTGAGAATCCTTTGGGTGCCTTTTTTGCAAACTCCAAGCAGGTCTTCATGTGTCTTTTACTGAGGAGAGGCCTCTGTCTGGCTGCTCTGTCATAAAGCCTAGATCAGTAGAATGTTGCAGTAATGGTTGTCATTCTGGAAGTTTCTCCCATCTCCACAAAGGTTCTCTGGAGTTCCACCAGAGTGAATATTGGATTCTTTGCCACCACTTTTACCAAGGCCCCTCTCCTCTGATTACCCAGTTTGGCTGGATGGCCAGCTCTAGGAAGAGTCATGGTTGTTCCAACTTTCTTCCATTTACGAATTATGAAGGCCAATCAACACTCTTAATGCTATAGGAATTTTTTATAGCCTTTGCTAGATCTGTGCCTCGACACAATCCTGTCTCTAGGGTCTTCAGACGATTCCTTCCACTTCATGGCTTGGTTTTTGCTCTCATACACCTTGTCAGTTGTGGAACCTTCAATAGACAGGTGTTTCCCATTCTTAATCAGGACCAATCTATTAAATTGACCAAGGTGGACACCAAACAAGGTGTAGAAACATCTCAGTGATGACCAATATAATGGGATGCACCTGAGACAAATTAAAGCAAAAGGTCTGAATTCTTGTGTCAGTGTGTTATTCCAGTTTTATGTTTTAATGCATTTTCAACAATATCTAAAAATTTGTTTCAACTTTGTCATTCTGGGGTATTGAGTGTTGTTTTATGAGGGAAAAAAAAATGAATGTAAAAGATTTTAACACAAGGCTGCAACCTAACAAAAAGTGAAGAAAGTGAATGGATCTGAATCTCCTCAAACTCTAAATTGGATGATGTGTGTAGGGAAATCGATGAATGAATACGTAGAAATACATAAAAGTGAGTTACCTAATTCTCAGACCACTGGATCCATTGAGTCCACTTTTAGAGATGCTGAGAGCTGCAGCCCATCATTCCAAGAGTGGTGTACCCTAAAGCAGAGGCCAGCCATCGCCACATTAATAGTGACTGAGATGGGAATTGAACCCAGGACTGTGCTGCGCTGTGTCACCTACACCCTACTGAAACAAAGAGCTCACATGTTCATCATTTAGATGCTCAATGACTGCCCTCCACTTTTTGGAAGGCCAGCTGCTGGTAGGCTCAAGAGGCCCAGAGAGGATGAAGATGAAGATGTGTCTCTGTTTCAGGGATGTTTTAGACGTCTTTTCGTTTTTATACCAACTCCATTCTTCTGTAAATATTTCTTCAGCCCTCACTGACTCAAAGCACAGCGACCCACACACACGAATGAAGTAATAATTAATGACTCCTGCTTTTCCAAAAGCTATCAGAATGCGCCTTGGTGGTAGACATACATCAGTGTTCCATTGTATTTTACAAAAATTCAGCGGTCGATGGCTGCATTTAATCTCTCTAAGTGGCCCTGCATTTCCATCAATCTATTTCTGCAAATTAAATTCAACAGTTGAAGGAAAAGAAAAAGAACCTCAAACAAATGAAATATTTCATAATGCAGTGGTGCAGGGGGAGCAGAGCGTCAGACCTGAGGTGCATTTGTATTCTGGATTATACTTTCCTGGGCATTCAGAAAAGACCAATTAAAGACTGAATTTGTCTGAGGCCAGTCAGTGCCATGGGCACAACATTAACCATGCTGACTTTTCTATTGCGGTGGCTCAGTAGTCTGTGCTGTTGCCTACCAGCTCCGGTGATCTGATTCAAACAACTGTCTTAGTGGAGTCTGCATGCACTCTCTGTGCATGGGTGACTTTCCTCCGGGTTAGCGGGTTTACCTCTTACATCCCAATCACACATGTTACATTAAATGACACTTTCATACTGGCCAGTGTGGGTGTCTGTGTGAGTGGGTCTTACACTGAACTAGTGCTCTGTCCAGAATTACTCCAGTTGCTGCCAATAAAGGCCTTGGCTGCTTGCCCTCTCAATTGAATTAAACAGATTTGATGAATTATGTATTAGCAAATGAAAATGAGGCTCAAGGGGCGGGGGCACCACCCAGAAGAGTTAATGTGGCCACTCAGTTCACTTCTGAAAGAGACCTCACTCAGCGACAGGCATGTGACTCACAGCACATCCTGTTTGTCTAATCCCATAATATGTCACCCACACTGGAGGAATGTGTCATCTGTAAACTGTGACCCCTTGAATCTAGCACTCCACCCCGATCTTGTCTGGTCTCATTCAAACACCTTCAAAGCTGATGCGGATGTGTGAGTTCCCTCGCCTGCTCCTGACACCAAACTGCTCCAGAGACAAGGCGGAGGGTGGCGTGAGGTTCTAGCATGCGTGTGAACTCCCTGCTGGCAGATGTGCCCAGCTCTGCAGCAAGGGGCTTCCTTTACTTTGTAATCTCAGCATTCTGGGAAAACGTATCTATCTATCTATCTATCTATCTATCTATCTATCTATCTATCTATCTATCTATCTATCTATCTATCTATCTATCTATCTATCTATCTATCTATCTATTATATAGTGCCTTTCATATCTATCTATCTATCTATCTATCTATCTATCTATCTATCTATCTATCTATCTATCTATCTATCTATCTATCTATCTATCTATTATATAGTGCCTTTCATATCTATCTATCTATCTATCTATCTATCTATCTATCTATCTATCTATCTATCTATCTATCTATCTATCTATCTATCTATCTATTATATAGTGCCTTTCATATCTATCTATCTATCTATCTATCTATCTATCTATCTATCTATCTATCTATCTATCTATCTATCTATCTATCTATCTATCTATCTATCATATAATGCCTTTCATATCTATCTATCTATCTATCTATCTATCTATCTATCTATCTATCTATCTATCTATCTATCTATCTATCTATCTATCTATCTATCTATCTATCTATCTATCTATCTATCTATTATATAGTGCCTTTCATATCTATCTATCTATCTATCTATCTATCTATCTATCTATCTATCTATCTATCTATCTATCTATCTATCATATAGTGCCTTTCATATCTATCTATCTATCTATCTATCTATCTATCTATCTATCTATCTATCTATCTATCTATCTATCTATCTATCTATCTATCTATCTATCTATCATATAGTGCCTTTCATATCTATCTATCTATCTATCTATCTATCTATCTATCTATCTATCTATCTATCTATCTATCTATCTATCTATCTATCTATCTATCTATCTATCTATCTATCTATCTATCTATCCCTGCATAAGTAAACCCATCAGTTGATCAAACTTTACTTTATATTCAGATTGACAGAACAAGTGCTACCATAACACAGTATACAAAATGTATAACCCAGACATTCTAGAACTAAATTCTGCATTTTTCCCTTTGGAAATTGAGCCCTGTCTACAGGATAGTTGCCATTCAACAAGCCAGTCCAGGTTTATTCCATTCCATAGTCAATCTTTGTTTTATTTAGCACCTTTCAGAGTACGTGCAGGAATCAAGCACTCCACAAAGCATTCTTAGAAAGGAAAAGCAATCTTCACTTTCTAATTTTACTTCTCACAGCAAATGCTGCTATTAAGTATTTTATTATTGTTTAGATCATATGGCACCTTTCAGTGTGAGCACCATCTAAAATATTTAACAATACTGTCATTCAATTTTAAATGTTAATTTTATATAGTTAATTCTGTCTCAAATTGCTTTGCAAAAAGATAACCCAGGCATTCAGTTCTTAACGTTTATAGCATACAGCACGAGCACCATCTCAAAGTTCCTTATGAAATATTTAACAGTATTGACATTCAGCTTTAAATGTTATTTTTACATCTCTCAGAGTTAATGTTGTCAGAGTACTACACAGAAAGATAACAAAGCCATTCAGTTCTTCATGTCTGTGCCATATAGCGCCTTTCAGTGTGAACTCTCTCTCTCTCTTTCTCTTTCTCTCTCTCTAAGTTCTTATGAAGTATTTAACAATGTTGTCATTCAGTTTTCAAATTTTATTTTTATAAATCACCTCTTAAATTCTTTCCATCATAGAGTGCTCTATAAAACAGCTAACAATATCATGGTATTGAGGTACAACTAGAGCCAGCTCTTCCTCTTCCATCAACCCCACTGTGTCTCAGCCAAGATTCTTCATCCTCCATTGCTTATTCTGCCATCCACTTCCTGTCCTCACCTCGATGACAGCCAGGTAGACTTTTAGTATCGAGACTCCTAGTAATGTAACCTCTCCCTTGGGTGGGCCACCTTGACCTCTTTGTGCAAACTGCTCTTGGGCAGCTTTAATGTATTCTTGCCATGCAGGATGATGCTGCTCAGATTTGGTGCAATCCATTCCACTTTTGCAGGACCCTCTTCTTGTAAACTGTAGATACTGAAGCTTTATAAATGAGGAGGGACCAGAGGATCCATGGAAGGGCCCATGCTGGTAAATCCAAGTCTTGAATTTGCCTGGCTTCTCTGCTGTTGTGACTTCTAACTCTAGCCTGGCCTATTAGATAGACACGGTGTCCCTCAAGCTGCAGACCTTACCCAAGCTCTTTAATGGTTTCACAGTGCGCTCAGGAATGAAGCAGAACTTATTGGTGACCTTTCCTCTCTTTAGAACCAGTGACCTGGCTTGAAGCTCACACATGCCCACTAAATCAGCTCTTCCAAGCCCCTGAGTGTCCACCTGGTCACTTGAAATTAATGCTGTTGTCACAGCCATCTCATCCCTTAATGCCCTTATCGGTGACTGTTCAGTGCCAAACTTGGTAAGTGGGTCTCTGCACGCCATCTTGGTAGACTTCAACAGCATCTTCATAGCAAACCCCAACAGGATCACTGAGATGGTGATGATTTCCCCCACCCATAGGGGACTTGAATAAGGTCCAGGTTGTTGTGATTGAGTGGATCTCCATCCAGAGGGGATTACTTCTTTGTGTCCAAAGCTGCCAAGATAAGCACTGGCTACACACGAACCTGACCAAGACAAGGGGCTTAAAATGGCTGCCCCAGAGTTAGTAAATACCACTGTCTGTTAGAAATCATTTCCGTCTCACTGGAACAAACCTCACAGATCAAGATTAAGTATGGTGTTATACGCATTTGACGAGGCAAACAGTGTCATACATGTGTGCATAAGGGGTATCTTCAGGGCTTCTGTACTAACTGTAATTCCACCCTGAGCCACGGGTTGGTGCCGTCGGTCACATCCTTCCCTTTCGTGTCCCCAGCTCTGATGACCACAGAATGGGGGACCACTGGTATCACTTCCCTTTGCCTCTTCCTACTCAGGACCTATTTAAGTACATGCACCACCGGAAATAGTCAATCATATTTGGCCAGCTCTGTTCTTTGTTTTTTTTTCCATTTTCATATGGCACTCCATCTGCTATTCAAAGGGGTTCACCCTGTAATGCCCTCGCTGTCTTTTCTTATAACAGTAAGAGGTAAAAACTGGAAAAGGGAGGACATCACAGCTTACAAACACATCTCGCAAGTGGCAGAGAACAGAACTTGGAAAGAGACACCAAGAGAGCAAAAGGACAATTAGAAATGACTCTTGGAGGGGGGGGGGGGGGGGGCCACCCGGGCAAGTGAGTAAAGGGAGGGCTTCATTCCTCAGACAGCTTTATCGGCCATCAGTTTATTTATTTTTTATGCATTTATGCCGCCTTTGATTGCTGAAGTTAATTTACCAAAGTGGACTAATGGTGTTAAAGAGCCACTTACTGTAATTAAAATTAGTGATTTCCAACATGGCCTGGAAGCTTCTCACATCTTTTAGTGCTCTTTCACAGCCAGGGGCTCAATGGGATTTCCAGGAGATCCATATGTGGCTTTTAAGAACTTTTTATGCGTATCTTTGCTGTCTCACATCTGCGGAGTGTGGCGTTCAAATTTCAGCCCCATTAATGGCTGTTTGGTGCCTGCTTGTTCTCTCTATGTGGGCCCTCTTGTATTCACTGTACATCACCTAAACTGGGGGTGTTAAGTTAACCGTGGGGTGTATACTGTGTACAGTAAACTGGCATCTCCGATGTTGCCAGGATAGACCAGTAGCCCTGAACTGGGCAGATTGCATAAGAACGTAATGTTAGGAGACCATTCACTCCTTCAAACATATTTGTTTAGCTAAGAGCTAAGCCGTCCAGATATCTCTTCTACATACTTCTCCATCTGCTTGCTTGCCCTCTGGAGTCATTTCTAATTGCCCATCTGGTCTGTTGGTGATTTTCTCCAAGTTCTGTTCTCTGTCATTTATCCTGGGTGGCATGTGAGCCGTGACTTCCTCCATTTTCCGTTTTTTGCCTCTTACTGTTGACCACATCAGATCCACACAACACCGTTCTTCATCTTCATCTGTGAAGTATGTTATGATGAGAGAGAAAAGATGTCAAATAGGGAGATCATGATCATGTGGAGGCAGTGCTTCTCTTGGCAGATTCGGACACACAGAATAGAAGGTATCCGTGATAGAATTTCAGTGAAATGAAACAGCTGACAACTGGAGTTTTATGGCTATGATAAGAACTGTGCTTCTCTTACCTGTAGAGTCACCTGGGTTTGAACCTGAGGCCAGCCGCTCACAGTGCATGTGTGGGAACTCAGCCCACCCTGACCTTTGACCCTTTATTACACAGCTTGGCTAGTCTTGGATTCAGTAAGTAACAGGTACTTGAGTGAGGAGCTTGGGGAGTTTAATCATTTCACCATAGCATAAAGGGATTGGAAAAGATGTTTTATCATTTGTAATTTATAACATAGTAATAAGATCAGTGTCTGTGGATAGTTTACCATTTTTCAAAGGCAAATCAAATGACCAGCATCCTGTAATCATAAGCTTTTACCTGAGGCTCGCTAGAAAGAGTGAGGGATTAACTGTCTAACACATATAAAAAAAACATATAAAATGTTTCTAAAAATGGGAAATAATAAAAGTAATAAAAAGAGTTGTCAAATTAGGACATTTTAATGGATGTTGAGAAAACACAGTTAGGTGAAAAACGCTCTTGAGAATGGTGAGCCAGTTTTGACAAGTTTTCCCAAAGTTACGACATGGTGCTGATCTCCCTGGACAATGTGATGAAGCACTTTGAGTGGATCTCATGGATTTTGGCCTGTTGATCACCTTTGAAGTTTCCTATTGTGAATCGTTTCTTTGTGATCATCTATTTTTGTGATTTGCTCTCATATTTTAAGTCTACTGTGGCCTCGGTTGGGTACTCCATCTCCCCAAACGTGACACAGACAGATGGAGACACAATTTCAGCACACCACACAGGGTTTTAGTTAGCTGTGGGAAACTCTTCTCAAATATTTCCCACCTAAACATAGTACAAGAAGCGCAAAATCAAATGGCACACAGCAATTCTTTCTTTCTCTCTCCTGCCTCCACTGCTCCTGTGGCAGCTGGCTCTTTTATGTACGTAATACCCAGGAGTAGTTCTGATGCTCTATAGGCTTGGTCCAGAAGCAGTTCTGGGTAAGGAGGTAGCCCGATGAAGCAGGCATCTACTGTCCCCAACAGTCCCCTACAATCTCTGAATTCGAGGTGGTGTACCAACCTGGGGGGGCTTCCGTCTAGTGAGCCGGAGCAGATAATGCTCTGAGCATGCTTTCTCCCTCAATCCTTCCATCAAAAAGGTGTCCCGGCCAGGTACATCCGCCACACTACATATACAGTAGAACATCTACATCCAAAACATCTGAGGTGACCTAAAGGTGATGTCACTGCTACTATAGGAATTCAGCTCAGATAGACCAAGTACTGCTGGGAACACAATGTAAAGTAAAGTGTGGCACATAGACTACTTGTCGACCCAACAAAGATGTTTCTACCTTCTTTTCATATAAAACTTGGAATGATGAAAAATTTTGGAAAACAAGGAAAAACAAGGAAGGTGAAGGATGTTGATATTTGTGACAGATGTTTCCATGAATAACTGATGCCAAGTTTAAGGAAGTTGTTTTGTTGGGACACACACCAGGCACATCATCAATGACAAGAGGTTTGAAGATCTGCTAGCGTAGCTGGAGGAAATTGCATGGACAGCATTCAAGGATGCTATTGACAATTTTCTTGCAAAGTCCAATTATCTGGTTCATAACACGCTTCAAGCATACAAAGCCATGAAGTGTAACATGTTGCTAAAGATTCATTTTCTGCATTCACACTTGGACTTCTTCCTTCAGGTTTTGGTGCAGTCAGTACTGAACATGGAGAAAGGTTTCACCAGGACACTGCAACGATCAGGGCAAGTGGAATCCATCAGTGCTGGCCAACTATTATTGGACAAGAAACGAGAACAAACGAAAATCAGCTCTAAAACATCTGAACTAATGTGGTGTGTCAACATCAGTATTAGATTAAAGACAATAAATTCAATAAACATTAGTTTTGTGTTCCTCAGACAATCTGAAATTAACACTTGTGTTCATCTTAAAGCTCTCTATCATGGCTACCAACAATTTTTCAGGAAGTAAAATTTATGAAAAAAATTGCTGTCCAACCCTGACTTAGCACTAAGCTGAATGAGCGTCCTACTTTATAAAAAAGAAAATGTGATCTCCCTGAAATGCTTGGTGGCACCACTGCCCCCTGGTGTTCCCAAAAGTCATGGCAGCAATTGTCCCAGCTACAGGAGGTGTTGTTCAGCTTCTACCTGTAGATATCTTGACTGTCCTGCAGGACTCTCTCTGCTGCAGATTTCTTTCTGGTTTAAATATTTATCATAAAATGGAGCAAAAACGACTGACACATTTTAGCAAACTTTTTAGTGCCTTGTTTCTGTATGCAGATGCCTAGTATCTAAGGAGAAGCAATAGGACACCCCAGCAGATTTCTGGAGCAGATAATGCCTCTGACCAGCCTGATGTTTCTAGGAACCCTTCCAGATGTAGTGGGACTGTCGCCCTCTAGTGTCTCATAATTAAAAATGGCAGGAAATATTATGCCCTTGCAGTCCGCACTTAATCAAATACCGTTTGGCTCATGATGAAACCATACGTCATATGAGAGGGGTTACTGTCCAAGACATCCCATGGCAAAGTGAGTGCCTAGTATAATTCACCCATTTCATTCTAAAAACCACTTTGTCCAATTTAGGGTCACAGTGAGCAACATATGGTGCAAGGACTTCAGAACAGGTAACTCACCTGAAGCTCAGCATGTTTGGGTCTGACCAGTACTTGGATGGAAGACAGTTTAGGAAAAGCTTGTGTTGCTGTGGGATGAGGTGTTGCTGAGGCCATTAGGGTCTCTTACTCTTTGGTCTTCCAATGCCCCAGTGCAGTGACAGGGACACGAGGGACACGGTGCTGTAAATATTATCGCCGTCCTTCAGATGAGACATCAGATTAAGGTCCTGACTCCCTGTTGTCATCTTTCAGAATGTCATGTTTATGCCAACATTTCTCCCCAGACTGGGGATCAAAGTCGTGTTTCTTGTCTATTTGTCCATCTCTGTGCCATTTATTTATGTCAATGTTTCTTTTGTTTGTTATTTGCATTATTCTTTGTCTTTGTCTGTGACTATCAAATGCCTTGGTTATGTCCCATGTATTTTGTGGGTGGTCCTTCAAGAGGCGGGGCCACCTGCCAATCACAGCCAGGAGCTGCCATCCGCCCTATAATTCCTGGGGGCTCATTTTGAATGCGTTAGGGAGTGAAGTGTTTACTTGTGTTTCTATTGTGATTTTTGTGATTTCCTGGATTTTTGAACCTGTTTTTGACTTTGTCTTGGGATTCTGTATTGGGACTATGTTTGCTGTGGATTGCCTTGCCTCCTCAGGCAATTCCTTTGTGCACCAAAGAGCTTCTTGTGCTACAGAACATTTTTTGTTAAAAATAAATCCTTTATTTTATAAAGATTCTTGAAGGCCCTTTTTTGTTTCTAGTTGGGGTTTTTATGGTAATCCTGCCTAGAAAGCAATTTTGGAAGTATTTATGGGACTTATGTGCTTTAGGGACTCCCAGTTCATGACACAGAAAGAGTAGGGTGTTCCTGATGTCCTGACTAAATCATCCACTATGGTGTGGTCATTCTGCCCCCAATCACCCCCTGTCCCTTCTTGGCTAACTATCTCTCTCATCCCATCACCACCTAATTGCTAATGTGTGGCGAGTGCACTGGCACCAGAATGGCTGCTCATCCAAGTGGAGGCTGCACATTGCTGGTAATGGAGGAGGCTTCCCTCTGTCTATGTAAAGTAGGGGACCCCAGCTCTTGTCCTGGAGGGCCGCAGGGGCTGCAGATTACCCTTCTAACCCTTTTCTTAAATAGTGAAATGTTTTTGCTGCTAATTAACTTCTTTAGAATTAATTTTAGTTGACTTGCTTGTTAAAATTTGTTCCCCTGAATTTCTTCATCATTCCTCTAAATTGCTTCATTTCTTTCCTTAAATGGCACCCAAACAGAAATGAAATTTGAAGTGAAGACAACGTAAGTCAGGGCCTCAGACTCCAGCCAATTTGACACCAAGCAGTTGCTTAATTAGGCACCGAGTCTTGTTTTTAATTAAACTCGTTCTTTAATTCCATGGCTTGTTGCTGCTCTCATTGTGCATTAGCAGACATTTCTAAAATTGTTGATTTTTTCTTTTCTAAGAGCACTGGTCAAACGTTTTGGGGACCTGAGCAGATTGACATTCCTGAGACCTTCATCTTTCTTTATTTTCAGATACTGAATGATAGATACAGTTTGCTGGTCATGTTTTAGATAGATAGATAGATAGATAGATAGATAGATAGATAGATAGATAGATAGATAGATAGATAGATAGATAGATAGATAGATAGATAGATACTTTATTAATCCCAAGGGGAAATTCACATACTCCAGCAGCAGCATAGTAAATTAAAGAGTAATAAAAATGCAGGTAAAAACAGACAATAACTTTGAATAATGTTAACGTTTACCCCCCCCCAGGTGGAATTGAAGAGTCACATAGTGTGGGGGAGGAACGATCTCCTCAGTCTGTCAGTGGAGCAGGACATTGACAGCAGTCTGTCGCTGAAGCTGTTTCTCTGTCTGGAGATGACACTGTTTAGTGGATGCAGTGGATTCTCCATGATTGACAGGAGCCTGCTGAGCGCCCGTCACTCTGCCACGGATGTCAAACTGTCCAGCTCCATGCCTACAATAGAGCCTGCTTTCCTCACCAGTTTGTCCAGGCGTGAGGTGTCCTTCTTCTTAATGCTACCTCCCCAGCACACCACCACGTAGAAGAGGGTTTTGGCTCATTTTATATCTCATTATTGTTTGGCTGCTAATTAAGGAAAAAGAAGCAATTAAGGGGTCTGAGTCTTCAAGAGCAAGTCAATTACAATTAATTAAAAAGAAGTTCATTAGCAGCAAAAACATTTCACTAATTAAGAAAAGGGTTAGAATGAAAATGTGCAGCCACTGCGGACCTCCATGACTGGAGTTGGGGACCCCTGATGTAAAGCATTTTAGTAGGTTAGGAAGTTGCCATATAAATGAAATTAATTATTATGATGAAGGCTGTAACTGACCTCTGAATGGTGAGCCAGTACAAAGCATACTATAACATCTCATTGTCACACCAACTTAATACAGGTAATACTTGCAGGTTAAAAAATATATTATTAATAGAAAAAGCTAAAAATTCTTCATCCATACATTTCGTAACCCACTTATCCATGTTTGGGTGTTGGAAATTGTGGGAAATTGAGATTGTGGGTTCACTTCCCGGGTCCTCCCTGTGTGGAGAGCGCTTTGGGTAGTGAGAAAAGCGCTATATAAATGTAAAGAATTATTATTATTATTAAAGCTGACCTGGAATATATAATATGCATCTAAAGATGACAGAAATGAAGATCTATCAACATTATTTTCTCATACTGTATAAACACCAAAGGAAACACCATTAACAGATACCTCAAGTTCAACATCAAACACTGAACATCAAAAGCAGAAACACAAATTAATATTCATAAATTTCCCATTTTTGTTGAGTGATTAAAATGTCTAATTATATTGCAGCTAAGTAATCAACATGATTCATGATAATAATGATGACCATTCCAAAATCACGAGATGTTCAAGTTCTCACATGCTATACCTTGTGTCACACTGGACTGCTTTCAAGTCCCAAGTAAGAAGTGAAAGGCTGAGGCTGCACCAGAGCACACCTGAGCAAAGTTATGGCGAGAACCCGGCAGGGTCCAGGTATGTTACACCTAGAGTTTGCTCCCCTTTTTGTTCATTCAGAAGCATTATTTTTCATGTGTTTATTGTAATTTTTGTTAATATTGTTCTGCCTATTTATTTTTTAGTATTTATGTATTTATTATGTACTATCTTATGTTCCTTGGTTTCTGCGGGTGGAACCAAAAGAGATGGGAACACCGTGATGTTACTGCTGAGGGACCACCGCCACCCTTTTTATTTCTAGTCTCTCAGAGCCAGATGTATAATATACACGTCTGGGGAAGACCATGAGTGAATTTTGCTTAATGGTGGGTGGGAACAATTACACGGCTCACTGAGTGTCACATTTCTAAACCAATCCAATGCTTCATGGAGGCGGAGCTCAAAGTAGGGGCGGTGATTTTGATCTGCAAAGAGCAGCAGTGCTCTCATTAGGCTGTGCCAACAGAGAGCAAGCTTCTGATAACAATTAACTGTCTACATCTGAAAAGTCTCCTAGAAAGACCCCTATTAAACATAAAATTGTGTGGTGCATGTGCAGAAAGCACATTGGTTGGTTGGGAGCATGTACTGATTTAGCGTTTTGCTACACACACCTTACGGCAAACCACCCCAGGATCCCAAATTAGGACCCGAGAGCAGCCGTCCAATGGGTGACACCTCAGCACCACACTAGTTCAAGTGAAATAGTGTGAGTTATTTTACATTGTATGTATTAAAAATAAACACAACCTGTTTCAAGGGAAAAACCTTTCTGTAAAACCAGATTATACATTGTCATGTGCGGGTTGCATAGGGAAAAGCTGAAGGTCCCTGGTGACTGCAATTCTAGATAGATAGATAGATAGATAGATAGATAGATACTTTATTAATCCCGATGGGAAATTCACATTCTTCAGCAGCAGCATACTGATACAATAAATAATATTAAATTAAAGAAAGATAATAATACATCCACTCCAGGAGATGGCGCTGTGTCCTAATGCCTCTCTCTCTTCCTCCCTCTGCAGACCATTTTATTGATGGCTAGAACACCTCTGATGTCACATCTGGTGTTCATCCAACTCGACCCACCTCTTTGTGTCAGAATGGCCCAAAATCAGAAGCCCCACTATCTTGTAACAATTCTGTTTTGAACTTGTGCCTGCAGAGATGACTCCACAATAATTGTGTGTTTTTGTTGAATTTCACTGCATCCAGTTATACAGAGTGGCCTTCTTGGCACTCCAACTCTTTATCGTTGTCCTCCCTTTCTGTTACATCATTGACATCTGAAGACTGGGCTAATGGCAGCGGTGAATGATGTACAGGTAAGTTATAGGTACTGTGTGGGCTCGCTGTTGTTCACTGTTACAACAACAGTGTCAGAGTTGATGTATGGTTGAAAGATTTGGCGGCTATATTTGAGAAAATGTGAATTGTAAATTATGTGTTTAAAGTAAATGGTGTGCCACACTCCATCAACAGGTGAAACGGTACTCTGTTAAGAGAATGGATAACAAAGAGTCACAGGAGATGCAGATTTCAGTACTCAATACGCCCACATCAGTAAATATGCCTAATGACTCTGACATGACTACAGCAGAGCCACAGGCCAGGCTGCACAGCATCCACCTCTTGAGCCATAAGCCTCAGTTATGTTGTGCTGCTGAGATCCTGAGATGATAACAGCAATTTTAGCTTTTTATTTTTTCTCAGCATCAACTTGTGTTAAGGTTCTTTTGCTCTCTCCCTGTCTTTTCAAATTTACTTTACATATCTGTTATCACATACAGGCACATGGGAGACAACTAAAGGGCTCGAAAGAGGGTAATTCCATGCTGGACCAGGGGGTGGCTGAGTGCACTGATCCTTTCATTTTTTCCTCTGCAGACCAACTACAGGAAATTCTACCTGTGCCCAATGACGTCACTTCCAGTTCCGGGCCCGATGACATCACTTCTGGTTCTGGGGCCCAATGTCATCACTTCCAGGTCCGGGCCTGATGACATCACTTCTGGTTCCCATCCCAATGGCATCATTTCCCCTGTTCAGCTTTAATAATGCCATGTTTTGTCTATTACTTCAGTTCTGTCTTGGACTTGAGTCTATAAAGACCGATTGCTCATTTTTAGTCTTTTTTTCAGACCAATTTTCAAGTATATGGAGTGGCTGCCCCAAACCTTTTTATGATGTCTTGTGCATCACTTCACACTTCTAAAATATGAATAGAAATTAAACAATGCAACACCGAAAGGTTAAACAGCACAGGTTAGAGGAAACTGGAGTCAGATTTTTCGGCAGAAATCCTGCAGGCAGAGCCTGTTCGCTACAATCTCACTAAAAATTGAGATGTCCCAAGACATTAAAAAATGGCATCTGGCCCTGCGAGAGTACTATATTTCAGAACATGAGTAAGGTCCTCATGGTTTAACTGGTTGTTTAAAAGGGCATCATTCTGAGTTTGATCTTTTTCCGGTTTCAGAAGATTTTGCGTCTGTCTGTCTTTGGATTATGAATTCTGTATTACAGATTAGGATGTGTTAGTTGTGGGTTACTTGTTAAGTACACTCTTTTTGCCTTCTTGTTATTTCTGCTCTTCTTTTGTTTAATTCTAATAAATGCCATTATTTCTAAAGGTTCCAGTTGGACATGTCTCTCAGTCCAGAGATTTAAGTTTTTTTTACATATCAATTTGACTTTAATTGTATTTTATTTTATTTTTATTTTTTTGTAAATTTTGAGTTATTACTTTTCATTCCTTTTTGTTATTTCTATTATATTCACTTATCATTTATTTGTGTTCTGCTCCCCTAAATGTGTTGCCATTCCCAGTGACTTGTAGGTGGAGCTTCAGGAGGTGTGTCCACTCTGATGTCACAACTGCTGGCTCCTCCTTCTGGCTGTTTATTCCAATCAAGTGAGACTCAGCGGTCGAGTATTGAAGTTGTTTGGAGCTCTGTAAGTGTTATGTTTTTTGTTTAGGATTTTGTTTTTTTGATTCTTTTTTGATTTCACTCCAGCTCCTTCTCTTTGAACAAGTGGTAAGGAGCTTGTGTGCATGGAATTGCCTTTTAGGCACATCTGTCATAAGTGGTCCGTGGTGCTGTGCTGATTTTAAATAAATAATTATGCCCTGCAAGAGTGCAGGCTCTAATCGGGCACAAGTGCACTTCACTCAGAAGACAGCTGGGGGTGCCTGCTTGATCGTGAAGACACGTGCGCGTGAGCATGTCAAGCAGGTACCTCATTAATTCCTCAGTAAGTGCGGCGCATTTGCACTTTTGTCCTGTGAGGAGTATTAGTGTAAAAGGAGCCTGCACAGGACAGAAGGATACAAGAACAGGTAGAATAGAAGTAGAGACGTGAGAACAGCATTTGGGTGGAGTGACAGGAGAAGCCAGCCAGCTAGGGGGAAAGGCAGCACAGTCATTGGCCTAGAAAAGGAGCAAAGGATTGGTGCTCCAATGGCAGATCATCCTAAAGAAGTAGTTGTAGTGGAGTGGGTGTGATTGAATTGCGGTCCTCTCTTAGGGATCTGAGGTATGCCAGAGTGAGTGAGAAGGAAGATAAACGTACTATTGATCCTGAGTGGTCTGGCCAGCTCCGCTCGTGGTAGCCAAGACAGGGGTTGGGTTGGGGAGGACTGGAGGTGCTGATGTGTCCACCAGCTGAGTGAGTAAAGGGTGAGCTGGGGAGATGAAAAGGGAGTTGTGTTGGGCTTGTCTATGAGGGAAAGAAACATTAATCCGATAACTGTTGTTTTGTTTTATCATTTTAATTCTTGCTTTCATACTCACAGGTTTTTAACAGTTTTATTGGATTATTTATTTAGTGACTGATGAAGATCTGCACTGCACTTTGGACACTATTTGATTTTGATTGTTTTAATGAAAGCACCAAGGCACTATTGCACCTACCCCTTGCTATGTGTGTTTTGTCCTCATCTGCTGGCTCATCAATCGGATACATTATGGGCAGTGGTGGGTTCAAGAGGATCCTGGGATGCAACCAGTAGCATGGAGCTGACTCACACCATTACAACATCCTTGTTGCTGTTCTTAAACATTTCATTATTTCTTCAATTTTTGTAAATAAACTCTCCAGTTAAAAAGATTACAGTTTGGGATTGTCTTTACAAGCCAGAGTTTTCAGTTTCCTCTCCCTTACAATGGATGTTTGTATATTTTGGACTCTTAAAATCTTTGAACTTTTAAGTCAGGAATGAGCTGGATTGGGCTACTTCTGGGCAGGATGGTAAAGGTCCTTGCCTGCCTTTTGTAGAGCATTTTCAACGCCTGACCCTCTTTTTGGCACGTCTGGGACTCCCAATCACATCAGTTTCCTTTCTCTTGAGGGATATTTTTGAATGTTTTGGGACATTTAAAAAATTTTAAACTTCAAAAACGGTTCCCATCTTTTGAGCCTGTGCATGCCAGAGCCAGCCTGTGGAGTTTGGGGTCATCCTGCCTGGGGTGAGGCCTATCTCTAGGCATGCCTGTGTGTTATGCTAGCATAAACTAGGAAGGAAATTTGAAATGGACTGGGAGATAAGATGTAGTTAAAAAGCAGAAAAAAGATCAAAACGGGGTGATCAAGAATCAAATGCCAAAACCCATGGAAGAGTCAAAAAATTTAAGTCAAAAGATTCAAAGCAAGGGGTCAATACCTAAAAATTTTTAAAGAGAAAATGCTACGGAACTAAATGCAATCAAAAAAAAAGTTTTGTATCTACAAACTTGGATGAGGAAGTGCTCTGAAAAGTGACCTTTAAACCTGCCACGTCATTACTTGATGGTCACATTGTTCGAGGACACACCCCTAGCAACACGAGTCACTGTCCTAACAACAACAGATACAAAACAGTGGTGGCAAAATAATATATAAAAGCAAAAAGTAAACTTTAATTCAAGAAGCTGACACTAAAAACAGATTCCTTCACTTGGAAAAAGAGTGCAAAAATACTCTATGGATATGGAAACGCCTGAGAAAAACAGATTCATTTATCCAAAGTGAAGATTCTGACCATGTTTGTGGGTCTTTTTGGAGGCCATCGTGTTTTTCACTATTTTGTGCTGCACTATATTCACAACAGACTCAAGGTCAAACCAGAAACAGGGTGACAGGACCTGGAACAAAGTAAATTTCACAAACTGCAAAAAGAAGAATTTTTCAAATTAAGAAAGTACGCCGAGCATATCAAGCAAAACTGGAAAAATGTGATTATGACGACAGCCCAGCCGCCAGAAAATCTTGGGCCCCTGACAGTTATGGCTGAGTCCCTGGGCCCCCCGGCTCCATACTATGATAATTTTGCCTCCCCAAGCTGATCGAGTGACGTGCTTATGCTACACTCAAGCTTAACGCCAATCACATTGACATTTCGTGAAGCCATAATTAACTTTATATAATATCGTATCGCATGATGTGTCTCATGATGCGTGGATGGTCTGGAAGCTTTGAATTAAAATTACTTACAGAGTCAATGTATCTTTTTGCAACGTTTTTATTTCTGCATGTGTATCTCAAGACAGTGCCCACCTTCGGACCTTAACATTTGTGTCATACACATTCTTGATGTGAATCACCTCATCTTTCAAATGATGTGACAGATGCTTTGAATATTTTGCATCTAAATTTGCACAAGAGGCTGAGATCTTATCGGTGCTCATGCTCCTAATGTTCAAAATTGGACAAAAAAGGAGACATATGTTGTTTAGGCTTTCAAAACACCTAGACAATTCTGAAATTAAGGAATCCATTGTAACATAAAACGTGTCTCTTCTGAATTTTACTTCTGGATCTTGGGATTCCTGATCATCTGCTTCTGTGTCACATCCGTTGGACTCAATAAGACGTCTTGGTCTTTTACGACGCTGACCTGATTTGAACACTGCAGGGATTTCCATTTCAAACACCGCAGCTTTAGCCTCACGCAAGAAAGCCTGTCACTGCTTGGGGTCCCTAACAGGTGTCATGGTTGCCTCCCCCTGGCAGCGGCTCTGATGATGACTAGGTTGAGTTTATGATATTGACAAAACGTTAAACTACCAAGGTGAGTTTACTACTTTTAATCACTTGAAAACCTCTGTGATTACAGAAATCACTGATACTGAAGTATTGATCTCATGGAAAAAATGGGATTAGGTTCTGGCATGACACCGACTCAGACATGGGTGGGGGTTACCGATGATGGGAGAGGGGGCTGGGCAGACATTCCAGCCCTCCCTCTCAACCCTCAAAGATCAGTAATAACCCTTATGCAGGTTCCCCTATGAAAACCTTGTTATGACTTCTTTTATTGTTCGGTCATCTTCTAGATGCTCCACCAGAGACCATGAGCAGGGCCGATCCAAAGACCCCACTACACTATCCAATCAGCAGTAGTGACAACTGATGTATGGAAAGGGCAGGGACTTAATCAGTGCAAACGTTTGATACGCATGTACTGCAAATTCCTCGTTTGTGGGGAACAATTGCAAACCCTTGTCCCCACCATGAATGGCTTACCTACACCACTCACATTGACACCTTCAGTCTAACACAAATGGACCTGTTTTTGATAATGTTTCAGCCAGGGTATCTCCCCTGGTTCATATATAAATTTCTTTGTTATGTCCTTTTCTCCATTTTTTTATAATGCTACTTATGTTATTTATTTGCAATATGTAGTGTTTTCTGTCTGTTTTGTGTACACTGTTATTTCTGTGTTTGGTTCCCTGAGAGGCAGGGCCACCTGTCCATCTCCATCAAAAGATTGCCCTGAACCCTGTATGGAATGTGCTAGTCTTGTTGGTGGGCTTCTCTTCTGATTATTGCTGTGCATTTTAGAATTAGTGGAATTTTTGACCTTAATGCTCTGTTTTTGGCTTTGCTTTCTGGATTTGTGTTTTTGGGACTCATTTGCTTTCTTCCATGTGTGAGGGACAGCCAGCAGCTCAACCTGGCCGGGATGCTCAAAGGATGGAAGGTTTAAAGGTTTAAGGTTTCTTTATTTAGTTATGCTTACACAAGAAAACATGAAATTTGCCTTCTCAGTAATAACAGACAGAATGAAATAAAGCAGACAAATAGAAACAAGAAAGGTTAAGGTAAGGCAGTTAGATAATACATATTTATACCAAAAAAAAAGGTTACAGTATATTATATCAAAACCTTAATCATTATCTCCGATATTTCTTATTGAAAAGTCATATGGCACTAGGAAGAAAGGAGTTTCTGGAACAATTTGTCTGGGTTTTCAAAGCTACTATCCTTCCTGATTTACTGAACTTTAGTTCTACATGCAATGGATGCCTGTCATCAGTTGAGATGATTTCCAGTTTTTTTAACATTGCCCTCTGACACACACTAGTCAAATCATCTACATGATGATTCCCGCAGGGCATCCTTGGACTTGGAGTTCAGCTTCACAGCCCTGTTGGGTACCGTGGGTGCCGCCAGGTGGAGCTGTGAAAGGACTGGAGGAGTCATGCCTCATCCATAGCCCGGAAGTACTTACAAGTCACAAGGAAGGAAGCTCCGAAGTACTTCTGGGCTGAAGAAAAAAACAGTTCTCCATCTGACGCGGAGTGCTAGCAAGTCACGTGGGCGGAAGGACAGAAGCACTTCCAGGTCGAGGACTATTTAAAGGACTGATGGGAACCCAGCAAGCGAGCTGGAGTTGGGAGGTGGAAGACATAGCTTGCTGGGAGGTGTGGAGGAGAGTATTGTGGTGGCTGTGGTACTTGAAAGGCACTATTTAAAGAAGAAAACTATTAAAAGTCTTCTGGGTGCTTTTACTTAGTGTCCTGAGCATCTGTCTGTTGGGGTTAAAGGGGCAACAGCGACCCCAAGTGTTCACACGTGTGTGATATGCTCCTTCAAGCTTTTTGTTAAGAAGAGCATTTTTAAGTAATAAATATTTTACTTACAAAGATTCTGAGTGGTACAGTGGCAGTGTGGTAATGCTGCTGCCTTGCTGTAAGGAGACGGAGATTCACATCCCTGTATGGAGTTTGTATTTTCTCCCTGTATCTCCGTGGGTTTCCTCCTAAACTCTAAAGACATGCAGTTAAGGTGAATTGGTGACACTAAATTGGCCCCAGTGTGTGTTCACCACGTGATGGACTGTCATACTCCACTCCAGGGTTTTTTCCTGCCTTCTGCCTTATGCATGTTGGGATAGACTCCAATAACACAACCCTGGTCTGGATTAAGTGGGTTAGAAAATGACATTTGTCAAGACTGATGGATCCTTTCAATCATGGGGCTTTTTGCTACAGTCTCTGGGACTTTTATGTTTAGAAACTCCTACTTCATGGCAGTTTATTGATCAATTGCATGTTTCGTTGCTAAGTGATGGGCCTCTCAGCATTGTTTTTCTGCTGTGACTAGCTGTGAATAGGCCCGAGTAAACCGTAGGTGTTGCGAAATGGGTTACACTTTTATAATAGCAGGAACTGAATCTGCAGAGAGTGAGAATTTACTGTAATTAGTTTTAGAACAAGAGCACCACCTGCTGGGGGATTGAGGGCAGTGTTTCACCTGCTCTTAATGCAGAGACACCAACGATTGATCCAGATCTAACTTTAATCACCATGCCCAAATTGTGCTTGTTGCGTACAAGTACCATCTGATCTCTCACATACAGTGGTGTGAAAAACTATTTGCCCCCTTCCTGATTTCTTATTCTTTTGCATGTTTGTCACACAAAATGTTTCTGATCATCAAACACATTTAACCATTAGTCAAATATAACACAAGTAAACACAAAATGCAGTTTTTAAATGATGGATTTTATTATTTAGGGAGAAAAAAAAATCCAAACCTACATGGCCCTGTGTGAAAAAGTAATTGCCCCCTGAACCTAATAACTGCTTGGGCCAACCTTAGCAGCAATAACTGCAATCAAGCGTTTGCGATAACTTGCAATGAGTCTTTTACAGCGCTCTGGAGGAATTTTGGCCCACTCATCTTTGCAAAATTGTTGTAATTCAGCTTTATTTGAGGGTTTTCTAGCATGAACCGCCTTTTTAAGGTCATGCCATAGCATCTCAATTGGATTCAGGTCAGGACTTTGACTAGGCCACTCCAAAGTCTTCATTTTGTTTTTCTTCAGCCATTCAGAGGTGGATTTGCTGGTGTGTTTTGGGTCATTGTCCTGTTGCAGCACCCAAGATCGCTTCAGCTTGAGTTGACGAACAGATGGCCGGACATTCTCCTTCAGGATTTTTTGGTAGACAGTAGAATTCATGGTTCCATCTATCACAGCAAGCCTTCCAGGTCCTGAAGCAGCAAAACAACCCCAGACCATCACACTACCACCACCATATTTTACTGTTGGTATGATGTTCTTTTTCTGAAATGCTGTGTTCCTTTTACGCCAGATGTAACGGGACATTTGCCTTCCAAAAAGTTCAACTTTTGACTCATCAGTCCACAAGGTACTTTCCCAAAAGTCTTGGCAATCATTGAGATGTTTCTTAGCAAAATTGAGACGAGCCCTAATGTTCTTTTTGCTTAACAGTGGTTTGCGTCTTGGAAATCTGCCATGCAGGCCCGTTTTTGCCCAGTCTCTTTCTTATGGTGGAGTCGTGAACACTGACCTTAATTAAGGCAAGTGAGGCCTGCAGTTCTTTAGACATTGTCCTGGGGTCTTTTGTGACCTCTCGGATGAGTCGTCTCTGCGCTCTTCGGGTAATTTTGGTCGGCCGGCCACTCCTGGGAAGGTTCACCACTGTTCCATGTTTTTGCCATTTGTGGATAATGGCTCTCACTGTGGTTCGCTGGAGTCCCAAAGCTTTAGAAATGGCTTTATAACCTTTACCAGACTGATAGATCTCAATTACTTCTGTTCTCATTTGTTCCTGAATTTCTTTGGATCTTGGCATGATGTCTAGCTTTTGAGGTGCTTTTGGTCTACTTCTCTGTGTCAGGCAGCTCCTATTTAAGTGATTTCTTGATTGAAACAGGTGTGGCAGTAATCAGGCCTGGGGGTGGCTACGGAAATTGAACTCAGGTGTGATACACCACAGTTAGGTTATTTTTTAACAAGGGGGCAATTACTTTTTCACACAGGGCCATGTAGGTTTGGATTTTTTTTCTCCCTAAATAATAAAAACCATCATTTAAAAACTGCATTTTGTGTTTACTTGTGTTATATTTGACTAATGGTTAAATGTGTTTGATGATCAGAAACATTTTGTGTGACAAACATGCAAAAGAATAAGAAATCAGGAAGGGGGCAAATAGTTTTTCACACCACTGTATCTTAAAAGTCCTCACCCCACCTCACGTCTCATTTGAATTCCACAGTTACAGTAGACGTTAAATACCGGGCCCAAACTGAGCTTGTCACATTTTTCCTAGTCATGCACCATATATTTTAATGCCCACCAGAGCACCACACGGTCCACGTCCACACTTGGATCTTCTATGGCTGGACCTACTTGGCCCCTAATTCATTCCATATCTCTGTCCTCAATTCCACACTCACATCCTGCTCTCCAGGGCAGAGTTGCACTCCATATTTTACCAGTCCAGCCTCATCTGAGTTTCTCCTTAATGCCTTCATGTCAGGAGTCACCTGAGCTCCACACTTGGATCTTGCCAGGCCATGACCTGCTACACCCCTGGTGGCATCGCCTCTAATGTCTACTCAACCCTGGCCCTGCCAAAGTTAAATGAGCTTAGCTGTTAAGAAAGCTGGCTCCATTCTGATTGCCTTACTTTATTTGCTTTACAAAGCAAACAGAATTTCCAAGGTTCCCTCATTGTGCGGTGAGGCGTCGCTGCACTTTGGGACGGATGTTTGCGAATTCATAAAATGAACAGGAGAAGCAAGTCCTCATTTAACTCTGTCAAAGTGTGTTTAAATTTGCCATCACTTGTTTGAAATTCCATCTGAAATGGCTCCCTGGGGAGACCCTGGCTGCTTATCTGCGGTCTCGGTCTCGGTCTCGTGTAACCGCATAAGTTGGCTACGAGTAAACAAACGAGGCCGACAGTAAATACAAGAGAAAACGATTAAACATTTGTAGAGCTGAGCCTACAGGGAAGATTACAGCCCAGCCTGCTGAACCTTTGATAGCGAGAATGCTCTAATTAATGGCCGGGCTTGAAGAACACTTGACCCACACCTTTTCAAATTAATTTAATTGGATTGTCTCTTAGAAAAGTATTCGGGCAAACCAGTGTGATTCAGATAAATTAATTGATTTCTTAAAGTGTCTGCATGTTAGCAAGGTGGCAGTGGGCAGTGGCTTTAGCAAGGGGGGCCAAGCGCTGTTTAAGACTCTTGAGCATTGGGTCAGTGCAGAACCGCTATGGACTTGTGATTGTTGTCAGGGCTTCAACCTTAGTGCCCGGTGGCATTTCCTTCAGATGGTTACATAATCAACATTTGACCATGGCTTCAAGTCAGAACATAAGAAAAGCCTCAACAGGTTCAGAGTATTCACCCCCATCCAGTTTATCAATCATGTAATCATCAAGTTAAGATGTCAAGGGCGGCAATCCACTCTGACATGATAAATGTCGACAATGGCTCTTTGAAAGTCCATACTGTGCTCCCCCTATGAATAACTGTTGTCACACATGTGCGCATGGGGGACAGATTACAGGCTCAAATAGTGGCATCTGTCAGCCATACTGGGGTTGGCACTCTCACTTGACCCTCTCTCCTCTTAACCCTCTGCAGCCCAGCCAAGGACCCTGACTCTTAATGACATCACCATTGATCTACTCACTGTTGACATCACTTCTGGCCAACCCCAATTACATCATTTTTGCTACCCAGAATTCCCCTTCCTGCCAGATCAGTTCCTGTTCCGGCTTTCTTGACTCCACCTCTTCCTCCAACCCACCATATTTATAGAGCAGTCTCAAACGGTTAGTCAGTTCAGTTGTGAACTCCATTTTGTAAAACATATTTTCTTTGCTCTGCTATTTTTTCAGTATATGGGGTGGCCGTCCCCAAACCTTTTTTGGTCTGCTGCCTGATATTTTATCACACTGTAATATTTGTTGTAAAGGATAGAGGATGCTCTTGAGCTACCTTGATTAAATGCCAAAGAAACTAAAATTATAAAAGAAAGTGTTTTATTAACAAAGAGAAGAACACATGAAGGGAGGACCAGTGGCACAGTGGTTAGTCCTGCTGCCTCCAGGGTTTGAATTGAATTGATTGGGTGGATTGTATATGTTCTCCTCATGTCTCAGGTCACACACGTGCACTTAAGAGGCAATCAACAAGCCCAAAGGTGAGTGAAACGTCTCGAGACAAGGGTTTGATGTGTGGTACTAATGTCTCTCTCTCTCTCTCATCAGGCAAAAAGAAGAAAAATAAAACATTGCTTACTTCTGGGTTCTAAGATGGCCACCAAGACGTCACTTCCGGCTCCTCCAGGTGACAATACCCCCAGCCCTTCCTAATGACGATAATACCAACTCCATCTGATGACATCACTTCCGTCTTTACCTCACTTCCGGCCCCCCTTTGATGATGTTGTATCCGTCTCACAGTTTCGACATCATCTCCTGCCAACTCATTTCTGTTCTCCATTTTGTATTCTGTACATAAACGCCATCTTTGAATGTTAATTTGTCAATTGCTATAAATGCTTTTTTGATCATTACAAAGTCTTTGCATTTTCTTTTTATCCAACAGATATTATAGAGGGATGGTCCCCAAACCTTTTTCCTTTGTGGAAGTGTTTTATTTTTGGGAAAACTTATTACACTCCTTAGTTGTAGTCCAACTGTAGCCTGATGGCACTGTGGCATTAGGTACCATCACGAATCCCATGCTCAATCCTAATCAGTCAGGCTTCAAGAGGAACTTTTCCACCGAGACGGCTCTACTTAATGTTGTCAGCGTGTTACGACTAGCTGTTTCCTGTCCTCATCCTGCTAGATATCTCCTCTGTCTTTGATACAATCAACCAAAAGATCCTTTTTGAACCCTGTCTGACTTTGGCATCATTTGGACTATCCTGAAGTGGTTTGAGCCCTACCTCTAGAGCAGATCCTTTCAAGTGTCCTGGCAAGGAAAGATGTCAAGGCTGCACTAGGCAAGCATGGGGGTGCCCCAAGGACTGGTGCTGAGCCCTCTTCTCTCTTCTCTTCTCTTCTCTTCTCTTCTCTTCTCTTCTCTTCTCTTCTCTCTATAGTGCTCTTCACTAGGCCCTACCATTCTCCTATCAGTGCTGTGCTGATGATATTCAGCTGTATCTGTCATTCCCTCCGGAGTACCACACGCTATCAGCTAAAATCTCTGCATATCTCATTGATATTGCAATCTGAACAAAGAAACATCATCTTGAGCTCTATTCTCTATTCTATACCACATCTCTGATCAGTTCGGCCCATTATCAATAACACCCGGTAAGGCAGTGCGCAGCCTTGTGGTGAAAACTTCAGTGGCTGTGAATACTTTCATAGGCACTATATTAGGTGTGTGCGCTTGTCTGCAACTCCATAAATGGGTAATGATGTGTGCCATGGCCACCATGAGTCACCTGAGCAATTTCAGTGTGCCTTGGCTTAGACTCTGCAAGTGTCCCAAAGTCAAGTGGACAGACCTCATCCATTATAAATTTCATTATTTGGTAATTTAATGGTGGTGATGAACAAATCACTACTTAGAATCTTCCATAAAAAAACTTAAAATAGGCTGATTGTGATGTTCTTTTCATATGGCTTGATTCTTTACTGTCCTCTTCACACCATTTGTTCACCACTAGTGGCCCAGTGTCGACATTCTGTAAATATTAGGATATAACACTACCTAAAACCTACTATTTCTAAAACATATTGAAAAATGAAGATGGTTTCTAAATATGGAGGCTAATGAGAAATTAAAATTTACATTTATTTCTAGTAGACCTGAAAACTGGAAACGGGTTCGACTTACTGCCGGCAATGCGGACCAGGCTCTGGCAACGATCGTACAGGGACCGAACAGCCCTTATCAGGGGGTCCGGTACCCCATACTCCCGGAGTACCCCCCACAGGATTCCCCGAGGGACACGGTCGAACGCCTTTTCCAAGTCCACAAAACACATGTAGACTGGTTGGGCAAACTCCCATGCACCCTCCAGGACCCTGCTAAGGGTATAGAGCTGGTCCACTGTTCCGCGACCAGGACGAAAACCACACTGTTCCTCCTGAATCCGAGGCTCGACTATCCGACAGACCCTCCTCTCCAGGACCCCTGAATAGACTTTTCCAGGGAGGCTGAGGAGTGTGATCCCTCTGTAGTTGGAACACACCCTCCGATCCCCCTTCTTAAAGAGGGGGACCACCACCCTGGTCTGCCAATCCAGAGGCACTGTCCCTGATGTCCATGCGATGTTGCAGACGTGTGTCAACCAAGACATTCCTACAACATCCAGAGCCTTGAGGAACTCCGGGCGTATCTCATCCACCCCCGGGGCCCTGCCACCAAGGAGTTTTTTGACCACCTCGGTGACCTCAGTCCCAGAGATGGGGGAGCCCACCTCTGAGTCCCCAGGCTCTGCTTCCTCATTGGAAGGCATGTTAATGGGATTGAGTAGGTCTTCGAAGTACTCCCCCCACCGACCCACAACGTCCCAAGTCGAGGTCAGCAGCGCACCATCCCCACCATATACAGTGTTGACACTGCACTGCTTCCCCTTCCTGAGACGCTGGATGGTGGACCAGAATCTCCTCGAAGCCGTCCGAAAGTCATTCTCCATGGCCTCCCCAAACTCCTCCCACGCCCGAGTTTTTGCCTCAGCAACCAACAAAGCCGCATTCCGCTTGACCTGCCGGTACCTATCAGCTGCCTCCAGGGTCCCACAGGACAAAAGGGACCGGTAGGACTCCTTCTTCAGCTTGACGGCATCCTTCACCGCCGGTGTCCACCAACGGGTTCGGGGATTGCCGCCACGACAGGCACCGACCACCTTACGGCCACAGCTCCGGTCAGCTGCCTCAACAATAGAGGCACGGAACATGGCCCATTCGGACTCAATGTTCCCCACCTCCCTCGGGATGTGGTTGAAGTTCTGCCGGAGGTGGGAGTTGAAGCTACTTCTGACAGGGGGCTCTGCCAGACGTTCCCAGCAGACCCTCACAACACGTTTGGGCCTACCACGCCTGACCGGCATCCTCCCTCACCATCGAAGCCAACTCACCACCAGGTGGTGATCAGTTGACAGCTCCGCCCCTCTCTTCACCCGAGTGTCCAAGACATGTGGCCGCAAGTCCGACGACACAACCACAAAGTCGATCATTGAACTGAGGCCTAGGGTGTCCTGGTGCCAAGTGCACATATGAACACCCCTATGCTTGAACATGGTGTTCGTTATGGACAATCCGTGACGAGCACAGAAGTCCAATAACAAAACACCGCTCGGGTTCAGATCGGGGAGGCCATTCCTCCCAATCACGCCCTTCCAGGTCTCACTGTCATTGCCCACGTGAGCATTGAAGTCTCCCAGCAGAACGAGGGAGTCCCCAGAAGGTATGCCCTCTAGCACCCCCTCCAGGGACTCCAAAAAGGGTGGGTACTTCGAACTGCTGTTCGGTGCATACACACAAACAACAGTTAGGACCCGTCACCCCACCCAAAGATGACGGGAGGCTACCCTCTCGTCCACCGGGGTAAACCCCAATGTACAGGCTCCAAGTCGGGGGGCAATAAGTATACCCACACCCGCTCGGCACCTCTCACCGGGGGCAACTCCAGAGTGGTACAGATTCCAGCCCCTCTCAAGGAGATTGGTTCCAGAGTCCAAGCTGTGCGTCGAGGTGAGTCCGACTATATCTAGCTGGAACCTCTCAACTTCGCGCACTAGCTCAGGCTCCTTCCCCTTCAGAGAGGTGACAGTCCACGTCTCAAGAGCCAGCTTCTGTAGCCGAGGATCGGACCGCCAAGTTCCCCGCCTTCAGCCACTACCCAACTCACACTGCACCCGACCTCCTTGGCCCCTCCCATAGGTGGTGAGCCCATGGGAAGGGGGACCCACGTTGCCACTTCGGGATGTGCAGGGCCAAGCCCCACGGGTGCAGGCCCGGCCACCAGGCTCTCGCCATCGAGCCCCACCTCCAGGCCTGGCTCCAGAGTGGGGCCCCGGTGACCCGCGTCCGGGCAAGGGAAAACGCCTTCCAAAATTGTTTTCCATCATAGGAGGTTTGTTTAACCGCTCTTTGTCTCATCCCTCACCTAGGACCAGTTTGCCTTGGGTGGCCCTACCAGGGGCATAAAGCCCCGGACAACAGAGCACCTAGGATCATTGGGACACGCAAACCCCTCCACCACGATAAGGTGGCGGTTAAAGGAGGGGATAGTCGGATAGTCGAGCCTCGGATTCAGGAGGAACAGTGTGGTTTTCGTCCTGGTCGCGGAACAGTGGACCAGCTCTATACCCTTAGCAGGGTCCTGGAGGGTGCATGGGAGTTTGCCCAACCAGTCTACATGTGTTTTGTGAACTTGGAAAAGGCATTTGACCGTGTCCCTCGGGGAATCCTGTGGGAGGTACTCCGGGAGTATGGGGTACCGGACCCCCTGATAAGGGCTGTTCGGTCCCTGTACGATCGTTGCCAGAGCCTGGTCCGCATTGCCGGCAGTAAGTCGAACCCTTTTATGGACAGAATTTCTAGGCACAGCCAGGGCATTGAGGGGGTCCAGTTTGGTGGACTCAGGATTGGGTCACTGCTTTTTGCAGATGATGTTGTCCTGTTTGCTTCATCAGGCCGTGATCTTCAGCTCTCTCTGGATCGGTTCGCAGCCGAATGTGAAGCAGCTGGGATGAGAATCAGCACCTCCAAATCCGAGACCATGGTCCTCAGCCGGAAAAGGGTGGAGTGCCCTCTCAGGGTTGGTAGCGAGATCCTGCCCCAACTGGAGGAGTTCAAGTATCTCGGGGTCTTGTTCACGAGTGAGGGAAGAATGGAGCGTGAGATTGACAGGCGGATCGGTGCGGCATCCGCAGTAATGCGGGCGTTGCATTGGTCTGTCGTGGTGAAAAAGGAGCTGAGCCGCAAGGCGAAGCTATCAATTTACCAGTCGATCTATGTTCCTACCCTCACCTATGGTCATGAGCTATGGGTAGTGACCGAAAGAACAAGATCGTGATACAAGCGGCTGAAATGAGTTTCCTCCGCAGGGTGTCTGGGCTTTCCCTTAAAGATAAGGTGAGAAGCTCAGTCATCCGGGAGGGGCTCAGAGTAGAGCCGCTGCTCCTCCGCATCGAGAGGAGTCAGATGAGGTGGCTCGGGCATCTGATCAGGATGCCTCCTGGACGCCTCCCTGGTGAGGTGTTCCGGGCACGTCTAACCGGGAGGAGGCCCCGGGGAAGACCCAGGACATGTTGGAGGGACTATGTCTCTCGACTGGCCTGGGAACGCCTTGGAATTCTCCCGGAAGAGCTAGAAGAAGTGGCCGGGGAGAGGGAAGTCTGGGCATCTCTGCTCAAGCTGCTACCCCCACGACCCGACCTCGGATAAGCGGGAGACAATGGATGGATGGATGGATGGACCTGAAAACTGTAATGTGTTGGCTGTGTAAATCGTTCCTTATGCAGCCATCAGTTATTTCAGAATCATTAGGAGAACTACAATGTACAAACACGTACCCTCTGGTCCTAAGTCTTTACACTGGCTTCCAGTTAATCTTAGAACTGATTTAGAAATCCTCCTTCTTTTTTAAATGTCTGAAGCCCTTACCCATTTATGGAGTTACAGTCAAACACACACACCCTAATACAGTGCGTTTGAAAAATATTCAGTCCCACTGAAGTTTTCACCACCTCAAACTTCACCACTGTACTTAAGATTACCTATAAGCAAGAGCGTGCACTAGGACCTCAAGATTTTGGCCTACTGGAAACTCCAAGGATCAACAAAATAACAATGGGAGATTGAGCTTTCATTTGGAGGACCCCAAAGCTGCAGAATAATCTGCCTGCTTATATAAGAGATGTCCCTTTGGCCTCATTCTGAAGACTCACTATTGTAGTCTGATCAGAGACATTGATTAGCTGTGCCTCTCTTTTTGTTAGTCATATGCACAAAAACAAACAAATATTATAATAATTATGGACTCTTACTGACTCTCCTCTATTTCGTTTCTCTTCTCGTTGTCCTACCTTGGCACTTGGTGCCTCTTCTCTACTTTGAAGCTGATGCCATGTCAATGGGAAAGACACCTGAGATACTGAGAGCCTTAGAATCAAAGCATGGAAAGATTCTGTCTTCAAATTAGATGGCCCAGGAGGTGGGTGGGTGGCCAGCTGGCTCAGCTCTCCAGGACTGTGACTGTCACTGGCTTTGTCTGTTTTAATTGACTGTGGACCTCCCTGTTGTTTATTTTGTGCTGCTGTCTTCCTCTGCTGTCAATTGACCATCACAGCTAGGTTTCAATGTTAATTAATAGAATTTGCTTTATTATAATGCGTATTTTGTGCCATTTGTGCATTCATATATCATTATATGTAAATGTTGGGCGGTGTCTCAATTTGCCATTAATGCATTGTAAATATACTTGTGTGGATGCACCCTGAGCCTGTATACTCAGTGAAGAGCACTACGCTAAAATGACTTGAATTGGACTGAAGAAAGATGGCAATCTTTTAATTACAATAGTGTGATTTACAGCTATTGTAATGCATTCGTTTATTTTCATCAACACAAATTAAAATCTAAGAAGCAGAATCAAATCAATTCTACAATACGCATTGTCCTGTACTGAGGCTTCAGCTCATCATTTTGTTCCCCGACCCCTGGACAAGGTGACCTGTGCTGATGGATTAATCAGACTGCTTCAGCGACAGCAGAGACCGCTGTAAAGATGGAGCCTGCTGAGCTAAGCAGACTCAGTGCTTGGCCACTCAGGGAGACCGTCAATGAACTAGAAGCCCACTGCTTTAAACTAACCCACTTAAACATCTCAGAAGGACATGTGAAGGTGAGGAGATTTGGCGTATGGCTGAGTTTTGAAATATGAACTGTGAGAATCTCAGCTCCGAAAGTGGTAGGCAAAGCCCCTTGTGAAGGGCACACAGAAGTGAGGAGATGTGGTGGATCACCACCCTGCAGGTATAGTGGCACAGTTGACACCACAATGAGGATACCAGTCCATATTAAAGTCACACATTAGTGAGAAGGCTTTGAATAGGGGTCATTATCTCTGCAGCCTTCCATGAAGGGCACACACTGGTAAGGTCACTAGGCTAACATTTCACACTAGAAGACAATGACAGAGTTTCCGTTTGAATGGGAATGTCTTGTTTTAAGGCTTCAATGAAGGAAATGTATGCTTGAGGAGACTTGGTTGATGATCCCATTGTGGAAAGAAATCGCCTCTTAAAGATGTCATGTTCTTAATATAGGACACCAGTGGAAATTGAGGGGATGTGCATTAATGGTGGAAACCAGGAAGCCCTTCTTTACTCAAAGAGTTGTGGGAGTCTGGAACAAACTACTGAGACATTAAGTTGAAGCAGAAGACGCTGACAGCCTCTAAGAAGTCTCAGCATTAGATTTAGGGACAGCTTAGCTATTAGCTAAACAAGTGATCT
This sequence comes from Erpetoichthys calabaricus, assembly GCF_900747795.2. Classification (NCBI taxonomy): domain Eukaryota; kingdom Metazoa; phylum Chordata; class Cladistia; order Polypteriformes; family Polypteridae; genus Erpetoichthys; species Erpetoichthys calabaricus. The sequence goes on from NC_041401.2 coordinate 175,584,488, forward strand.
TCATTGACTCAATGCTCTCCTCTCATTTGTCATATTTCTTATATTCTTATATGTTCACTAGGTGAGTTACCCTTCTAAGATGGATTGAAATCTAAGTAATCAAGGTCTCAGTGTTAACATCTGCAGCACACTATGCAACGCAAGTGTCTCTGTTATATGCCATTTGGTATGGGATTTGTAAGAGCAGTGTTAATGTTTGTGATGCACCACCTGTTGGAATGACAAATCCAATGCATGTTATTACTAAACATGTTTGTGATGCACCATCTTTTGGAATGACAGAGATATAGCAACTGGAAGAACACTTATTCTTTTATTAAGATTGATATGATCAGACAGGAGTGCCATAATCATAATTAGGTTCAAAAATCTATTTGAATGAAACTTGCCACCAAGTTGTTAAATTTTGAGCAGTGATAGGCCAGCACAGCACAAAAAGACAGTAGCCTGAAAATGAAAGCTAAATGTCAGTAAGGTGTAGAGCTGGCAAGAGTTTGTGTCACCCAGTGACTCTGCACATTGTGGGCACCTGCCTTTGTTTTGACCCACATCTGACCTCTGTGTCCAGACGTGTGAGGTGTGCACTGGAGCAACCTCAAGTCCAGATCTGGGAGGACAGACGGAGTGAAGGCTTAGTGGGCAGACAAGCAGGTGAGCTGGCCCCCTGACAGGCTGAGACTGGTGACATGGCATGGTAGTATACTAAATAAAAGCCAGCATGGATTTATGGGAGGATGATCCTGCCAAACCAATCTGTTAGACTTATTTGATTAGGCTTCTGCATAGATACTCAGACTACAACATTTATTTAGAGTTTTGACGCAGTCCCACACTGAAAATGAATTCTAAGACTGGAAGCTGCAACCATCAGAGGCAGCCTACACAACTGGATCTCAAAAGAGAGAGTGGACAGGCAAGAGGAGAATGGGGTCATCAGTGGAGTACCTCAGGGGTCTATCCTGGGACCCTTTTTAGATCTACATTTATTAATGTTATTGATTCTGGTGTAGTAAGTAAACTTGTGAAATCTTTAAAATGTGTGAGATAGCAGATAGTGAGGAGGCAGCAAAAATAATTAAAAGAGACTTGGACAATCTTCATAACTGGGGAAACAGTTGGAAAATGCAGGTTAATAGAGAAAAGTGCAAAGTGCTACACATGGACAAAAGGAACATCAATTATAAATAAAAGATGGAAGACAGTGAGCTACAGCTAGCAACCTCTGAAAATAATTTAGGGGTTCGTGTTGACACTGCGTTGTCATCATCTGAGCAATATGCAGAAGTGATTAAAAAGGCAAATAAAAAATTAGGTTATGTCATAAAAACGGTTCAATATAAGTCAAGGAACGTTATGCTCAAACTATTTAATGCACTAGTGAGACCACATCTGGAGTATTGTGTGCAGTTCTGGTCTCCACGCTACAAGAAAGACATGACAGCACTTGAAACTGTGCAGAGGAGAGCAACCAAGTGCATTCTGGGACTTAAGGACATACCATACTCTGATAGACTCCGAGAATTAAATCTGTTTAGTCTCGAGCAGAGGAGACTGCGTGGGCACCTAATCCAGGTCATCAAAATTCTCAAAGGCATTGATAAGTAGATCCAGCCATATTCTCATTCCACTTAATGATGGATCACATACTTAAGGGTTCCAATGAAAATTAAGGAGAAGTGCATTCAAGACTGAAGCCAGGAAGAACGTTTTTATGTAAAGAATTGTGGAAATCTGGAACAAACTGCCAAGTCATGTCATCGAAGTAGAAAACTAGACATCTTTAAAGAAGTATTGGGATGAGATACTGAGACAGCTTAGCAATTAGCTAAAAAAGTGAGCCTGATGGGCTAAGTGGTCTCCTCTCGTTTGTCAAATGTCTTATGTGCCCTTTTAGGGGATTCAGAGAGGTTACCGGGTTTGGTTTTCTGCTTGTTTATTGATATGATGTGTTCACATCTTTCCTTTTGTATCAAATAAATTTTGATTCATTAGGTGCCCATGGGCGGCACGGTGGCGCAGTGGGTAGCGCTGCTGCCTCGCAGTTGGGAGATCTGGGGACCTGGGTTCGATTCCCGGGTCCTCCCTGCGTGGAGTTTGCATGTTCTCCCCGTGTCTGCGTGGGTTTCCTCCGGGCGCTCCGGTTTCCTCCCACATTCCAAAGACATGCAGGTTAGGTGGATTGGCGATTCTAAATTGGCCCTAGTGTGTGCTTGGTGTGTGGGTGTGTTTGTGTGTGTCCTGCGGTGGGTTGGCACCCTGCCCAGGATTGTTTCCTGCCTTGTGCCCTGTGTTGGCTGGGATTGGCTCCAGCAGACCCCCGTGACCCTGTGTTCGGATTCAGCGGGTTGGAAAATGGATGGATGGATGGATAGGTGCCCATTATGGTGGGTGTGGAGTAATGCCGGGCAGTGCTTTTCCTATTGCTATGTATGTTTGTGTGTGGCTGCATTGTATAGCACATTGTAAATTTATATGTAAAGCATGTGTGCCGTGGATAGAGGGTGACAGACAGTATAGAAAGTTAAAATAACCAATTAAAGAAAATAAAAAGATACTACTCTACTGGTCCTAACTCTCAACTGGGACAGCTTGACCAGTCCTTCTCAGCTTGTACTCTCCTTCTTTTACTCCATTATTCTTCAAGTACAACTCAAGACACCTTCATGCTCAGAACAGAGTTAAGTTGAAGGGTAGCCATCGGGCCAATTCCTACATCTGGTGAAACTCTGAAAAGCCTAAAAACCACCTGTCTGCCGTCCCCCTCCATCCCAACCCCCCAAATGGCAGAGTTCTTTCTTAAGTTTAGAGAACCAGGCAAGATGACCACCACCATGAAGTGCCCAGTCAGTGGTATCTGTTCACTGGGACACTCTGGTACTGTTTAGTGACTTGGAGGGGGCTGGACTGTCTAGCCCACCAGCTCCCATGGCACTGCCGTCCTTCCCCCACTTTGTTGTCCCTACAGAATTCCCCTTTAAGACATCCAGAGCTCTTGAGGGCTTACTGCTCCTGGTTGATGTCTGCTTACCCATACTTCTGCCGGAAGTTCTCCAGTTATCCTTGCATGCTCTTTTCTTATATGACTCTTTGTTAGGGCCTTCCTCTGAGACTTTCCATCTGAAGTTACACTCATAAACAATGGCCAGCTAGGCAACATATCCTGAAATCTTGAAATATTGTAAGTATACAGAACATTGATTGGACTGAGGGATGCAGCCAGTGCTCTGCACTAGAACTCTAGTACTGTGCATGGTGAAGATCAGGCATAACTCATCAGCTGCATAATCCCATCTATACGGTGAAGTATGGTGGTGGCAGCATTATGTTATGGGGGTGCTTCTCACTAGCAGGAACAGGTAGACAGGTCAGAATTGAGAGATGGATGAATGCAGCCAAAAACAGAGAGGTCCTTGATGAAAACTGTGATAGGTTGCCTGGACACAGACAGACGGACACCATATTAAAGTCCACCACACGTTTATTGTGGATAATCACAGTCCAATAAAGTGCACAACCCAGTGCCTCAAGTACCAAACTCCCCCAAAGTCCAGGCCTCTCTCATTCTCTGCCTGCTCTTCAGTCGCCTCCATTCTCCTGCACACAAACCTTGTCCACTCCTCACCCGACTCCAGTCCTTCTTTACAGGGAGGCGGCCCCTTTTATAAGTCCCCGGATGGGCTTCAGGTGATCCCCGACACTCCCTAGACACTCCCCTGTGTGGCGGAAGTGCTGGCTGTATTCCTGGAAGCCCTCCGGGTGCTCCCAATCTTCTTCCCCCCAGCACTTCCTGGTGTGGCGGAAGTGTTGGGGTTCCGGGTCCTTCAGGCATAGGGGCGCCCCCTGGCGGAGGCCACGGGCCCCTACAGGGTTGGGCTTCCAAGCCCTGCACCCATGGCCCCTAAAGGAACCAGGGCGGTCGCCCTCTCATGGTCTGGAGGAGGCACGAGCCCTACTCCTGTCTTCCTGGGCGTCCCGGCTGGGTGCCAACCCCAGCCGTCTGCCACAAAACCTTCAGATAGACCTGTGGTGAGGCCTATCTCTAGACAGGCCAATGAAAGGCCTGACCTGGTTTGTGGGTCTTTAGAATGGCTTTTTACTCTTTATGCCCCTAATCACAACAAATACATGTTCATTGGTACCGTATTTCTCTTGTGTTAATAATATGTCAGCCATTGTTATTGGGGAAGGGATATGTAAAGGTTCAAATTATGAGCCTAAAAACCTTCCCAGGGAGTTGGACACCGTGTGAGTAAATGAGTACGAGTCTCCACGTCATGTGTAGCCAAGCACATTGAAAAACTGACTGGAGCTTCAAATCTGAGATTAAACCTCCTAAGAGGAGACACATTTCTTTACAGACGTACTTATGAAGTATTTCTGGATAATTTAGTGTAGCCGTTAAATGTATTAACTAATCTATATTCATCACGCTGCACTGCAGTGCCTCCTTTTTAAAAAGGCTTCCTGATTTATTAGCAGAATTACATTTCACGGGCATAATTTCAAAGTGAATGATTTATTTGGGTTTTATTTGTATTATTTATGTTTCAGTCCAGTTGATTTTGCAGCAGTACAACACAAGCCAGCCATTGATCATTTCCCCTGTTAGAGTTGAGTTTCTTTCGCTGGTACTGCAGACGTAAACGCAAAAACTTTCTGGAGTTTTTTTTTTTGTTTTTTCTGTCCACCCTGGCCATCGGACCTTACTCCTTTTCTATGTTAACTAATGTTGCCTTATTTTAATTTCTTATTTTGTCTTTTATGTTTCTTTTCGTCATTATGTAAAGCACTTTGAGCTACTTTTTGTATGAAAATGTGCTATATAAATAAATGTTGTTGTTGTTGTTGTTGGTAGATCAGGCAGAAGACATCTAAGCTGTGCTTGTTATGCCTCGTTGGCTATTTGCTTAGATGAGGACAGTGATGTCACTTACCAGATCTTTATTCAAAACTGTCAGAAATCACAAGACTATCCCCAGTTACAAAGAGTTCTGTAGATGGCTTCTCCTTTTCTTCTAGTGACTAATTGCAAAACCAAAAGAGGACTTCAGTGATTTTTTTTCTGTATTCCCATTGCCCAACTACTTATGCTGGGGCTGAAAGAAAGTGAAGTGATTAGACTTTCTTCATTCTTTCTACTCTTTTGCAGACATTTATGGCCTCATAAAAGCTTAGCCTTGCTTTGTGATACTTACAGTAGGAGTCAGAGAACAGCTTTCTGACACCCCATGATGTGTTAAAGAAGGCAAAGCTGACCTCCAAAGAGCTCGGAAAAAGAAACCACTTTAAACCTAAAATAATACCACTGGTGATCTACTCTCTCGAGATCGGGGGTCTGCTTGGGCTGACATTAGTGTCATGTTAGAGGAACCAGATTGAGATGAGGTGTGCTGTGTGTTATGGTGGGTCAGGTAAACTGCAGTTGTAAAGGGACATACATGCCAGGCAACAGCCATGGTAGGGGACATTGTGACATTCAAATGATGGTACTAAGAGGCCGAGTCAAGAATGCACTCCTCATTGGGGTTATTAATGAATTAAGGGTTATAATTAATCCACATAGCATTAATGAACTTTATCAGATCTGATCAAAGACATGCAGGTTAGGTGGATCGGTGGTCCTAAATTGGCCCTAGTATGTGGTTTGGGTTTGTGTGTGTGTTTGCCCTGTGATGGACTGGCGCCCTGTTCGTGGTTTGCTCCTGTCTTGCACCCTGCGCTAACTGGGATAGACTACAGCACCCTCCGTGACCCTGTTCAGGACTAAGCGGGTTAGAAAATGACTGACTGATCCAATAATCTAAACTAATCAGACTATCACCACCAGCTTGTAGAACACAAAGTGCTCCATAAATATAAAAAGACATGAAAACAATAACAAAAAGGTACAAAGAGTACAATCAAGATGTCTGCTGTATGTTGAACGGTTGTGTGACTCAGATCTTCCATCCATCCATTTTCCAACCCGCTGAATCCGAACACAGGGTCACGGGGGTCTGCTGGAGCCAATCCCAGCCAACACAGGGCACAAGGCAGGAACCAATCCCAGGCAGGGTGCCAACCCACCGCAGTGACTCAGATCTTTGGAGCATAAAAATAATATATATATAAAAAAATACTTTTTGAAAACCACTCTTATATTAAGTTAAAAAGTGTACTAAAAAGTAAAAAATAAGTCTCTCATACATCACTCGTATAATAAAAGGTGGGCACTTTTGCTAAGATTTTAAGAAGTATTTTTTTGAATGTTGACTGATGAAAAGTGCCCACGCTTTTATTTTATGAGTGATGTATGAGAGACTTATTTTTTACTTTTTAGTACACTTTTTAACTTAATATAAGTGTGGTTTTTAAAAAGTATTTTTTATATAGATATTATTTTTAACTTTTTAGTCTTGGTTTTGTTTTAGTATAATTTTGTAATCGATATTTGAACACTTCCTTTAATATTACTATCCGTTACTAGCGCCATCTGTTGATGAAATCTTGAACTATTCTTCACACTTTTCTTAATTAACATGGATTCATTGATCAATTAGTGAAACTGATTATTGATTCATGTATTGTCATCGGAATACAATAGGAACTGGGTTGAATATCAATTACAAGATTTGTACCAGACAATAAACAGGTGAAGTTAAAATAAGCATGGTAATAATAATAATAAAAATAATAATAATAATCCATCCATCCATCCATCCATTATCCAACCCGCTATATCCTAACTACTGGGTCACGGGGGTCTGCTGGAGCTAATCCCAGCCAACACAGGGCGCAAGGCAGGAAACAAACCCTGGGCAGGGTGCCAGCCCACCGCAGAATAATAATGATAATAATAAAAATTAAAAGCTGCTTCACCATTTCTCTTGTGTTTAACTCTGGAAACAATCAGAAGATCTGCACTTGATGGTCATAAATCTCCATATGAGGCAAATTCAGTTAAGGATTCCGAGATGTATGATGGTGCAAATCCACTGAGTGCCTTAAACATCAGTAGTAAAATTTTTAAATCATCTCTGAACAAAACGGGCATTCAGTGCAGAGACGCCAACACAAATGTAACATGTTCTCTCTTTTTGATACGCATCCTTTCTATTACATATTTAAATACTCCCATAAATAAGACATATATATAGTGGTCTAACTGTGAAAAAGATGTGAATCGGTGAACTTCTTAGCAACTTGATCTGCAAATGAGGGCCTAACTAAATTGGAGTAAAATCCCCCCTTAAATTTAACATTAGATGGGATTTCATACTCTGTGGAGGTGGAATGAAAGCTAACTGGTCTCAATGTAAGTGTGGGTGTGTGTATGAGTGGACCCTGCAGTGGTGTGGTACCCTGTGCAGGCCCTGTGCCCTGTGCTGCCAGCTCTTCTAAATTGGAGTAAGTGGGTCTGAGAATGACTAAGACTTGATTAGTTTGCCCGTGAACATTACAGGTTTGCTTTGCGATTACCATGAATTGTTGCAAAACCAAAGGACACTTGTAAAAGACCGTAAGAGAATGTAAATGTGAATTGTGGTATCACCGAGAAAGGCGTCCAACAAAGTCTTCCTTTTTCCTCCTGAAATGTCTTTCTTTTCACTTTTAGAGCAGCACCAGCCTAAGCCAGAGTTGTATATAGCATCGACAATTTTCCTGAATCTTTTTGGTGTGTTTCACTGAATTTACCTTTCAGATTCAGACTTAAGGGCAGTCAGTCCACCATACACTTAAGGAAATGACAATTTCAGGTGTCTTTAAGTGTTATAATACACTTAAATGATGAACATAAGTTGAATGTTCTTTCAAAGTCCAAGAGAGATTGCTTACCAAATAGGTACAGATGGGTTCAAAGAGTATTCAGACTCCTTTGTTTTTTTCTCTATTTCGGTTCTTTCCCATTTAATACAATGGTGAGTTATGACCCTGCTTGAACACAAAGGGGGCAACCCGCCACCCAATTTCATTTTTTTCCTAATCAAGCAACTCAATTCCTTAACAATTGGAAGCTTGTTAAGGGTAAATTTCACACACATGTTACAAAGTTTTTCTTCACACAGAGAACCATAGACATGTGCAATAAAAGAGCAGGTAGTGTGATGGACTGTAGGACTTTAGGAACCTTCTGAACTCAACTTGATGTTATTTTGGACAATCTAGGTCAACAGGATGGATGAGCTCGTTGGGCTGAATGGCCTGTTTTTGTCATATTTTTTACTAGTGTCTAATGATTAAATTTGTGAAGATGTTTTTTGTTATCATTATATTTCTTTTTGTGTATGCATCGTCATTTTAGTTGCCACCCTTTAAATTTGATCCTCTGTCCAGGATGTGACAGTACAAATATGGTGGTGATAGCACATGGAATCATCCCTCGGTGGATACAACTACCTCTTTAAATCTCTTACAAATTTGTGTTTTGCTTAAACTTTGTTCTGTCTTTGAGTAGGTCTTGTCCTTTCAGGTACTGGTTTCTAAGTTTTGAACTCTTAGTTGTCCCTTGTTGTTGTGTTCTTCCTTCGTTTATCATCTCTCAGTGTTTCTAGGGCTCACAATAATTCTTAACATGCGCCTTCGACCACACACTTTGGTTTACGTTTTGGGCCTTGGAGTTTTGATCCTACGTTGACCTCAGCCAGTCTTCAAGTTTACATTTAGACTTTCATCCCCTGGTTCTGTTCTTTTAAATGACTTTTCACATGTGACAAAACAGGAGGATTGAATTGAATTTAATTCCTTTATTGTCATTGCCAGTGTGCAACTCACAAAAAACAATAATCATCCGATAAAATGACAAAAATAGCACAATAAAACAATACAAATATACAATATGAAAAAAATCGGTACAGTGCACATCTACATATAGTGCAAAATGCTCTACTTGGAACACCTGATGAAACCGTGACTGAGCCTCGATGTCCATGCATGAAAGGCCCTGAAGAGTTTGCCAGATGGGAGAAGTTCATGTGGCATGGGTGAGTGGAATCCATGTAGATGCTGGTAGCTTTCCTGTGGCAGCGTGTGCTATAGATGTGCGCCAAGGGCTGGAAGCTGCGCCCTGACAATCTTCTGCGCTCTCGACACAACCCGTTGTAGAGCTTTCCAGTCAGCAGTTGTGTAGCTGAGATTCCACACACTCATACAATGGGTTACAATACTCTCGGCGGTGCAGCGGTAGTAGGTCAGCAGCACCTGTCGAGGGAGGTCAGCTTTTTTCAACATTGCTGAGCCTTCTTCAGCAGTGTCATGGTATTAGCTGTCCATGAAGGGTCCCTGGTGATATATATCCCCAGGAACCTAAAGCTTCATACCTACTTCACCCTGTCCCCATTGATGAACAATGGACGATGGTCCTCATCACGTGCTCTTCTGAAATTGATGAGTTCCTTGGTCTTCCTAGATTTTCACCTCTGCTCTCTAGGCTGATACATCATTATTGGAAATTAGCACAATCACTGTTATGTATTCTATAAATTTTATGATGGTGGGACCCAAAAATAACAAGAATTAAAAAAAAAATTGGGAATCAGGAATGGTCTCCCCTCGACTTTCTCGTACACTCAGATATGGGGAGGGATATTTGAGGAGTAAGCTGCAAGGCAATGATTATATTTTTATATTATGTACATTAAAGAACCATCAACAGCAAATCAAATCAAATTAGTAATACAGTAAATAGAACAATTAGTATAAAAGTAAAGTTGAATAAATCAGACTTTGCAGCTGCACGAATAAAAGGTAAAGTACCACTTCTAGTTAGCGGAAATAGCCCAAAGGTTGATAGAAATCTACATTTTGTACCTCAAACATGTATGCAAAATTTGGTTGACCTAACTGAAAGCGTACTCAAGTTATCGTGTTTACATACTGTGGGAAACAGCCCAGACACAGACAGACGGACATCGTTTTGTCACCCAACACACGTTTATTTGACATTTATATACAAAGGTGAACATGCAAACCCAGTGCCGCAGCACCAATCACCCCACAAGTCCAGGCCTTTCCACAACGCCTTTCCTCTCTTCAGGCCTCCTCTTTCCTCTCCCAGACCTCGTCCTCTTCCACCTGACTCCAGCTTTGAATGAAGGGAAGTGGCCCCTTTTATTGTCCCCCAGATGTGCTCCAGGTGCGTTCCAGCAATTTTCCACCGACATGCCCCAGTGTGACGGAAGTGCCGGCTGCATCCCTGGAAGCACTCTGGGTGTCCCTGCTCCTCATCCCCCCAGCACTTCCTGGTGTGGCAGAAGTGCTGAGGTCCAGGGGTCTCCAGGCATTGGGGCACCCCCTGGCGGTGACCATGGGCCCCTACAGGTTTGAGCTTCAAAGCTCTGTACCCGTGGTCCCCACAGCAACCAGGGCGGTCGCCCCCTTGTAGTCTGGAGGAGGCGTGAGCCCTCCTCCAGTCCTCTTGGGCGTCCCGGCTGGGTACCACCCCCAGCCGCGTGCCACAATACACATACACAGACAGACACACATGCACAGACATAATTCCAAAAATGGTATTTTCGGACTCAGGGAGGCCTAAAACGTCGACATTCATCAAATTGAATATTTGGAGGATTCCAATACTTTCCCTATACATTGTATACAAGAAAGTCAGGGAGGTCTGAAATGTTGAGATTCATCAAAATCTTGACATCGAATTTTTGGACGATTACAATACTTTCCCTATACTTTTTATATGAGAAAGTAAAAAAAGTCGTATATTTCTCTGAACATTTCTAAAACTTCATCACCCTCAGAATACTCTCCCTGAGACACAATACACTTTTTTCCATTGTTCAAAACTGTTCTGAAACTCTTGCAAGGTGATAGCCTTCAGTGCCTCCATTGTTTGCTTGTTGACCTTCTCTTAATTCTGAAAACGTTTTTCTTTAAGGTCTCTCTTCGTTCTTGGAAATACAAAAAAATTACAGGGTGCAAGATCCGTTGGGCTTGGGGGGGGGCGACCATTGTCATCCCGTTTTTCGTGAGAAACTGCCACACAGTCAATGCTGCGTTGTCGTGATGCAGAAGCCACTCGCCTGATTGCCGCATTTCTGGTCGTTTTCTCTGCACCACATCACGCGATCGCTTGAGCACTTTAAGGTAAAAACCCCTGACTGGCTCATAGCTTCTTCTATGAAAGCCTCTCAAAGCATTGTGACAACTTCTGCTGCTGTTTTCCCCAAAAGGAAACAGAACATGATGCATACATGTACTCCTTCAAGTCTGCCGTCGCAAAATCGACAAAGATGGTAACAGAGGCTCAAGAAAAAAATTAAACTGACCTTATGGACCTTTCCCGAAGGACACCTCTTGGCCAAATGATGCAGAAGGCAGTCTGGTACACGCACCTAGGTAACAAACGTTGGAACTGTCGCCCCTCCAGCCTTATTTTTGGTTCCCTCCTTGTATGCAGGTACATAAACAGGAGTGAAGAGGGAGCAGAGGATGGGGCTCAGTACACAGCCTTGCAGTGTACCCGTGTTCAGGGCTATAGTGGAAGAGAAATGGGGGCTCAGCTGTACCACATGATGGCACTCTGACAGGAAGCTGAGGATTCAATTACATAGCGGTATGCTGAGACCCAACTGGTGCAGTTTATGGATGAGCTGGGAGCTGCACATGTTCTCCATTTATTCAGACTATTATTAGATTTAGTGGTTGATGTGAATTGCCCCAAAGTGTGTGACATCCTGCGTCTTTGAAAGTCTGGTGGTCATGATGTGTATTTCTGACACCCCAGGTGTCCACAGAGAAGAAGGTGACAGACCAGGGATCATCCTAACCGGCCTGAGGACAGGCTCTCATAGACACGGGCACCTAACGGCAGTGTCACCATTCAGTTCAGCTTCTCCTAAGTTAGCTGGCAGGCGTCCCACTCTACCCCGCTGTACCAGGGCCATCATTACAACTTGTGCCTCACATTTTCCCGGTTGTGTGACCTGCACCTGTCTAATTATGATGACAAATGCCTTTACATAAAGTGGTGGCCCAGCATGACCCGCCTTTCCTCCCTAACAATATTCACCTTCATTACCATTTATCTTTCCATGTGAAGTGAGGTTAAAAGAGGTTATAGACACACAAAACAGTTACAGGCTGACACTTGCTAGATACCATACTTAGCCATTACTGCCCAGGAGGAGTTGAAATCCACACAATGTCACTCAAAAGTGATTTAACATTATCAAAAGAAGAGCAATAAATGATTCATTTTGCTGCATTAGGCTGAGGACCCCATTGACATGAATGCACCAGGCTACATGTTGAGCTCTCATTATACGACCGACTACCGTGGCTGGCCTGCCAGATTTGCCGCATTGCAATTTTGAGAAGACGGTCCCGGCGGATCCTCCATTAGCAGGAAACATTTGCTGCTGTGTGTTTATGCAGCACAGCAAGGTGACTGGGAACCGTTTTAAGGCTGCACGCTGTTAAATAGATCGGCACAGCCTGATATTAATAGGAACAATGCAGCGCAGAGGATGGGATGGGATTTCCTCCATATTCTCCACTCAGTGTGAAGCACGATTAAATATTTAAGTTTCACCACCAGCCCGCTGGATTCCATGAGAACACCTGCGAGAATTTGCACTGTTGGCTGCCACACGGAAAACAGAAATAAATTCATTCAACCAGCACAGACCATTTGTAGCTTTCTTCCAAGGGGGCCGTTCCTCTCTGCTGTGAGTGCTGCCTATTTTTAAAATAATAAATGAATGAAAACAGCACTGAAGCATTCAGACAGTTTTGTATCGAGGAAAGGCTCACCTCAAAAGAAATGCTGTACCTTCTCTGACCTGCGCAGATTCGACTAAACATGGATCCACAGTGCAATGTCTAACTCTCTTATCCTCTGATCTTTAATGGTACTTGAGGGTGTCATGGCTGCACTTTATTCTGTATTGTGCTACCATATTAATTCTACACAGCCAATATTTTATTCTATACTGTGTGACCATATCAATTCTTTACAGCCATAACTTTATTCTTTATTGTGCTGCCAAATTAATTCTATACAGCACCCAGTTTATTTTATGTAACACTGTTGTGAGTGTCCTCCTCACCGCTGACTTAGCTAATGCCCTTAGTCCCTGACAGCAGAGGGAAGAGAAAAGCAAACAGGAGAAGCAGGCAGTTATGCTCATCTTAATATTATAATGGTCAAAATTTTAATCGATTGTGATGGATGTTGCACATGGGCCGGGATGGAGTATGGCGCCTTAACTGGATGGGAGGCCACCCCTATGATGTCACGAGAAACTTGGCAAAGATTGTCCTGTCTCACTCAGAAGACAGGCAGAAGATGCCAATGTGACAAGTGGGTACACTGGCACCCTGGCTAGGCTGGACCCAGGAACAATACCCGGCCGGGAGGCCAGTATAATGGAAGAACAGGGGGGATAACCTACTGTAGCAGGACTACGGGCTTCCCCAAGACAATAGTTGGGTGGAAGAAGGACAAAGATCTCCTGGAGGTCTGGAGGAGAGGAAAGAGAGATATAATAGAGGGATTGTGAGTATTGAGAGCCATTATGAAGGTATTATCTCTCTCTCTCTCTCTCTATATATATATATATACATATATATACTAGCAAAATACCCGCGCTTCGCAGCGGAGAAGTAGTGTGTTAAAGAGGTTATGTAAACATATATATACATAAACATACTGTATATACATAAATATATACATATACACATCCACATATTTATACATATATCAACATATATATACACATACATATATATATATATATATACACACACATGCAGACACATATACATATATATACATATACATATTTGTATATCTACATATATATAAACATATATACATATATATACATATACATATTTGTATATCTACATACATACACATATATCTATCTATGTATATATATATATATATATATATATATATATATATATATATATATATATATACACACACACATATATATATATACACATACATATATATATATATATATATATATATATATAGCTGATTACCCAGTGGATTCGCTCACTGAGTGCAAGAGAAAAAAATAAAATGTATGTATAAAATAAGTTTAATTGCCAAATTTATTTTTCCACAAATAAAGAGCACTTACAATAACATAGAAATCAATATAAACAACATTAACATCATTATCATTTGAGAATATGAAGTAATATATAAGAAGCACATTGCATATAAATATAAATTATTAAACATTAAAATGTTCTTCTATAAAACACTACCGTGGCTATTCGTTTGTCTGTCCAGGATTTTAAATCAGCTGTAGCTCGCAAACCGTTTCACCTATTGACTTGAAATTTGGTACACATATACTACGTCAAGTCTACTATTCGCTTTCCCACACATATGAACACATATATATATATATATATATATATACACACATACATATACACACATACACATATATACATATACATACATAGTGCGTTGCAACACGGGCTGTGATTGTTACATGGGAGGGAGAGGACAAATCACAGCTTCCCGCTTTCTAATCGGGCTTGTGATTGCTGCTTTGACGGATGTCCAGATCCCACAGTATTTCCCCTTAGGAGAGGCGTTAGGCAAGTGTAATTGAATAGCAGTGCTGCAAGTTATTACTCTTTTTATCTTTATTTTATTTTATTGTAGAATCAACTCAGAGCTGCGCGCACCAGTGCGTGCGTGGCGGATGCGTACGGCTGACGTTTTCATTGTCTACCACCTTCGCTAATCATTCTTGAGGCAGATTGAAGACTTAAGTGCCAGCTTAACTGAAAAATTAAAGAAAACATACTAAGTTTTAAAAAAAATCAGTTTTAAACGGGAAAAGATGCCGACGAAAGAAGAGAAGCAGCGGGACGCTAGGGTCAAGAGCTGCTCATTAAGCAGCAAGCGCATCAACGTCTGAGCAAACGAATGGTAAACGTACAGAGAAAGAGGATAAATACTATGAATGCTCATGTCAAGTATATTCACTCCACGTTATCGTGCAGTGCGCTGTTACTGGTATTTTGATAAAAGAATCTGAATAACATATAAGAAGCGTATAAATTATTAAACAGTAAAACATTAACATTTAAGAAGTAAAGATACATTGAGTACTACTGTAGTGCTTTCGGGTATAGTACATTTTTTGTTTGCCCATTACATGCATAAATGTATACATTTTTTGGTGTACCTACCCAAGAACACGCGACATGACCCGGCAGTTAAAAATTTATCGCTCCAGCAATTTAAACTCTGTTACAAAGTCATCTAATATGGTATTGCAAACGGCAGCGGGAGCGTTTCTATAAACTCAATTTAAACTTACTGTTTACACCGTGCTTTGAAGATGCATAGTATGCGACACGTGTTTCGCCGTAATTGTGGGCTCATCAGGAGTACACAGTCACTGCACTCCCCTACGGGAATCGATCCTCGGACGTAGAGGCGAAGCCCCTAACGTTGTGCCACGGCGTGAGGTTCGTTCATTTGACAGCATGTAGATCGGGGTAATTACATTGCAGGCATTCGTAGTCTGATTCACAATCTGATTGTATGGGTGGTTACCTACCAGGTAACGCTTGTGGTTGGTGAGCAAGTCGGCTAACTTCTGCCACGGTGCCCTCTTTCAGTTGCGAGAAGCAGATCATACAATGGTTGAAATAGTTTAATATATATAGCAAAATCACCGCGCTTCGCAGGGGCGAATATGGTATTGCAAACGGCAGCGTTTCTATAAACTTAAAGTTACGGTTTATACCGTGCCTTGTTTCATATTCTTTTCCTACCTTATCAATTGTGTAATGTGTTTTTTTGAACAGGTTTGATTCATGGAAGTGATCACTCCTGCTGCGTTCAGTCACTTCACGTGAGCCACTCTCTTGTGTGATGTTGCGATGTCCACGGGTTTATTTAATGTTAGCTAAGACCCGGCAGTTAAAAGTTTCTCGCTACAGCAATTTTAACTCTGTTACAATGTGATGCAAACTCTCGTTTATACCTGGTGTCTTCTCATTGAACTTGTATCTCGCGAATATGGTATTGCAAACGGCAGCGGGAGCGTTTGTATAAAGTAAATTTAGACTTACGGTTTACACCGTGCTTTTTTATACCTCGTGTCTTATGAAGATGCTTGTATGCGTCACTCACTCGCTTCTTATTGTTTCGCTGCCTTGTCAATTGTGTAATGAATGTTTTCTTCTGCGCTCTTTGGGGCTCCTCCTTCTTTTCTACGTACTGAGTTCACAGTCAGTTCACGTGATTACGTGGGAGGCGTGATGACGCGACACGCAACTCAGTCTCCTACGGCCATCTTGCTGCCTACCATTACAGTATATGGACAAAAAAGAGGTTCCAGTTATGACCATTACGCGTATAATTTTGAAATGAAAACTGCCTAACTTTTGTCAGTAAGCTGTAAGGAATGAGCCTGCCAAATTTCAGCCTTCCACCTACACGGGATGTTGGAGAATTAGTGATGAGTGAGTCAGTCAGTCAGTGAGTGAGTGAGTCAGTCAGTCAGTCAGTCAGTGAGGGCTTTGCCTTTTATTATTATAGATACTAGCCATGTGCGCCCAACTATGTTTCACGAGTTAAAGTTATCTGTGAAGAGCTCCCTGTTTAAACACGGCTGCCAGTCGTGAACTGGGCCCTTCGTCACACAGCATTAACGACGCTGTCGTTTCCTCTCACGATCTCTTCTCCACCTTTCTCCAATCTCGCAGGTTGCTTTGTGGCAATCCAAAGAGTAAGGCAATCTACCCGGAGCAATGGTTACAAAAGGGGGACACATAGGTATCCAGGCTCTTTAAAGCATAAATAGGGATCACTTCACTGACATGTGAGCAAGC
The DNA here is from genome assembly GCF_900747795.2 of Erpetoichthys calabaricus. Taxonomy (NCBI): domain Eukaryota; kingdom Metazoa; phylum Chordata; class Cladistia; order Polypteriformes; family Polypteridae; genus Erpetoichthys; species Erpetoichthys calabaricus. Next base: position 175,601,297 of record NC_041401.2, read on the forward strand.
CAGGGTACAACTGTGAGACGTGCAGCACTCACCGGCTACAACGTAACAATAATAATTTCCGGAACGTGCTGTTACGTTGTCATTCATTTTACCTACTATCTTTCTTTCATTCATATGTTATGTAGGCACGTACCTTTTATCTTCAGCAATCTCATTCTTTAACCAGGCCTCAGGAGCTAACCAGCGTAACACTGTCCACCACCCCTTTCATTATTCTGGCATATTGTTGACATCCGTGAGTAACAACAACGTACTAAACTGGAAGGTGGTCTACACATGCGTGGAATTTGCGGACAAACAAAGATCAAGATCCAAATTAAGATTATATATAAAGATTAGTTAATTTAAAGCATAACAATTTGTTTAGTTTGAATGTCTGTGTTTTGAAGTGTGACTGGAGTACTACAGTCTTCAGTAGTGTAAGCCTGAAGGAGATTCTTAATGCAATGTCTATGTTTTAGCTGTCTCTCTACTGCCATCTAGTGCTTCTTCTTCTAATTCATTCGCGGACAAACAAAGATCAAGATCCAAATGAAGATTATATATAGAGATAAAAAAATCCAACATCTGTCTGTCTGTCTGTCTGTCTGTCTGTCTGTCTGTCTGTCTGTCTGTCTGTCTGTCTGTATGTATGTATGTATGTATGTCTGTATGTCTGTCCACTTTTCATGAGAGAACTACTTAAGTTTTAGATCGGGTTTTTTTCTGTAATTTGCTTGAACATTCTGGTTGATTTTGCAACTTCTCTCATCACATTAAGTATCAGAGTTCGCTTGCACGAGTGATTTATTTGTGCTAATCCGAGACAGAGGCCGAGGGCCGAGGGGAGGGGAAGTGTGACATCAGGAGTAGGGAGCCGGGCAGGGCCCTCCTCACTCACATGCCAGACTCCGTTTGAGTCACTGTACCTCCCCCCCACTAACTAGTGATACCTGTTTGTTCATTGATTTTTAAAGTTTGACCTTTTTCACTGCTTTGCGGTCGGAGCCGCAGGGGACAGCTAGTTGTTACTTAGTTACTTATTTGAACCAGGGACTTGTGTTTGTGTGGTGTTGTCTGAGGTTTAGGAGGATGCAGTGCAGTGGCCACACTATATTTAAAAAATTATAAGCTGTTTGTGTAGAATTAAATGTTCTTGGATGACAAAGCAAAGGCAAGTCAAGCTGTGGTAATCCACACCATACACCTGGTATTGCTAGATGTTCAATTCTCAGGCAGCTCTGTTCTTGCATTGCTGCTTGGTGTCTTAATCTCTTCTTTGTTCCTGCATGTAAGCATCCTCTCCATTTTCTGACAAACAAGAAAGAAAACATATTAAATTGTAAGCTGCCTCAGTCATAAATTTACTTGTCTCTTTCAGTCTAAGCTTCCTTCCTTGGGTAATGGGCTCGTATAATGTAAGGTGCCCTGGTCTTAAATATTTGAATCTCATTTAACTAAAACAATGCCCCTGACATGTCCACACAGCCTCACATCGCCTCTGGTCAACTTTCCACCTCTCTGTCACATTTGGCCACAGCACTTAACTGAAGTTCTTATCATTGATCACCTTGCTGAAACTTTGGGGGGGTTACAATGGTTTATTGTCAAAAAGCTGCTTCCTTCTATAAGTCATCAATTCATTCTTTAAATGACATTATATTATTCAGTTATCAATCATAGTCAATTCTCATTATCTGTGAGGGTTATGAAAGCAGAAAACACAGATACTGAGGTGTTAGTCCTATGGAGAAAAATGGAGTTGGGACCCAATTCTCTATACACTCTTGCTAACTTTTACCACAACCGCATTAAGTTTTCTGCCCAAATGTAAGAAAAGAACCAGGAGATGAAACGTTTATCAAATCAGAAACAAGTCGAAACTATAGCGATCAAATCCTAAACACTAAGGCCTAACTGTAAATCAGAAATCAAAATCAGAGCAAGAAACGGTTGTGACCACTAGGGGGTGTTGTAGTGCCCCAAACCCCAGACCCACTGCACAGACACAAGTCCTGGGTTCAAGTCAATGGTATATTATAATAAATTACCTTAACAAAGGCTTCTTTTTAACACCACTGTTCTTCTCTTCTTCTTTCTCTCTTCTCCTCCACTCCTCCCAGGTGAGATTTGCTCTTCTTCCACCCGACTCCAACTTGACTAGGAAGACAGAGTGACCTGGGAGTACCCGGTGCTAGGGCATATCCCATTGGAAGCACTTCCAGGTCAAGAGGAACTCTTTGAAACTAGGGAGCATAAACCCCCGCAGCACCCCCTGGTGATATGTACCCAACATGGCTGCTCCACATGAACTACAATTCCCAATATGCACTGTGAATGCCCACTTGGGTACCGAAGTCCTGGGATGCTGCCATTTATGATATGGAGACCTCTCGAGTTTCTCCATGATGTTGTCCTTTCAACTGTTAGGAAGTCTCCTTCCTTCCTGACTCCCATCCAGGTAATGGACTGTGATGCATCCTGGCAGGGATGCCAGCCCAGGTGTACCACCCATCACACCAGAAAGTCGAGAAGGAATATGGTTTTCAATTGTTAGACTTTGAATCCCAATCATGGATGCTGATTGAATCTTTAACGTTGCTGGTTCAAATCCTGCTACTGCCAGAAGGGAGTCAACTCCAGTTGGTCCAGGGGTGCTGTAACAATGGCTGACCCAGTGTTCTGACCCCAAGGGGACTTGTGATAACTCAATGTACCTGTACAATTACAATAAAGTCGAATTATTTTGTTTTTTTGTGTTATGTAACTTCTATGGTAACTGTGAGCCACATACCGGTAACTGGAATAATAACCTCATGGCACCCGGTCGATAAACAAAATAATGTTGTGGCATCGTAAATAATTAATCATTACATTCAAGAAACATATAACTGCAAAAAACTGACAAAGAAGGGGCAAGAGAAAAAGCAGCCCAAGTTCCCACTATTGTTCTAAAAACTATTTTAAAAGAGAAAATACATTCTCAAAGTGATCACTACAATAATTTTGTGTACAGAAAATCATCTAAGCTCATCACTTGGCACTTAGCACTTTCATTTGCACTACATGTGATTGTCAGTCTTGATATTTAATACATTTATCTCAAAAACAGCATAAAACACTGAGAACGGGGTAGGGATGTGCTGGACCTCTTCTCTCATACCCTTGAGACTCGGTAATGATCCTTCACTTATGTAAACCTTGTTACCACTTTTCCTTCCTCTAGATACTCAAGTCTGATAATCTTCTCGATGCTCTACCAGAGATCACAAGCATCCACAGCAGGGGAACAATTGCAAACCCTGGACCCCACCCTGAATGGGGTTCAACCAAAAGCGGCATTTGGGGGTGGCAAGTGGAGCGATCTCCCCAGGCCCTGTGCCTAAGGGGACCCTGCTTTTGAGGTCCACATGTCTCGTTCGAACGGATTTGTCAAGTTATATTCTCCAGTATATATATATATATATATGTGAGAAGCTTCTAAGAGGAACCCTTTTAAAATCCCTCTTCAAGGTCATATTCCATACATGTGCGTCTTTGAAAACATTCCATAGTCCACCCAAAAAGGGTCGCTAGTATAATCCCTTCCTAAAATAGGTATAGCACATTAGTCGCTGGGTTGGCTTCTCCTATCTATAGAAAAAGACATTGCATCCAGATTAGACTACCAAGATGTCATTAACGACTTTTCCAATCGGAAAGCAAGAAAAGTGGATTTTCGCCTCTGAACCTGGAAACCGGTAAGAGATTTCATGATGACACCTTTACGTCAGAGGTCTCTAACATGTACAGCTACTGGTAGCTCACAACCCCTTTCCATGTAGCTCGTCAAAGGGTTAATGAATCCTACATAAATTTGAAAACTTGATTAGTCAAATTAGGGGTGGGCGATCTTTCCAAAAAATCATATCACGATCCTTTTAGCACAAAATCACGATCCACAATCTGAATTGCAATCTATCTTTTCAATGTGGCATACACTTAAGAGAATATCCGGACTCAAACTCATCAAGACCTAAGTAACATTTTTTTTTAAATATTAAACAAAGTTGAATTCAATTGTTGTCTCGCTCGCTAGCTAAGCCGAGTTGAGGAACACGCCCCGAAACGAGAGTGGAAGGCCCCTCTCCTCGGACCGCTGAGTGTTTCTTGAATTTGCATAAATAAATCGGTACTGTGAACTACACTGTAAAAAAAATAATGTTCAATTTATGATAAAGTACTGGCAGCTGTGGTTGTCAGGATTTTACCATAAAAAATAAGGTGACAATATTTTTAGGTCTACGGTATAACTTTTGTAGTAAATACTGTAACTGTTTTTTCTTTACAACACATTCCAATAGAAGTAAATGTTTAACTATAACCTGATATCCAAGCACTATAATAAATATGCCAATCGATAAACCATTAGAAAATACTGTCAGGATCAAACACCAGTGCACAGTTTGCATCAGTAAAGTAACATGTATCAATTAATTATACACATTGAAAAGAATTCAGTATTTAAGAAAGTTATGCCACATTGTCTGGTGGAGAAGTAAAGTTTGCTTTTGTGGTGTCTGGTGTCCCTCAGGTGTGCCAGCTTATCGAATAAAACCCACAATAAATCAGCTTCCTTAACCTCAAAAAACCTTCAGCATGCAGGGAAAAATAAGTCTGTTAACTTTATTGACGTTTTTTCCCCTCCTGTTCAAAGGAATGCGGGTCACCAGGAACGATAAAGTAAAAGGGGGCGTGTCCTCATGCAAATTTCATAACTTTGGCGTTACTGAAACAGCGCTCTACCATTTTACACTTTACAGTTGTTTACCTTCGCTATTTAACAATTTCACACTAAAATTAACTGCGATTTGTTCCAGTGTATGATACACAGCGAAATGAGACAAGTCTCAAAATCAACCGGAATGTTCAAGCAAATTATAGAAAAAAACCCGATCTAAATCCGTTAAGTAGTGTTCTTGTGAAAAGCGGACAGACAGACAGATGTGGGATTTTATATATTATATATTAGTAAACCTTCAAAATAATGTGCAGTTAAAGTCTCAACAGCATTCTCAGCATTTCTGGAGCTTAGTAGAGCCAGATAACTATAAGAATCTTCACCAAGTAGTTCTGAAAATGTCTGCTTTGTTTGGGTCTCCATACCTCTGTGAGTCTGACATGAATGTCATGAAATCAAAGTTCAGAACAAGACTGACAGACGAACATTGAAATGACTCCAGAAGAGTGAACCTCAGTGGCTCCACTCCACCAGACAGCTCAGTGCCAGTCATTTGACTAACTGAAAAACACATCACACCTGTGACTGGACCTGTGAATAAAGTGACACAGTGACATGAGACAAAATGACAAATGAAGAAGTCATATCTGTGGATTTGGAATTGCATTATTTTGCTTTTGACGGCATTCATGTTTTAATTCAATAGTGTGAAAATAAATACAGACATACAAAATGCACTTGCAGGTGAACGGAATATTGTTTGTGATGTTTTAATGCAAAATGTGAGTTGTGGACACCGACATTTTGTAAATGTTCAGGCAAAACAATCTTACTCAGTTTGTTTTGGTTGAAATAAGCTATGAGAATAAACGTTAGAAAACATGAGTAGCTCTCTCCCATTTTCATTTTGTAAAAGTAGCTCTCAGGGGAAAAAAGGTTGGAGACCCCTGCTCTAGGTTAATTTCACACTTCCTGTCGAAACACTGAAACTCACATTTTATTTGTTATCCATAAACATGTCCGAATATTAATGCACAAAAACATGTATCGCTAATGATAACCGGCTGACATGACATCAACGTGAGTTATGACTGACATCCTACATATCAAGACTCAGAGTATACTTGCAATTTGGGTACGTTTTCTAGAAGAGGGCCTGCTAATTTCCGCATGGCACCGCATCGCATTTCGCACTGTCGTGGTATTGCCATAAATTATGAATTGCACCTTTTTAATAGATTATATTATTATATTTTGATAAAGTCCATGTGTTATCTTGCAAGAATTTAGCTGAATACTGTAATGAGAAAATCCGGTGTATGTTAATATTATTTTTATGAAATTTGCACTCAAGTTTATACAGTCCACATATATCGGTAACAGCGTTTGACATAACCGGCCTCACATGGGGTTGGTCAGCCCTAAGCCCCCACACACCCCTAAGGCCGACTCTAGGTTCAATGGCTTACCCATGCCTCTTGGCACCTGGTAGACACATGGTAATCCATTCAATATAGCGCCCCAAACATCTAAGGGCATCCCATTATTTGTATGCACTCTCTAGGAACTAGTTTATGTTTAGGCAGGCACTCATGTTACCCACAAAAGGACATGCATGTAAAGCTAATCCTGCTAGCATTGATCATAAGGCCTCTCTAAATAGTTCATTTTTTCCGGTTTGTGATCAGGGCCTGACAGAGCTTCACACTACGTGTTTTTAACTGCAGCTTGCCTCCCTGTTCCTTCTAAATCCTTGGCTGCTCACTGGCATGAATTCAATATTTCAGTCTTCAAGAAGCGCAGCAGATGCCTCTTTTTTCAGCATTCCTGAGAAGGAGATGCTTAGTGAAGGATGAAGCAAAATTCAATTTACTTCAGACAATGTAAGAAAATGCTGACCAGCGCTGAGGCATCTTAAGTTTCAATGCTGATGAATTCTTTCTAATTACAGTATAGAGAGCTGTGATCAATCAGAGGAAATGGAGGACCCTTCCCACCAAGCTCACCTTCATTCACATACATTCATTCAACAAATCAGGCTTCTCCCTGAGCTACTGAAATGTGGTAGTGGAGACCTGCCAATGGGAAATACTGATTGGGCACCAAGCCCACCAAAAGAACAAGTATATGGAGAGCCATAAAGGAAAATATGGAATTGAACTGATGTCACCAACATAAGCCTGAGATCAGAGAGTGGTAGCAACTCTGGGTTTTTGCCATCTCGGCCATCAGTTTGATTTATTTTTATGTATTTGATTCTTATTATGTTTGTTTTTCTAGGGGATTATAATTTTTTATTGTTTTACCTTTGGTTGTACTGATTGAAAAAGGTAATCAGTAGAATGTGTATGAGCACTGACCAGCCAAAAAGGACACAGTCAATAAAATAGGCAAGGGCCAATATCGTAAGTCAGAATGAGAGCCTAAAAAGCCTAATTGATAAACCAAAATCAAACTCAAAAGTCCAGAGCTAGATTCTGTTACTAGGAGCTACGAAAAAATTGAATTGCAAACATTGCTAATTAAATCAATTTTGAATAATCTAGAAATGTATGCAGTGACCTTTATATCTTCATGACGATAATGTCACCCTTTGCACAATCCTAGTGTCATGAACAGGGAGTTCAAAGCACTGGAGAGTCCAAATAATTTCCAAAAACACTTCCAAAACTACCCACTAGAGGGGGGAATCCCATTACAACCCCTGGCTAACACGAAAAGAGCCACATAGGATCTCTATAAAAATAAAAAGGTTTATTTCTACAAACTGCCCAGTGGCACAAAAGAAAGTTTTGTGGAGCACAAAAGGCAACATGGAATTGCTTGTAAGACAAAGGAAATCTGAAGAAAAGAAATCCCACTACAAATATTTAGAAGTGCAGAGCAAAAAAGGTCAAAACATAGAACATTCACAAAAAGCACAGCAAAGGCACAAGGACTCACCAACTCCAGAACATATTCACAACGAACAGCCAGGAATTGTGGGAGACCCTCTGGATTTATAGGTCTTGGTATTGATTGGCAGGTGTCCCCGCCTCTTTGGGGACCACCCACAAAACACATGGAACATAACTCAGGGGAAAAAGGATGCAGCAGATAATTAACAAAAGTAACAATAACATACATAAATAGCTCAACAAAGAACAAAAAGAACACAATACCCAGGCAACACCTGGTGCATCATGGGAAACAACTGGTGTGGCAACAACCATGCAAATCATCCCTAAAATGAGAGCAAAAGTAAATAATGATGAACTTTTCAGGAAAGCCTTTGATTGAACCATTGCATTTCTGGTCTCACCAGCCTCCTGGTCCTTTTTAGGCAGGCCATACTTCCATTTTTCTTTCAATCACTTATTAACGTCTTGCCCTTGATTCCAGGTTCCCTGATTATTTTCAAATCTCTTATTCTGACTCTTTTTGTCACTGAGTATGAGTTTGAATAAGAAATCATCTCATTGTTTTTAGTTTTTTTTAGCAATAATGCTGGACCCTCAATGTGTCTCAAACGTTTTAAAAGAAGAAAGTGAAGAGCAGTCATATAGATGTTGAAGTAAGGAGTTCCAGAAGAAGGCCATCTGTCACCCTAGTATGAATGTTTGGACCATTAATAGGTCAGCACCAGAGGACCTAAGGGCCTGTGGATCATTTTATGAAGGAGGTGGGCAAGATACATAGGAGCTAGACCATGCAAAACTTTAAAAATAAAGAGAGCGAGTTTATGTTTGATATGTAAGGAAGTGGGCAGCCTATGAAGATGGTAAAGGACAGGAGGAATGTGTTCTGTTGACCAGGTGTGTGTGGCAGCTGCTTTGTGGATTTATTGCAATCTAGTGAGTGTTTAACAGGAAGGCTAGCAAACAAAGAGTTATAACAGTTGTGAAAATGAACAGACTCGACACACTTAAAAAGGTTTGGGGCAGCCACCCGTATAATATTCCTGGCCGCAAAAGGGTTTTGAATATCAGAGATGTTCACAATACTGAGTTCAAAACAGAACTGCCGAGGGCTTGCAAAGATGGCTTCTTTAAGGGATCAGACCGGAAGTGATGTAAGGGAACCAGAAGTGATGTTCTTCTGATGTCAGATTGTGTGCTGGACGTGACATTCTTCTGGGCGCCAGAACCGGAAGTGACATCATAAGCTCTGAATCAGATAGGTTTTTCTTTGGCTTGTCTGTAGAGATAACAGGAGAAGGTTTAGTGCACCCCGCCACCCACTGGCCTGACGTGGAATTACTTTTGCTTAGTCCATACAACATCCTCCTACTCACACGTGTGTGACACAGTCAAGTAATGAAACCATGCAAAAGTGTTTCAGTGTCTCTTCTATTAAGTATCTGGAAAAGACAGGTGATTTTAAAAAGGCGGCAATAAGCAGTTTTGATAAGTGAGCTCATGAGTCGCTCAAAAACGAGAACGCCTAAATCACACACAACTTGAAAATGCTGAAGTCTGAAATCTTTGAGGCAATCAGCTTGGTGGCATCTAACAACACTTCTCTTTTATCAGCATTCAGTTTAAGAAAATTAGAATCCGGCCAAATCATTAAATCAGAAATGCATTCCAGAAAGCAACTGGGTGGCATGTCGGTGATAGACCTGGAATTAAGATTCATTTGAGTATCATCACACCGTCATGACAGTGAAAGGTGAGACTGTGCTGCCAAATAATTTGTCCTAAGGGGAGCATATACAGTATATTAGAAAAAGAAGGGGACCAAAAGCAGAACCTTGAGGTACACCTTGGGCATCAGGAGCAGAAGAAGATTTATGTCTGCTAATCATAACGACTTTCTATCACATAGATAAAATTTAAACCAGGAGGGAACTGTGCGCCATTTGAAAAGTCAAGAAGTACACTATGATTTATAGAGTCAAAGGCCACACTAAGACCAAGGAGTAGAAGAATGTTGTGTGCCCAGCATCAGCAGATTAAAAAGAGATCAGTAACAACTTTAAAGCGTGTAGCCTCAGCGCCATGTAAGATGCAAAAATGTGACCGAAAAGATTCATGAAGATTCTGTTCAGCTAAATAGGTCTGAAGTTGCTTAGTGACCACTGCTTCATGCACTTTTGCTGGGAATGGGAGTTTGGAGATGGGCCTGAAGCTATCAGGGCAGGACGGGTCAAGATCAGGTTTCTTAGGTTTAAGTGTAACAGCAACAGTTTTAAAAGAAGAAGGAACAGAGCCAAAAGCTGGAGACGCTTAATTAGGATGAGAAATGGGACCAGCAATAGCTGAGGCACAGGACTTGAGAAGGGAGGTAGGAGCAGGACTGAGTCATGTACAGGAGGATTTTGGTCATGAAATGAATTCAGTGATGCAGAAACCGTCAGTAGTGACAAAATCAGTCCACACACACACACTTTGAAACATCATGGAGGCTGTCTTCAGAAACTGAATTATGGAGAACTGCTGATAGACTCTATCCTTAAAATATGATTGCTTAACATTACCCAAGAGAACCAGGAATAGATGATATGTGGGGTGTAAATCTGCTTATTCTAGACAAAAAGATTTTTGAGATTGCCACTGCCTTCATTTATAATGAAGTGTTCTTGTTGAAGAACTCCATGAAAATACCACTGCCATGAAATAATTCAATTTATAGTGGAATACTAAAAAGAGGAGTGGGCTTTATTTAAAATGTCCCAGTACTTAAGCATATGGTCACTATAAGCTACAGAGTAGGCAGCAAGACCCATTTTCTTAAAATGCCTTTCAAGTTGATGACCAGTCATTTTAAAACACCCTAAGTTCTGGGGTATACCAATATGGCAGAGAGAGCGACAAAATAATTAAGGGTTTCTAATTAAGATTATTATTCTTATTTAAGAATATTTAGGATTATTATTCTTATTTAAGGTTATTGCTCTTAATTAAGAATTAAGAGGGGCAAAATAATTAAGGGTTTCTAATTAAGATTATTATTCTTATTTAAGAATATTTAGGATTATTATTCTTATTTAGGGCGGCACGGTAGCGCTGCTGCCTCGCAGTTTGGAGATCTGGGGACCTGGGTTTGCTTCCCGGGTCCTCCCTGCGTGGAGTTTGCATGTTCTCCCCGTGTCTGCGTGGGTTTCCTACGGGCGCTCCGGTTTCCTCCCACAGTCCAAAGACATGCAGGTTAGGTGGATTGGCGATTCTAAATTGGCCCTAGTGTGTGCTTGGTGTGTGGGTGTGTTTGTGTGTGTCCTGCGGTGGGTTGGCACCCCGCCCAGGATTGGTTCCTGCCTTGTGCCCTGTGTTGGCTGGAATTGGCTCCAGCAGACCCCCGTGACCCTGTGTTTGGACTCAGCGGGTTGGAAAATGGATGGATATTCTTATTTAAAGTTATTGCTCTTAATTAAGAATAAAGAGGGGCAAAATAATTAAGAAATAATCATTCTTAGAGTGGCAAAATAATTAAGTGTATCAGAACAGATGTAATTATATTGAGAAAACATGCCAGCTAGACAGGAGAGATCAGAAAGGAACAGGTTAGGGGAGGACTATAGGGAATGTGAAAAAGTGAATGGATCAATAGATCGACTATAGCAAGACTTTAGGAAACAAATACAAAAATGACACTTTATTAGTTTAGGATCAAAAATTCCAACTAAGACACCAGAGACAGCAGTACCATCAAGACAAAAAGAAGCATAAACCGTGGAACTGAGGTGGGCCATCTTAGCTCAAGCCCAGGATACATTTAGCTCATAATTAGTGATAAACCCATGAAACAATAAAAAGAATTGTACAACAATGCCATTTCACAACAAGTGAGATTCATACTATTAACCCTGAAAGAATGGTGTTTAGAGGTTTGTGGGGCATAGGGCTGATCAAGCCCACGCGGGTTACGTCAAACACTGTTACTGGTATGTGTGGACTGTATAAACATGTGTGCAAATTTAATAAAAATAATGTTAACATACACCGGATTTTCTTATTACAGTATTCAGCTAAATTTTTGCAAGATAACATGCAGAGAGGAGAATATAACTTGACAAATCTGCGCGAACGGGACACACTGATCTCAAAAGTGGGGCCCCCTTAGGTGCAGAGCCTGGGTGGTTGCCCCACTTGCCACCCCCAAACACCGCTCTTGTACATATAAAAAGTTTCTGCACCCTTACTTTATATTCATCTGCAACCTTGCAGCTGTGCTGATGTGGAAACCACAATTGAAGAATTGTGCTGAGGCTGATGGGAGGATGACTTCACAGAGTGCCGTGCAAAAAGTTTAAATAGGAAGACTGCAGTGTTTTTTTTTTTCCCACACACTTTGGCTGAAAAACAAATTTTTGCTTCAGATACGTTGTGTTTTGCTTTGTCACTGCCTGTTTGTGATACCAAGTGCAAACCACTTCCCTTTTTCTGCCCTAATCATGGGGCCTCTTGTAGTTGATGACCAAGGATAAACCTGGGTGGTAGGGAGAGAGTAACCGCAACAGATAGTTGCTAATAAAATACAAAAAGTTCATGATGACTTATGGGTAGTTTGAACATGCACAGTGCTCTGCCATTAGTTTAGATGAAGTCAAGGTCACATGAACACCAACACTCCACTGCAGGACTGCACCATTGTTGAACAACACGCAGTTGTCTGATCTCTTTGGGCTGAGGGACTGAAACCTGCTGAAATTCACCAAAGGATGTTGGCTCAGTATGGAAGTGAAAACAGCAGGAACTCAGCAAAAACTTTATAAATGGGTAGAAAGGTTCAAAGTGGAAAGAACACGTGTAATCAACAAAGCTCCATCTGGTCGACCATCAACATCACGCACTCAACTCCACATCGACATGGCAAACACCTTCATCAGAGAGGACTGAAGGATTACGTTGTCTGCTGTGGCTGCACATTTAGATACAGCATCAGCTTTGGACATCTGCACATATCAGATTGCATGATGACCTAAGGTTCCATAAAGTTTGTGTAAGATGGACACCCAACCATCTTCAATATCATTCAGTGAGTTTCAGCAGTTTTCACTCCCTCTGCCCAAACACATTTCACTACATCGCGTTGTTCAACAATGGTGCAATCCCACTGCGGAGTGTCCATGTTCATGTGACCTTGGTCTCAATTAGACTAATGGCAGAGCACTGCACTGTCTCTGTTCAAACTACATACTAATAAGCCATCGTATGTGTGATGTATTGCGTCAGCTTTTCACTATTGCCTTTACCACATAATTTTCAAATTGCCATTACTTTTTGTTTTATGCGTGCATTACCTTTGAATAATCTTTAGGACATTACCAACCATCGCTACTGGTGTTTACTCCTGTTAAACTGAGTCCTGCAGTAAACACCCCTGATGGACACCACCTACTGCAGATGCCTTCCAGGATCCATGAAGAGAACAAATTAGATCTAAAGTGTGACTGTGTGTATGGGTACTAAAAGTAACATGTTATATTTATTAAAATATTTAAGAATAATCAAAAATTAATTGGCAAAAGAACTCTTAGTATCAATAAGTATAATAAAAATCCTACAGCCAGATCTAGTAAACGAGTGTAAGGAATTCACTTACAAGAGATTTTAAGGGGGTGATGTTTTAACACAATTGACAGTGGAATAGAGAAGGTGAACATTTCACACTCTGTACTCAAAGGATGTCGCATCGAAGAAGGAGACCTCCTTTACTTTTCAGTTACTACAAAATACAGCAGCCAGTTCACCTTCAAAAGGTTTTGGATAAAATATGATTCCCTGAAGGTGTCCTCAGATTTAAATGTAGACTCCTGGCTGCTGCCACATCTCACAAATCAAGAGAATAAGTCAAGGTTTTTCTGGATAATTAGTTCATAAAGGCATGATGTCTTGTTCGTTAGGGAACAACAATTTAACAAAACACATCTAGCATGACTAGGAGAGTGCAGAGGGCCCAGAAGTAGTAATTCCCCAAAGAGGACCTAGATGACTCTGGTGAATTCCATGAATCTTAGCTGGTTCTTCATTTGATTTAAGGTTATGAACACATAGCCGTCAAGACCGTATTGAGGGAGGACTACTGGGAGACGAGCGATGCACATAAAAATAACACCGGGAGGTTTGATGAACATATTGTGAGCGTTGTGCAATCCCATGAGCTTCACAGCAACAATAATGAACAGAATCAAAGCAGTTGCAGTGTTGGTGAGCACCATATAAAATACACAAAGGGCTGAACAAATCACCTTGTTGGGATATTCAGGAAAATATTATCACCAAAGTTGCTCTGCAGCCAAAATTGTGCTGTAACAGTGAAAATCCACAATGCGAGCTCCACACTCCCTGGTGGCTTCCGGGAGCCTCTTGAACCGTCGATAGTCATGAAGTGAGATGAGGTGGGAAATGAGCACAGACACAATCAGCAAGGGGTTGGTGGAAAATGTTCAGCGCTTTTAATAAAATCCAAACCAAAACAAATGGCATTCAAAAGCAAGTGCAGCTCAAAAGATCTTCAATAAATACATAATCCACAAAGTGTCCAGTGAAGATTAAAAACAAATAAATATATTCCCTAAAACGAGGCAGGTTTCTTTCCTTAATACAGACACAAGCCCCAGTGCCTCTCTCTAAAATCTGGCGTCTCCTCTGCTTATCCCATCAGGACATTACAGCATGAGGAGATGCCTGCCATCAAATGAAGTCTTCTATTAACCACAGGTTTGGGGTCATACCACCAGTCCTTTGGCATCCATGGGACACTCCTCCAAACCCCACGCATGTCTCCCGTAGGCAGTCTGTCGGTTTTAAACTGGGAGACACCACACAACAGGGCCGCTCCTTCTCCTCTCCGTAGTGGCTCTAAGTAGCGCCACTCTCGAGTGCAGGCCTGCCGCTCACTTCCTTGGGGCATACTCCAAACCACCTGGCTCCTTTCCTTACGACACGGGCTCCTCACTGTCCTGCCTCTCTCTTCTTCCAGTAACCTCCATTCTCTGTCTTCTCCATTTTGTTCCTACTCCTCTCAATCTTTTTTTTTTAAATCTGATCTTCTGTTGTTCTTTTTTCTGATCTTTTTGTTCTGTATGTTTTGATCTCCCCTCTCTGCCATGCAGGCTCCCTATAAACTGCCCGACTGGTTGCAGGTGTTATCCTCCTCCTACTGTGGGATGTGAATGAGGCACCTGACTGTATTTGCACGTGAATACACAATTAGCCAAGCACCCCAAGCCTGAACACTCCAGGACCTGATTATTTAGTTAAAACCGCACTTTGCCATGGACCTCTAATCATAAACGCTGACCATACAGCACATGGAGTGTTAGTCAGGATGGACAAGCATCACAAAACATAGTTGAGGGACAAAAGAATGTAGAACACAGCCTGCCGAGATAGAAAAGACTCACCAGCCATACTGAGTGGTGTAAGACATTAAGGGAGAGGAGCAATCAGGCAGACGACCAAAACAGAGTGACGCATGTGGCGGCACACTGAAGGCCTCTTCAGCTCAAGTAATACAGAAATTCCTGAACTCTGGTTACTACAAGTAGAAGATGGATCCAAAGCAAGTATTCAGACATGATGTAAATGGCATTCGGGATGGATGGGCATCCCGACCAGAAGAGGGGATGGTTCCTTACCTGGATGGGAGGCTCCTAGCAGGCAGATAAGAATCCTGGCCAAGGGAGTGAAAGGTGCCAGATCTGAAAGACACTGCCAGAGTGGATGGATGCACAGTCCATCAGAAGGAGACGGTTCCTTACCTCGACGAGAAGCCCCAAACAGAAGCACAGGAGCCCCAACTGGACTTATCTGCAATACCTTCAATGGCCAGGATGAAATAGAAGGTCAGGGAAAGAGTGGTTGCTCATTCTCCCAGGACACTAGATGGCAGCAGCCCTGGAAATTGGTGCACATTAAACCAGCAAGGAATGCTGGGAGTTGTGGTCCGGCAGCAGAGCACTGCTGAGGCCCGTGGGTGCTACAAGAGGGGACTGCAGGGAGATGTACCCCCTTTAAAATGGGATTTCCATGTGACTCGGAAGTATTTCCAACGGGCAGCAGCCCTGGCACCGGAAGTACTCCCGGGTCCTCAATAAAAGGGGCTACATTCCTTGTCCAGGCGAGTCAGAGCTGGGAGGACGGAGAGTAACACTCAACTGCAGGAGGGCAGTGCGGTGCTGAAAGGAAAGGTTAGAGGAAAGAAAACTTGTGGTTGGTGTTTTTTTGGAGGTATTGGATATAATAAACATATGATTATTTGAACCCGGGATTATATTTGTGTGTTCGTGTTGGGGTTTGGGGCTCACGGGCGCCCCGGTTCTATCACAATGAACAACAGCAAACCACAAGTCCAGGAAAATGTATCCATAAAATAATGGACACTTAAAAGAGTTAGTTCACAAACAGGTTTAGAAACAGTGGTGATTTTCCATTATCAGTGAGAAGCTGCAGCCAGACGTGCACGGTGTATCCATGTTTATTTTGACTTGAATTTTGGGTTAGCATTTTTAGCTGCCTTGCTCATTAGACAGACCCCAGGCCGGCTTTATTTAATCTCCTGGGTATATTTTTATTTTCTATCTCTAAGGCATCCATGACCAGAACAGCCTTCTTCATGTCTGTCCTTGTACACTCTATCTAGCCATTCACCAGTGTTCCCAGCACATGGCCCAGACAACATGGCTGCGTGTCTACAGATGGTTTCTAGCCGTATACAACAGTGGGGCACTTGCTTCCTCAGAATTCAGTTCTCATTCAGGCAGAATGAAGACCTCAACTCTATAAAAACTAAAATGAAGAACTGCATTTAGCTCTGGTTTGTTTTTTTTTTAATGTGGGCCATTTGCGGTCAGTCGAATGAAGTCCATTAGGGGAAAAACAGATGGTTTTTGAAAAACTTAATTTCTCTTTTTGTCTTCTACTGGATTAAGCAGAGTGAAGAAAAAAGCAAAGCCGTGTTTTTTATTTCATGTTGGTGGTATTTTCATTGAGTTCTTCAACGAGAACACGCGGACCGTGTTTACCATTGCTGTGCATTGTCACCATTCAGCTGACCCACATTAGCTTTATGTAATGTCACCGTGCTGTGCAGATGAAACACGGAGGCAAAGAGGTCTGAGACGAAGCACGATTTTAAATAAATAATTGAGTCGCGGATTGTGTGGGCTTCGATCAGGTGTACAGGGCCATCTTACCAGCATCATAGACCCCCAGGCAAAGTAGTGCGCTGGGGCCCCTGTTTTGATGACATAACAGAAACTTACAGAGGCTTCAGAAACATTGTGGGCTCCTATGTTCCTGGAGCCTCCCGGCCAGTGCACATTGTGCCCATAGATTAAGACGGTACTGAGTTGCACGTGCCACTCCGAGGCTGGTTGGGATACTTGGCTGATTGTGCATTCACATGCGAATGCGGGTGGGTCAGTCAAGGGCTTCATTCACACATTGGAGTAGGCGGAAGTCAGCACCTGCGCCCAGTCAGGGCTATATAGGGAGCCTGCAGAGTAGGGAGCGGAGATCAGAGCAAAGAAAAGAAAGAGGAAGGAATGGAGGTTAAGGGAGAAGAAAGAGGGAGGATGGTGAGGAGCCTGCGTCGTGAGGGAAGGAAGCAGGTGGTCCCGAGGAGGCGAGCTGTGGGACTGTGCTCGAGTGTGGGGCAGGAGAAGAGACGCACCTTAGAGCAATGAAGAGGAATAGAAGCCACCCCATTGTGCAGCATCTCCCTGTTGACACTGAAGTACTGGCTGAGGAAGACATGAGTGGGGTTCAGCAGGGGGTCCTACAGATGCTGACGGACCCTGGATCTATTAGATGATTGCACCTGATAAGTGAAGACACTCCAAATTTTAGAGAAAGGCATTGGGGCTCAACAACTGGGATTTTAACCTCATTTTTAGTGTAATTGTTTATTAGAATATTTTAACCTTCACTTTTTGCCACCTGGTTTTAATGGATTACGTATTTATTTATTGAAGACTAATTTTGATGTACTGCACTGTAGACACTTTTGTTTGGTTTTAATAAAAGCACATTTGCGTCAACCTCTTGCTGACTGTGTGTGTCCTCATTTACCCGGCTCATCTTCGGGTACATCCAAAGGCAACTAGGGAGCGTGGAGCCAACCTGGGCCATCACAGGCACACAAGAGTTGCTACGTTAGTTTTCACCCAAAATTTTCTTGCACACCAAATGTTTTTTTTTTGGATAGTGAGAGTATAAGAATTTGAGCTTGTGCTTTGACCTTGTTTAGCTCTTTATGAGAACAAATCATTCTTGAGCATAAAGGGCTTCAGTGATTGATCTGGCGTACGTCCTGCTTATCCCAGACCATGTCTTACCTTTACAATTAATGAATTACTCATCTCCTAGGAATTATTTTCCACTTTTCAAAGCTGTGTGCCAGTAGTTCATAGGATCTCCACATCTTGGATCTTCCATATTTGTCCTGTGGTTGCATGGGTGGTTCTTTGGGTGCATCATTTTTCTGTCTGGATGCCAAAAGACATGTAGGGGGATATTTACATGTGTCAATTTGCCCTGAATGTTAAGATCCTGCTTAATATTTCATTTTTGTTCACATTTTGTGCCCTTATTTTCTATTAATTTTTTTTTACTTTGCTGAATTGGAAAATAATGTTTACTTTTTAGCTCCAATGGTGTTTTCAAGAGTTATAAATAATCTGCGTCTTTTCTGTTCCTGTGGGTGTCATGATTCAAGAGTCCCAAAAGCACATTAGTCCCAAAAATACTTCCTGAAATGGCCTTCTAGGGGGAATTATTGTCAAAACTCCGACTAGAAACAAAAGGAGCCTTAAAGAAGCTTTTGAAAATAAAAGATTTATTTCAATCAGCAACGCTCTGTAGCACCAGAGGCTCCTTATAGCATAAAAGGAACTGCCGGTGAAGGCAAAGAAATTCAGAGCAAATGCAGTCCCAATACAGAATCCCAAGGCGACGTCAAAAAACAGAGCACAGGTTCAAAAATTCAAGACATCACAATAAGCAAACACTCCACTCCTGTCATGATTAAGGCTGAAATTTTGAGGTCTTACAGCCTTTTTCCTGTCATGGAAGCTATTTTTGTATACTGTTGTCAGGGTCGTGTCCTGCGTTTCTAGGGGCGTGGTCTCCAGGGTCGTGACTGTAACCTAATCAGCAGATATGATAAAACATCAGCCTTTTGCTCTGAGCCTTATTGACATTTTTGATTTCTTGCGTGATTACTTTCATATCTTGCCTGGTTTAGGACTTATTGCCTGTTATTTGACTTTGAATTTTGCCTCTTGTCTGGGTTTTGGTCTCTTCATTATTTTTGTCTGCCAAGTCAGGACGACTACCTAGCACATTCGAAATGAATCGCCATGAACTATGGAAGGCCCTCCAATATACAGGGTGGAGGGCAGTTCCTGGTGATGATTGGCAGGTTGCCCTGCCTCCTGGCAAACCATCCCTAAAACACTTGGGACATAATGCAGGCTACATAGAAACAAAGTAGAATATAGAAACAAAAGTGCAAACATTAAGTATTTAAATTAGCAAACTGAATATGAACACAAGTGACATTAAAATGAACTTGAATCCCAGCCAGAGAAAGAACGCTCGCTGAGATATGAAAGTGGGTGCTGCCCTGTTTAGGTATTTGTTGATGATTGCCATATCATTGCTAGGCTTGGACAACCAGAAGTGAGTGGTGCCTGACATCATGGGTGTGACGAGGTAAAGATCGGCATTTCTATGTTGTCCGAGTTTACGGATGCATCTGAAAATATTGTTAGTGTGTGTTTCTATTGAACTGTTCTAGTGGCATCACTGCATAGAGCGATGTCAGCTAATGTCACCAGGAAGCCCTCTGCTCTGCTCACAGTGTTCAGACGCGTTCTCTACATGAATGACTAAAGGAGTTCTCTTATTAGCGTGTTCATGGATTCATGGCTGACCAGCAGCAATTACCACAGTAAAAATCTCCAAACTGAGATGCCTCATGGTGTGACTCCATGGCAATTCAACCATCTTTAGGGTTATCTATTTGAATTATTGACTATGACTTAGATGATTGTTTTGGCTCAACGACACAAAGGACAGACTTTTGGCTCTGATTTTCACTTGTGTTTTTTATAACCCCTTTTCTCCTAGCCCCTACATAAAACAAAATACTGACATTTCAATCATTGACAGAATACCGCCATAGAGTGTGAGACTGTCTGGTACTGAATTCAACTTTCCCCTTCTACTACTATGAGCTAGCAGTTGTACAAAGTGGATAGAATTTCGACAGTAGATAATGTCCACTGATAAAAGGTTTAAAGACTCTTAATAAAGGCACTGTACTGACAGCACAGGTGGCAAGGGCACCCTCCATGAAAAATGTAAGAAATTGGCTGTCAGTATTTGAACAGCCTTCTGAGCTCGCTCGGAGATGCGCTGCTACTTCTTACAATTTATAGATTGATTCCAGAAAGAAACAGAGAAAGAGAAAGCAGCACTGGCCGCTCCAGTCTGTGCCTTTATTAATTGCATTGCCCCAATCAGCACATTGCACAATATATCTCTGAGTGCTTTATTAAAATTAAAACATAAATGAAATGCCAAGAGGTTAAATGCTGTCCTGACTAATGCCCTCTCCTTAATTCTGTAATTGGCAGCCAGAGTAATGAGAGGAGGCAGAGAGAGAGAGAGAGAGAGTGTGGACTAATTTAATACCAAGACGAAGGCGGATTTGATTTCCAATTCCCCAGAAGTGTGCCAAGAGTGCGGCTGCCCGAGGACGCCTCGCCTTCTCTGATGTTCAGGTGGGTCAGACCGGCATTGACTCACTCTGTGGCGCCACCCTCATTGGAAATCTGCTGCTGTCTGCTGCCCTCTGGTGCATCATAGCACAGTTGCAGCTGTTGGCACCCATAAACCAAAGAAGTTAGGGATGGCAGAGTAAGGCAACAGACTGGCAATGTTTCTCTGTTGGAAGGTAAGCCTACCATACCTAGAAAGTGGGCATCGGTCCAGGCAGCCATGTCACAAGTTTGTGACAAAAAAGACCACAGTTGGGAAACAAATACACATCAAGCCTGGCAGCTCGGTTTGGCACTCTGAAATTGAAAGGCACAATTTTTAGCCTTCGTTAGGTCTTTAACGACCTTTTCTTTTTCCATATCTTCCTGTCCTCTGCATCTTGCTCTGTCACACCCATCACCTGCATCTCCTCTCTCACCACATCCATAAACCTTCTCTTAGGCCTTCCTCCTCTCCTCTTGCCTGGCAGCTTTATCCTTAGCATCCTTCTCCCAGTATACCCAGCATCTCTCCTCTGCACAAGTCCAAACCAACGCAATCTCACCTCTCTGACTTTGCCTCCCAACTGTCCAATCTGAGCTGACCATCTAATGTCCTCATTTCTTATCCTCTCCATCCTTGTTACACTCAGTGCAAATCATAGCATCTTTAACTCGGCCACCTCCAGCTCTGTCTCTTGCTTTCTGGTCAGTGCCACCGTCTCCAACCCATATAACATAGCTGGTCTCACTACTGTCCTGTAGACCTTCCCTTTCACTCTTGCTGATACCCGCCTGTCACAAATCACTCCTGACGCTCTTCTCCACCCTGCCTGCACTCTCTTCTTCACTTCTCTTCCACAATCCCCGTTACTCTGTACTGTTAACTCCAAGTATTTAAACTCATCCACCAACTCATCGCCAACTCTACTCCCTGCATCCTCACCATTCCACTGACATTCCTCTCATTCACATGCGTGTATTCCATCTTGTCTGCAACTGAAAAAGAGATTTTACACATAAGGATTCTGTTTCTAATGTTTAATTTTCATTTGGAATTAAATTAACAAAGATAATTTTCATTATCATCTGATTTTAATTTATGCTACACTATCTTGAAATGTCACATGAAAGGCGATCATCGAATGTCGCAGAAGAGATGCTCTAAATATCACGACAATCGCACTATTAGACATCTTACAATTCTCTTTGTGTAGTTTGCATTTTTCCAAGCAGGCTCTAATGGTAAGATTGCATGTTTGGCCTTCAGTTTGTTTTGCCTTTTGACTTTGAGTGACGTCCTGTCCTTGTGATCTAACCGCTTTGACCCATGCTATCCCAAACCTAAAAACTTTATCTTTGTGTATCATCTTCCAGTTTTTTGAGAGCTCATAATAATCGTCGGGCACTTCAATATGTCCGTAACAAGTAGCTGGCACAGTTACAGCAATATTCAAAGTGTGCCCCTGTGACATTGGACTGTGAATCTGTTCAGCTCCTCTCTCTGACTCGGTCTGTGTACTGGGGACCCTTACACAAACGCTGAACTCAAACATTGACACAGCAGGAATACTTGCAATAGGGGGTGATAACCGGACAAACACTGGGGAAAGCACCAAGCCCTTAATGCCTCCTACGTAGACGGAAATCCTGGGTACACACAGTTACCTCTCCCTGTACACCTTCCTCTCAAAACCACACTCTCCACCACTCTGGTCAGCGACAACACTCAAATAGGCCATGACATTCAGTCGATGATTGATTGGTATTAATGTGCCTCAAAGTGTGCCAAGAAAACATTCCTCACACCATTCAGCCACCACCACCACACACCTGGACTGGCAGGCTGGGTGCATGGATTCATGCTGCTGACACCAGATTCTGAACCTACCATCTCTGTGCCTCAGCAGAAATCGAGGCTCATCACGCCAGGCTGTGGCTGTTCAGTCTCCAGCTCCTCAGTTTTGGTGAGCCTCTGTGCCCACTGCAGCCTCAGCTTTCTGTTCTCGTTTGACAGGAGTGGAACTCAGCGTGGTCTTCTGCTGTTATAGCCCATCTGCTGCAAGGTCGGACGTGTTGTGTGTTCTGAGTTGCTTTTCTGCTCACCACAGTTGCACAGAGTGGCCATCTGAGTTACTGTAGCCTTTCTATCACCTTGAGCCACTCTGGCCATTCTCCTCTAAACTTTCTCATCAACAAGGCTTTTCCATTCCCAGAACTGCCACTTTTTGGATTTTTTTTTTGTTTTTCGCACATTTCTGAGTAAACTCTGGAGACGGTGGTGTGTGACAGTTACAGGAGATCAGCAGTTACAGAAATACTCAGATCACTCTTTCTGGCACCAACAATCAAAGACCACATTCTGATGCTTGGTGTGAATGTTAACTGAAGCTCCTGACCTGTATCTGCTTGACTTTCTGCCCCGTGATTGGCTGATTAGATAATTGCACGGATAGGCAGGTGTAACTAATAATTTGCTCAGCGAGTGCAGACGTTTTGGTAGCTTGCTGCTTTTAAAGAGTGACCACCAGGAGGCACACACAAGTCTTTGGCTACTCCTGTGCCTGGGTAGGCACCCTATAACTGGATTAAATGGATTCAGTAAATGGAAGGAGGTTTTCCATGGTGTCAACAATGATCCTAATTGGCACAATAAATTTATAATAATACACACAGAACTGTATTTTCTTAAGAATTGGAACAGGCTAATTTTGATAATGAATAGTAGACAATAAAGGCAAGAGTCACCATTTCATTCTAAATCATAATAAAACAGCATTTATTTATCTATAAGTTTTTACCATTTTGCTGCCTTGCTATGATGATCTGATCAGCTTTGGAGCTTTGAGTGCAGTAATGGCACTTGTTATTAGGGACCTCTTATTAGGGATCCACGGTTCGCTAGTGTCTGGACTTCATTTTTCACTTTGACGTTGAGCTTCTCTTAAGCCATTTCTTTGCATGCTGACTCCTGTGATTTCCAGGTCTTGACCCCCACTAGTCCTGATGATCCTTGATGCAGTTCCCTTATATTTTCCCACCTTTCTCCTGTATCTTGTGTAGAAAGATCAAATCAATCATGACCATGAATGTTTCAGACTACAGAATGGGCATCTGCATGTTTGTCTACCACATCTTCTCATTGGCATCATACCTGATTTGGTTCTCCCATTTCAGCCTGGACCCCATATGTGTGTGTTCAGCTCGTCTGTCTTTTTGGTTTGCACCTACAAACTCTTGCCATAATTGTGTAACACCTCCACACTACCACACTTAATGTCCAGGAGTGAATAAATGCATTTGCAGTAGAGATGTTGGGATGGCCACCAAAAACACATCTTTGCCTCATTGAGCCAGTGATGGAATATTAAAGGCAATGTAGTGTGGCCAAACCATTAGACTCCTCAGTTGTAAGGATACACTAATAATAGGGCCATAAAATCTCGAGCCACTAGGGGGCAGAAGCAACACTTTGCTGCAGTTTGCCAGGCTTACACAAAGGATTCTGGGACTTGTAGTTTAAGGTGTATTCTGCCAGTTGGAACAGAATGTCACTAGAACAGGGGTCCTCAGCTCTGGTCCTGGAGTGCTGCTCTGGCTGCAGGTTTTCATTCTAACTCTTTTCTTAATCAGTAACCAGTTTTTGCTGCTAGATAACTCCTTTTTCCTTCATTTCAACTGAGTTGTTTTTTATGTTCAGTCTTCTGAATTGCCTTTTTCCTTAAATGGCAACCAAACGGAAATAAGAAGTGAAGTGACCAGCTAAGATGGGGTCTCAAACTCAAACCAGTTTCACTCACACCACTATTGTTGTTACTTAAACCACTTATTTAATTCCACAGCAGACATTTCCAAAAATGTCATATTTTTTCTGTGAACCTGAGCAGATCGACATTACCAAGACCTTCACCTTCCTTCATTTTCAGATGTTGTATGATGGACATCTGTTGATTGCTGGTCATGTGTTGGTTTGTTGTGAATTGCATTATTGTTTGGCTGCTAATTAACTCTTTTAGGGCTAATTATTTTTCTTTTCATTTTGTCCCAGAGCTGAATTTTTTTCTACAAAACTGTTTTCTAAAAAGCACACAAAGCAAAGGTTTCACAGATAATTCAACATAAAATAGTTATTTATGACAAATAAATAAGTTCTAGACATTTTTTTACTCTACACTACTCACGCACATGCAGGGATTCAATGTCAAGTCAACGAGTCCTGGCAAAAAGGGTCCACCTATAACATAACTGTGAGTTTTATCGACATTTACAGTATTTATAGCCCTCTGCCTCTTGTGATGACAAAAGTCTAAATCCGCCCTAGAAGAGTTCAGAATAAATTAAATAATTAAGGGGTCTGAGACTTCAATAGCAAGTCAATTAAAATTCAGGAGTAAGAGTTAATTAGCAGCAAAATCTGGTCACTATTTAAGAAAAGGGTTAGAACGAAAACTTGCAGCCACTGCGGCCCTCCAGGACTGGAGCTGGAGACCCCGGCATTAGAAGTCCTTCCAGCTCTGGGCCCGTAAGCTCCTTAGTCAGCTGAGCTTGCAGTTGGGAGAGGAGCAGATCCAAGGGTTCAGCTGACATGGAGGAGGAAGAGGAGGAGGAGCAAAGTGAAGAAGAGGCCAGTGTATTAGGTACACGAAGCTGGGAGGTAGAAAGGAGCTCTTTAATTTGTGCTCGATTGTGTAAGTCTGGTAGGTCCATCAGAAGAACTCAAAAGCCGCCAGAGTGTCTTTGTGATTTTGTCATATTATTTGTGTTGCGTTTAATCCTGTTCACCCTCATTTACTTAATAAATACTCATTCTGTTACCTGTTCGGTGTCACTCTGGGCATGGTGTCTATTCCAGATTGTCCCCTGTTTGGTCACAGCTGCCTCAATCAAGTCCTTCACTGATAATATTGGCCTTTATTGTTTCTCTCTCTCACACACACACACACACACAAACACATACAAACATAAAAAAGCAGTTTACATGTAACGTAGTGTCTGCTGTCCTCTGCCAAGAGTGCGTGAGGCTTGCCCCTTCAGGATTGTGCCCGGTGCTGCCAGGATAGTCTCCAGCTTCTGCACCTCTGCATTATAAGAAGCAAGTTTGAAGAAAGAATGAATGAATTTCTGTCACATATTATGGCAATATAGCATTTTTAAACAGTGACCACTAGAAGGCAGTAAAAACTCACAAATCCTACAAAGGGATGCCAAGGCCGGTCCAGATGTGTGCAGAAGAGGCGCCAGCTGGGGGTGAGTCTCTTCTGTGACCTCCGAGATCTGCACTTTCTATTTTTAAAAAAGACCATGAAAGAGAATCAGCACTTTGAATTATTTAAAAAGAGGTAGGTTTTTCTTTTGAATGTTATATTTTTATGAAATGGAGTGTGAATTTTGTTTGAAGTTGTCCTCCATTATAATGTACAGATAGGACAAATTTATTTGATTCAAGCAAAAGCAAAACCCTAAAAATAAAAAGTGCATTTGCATTATGTGTTTTGCTATTAGGTTTAAAAAAATAAAAAAAACTTTTCTGCTTTTCTGCTAAAGTCTACAGCATACACATTTCCATGATGTAACATTCTGGATGTTATTGACGACGGAAAAAAAGAAGCTTTCAATGCACTGCTGTAACACACAATGGCCACGAGATGTCGCCAAATATCCACACAAGTTAAAATGCACTCTACTTCTTCAAAAATGAACTAAAGGGGACACAAATTGGCCAAATGAACACTTTTGTTTGCAAATAATTGGGTTATTTAAGCAGTATGATACCACATTTGCAGAAGAAGAAATTATTGGAGCTCCCTGAAATACCATTTTTCCATCATTATCATTATCACTCTCAAACTAACTCTGGGAAGATGTTGTTTCACATCTTCTGTGATACAAGATTTTAGGTGTATGCCACGGCTTAATGGCTACCGTGTCAGCCAGCAAATCCCAGGACTGCCAGTTCAAGTCCCAGTGATTCCCAATGCGGCCCTGAGGGAATAACTTAACATGTCACGAGTACAAGCAGACACGTGTGATGAACCACAGAAGTTAATCCAATTTGGGGTCCCAGGAGAGCTAGCAGCCTCCAATTAAAGACAGAAGTCAACCATAGATGAAGGCATCAGCATAAAGCCCCTGATTGAACCAACCTGCATTTCTTTGTGGATGGTAGAAGAAAACTGGGAGGGAAACCACTCAAATACAGGAGAACATGCAAACTTGGAGTGCACACAAACAACAAACAGATTTCAGACACAAGATGCTGGCACTGTAAAGACAGCCGAGGGGTAAACAAATACAAATTGATATAAAGATGGGCGCTCCCAGAATCCAAAAGTGCTCCTCCAGTTATTCTGTGTTAACATTATGGAAAGTGTTTATGGTCAAGTGGCACAAAAGCAATGACTATGCTTCCATTCTGGCTAAAGCTGCTCATTCATTCATCATTTTTTAAGGTTGTAGTTTGATTACATACATGAAACTCTGCTTTATAAAGCCATTAAGTGCAAGGTCAAACAAAAGAATTATGAGTGAATATTGTAAGGATTCATTCCAATATAGCTTGCATTAAATGTATTATATTGTTGTTTGAACAAAGCCATGGGATGGTTCCATGCATTTTCTATGCTGATTCTTACTGAGTCAGCACGCAATTTAGACATGTCATCTAAAACAGGCATGATAAAACTATCCAAATCATTCTTTATCTGTTTCAACAAAGTTGGAAAATTAAGGCGTTTTCTAAAAATGTAGGATCATGAAAAATGATTTCTGCAATGTGTTATTTAGAGGAGTCCCCTTCAACTGAACGGTTTAAAATAATACTGAAGATGTATTTCTACTCTCTAGCTTTCCATGACCTTTAGTGACACTGATCTTTCCCAACTCTTGGTTATTAGTTGTTGTATTGTGTTTTATTGTATCAGATTATATTTTTATTAATTTATGTTTTATTGTAAAGCACTTTGACTACAGCATTACCGATGTTGTTTTGAATGTGCTTTGTAAATAAATTGACATTGACATTGGCCTCATGACTCCTGTCCTGAAGTCGTTGCACTGGCTTCCAGTTAAGCTTAGGGCTGATTTTAAAATCCTGATTTTCACACATAAAGCTGTAAATGGCCAAAACTCTACCAAAACTTATCATTAAATACAAACCAAAACACACTTTGAAATCTCAAGATTTCGGCTAATTTAAGATTTCAAGGGTAAATAAAATAACAGGAGGAGGTTGAGCTTTTAGTTCCAGCACACCAGAGCTGCGGATTGATCTGCCTGCTTATATAAGAGATGTCCCTTCAGTCTCAGCTTTCAAATCCCGGCTGAAAGCTCATCACTTTAGTTTGGCATACCCTGACTAGAGCTGCTGATAAGCTGTGCATACTGACACTCTGTTTTTGGTTATTTGTACAACAATACAAGTAATACAATGAACCATTACCAACCCTCCTCTGTTCTATATCTCTTCTCCTTTTCTCACTCAGTGCCACTGCTCTCCTGCCAAGCTCCTGTCCATTGAAAAGTCACCTGAGATATTGGGAGCCTTGGAATCAACAGATGGGGAGAGCCTGTCTTTTGATTAGACTCCCCAGCACAGATGCTGCTGTAGAATCACCGGGGGAGGGTTCAGTATGGAATATTTAATTAATATGTAATCTTTTACAATCTATAGCAAGTGATGTTGTAACAATGAATTATTAAAGAACTGAAGGTAACTAAAGGGTTAACTAAATGTTGTTTTAAGCTTTGGCATGTGAGGCTTTTCCTTAATCTTAGAAGAGCCACCAACATAATTACTCAGTTAAAATGAAACAAATGAGTAATGAACAGCCCTTTAAAAAGTGAAGACAAACTTGTTTGAAAGCCCAAACACCCCAATCATGAGGTGGCGACAAGATCAATGGGAAAACCCACAGGACACCCCTGTTAACGAAGCGATGATGAGAATAATGGAAGAATCGACATGTACTGTAAATCCTCTATCATCCGTTAGGGGTCGGGACCGAGGCCGTGATGGATAAGAGAAAAGACGGATAACAGAACAGCTACTTTAAAAATGATATACAGTAGATTAGTTAGAAAATAGTTAACAAAATATAATATAGTTTTAACAAAATTAATTAATTCCTATAATATTGTAATGACCAGCGTAAAGACAAGCAAATACAACTCTAAGGTACTGGAGTTTTTTACGTTTTACTTGGAGTCTTCATTCCGTTATATATGGCGCCCTGTCTTATACTCCGTTATCAGGTTACAGAGCACATCTCCAAAACAATAAAAGAAAGCTTTTCCGTACCAATCAGTTTATCTCCTGCCACTCACGTTCTTCCTTTTTTTATACCTCAAACACTCCTTCTTATCGTCTTCTGACTCCCCACTCCGTCCGCACCTTCCATTTTCTCCTAACTGCTCCTGACACTCGTGTCCGCCCTTCACTTAGTCCTATCACTTACACAGCACTCATTCCGCCCTTTCTGCTCCCGCTCTGCTCTCCACATTATATTAACAAAACATAATATAACAGAATTTAAAAAGAAAATCACAGTGCAGAAGAACCTTAACATTAATACAGAATAACATTACCGTCAGTGGTTTCCGTTTTCGACACGTTTTTCAATTTTTGTCAGCATCACACTTTATATCGTTCACTGTTCTTCCTACTCCCTAAATTGAAGAAATAAATTGAACCACTTTTGCCTTTTCGTAAACGTTTTAATAATTTCAATTTGTTTGTGACAATTCCAACACCACACACATATGTTTGTCGACCATAACAATGTATAAAAGTTTAATTATAACAAAAGAGTAGAGCTAGGAAATGCTATTAAAGCTGAAGGTATGTAGCTGCCACTGTGGTGCTGGGGATGAACACTACGCTAGCACAAGGGAGAGCTGCTCCAAAGTGCACAGCTCACAGCGTACAGCACGGCAGTAGTAGTGCAGTAATAGGTAGGCACTGGTGTGTGCTATGGTTCTTTTTATCTTGTTGGCCCTGACAGTTAATGGAGACTGATGGTTAATCGAGTGACGGATAATCGAAGTTTACTGTATATGAAATTCCTGGTGGCTGTAGTTGATTGGTTAAGGTGGTAGAATTCTGCGTATTAAGCATTAGATGACGTGATGTATTAGATGAATTAATGATAATAGAGAAATATAAAAGAATGAATTGTTGAATTAATTGCTCACCCCATGGACCGAGATATCTGTGCATATCTATGTGCCAATAAAGCATTCTCATCTGGTCTCTGTGAACGACTTCTTTGAAAACAGAGCAAAGTTTTTTCCACAACAGTGGCTAGTTGACCGAGGTCTCCAGAACGGTGGATGTCTCCAACTTTGTCTGCTCTAAATGACTGTTGACCCCCAGAGGTTTATTCTCCCCCTGGTGCTGCTGACTTGAGTTTTTGTTTTCCTCTCCTCCCTTGTGAACTGGCCGTAGTTCGACAATTGATGAATGGACAGACATACTGTAGCTGGTCTCCATGTATGGTAATCAGTTTCTGCATTTTTATTTTTCTGTGTGTTTTAACAAATCTGTGTTTTTATGTGCACTAATTCCATATTTATTAATTTGTTAAATGTATACTTGCCTTTTATACTTGCATTTTACTTGAGAACTTGTCCCAGCACTCTGCCTCTGCACTCACTGAAGAGCGCGATACAAAAATAACAAACTGAATCATAGACCGAAATGGAAACCCAACAGCCAGCCTGACTGCCATGTCTTCTCTTCAGTACTTGCAGGCCTTTCCCACAGATGGCATCTCTAAGGGTACCAAAGAGGAAATGGTGACATCTGGGTTGTAGGGGGGCAGGCTAACAAAGAGAAAACTTCATGGAAAAAAGGTAAATCATAAAAGAAAGTAGTTAATAGGTATGTTTATAATGCCATTTTATTTTTATTACTGTTCATGGTACCTGCCATTTGTTTCAATGATTGGCTACCTTTCATAAAGGTTTGGGGCTTCCTCAGGGCAAACCCATTGTGGCCTGAACCTGACACAGACAGACAAAGGCACAAGTCCAGCAACACACAGGCTTTTTATTTTGTGGGAAACTCTTCTCCTAAGCGTTTCCCACCACCAAAGCCCAGTATAAAGCACTATAGCACACACCAGTAAAGCACTCTTCTTTCTTTCTTTCACTCTGGTTCGAGGAGCTAAGGCAGCTGGGTCCTTTAATGTAGCATCCAGGAGTATTTCCAGTGGCCCATTAACATGGTCTGTAAGCACTTGTAGGTGAGGTGAGAGCCTGACAAAGTACCTACAACAGCCCCTGGCAGCACCCATGGAACTCAACAGGGCCAAGATCACAAACTCCAAATCCAAATGTACCCTGTGGGAATCCGTGTTGCTTTAGCAACCCAGGAGGGCTGCCACCTAGCAATTCAGGGGAGATAATGCCCTCTGCATGCTCTTTCCCCCAGTCCTTCCTTTGCGAAGGCATCCCAGCTGGGTAAAGGTGCTGGCCGTCTGCCACACCATATATTAAGCAACAAAATAATAATAAACATGAATATAACGTTTTGATAGAAACGTCTTTCCAGATGCGAGTCTATTATTAGACTTGAGAAAGATGGCGGTGGTGCTGGTTATGAAGTCTGTGAGGAGGAAAGGGCAGATCCAGGAACTCCAGAACTGGATGTCATATGCCAGTGAGATCTGCGGAGGGAAGGAGAGGAGCAGTGTTACAAGACAGCTCCAACCCTTGGCTTGGGGTGAAAGAAATGTAGGCTCTCTCTGTTTTATATATGGTATATAGTTGGCAAAAATACTCTTACAAACTTAAATAATTCCAACTGTCTTGTTTTTCGCATGTGAGTCGTATTACTATCACTAAGTCTGAGCCATGTAACTGTGACCCAAAGCAGCAGCATCCAGCATGAGTGGACACCTTAATGATCATATTATACTGTATATTATATATATATATTATTACCCCTGCGGTGGGCTGGCGCCCTGCCCAGGGTTTTGCTCCTGCCTTGCGCCCTGTGTTGGCTGGGATTGGCTCCAGCAGACCCCTGCGACCCTTTAGTTAGGATATAGCGGGTTGGATAATGGGTGGATAGATGGATGGATGGATATTATTACCCAAAACTGATTATTTTTTATATTTTACTTACCTCATGTAGTTTGTAGTGATGCCCAGAAAAAGTTCTTGTTTTCATGCAGAATGGAGAGAAAAAGCTTAGGATACAATAGAAGTCAATAGTTACCAATGCTGCACAATAGCAAGCAATGGGAAAAACATTCATGGAAAAATAAAAAATCTGATGTCTCATATTCCACATGTCAGTTATCCAATCATACTCTCAAAATGTGTAAAATGCACACTTGTTTGCTAAACAGGAAACCTAAAGCCTCATGGGATTGACTTATTGAACTGAAGACCCGCCTCTCCCCTTTATTCATTGGCCAAGAGTCCTGTCCTATCCTGTGCCTGCTCAAAATGGCGGCACCCACAGTGTAGTAGTATCAGCCTAAGATATGTGATTTTGTCTTTTTTTCAGGGTTTTACATGTACAAAAGCCACAATTGATGTTGAAAATTAAAAGTTAATTTTTGTTACTATGTTGTTTTTTCTTTTATGTGACGCCTTTGAAGATTGTCACATATTTCCGATCACTGCACTGATGACTTCACAGAAACTCCAAACATGAGGTACAAGTTAAGCCATATCTCGATGAGCCTATCAAATCATGACATACAGGAGAAGCCGTATCTCCGTAGACAGCCACCACAGACACAGCCAGCTTCCTGGTGAACTTTGCTACCACGTCTCACATTTACTGTAGTGCTGCCATCTAGTGGATAGACATAGAATGTTTTATTTTTAGACTTGACACTTGCAGACATGTGCTATAAATAGACAGTCCATAGCTTTGTTTTAAAGGTTTAAAGCTGCTGATTTTTTTAAACAAGTACAATATTTTGATGATAATGATGGTGATTGAGATAGTGACAATGAGGCAGAACCTGAGAGCTGTGGTACTGATGCAGATAGGCGTTTCTTCATCAGAGGGCACCCAACTTGTCACGACTGTCAGGACAGCACTACAAGAACATTCTGCCACCCAGTGAGCACAAACTGTCACCAACTACCAAATGTGTTTTGTGTGTGTTATACTTGCGGCACATGCACCTCTAAGCCTGCACTCTGTGTGGAGCCAAGGACTCTCATTCAAATGGCGTCTTTCAGTCATGTTGCTGGTCAAAATAAAGTAACTAACAGTTTCTTTACATTTTGACAGAGTTATGGCTGCTTTATAATACATTTCATTACATTGTTTTACGAATTTTGATAGATCATTATTTATTATATATGCATAGGCCTATACTGCAGCGTCCCAGTAGTAAATGGTCCAGCACTTGCTGGGTTAATAAAACGATAAATGTCTGTGTGTTTGTCATTCCAACAGATGGAGCATCACAAACAATAACACTGCTTTTTTGAATCCCATACCAGATGTCACATACCAGGGACATATGCATTATGCATTGTGTCGCAATAATGAGACATAACACAGATAAAGTTTTGGGGCAGCCACCCGTGTAATAAGGTATCCTGGCTGCAAAGTCAAAAATGCAAATACAGAGCACTGATGTGCTTACTACAGAGTCCACAACAAGACTGACACATAGGGGAAACGGTTAGACTTTTAAAGGGGAAGACAGGAAGTGAGGTCGTATGGGTCTGGCTCAGGATCATCGGCCATTGGTTCAAGCCCGGAGGTGACATCACAGGGGCCGGAGCCGGTAAGGTCTTCTTCCATTGGCTCGGTCCCGGAAGTGACGTTATGAGAGCCAGGTGAGATCTCCCGGGAATGGTCTACAGGCAAGGGAAAAAAAGAATCAGTGCACTCTGCCACATCCCGGCATGCCTCAGAACTTCCTTCCCTCAAGCCCTTTAGCTGCCTCCCATGTGCACGTGTGTGACAATTGCATTTATCATTCAAGCAGATGGGGCATCACAAACATTTCTAGTAATCCATTTCATTACTACAAATGTTTGTGATGTGCCATCTGTTGGAATGACAAATACAATGCTTTTTATTACTACATGCAAAATACATTCCAATAGATGGTGCTCTGTCAGCATTATTGCTGTGGTCTTGGTTGATCACTCAGATCTTTAGATGGGTAGCACAGCTAGTGACAGCATAAATATTAAGGACACAACAAAGTTTCCAAGGAGTATTGTGAGTCAGAAATGACCAAGAGGTGAAAAGATGGCAAGAATTCATGGTTCATGGTTACCTGAATCAAAATGAGAACAAGTAATCAAGAACAAAGGAACAAAACAAAGGCATAAGCAAGTCAGAAATGGCCAAAACCAAATAAACCAGTTTAATGCTAAGACCTTCTTGGATTTGAAACTGTCGCTAATGAGAGAAAGAGTGTTCTGCCTCCACCAAAGTATAACTAAGAATGCGAGAGTCGCCATATTTATAGGGAATTTCCTGTGACGTCACAAGAGCGTCAGTCATGATAAAGTAATCACTGCAAACAGCATGACATAAATGCAAAAAATCAAGACAGTAATAAAAATGTTAACACTAGATTCTGAATTAATCTGAACCCAAGATAATTAAAAAATGAACGCATATACAGTAAATGCATGTATACGATATGCCAAGAAGCCGTAGATTCAAATCCTGGTTTTCCTCTTAGCAGTAGTTGGAGATTTAGATTTTATTTGCCATGCCTACACACACAGCAGTATACAGTGAATTGCAGCTCAGTGTGCAGCCTGTACTGGGCAGTTGTGACGCATGCGTGTCAGAGGGTCACCTCCTCAAGGTAAGTGCTACCAGCCAGGGACACCAGGGGGCGCGATGGCTAACCATCTGCTCTCATTTTCCTCCCACAGCCAAGAGAAACCATCCAGTGAGGTCAGCTAACCCGCCCCTTCCAGTCAGGAGCTATAAAGGGAGGGCTCACTTGGAAGACAACCCACCTACATGAAGGAAGTTAATCAGGAACCCTAATTAAACACTATAATAACTTTTTAAAATTTGTTCTGTTTTTGCACACGCATGTTCTTTTGTTCTTATAAGTAAACAGGGTGGCACCCCAACACTTCGCCTGAGGTTACTATCAGTTGTTGACACAATACAATGAAAAAATATCCATCCATCCATCCATTTTCCAACCCGCTGAATCCAAATACAGGGTCACGGGGGTCTGCCGGAGTCAATCCCAGCCAACACAGGGCACAAGGCAGGAACCAATCCTGGGCAGGGTGCCAACCCACCGCAGGACACACACAAACGCACCCACACACCAAGCACACACTAGGGCCAATTTAGAATCGCCAATGAAAAAATATGCAAAATAAAAAATAAGCATGAAAAGGTGCAGATTAAAAAAAAAAACTCAATACTTTACTCCAAGTAGGCTCTAGTTGTAGGGTTTGTGTTCTGGTCAGGACCTTCTTCTGAATGTGACTTTTGATTTCATCTCGCCCATTTCGTTTCTTTGTTTCTCGGTTTCACGTGTTTGTAGGCCTCGGCATGTTGCTTAGATAGAATGTTATTTGTCCCCAGGGGGAAATTTGGCTTTTTACAGAAGCTCTTTAAATAAATTAATACCGAAACAGATCAATCAATAAGTATATTTTGCTCCAGCCACCCCAACCCGACACAGACAGGCAGAGACACGAGTTCCAGCACAGCACACGTTTTATTTACAAGTACGGATTTGCTTTTCCCTCACTCCCCACAGCAGCAAAGTACAAATCACCAACACACAGTTCCTTTTCTTACTCTCCTTTCTGCCTCTTCCTCCCAACTCTGGCTCTCAGAATGGAGTGAGGCGGCTCCTTTAATGTTACACCTGGGACTGCTCCAGATGGCTCATCAGGGTTAACTGGAATTACTCCCAGGTGTGATGGAAACCCAGTATAGCAGGGCTCTGCCATCTCTGCAGCTCCCCCTAGCGACCCCCATGGAACCCAACAAGGCTGCATCAAACTCCAACTCCCAGCATGCCCCGTGGGTATCCGTGGTGACACAGCCATCTGGGGTGCTGCCCCCTAGCGTCCCAGGGAAGGTAGCATCTTGCAAATGCTCTCTTCCCCGGTTCTTCATCCAGCTGGTGTCCCAGCCGGGTAATGGTCACAATATACACACACACTGGAATGACGATAAAGCAAGGAAATTCAAAAGAAAGCAAAGTTCTGAAATGGCTGTCCCAGTCCCAGTGAGGCACTATGCAGACCCATTGCTGTTGTTATAAATTTCCAATCATCTCCCAGTAATCCTCGGCCACTTTGAGTGTCCACTCCAAGCATGGCAAGACACAAAATATTTTTAGGACCTTTAAAAACACACCAAACGATTAAAGATTTGGATTGCCTATCTGTCAAAAAGCATCAAAAAATTACCTCAGAAAAATAGAAAAAACCAAACCATAACAAGAAAGAAAGCTGGAGAGCGTGTTGAAAACAAGCCCACACAGCATGAACATGCTGACACCCAAGAGCGGCGTTTGGGGGTGGCAAGTGGGGCGACTGCCCCAGACCCCGTGCCTAAGGGGGCCCTGCTTTTGAGGTCCGCGTGTCCCGTTCGAGCGGATTTGTCAAGTTGTGTTCTCCAGTTATATTTTGATAAAGTCCGCGTGTTATCTTGCAAAAATGTAGCTGAATACTGTAATGAGAAAATCCGGTGTATGTTAACATTATTTTTATTAAATTCACACGCAAGTTTCTACAGTCCACACATGCCGGTAACAGCGTTTGATGTAACCGGCCCTGCGTGGGGTTGATCAGCCCGAGGCCTACAAGTCCCTAAGGCCGCCTCTGCTAAAACCCCTCAGGGACAGTCACCATGCCAGGGTTTGAACCCAGAACGTCTAAACTGAAAATGTAAGAGCAATAGTGAACTTTG
Organism: Erpetoichthys calabaricus; assembly: GCF_900747795.2. NCBI lineage: Eukaryota > Metazoa > Chordata > Cladistia > Polypteriformes > Polypteridae > Erpetoichthys > Erpetoichthys calabaricus. Next base: position 175,637,573 of record NC_041401.2, read on the forward strand.
TAAATGTACTAGCTCTACTACGTTCTTTACAGCCTCAAAATGAACCCTGGCCATCAGTGGGAAGCCCTGTCGACTGTCCTCTTCTGAAAGGATATCAGTGCCCATCAGTATCTACACACAAAGGAGAAGCTCTCAGCGAGCTCGCTGGGCATGTTGGTGAGTACTCGACCGACCCCCAAGGCTGATGGACAGCCATATTTAGCTGTCTCACTGTGCTAGAAGCGCAGGCCACACACCGGCAAAATCCTCACGGATCGTCTCTTATTAATGCACTGAATGCTTTATTTATAAACAAAGCCGCCTTTATCACTCTACTCTCAAACTCCCGTTTCTGACATTAACCGATGTTGACATACTGGGGAGTTTATGACTATTTTGATGCTAATTGCGGATTTAACTAACTCCTTAAACACACTCTCAAGTTGGTAAGGGCAGCTCCTTAGCGGCGCCTCGTCTGGGATCACTTGAAACTCACGTCCTTCTGCCGAGTCCCTGCTGGTTTGACCGTGTGCTTTGTATGTCTCCTTTTATGTGTGGGGCTATCTTTTGAAAACCAAGATTGCCATCCACAGAATGGGGTTCCCCTGCCCTGTAGGGCCTTTTTTTTCTCCTCATTTCACAAACCTGCTAAAGCCCTTGGAGTTTTTCTAAAGCATATTTTGGTGACATTTTTTTTTTGTGTATAACAGTGCCTGTTGGGGCTGATGAAGCGCCAGCGTCTTTTCAGAGGAGCTCAATTAGAACTCTGCCATGGGATGTTTATCGTTGCCGTTTGAGAGCTATGTTAATCTCTTTTTGTCTTTTCTCGTGGGAATGTCCATGCTCTTTTATGAGTGGGCCAGTGTTCATCTTTGCATGGAATTCAAAGGGGAGAAGAGCGTTTGAAATTTACATGTATGATTTAGCAGAAGGAGTAGCAAGGTGGCACAGTGCTTAGTGCTTCCAACTCACAAAGCCAGTGGTCTGGGTGCAGTTTGTGTATTTTCCTCTTGTCTATGGGAGTTTTACTCCAGCTACCATCTTCAAAAAGACGTGGTGACTCTACTGGATGCAGAAGTGGGCCTGGCACTGAACTGGCACCCAGTTAGTCCATGGCTGTTACCCGCCTTGAGTTCAGTTCTGTCAGGATATGCTCCGGTCCACAGCAATCCTGACCTGAGCTAAACTTATTTCAGAATGTTTACATGCTTGATTTAGCTGAAAGTTTTATTGAAAGTAACTTACAAGCATATTTTTTGTCTATATTGCCATAAATGCTGCACTGATACTTAAGGTGGTTTACTCAGGGTCACACAGTGAGTCATTGGGGGGGGATTAGTGACGAGCAGAACAGTGTGTAAGAGCTGTTTGTTACTTAGTTAGGTAATGTTAAATTGATAGAAGCATTTTCTTAGTTAAGTTAAAATGTTTGCCTATATATTAGTGCATAGTCAATGGGAGGTTTCATTATATGCCCTCAAGCTAAACTATAAATGGAATATTCTAATTATTTCTTGTTCCTCTGACTACAGATTAGATAGATAGATAGATAGATAGATAGATAGATAGATAGATAGATAGATAGATAGATAGATAGATAGATAGATAGATAGATAGATACTTTATTAATCCCAATGGGAAATTCACATTCTTCAGCAGCAGCATACTGATACAATAAATAATATTAAAGAATGATAATAATGCAGGTGAAAAACAGAAAAACAGACAATAACTATATATAATGTTAAATGTTAACGTTTACCCCCCCGGATGGAATTAAACAGTCGCATAGTTTGGGGGAGGAATGATCTCCTCAATCTGTCAGTGGAGCAGGACAGTGACAGCAGTCTGTCGCTGAAGCTGCTCCTCTGTCTGGAGATGACACTGTTTAGCAGATGCAGTGGATTCTCCATAATTGATAGGAGCCTGCTGAGCGCCCTTCGCTCTGCCACAGATGTTAAACTGTCCAGCTCCATGCCAACAATAGAGCCTGCCTTCCTCACCAGTTTGTCCAGACGTGAGGCATCTTTCCTCTTAATGCTGCCTCCCCAGCACACCACTGCGTAGAAGAGGGCGCTCGCCACAACTGTTTGATAGAACATCTGCAGCATCTTATTGCAGATGTTGAAGGACGCCAGCCTTCTAAGGAAGTATAGTCAGCTCTGTCCTTTCTTGCACAGCGCATCAGTATTAGCAGTCCAGTCTAATTTATCATCCAGCTGCACTCCCAGGTATTTATAGGTCTGCACCATCTGCACATAGTCACCTTTGATGATCACTGGGTCTATGAGGGGTCTGGGCCTCCTAAAATCCACCACCAGCTCCTTGGTTTTGCTGGTGTTCAGTTGTAGGTGGTTTGAGTCGGACCATTTAACAAAGTCCTTGATTAGGTCCCTATACTCCTCCTCCTGCCCATTCCTGATGCAGCCCACGATAGCAGTGTCGTCAGCGAACTTTTGCATGTGGCAGGACTCCAAGTTGTATTGGAAGTCCGATGTATATAGGCTGAACAGGACCAGATAAAGTACGGTCCCTTGTGGCGCTACTGTGCAGTTCCCGAGACGCACATACTGAGGTCTGTCTGTAAGATAGTCCACGATCCATGCCACCAGGTATGAATCTACTGCCATCTCTGTCAGCTTGTCCCTAAGGAGCAGAGGTTGGATTGTGTTGAAGGCGCTAGAGAAGTCTAGAAACATAATTCTTACAGCACCACTGCCTCTGTCCAAGTGGGAGAGGGATCGGTGTAGCATATAGATAATGGCATCCTCTGCTCCCACCTTCTCCTGATATGCAAACTGCAGAAGGCCGAGGGCGTGTTGAACCTGTGGCCTCAGGTGGTGAAGCAGCAGCCTCTCCATGGTCTTCATCACATGTGACGTCAGAGCAACAGGCCGGAAGTCATTCAGCTCACTAGGACGTGATACCTTTGGGACTGGGGTGATGCAAGATGTTTTCCAAAGCCTCTGGACTCTCCCCTGTTCCAGGCTCAGGTTGAAGATGCGCTGTAGAGGACCCAGGTTATGACCAGGGTGTGATGGATTTGCAATGATGTTTTCTGCCTGTTATTATTATTATTATTTACTCTTTAGTCATCCCCAAACCAAAATGAGGGACCAGAGGGTATTTTTTGAATAAACTGTAGTCCATAAGAGGGAAATATCCACTTACCCCCACCATTCCTTTGGCCACAGTACTGTCCTTCCCACCTCTTGACCCTCTATGACCATCTCTCATTCTCTTTGGCCTTATGTTCCTCCAGCCAGTCCAGCACTTATTCCTTCTCTCTTTCCAGCTCTACCCTCCACCATAGAATGCCTTCGGAAACGTCCATATTGAGTGATAATGGTAACTGAGGCATCATCCTTCTAGTGGCTCCTGCTGTCTGTGCACCCTCAGGATGTCCACAGTCTTGTCAGCAACTCTTTAGTCATCTGAATCCATGTGTCCCGATTTCTTCTGCACCTTTTCTTCCTACTAATGAAAGATCAGGTATCCCTGCCAGCTTCTGCATTGCTGGACCCTCTAGTAATCAGGAGATGCTACAGCTGATGTTTTCTTCCTGCAAATAGATTGTATAGTGACGGAGGGTCCGCCTGACCTTCTGTCTCCTGTATCACGTGTTGAGATGGAGTATTGAACCTTCCAGTGTCATCTGCCAGTTCTCCGAGTAACTGTGAACATACCTACCTAATATAGGAGACATATTACCTGCGGCAGCCTCAGTCAGTGGTCACATTTTCTCAATTCACCTGTGTAGCTGCGACAACGTTCATTTTGAAAGGGGTTGCATGAAGCTGAGATTAATGGAATGTTTCATCATATTATGGCAGCTAGTGTGGTTGTGGACTTATGGCACTTGACTTGATTCCTGGCTGACATGATTACCTTTAAAAAGCTGCTGGACTTTTCACTGAACCAAATTGTCATCTTCAGGAAGAAAAATCATGAAGTGTCCAAGAAAAAGCATAGCAGGACTTAAAGAGAAGGATTATGGTGGTCATCTGACACAAGTAGCCTAAGGAAAGTTAAGAGGTGAGGGTACTTGCATTTCATATCTGTCACATTACTGGCAAGATAAGGCTCGGCCTACTGAGGGTTTGCTTGTCACTTGAAGGACCATTCATTCATTTATCAATGAAATGTCAGAAGCTCTAAACACATTCAAAGGGCCAGATCTCCAAGGCACCCCAGCCTCCTTGTCTCAGTGTCCTGATCTATCTGGCATATGATTTTCATTTTTTTCAGACTGTTCCTTTACCTTTAAAAATTATTTGAGTTTGGTTTTAAGGGTTTCTAGTCATACCACCTGCACTTCAGAAGAGGTCACCCACCTGAAGCTAAGCATGTTCAGGTCCGGCCAGTACTTGGGTGGCTGCTGGAAGAGGTGTTGGTGATGCCAGCAGGGGGAGCTTACCCTGTGGTCTGAATGTGGACCCCAATTCCCCAGTGCAGTGACAGGGACGCTGTTCTGTAAAAATGGTGCTGTCCTTCAGATGAGATGTAAAGCTGAGGTCCTGACTCTCTGTGGTCATACAAGGTCCCTGGGGATCCTTCATGAAACACAGAGTATATCCCAATGTTCAGGCTAAATTGCCCACCACAGCCTACTGATTTTGCCCCCCTAATCATCCCCTATCTCTAATTGGCTATCTGTCTCACCACCTAACAGCTAATGTGTGGTGAGTGTACTGGTGCAAAATGGCTGCCGTCGCATCAGCCAGGTGCATGGATGCTGCACATTAGTGGTGGCTGAAGTGGCTCCCCACTCACTGAAGAGCTGTGAGTAGTGAGAAAAGCGCTAGATAAATTTAAAGAATTATTCGTATTTTTTTGTTTTCTTGTGTTTTTAACATTGTTAAAAATAATTCAAGCTTTCCTGTGGCGCCGTCTTAATTTCCATAGTCGCAATGAGCCAAAGACAAGTGTGAGTGAATTTTGCTTAAAAGTGGGAGGAGACCATCAGACGCCTCACTGTGTGTCACAATTCTAAACCAATCCAATGCCTCGTGAAGATGGCACTCAAAGGAGGCAAGGAGTGATGGGGCTCTCCTGAACCTGATCTGACAGAAAAGAAGCTTCTGATTACGATAAACTGTCTACAGCAGGGGTCCTCAAACTCAGTCCGGGGTGCCCACTGCGGCGTCAGGTTTTCATTTCAATCTCATTCATAATCAGAGACAGAGTGACAGCAACTGGTAACACTGATCTCATTTAATTAGCTGCCATTTTTTATCTCTTATTCCACATTCAGAAAAGCACAGCAGAATGATTTTTACATTTATAAGACATTTATTAGAAATAATTCTGTTTTTGCAATAGGTTTAAATTTGTAACTCACTTTTTGTTGATTTCATTATATTTTGCCCTTTCTCTGTGCAGTTTGTAATTTAATAATGACGATTAAAACCAAGCAGAGCAAACACCCAGGCAAACAACACTGAATCATGAAAGGCTGCAACTACTTTAGTGTCAGACCCACTAATCAGTAAATAATGGATTAATTAAACAATTAGAACACCTGGAAAAGTAAAATGAAAATAAAAAATACATTATTCCCATATAACTGCTTAATACATTTTAATATTTTTTTAACCAAACTTAGCTTTCTAATTTCTATATTGGTCCCAAAACACAGAATCTGGGAAATATCAGTTCACTTAATTAGCCCAGGAGTCCAATTAAAAACAGAAGCTGGTTGGAACAAAAACCTGCAGCGACAGTGGGACCCCAGGACCGAGTTTGAGAACCCTTGGTCTACAGCCAAAAGACCTCTAAAGAGACCCCTAATAAACATATAAATGTGCGTCCATGTGCGGAGAGCACATTGCATGTGCTAAAAATAAACAACCTTTTTCAGAGGATAAGCCTTTCTGCATCATAAGATCACACAATGGCATGCAAAGGCATCGATGTATCGCAGACGCTGTGTGTGCTCTCTGCTGATCAGGTACAACGATGATGAAAGAGTCGATGTAAGGTTACACGGACTGGCTGCTATGTTCATGAAAATATAAATTGCAAATTATGCTTTTGAAGTGAATTGTGTGCATTGCCGCCACCAGGGGGAGGCAACCATGACACCTGTTAGGGGCACCGAGCAGTGGGAAGTGGCGTAGCTAGATGGGGCAAGGGGGGACATCTGTACCCGGGCGCAGCATTCAGGGGGCGCCATTTTAAAATTAACTTTCCCTTCCCCATTGCATTTTGGCAAACAGGAGGGGGTGCGAAATCTTCAGTTGTCCCCGGGCACAGAAAACCCTAGCTATGCCTCTGGCAGTGGTAGGCTAAAGCTGCGGCAAATAAAATGGAAATCACTGAAGTGTTCAAATCAGGTCAGCGTCGCAAAACACCAAGACATCTTATTGAGTCCGATGGATCTGACGCAGAAGCAGATGATCAAGAATCCCAAGATCCATTCATCCATCCTCTTCTGCTTATCCGAGATCGGGTCGCGGGGGGCAGCAACTTCAGCAGAGATGCCCAGACTTCCTTCTCCCCGGCCACTTCTTCTAGCTCTTCCGGGAGAATCCCGAGGCGTTCCCAGGCCAGCCGAGAGATATAGTCCCTCCAGTGTGTCCTGGGTCTTCCCTGGAGCCTCCTCCCAGAAGGGTGGTGTCCAGGAGGCATCCTGATCAGATGCCCGAGCCACCTCATCTGACTCCTCTCGATGCGGAGGAGCAGCGGCTCAATTCTGAGCCCCTCCTGGATGACTGAGCTTCTCACCCTATCTTTAAGGGAAAGCCCAGACACCCAGCAGAGGAAACTCATTTCAGCCGCTTGTATTCGCGATCTCGTTCTTTCGGTCACGATCATAGAATCCCAAAATCCAGAAGTAAAATTCAGAAGAGACTAGTAGAAGTAGAATTCTTTATTGTCATTATGCATACACATAACGACATTTTTTGTTGGTAGGACTCGGTTTCGAGGCAGACTACTTAAAATACAGAGCGACGGGTATTGAGCAGGCTCCTGTCAATAATGGAGAATCCACTGCATCCACTGAACAGTATCATCTCCAGACAGAGGAGCAGCTTCAGCGACAGACTGCTGTCAATGTCCTGCTCCACTGACAGACTTAGGAGATCGTTCCTCCCCCAAACTATACGACTTTTCAGTTCCACCCAGGAATTAATAAAGTATCTATCTATCTATCTATCTATCTATCTATCTATCTATCTATCTATCTATCTATCTATCTATCTATCTATCTATCTATCTATCTATCTATCTATCTATCTATCTATCTATCTATCTATCTAAACACTATAAATAATACAATAAACATAATAAGTATAAAAGACAGCAACAATAAATCATCATCAAGTCCAGAATTTTCCTGAGGTAGTACGCCTGCAGAGACCAGTGATCTGTGTGCGTGGGTCTGCAGGGGAGGATTACGAGGGAAAGTGCGTGTGCATGTCTACAGGGGGACAGGTTAGGGGTAGATGTAGATGTACAGTATGTGTGTGTATCAGCAGGGGCAGATGGACTTCACAACTCTGGGGAAAAGGGTGTCTTTCAGTCTGCTGGTGCTTTTCATGTTACGATGGTTTACACTCTGACTTCATTAGCAATTAGCTTTCCTCACTTTTCTGTTACTTAAACTTTTGCTCTAAAGATTACTGTAGACCAAGTCACAACTGCTCGGTCATTTGCAAAATATGGCAATGATAAATAAATAGCAGATGTATCTAAAGATGGAGAAAATGGCAGACGTGCTTCCACGCCGAAGTGTAGTGTGAAATGGAATGCAGTAATACGGTTATAAACACACAAATCTATATCAGACCTTAAAATGTGTGTTCTGCATGCAGGCTGTCCCAATTGGAGTTTCTGGTGTGCGTTTATTACTTTCTACATGTTCAGTGAATTCATTTGTGCTGCTGCTTTGCAGTAAGGAGACTGTGGATTCGCTTCCCGGGTCCTCCCTGTGTGAAGAGCGCTTTGAGTAATGAGAAAAGTGCTATATAAATGTAAAGAATTATTATTTCTGGGTGGTGCGCAGCTTTGTGGAATAAGCTGCTTGGGAAAGATTTAAATCTGTGAAATCTGACGTGTCATCTATGAGCCACACATAGACATGAGCAGAGAGCACAATAAATAGGCTCATTGCTGGATGACAGTCTTATTTTACAAAGAGAATACAAGTTTTGAAAGGTAAATAATAATACTGTATGCCCACATACAAATATGTATTTGATATTCAAGACTTCCAAGAAATCCATTGTTTGGATGTTTCAGCCAGTTCACTCAGCACTGGTAAAGTATATACTGTATGTATATATATATATATATATATATATATATATATATATATATATATATATATATATATATATATATATATATATAGATGTATATATATATATATATATATATATATATATATATATATATATATACAAAAGAAAGAAAGAAAGAAAGAAAGAAAGAAAGAAAGAAAGAAAGAAAGAAAGAAAGAAAGAAAGAAAGAAAGAAAGAAAAGGACTGAAAAATATCTGTATGTATCCAGAATCTGCTTTGACCCAATGCCAAAATTAAGATAAAGAACAAACTTGCTGAAAGGAACTCAGTGCTAAAACAAAAGTAAAGCTATGAATACCTGCACCTGAAGAAAATAAAGAGATGGAGTGCATTGCACCCTGGGATTTGGAAGACCACCCGTGAAGGGCTCAAAGAGGTCGTCAGACGTTAAGACCAAACGTCGCTGGTACGTGGAAATCATCTAAAACGATGTAACCGGGTAAATGACAGTTGTGTTGTTAAGTCCACCATGTGTTTGGAAGTCTGGGTCAGCATTGTTTAAAAGAAAAAGTGTTGCCCAGCACCACACAAATTTTGCCACCCTAGACGACTGCCTAGTTCACCTAAATTGTAGGGCCTGCCCAGTGTGAGACCCCCCAGTCACAATTTCATTGGGTGGCTGCCATTCATTTCCTCTCTCTAGTATCTGATGTTGGTTTAAGTTCCCCACCATGAAGGTGCTACCCGGAGAGAAGTCGCTGACTCCGCAGAGGCACAGAGCGGGCTGGGTGTTGAGCCCAAGTCACAGGAGCACTAAACTCCGTGTCATGCTGTTTGTTGCCCAGGGTCCTAAGCGGTCAGGGTAGGCCGCCACTGCCTTAAGTTGTTCAGACTCTCAAAAGCGTCCACCATGTTGGCTTCCCTTTTCCCATTCTGATATTTCAGCACATTTCGTTTTGCTCTCAGCTGGCTCTTCCGCTGAGGATGGCTAACACAAGGGCACATGATGGGAACAGAACGTCTGGTCATTGCCTTCAGAAAAACACGCTACACAGAATTATACGATTAACCCGATTTCCCGCTGTTTTGCCGCAACAAAGCCTGCACAACAGCCAATAACCGATGTCAATTTTACCCTATGGCCGTCTGACAACCATGGAAAATAAACAGCTTCGAGCCCGAGACTCCGCAGAAAGGTTTTCTTTTTCTTTATTGCCAGGAAGCTCTCAAGGCAAGTGGAGGACGGACGAACAAAAAAAATGCAAGCAAAAAAAAAAAAAAAAAATAAAGGATCTCAGTGGCGTGAAGAATGTGAAGCACGTGAAAGAATGTGCTCCAGATCTCTTCCTCGCTCATAAAAATGAAAAGGCCTGCCACCAACAAGATGGTTGACACATTATTGTTGACGCTGGGACTCAAAGAGATACGGGCGCATTGAAGAGCAATTCAGAAAAATAAAAAAGTCATCGGAACGAGAGACAGAAAGGCGCATTCATGGCAGCCTCATTCAAGCAGCCCAGCAATTATTTCTTCTCAGCCGGTCTACAAATTTCATTGACAAAAATAAAGGATGATTGGAGGCTGAGGCCAAATGGACCCTTCTAGAATGAGGGGCTGCTAAAAAGAGCACAGTGTGCCACTTTGCACCACACAACTAGATGTGCACAGTTACTACAATTCCTAATCCTAAAAAAATGAGGATTATGACGTGGTGTGAATGGTGCGGCCTGCACTGACCCACCTTATGTGTCGGCCTTTGGCCTCTGCTGCCACCCCACTGGCAAAGATCAAAACCCGGCAGAGCTCATTTGAAGCTAAACCTCCATGGTGAGCAAAACAGATCTGAACACTTCTTAAGGGACATCAGTGCCCGCGTGCCAACTGGAGAAATGGGCCTTATTTCAAGCGATCCACCATCCCCTTCACACCCACACATCATCATGTGAGATCTCAACTGCTGGCACTTTATTATCAGAGACAAGCTTCCGGGCTGCTGGCAAATTTCATGCTTTGGATTTTGCTAAATAAGAGCTGGAGGAGCTGGCAGCTGTACAGGAAAAGAGACGTGAGTGTGGGCTCTCATCACAACATAATATGATGTGCTCAGAACCAATTCAGGGTCACTGGGGGGCAGGCAGGAGAAAGGCAGGTACCAGGATGCCAGCCCATCAAAGGGACCACTCACACACAAACCCACACTGACGTAGCCCACCAAAAAGCACCAGCAGGCTGTACACAGAAAAGGACTGGGCACATGAGTGACACCAGGGATGCTGAACATGATGATGTGCCCTGGAATAGCATGGTGCCCTATTCAGGATTGGCTTTACGTTTGTGCCCAGTTGTATCAGGAGAGACCTTGGGTCCCTGCAGACCTGAACTGGATACAGCTCATTACATTGTTACATTATTGTATTTCTTTATTATGTAGTCTCATGGGGTGCTGCTGTTTATTATTTAATAATAATAATAATAATGTAATAGATGGACATTCTATAATCGTTTCATGCTAGTTACACTCTCTTAAGAATTTGAATCCATGCAGTCATATTCTTCCTCTTCTTCTTCTGATTCTTATTCTTATTCTTATGAAATGAATTACTATCCTAGCCAGGTTGGTACCTTCTTTATGTTCCCAGCAGAGTTACCAGGCCCAGGGTCCTTCTATTTACAAAATTTGAATCTAGAAAATGATTGGATAGATAGATAGATAGATAGATAGATAGATAGATAGATAGATAGATAGATAGATAGATAGATAGATAGATAGATAGGAAAGGCACTATATAATCGATAGATAGATAGATAGATAGATAGATAGATAGATAGATAGATAGATAGATAGATAGATAGATAGATAGATAGATAGATAGATAGATATGAAAGACACTATATAATCGATAGATAGATAGATAGATAGATAGATAGATAGATAGATAGATAGATAGATAGATAGATAGATAGATAGATAGATAGATTATGAAAGGCACTATATAATAGATAGATAGATAGATAGATAGATAGATAGATAGATAGATAGATAGATAGATAGATAGATAGATAGATAGAAACGGCACTATATGATAGATAGATAGATAGATAGATAGATAGATAGATAGATAGATAGATAGATAGATAGATAGATAGATAGATAGATAGATTATGAAAGGCACTATAGATAGATAGATAGATAGATAGATAGATAGATAGATAGATAGATAGATAGATAGATAGATAGATTATGAAAGGCACTATATAATAGATAGATAGATAGATAGATATGAACGGCACTATATGATAGATAGATAGATAGATAGATAGATAGATAGATAGATAGATAGATAGATAGATTATGAAAGGCACTATATAATAGATAGATAGATAGATAGATAGATAGATAGATAGATAGATAGATAGATAGATAGATAGATAGATAGATAGATATGAACGGCACTATATGATAGATAGATAGATAGATAGATAGATAGATAGATAGATAGATAGATAGATAGATTATGAAAGGCACTATATAATAGATAGATAGATAGATAGATAGATAGATAGATAGATAGATAGATAGATAGATAGATAGATAGATAGATAGATAGATAGATAGATAGATATGAACGGCACTATATGATAGATAGATAGATAGATAGATAGATAGATAGATAGATAGATAGATAGATAGATAGATAGATAGATAGATAGATTATGAAAGGCACTATATAATAGATAGATAGATAGATAGATAGATAGATAGATAGATAGATAGATAGATAGATAGATAGATAGATAGAACTTTATTTGTCCCCAAGGGAAAATGTAGCTTTCAGGATTATTTGGAAATGTCATGTATTATTATAATTATTTTATTGTTATTCAGAAAAATGATTGAATGATTTAGAAATTTCATATGGTAAGGGTAATATATTTTTATTATTATTATTATTATTATTCCCTGTAATAGACTGATATTCTATTGCTGTTTTTTTTCAAGTTACACTCTCTTAAGAATTTTTCCCTCCATAGCCATATTATTATGTTATACATTTATTTTCCAACCCTGCTTATCCAGGGCAGGGTTGCATGGCAGGTTGAGTATATCTTAGCGATCATCAAGCACAAGGCAGCAACAACACCTGGACAGGCACACTTCAGGGGTCAGTTTAGCATTGCCAGACCACCTAATCTGTACGTCTTTACACTGTGAGAGGAAACCCACATGCAGACTCCACCAAGGGACACCTAGTACTTGAACCCCTGCTCCCTTGTTGCAGGTAACATTTCTACCATTGTGCCACCCTTGCATTATTATTATTATTATTATTATTATTATTATTATTATTATTTGGTAAACGTTTTTCCCATTCATTGTTTGCTCTCCCTTATGCTCCCTGCAATGCTTCCAAATCTAGTTCCCTATAATCATGTAACAGACATTGTGAATACAAAGAAATTATATATTATTACATAATTTATTAATAATTACATGAATTTCATTCATATGTATTTAATAATACTGTATAGTATTTTAATGCAAAATAAACGTTTTTGCATTTTCTTTCAGAAATGAGCAAAATTTAGTCCTGCATTTAGTTAAATGCCTTATTTTCTAATCTGGAATGTACTCCCATAGTGAATTATAAATGCTGTAATTTAATAATGGCTATTATTATTATTTATTATTATTGTTGTTGTTGTAGTTGCTCTGGTGGTCTGGGTCAGTTATTTCAGAGAATTCTCCATTTCTTTTTAGCAGTACTGTTATTTGGCCCACCTTCAAGTGCTTTGAATCATTAATAACATTTATCTCAGCCATCTCTTCTCTTCTTATGTGCGTTCACATGTAATGCAAGAGACTCCTATCATGATAGTCATGTCTGTCTGTCTGTCCATCCTCATGAAACAACTCAGCCCAAAGTGAACTTCAGCAGGCTTCACTCCCTCTGCCCAAGTCGATGTTTATTTGACTTTGGCGTCAGCTAGACTAACGGCAGAGAGCTGCACTGTGTGTTTTCCAACTACCCACAAGCCCTGGCGAACGTGTTGTCTTGTGTCAGCTTCTATCCATTGCAGTTACCACAAAAGTTTCAAATTGCCTTTACTATTTAATTTACTCTCGCACATTGAAATGTATTTAGATCAGATTAGATATACTTTATTAATCCACAAGGGGAAATTCAAGTGCTTACTGCAGCAAAAATACACAGATACTGACTCAAAGCACAATTTAAGACAATAGAATAAAAACATAATATATTAAATATTATTCTAAAATAACTCTAGTAGATTAAGTCTGTAAATATCTTCTGATGGCTTCTGGCTGGAGTGAAGGATGGGATGTTGGGAGGAAGCACTGAAGTGCCTAATGGCAGCAGGCAGAAAAGATGCCCAGAGATGCTTCTTGTTGCATCATGGCGGAATGATCCTATTGGTTAAGAGCATTCAGAGAAACCACCTCCTGGAGGGGATGGGCAGAATTGTTCATGATGGAATCCAACTTTGCCTTCAAACCCATTTCCACCAGAGCTTCCAGAGGGTCCAGGCAGTGCCTGAAATGTAGACACATAAGTGCCAATGTTTATGTCTGATTTCTTAACAGAACAAGAGGTTTCAAGCACCAAGATATATGTACATTAGACATACGTGATACATGCTGGTGGTGCAATACCAAACACTTCAAGCTCTGGTCTAGGGTCAGTCCGGCATTTTGCATTGCCTGAATTCAGATTGCTTCTCAGGAGACCACTGCATACAACACGACACTGGCTACAATGAACTGGTGAAACCTTTGCTGCACACATCTGAATGAGACTGGGACGAAGACCACTTCGATGTAGCAGCTTTTTCAGCTCGTCCATGCACTCATTCATTTTCTGACATTAAACCCATTAACACAACCTGCAGAAAGGGAAGATCCTACTCAGAAATCACAGGAGGTCCTTCACGGGGCACACCAGCATAGATATGGGCGTCCCAAACCGGGAGCTGTGAGGCAGCGACACTAAACACTGTGCCACCAGGTCCTTAGTGTTTCCAGTAGCGATGAAGATCACTGAAAATCATAAAAAATAAGACACCCAATAATGAATAAAGAGCAGAAAATCATCAATCCCCCCCCAACCCCCCTCAATTGTCATTCCCTACTTTATGACGTGCTACGGCCAACCTCCCTCCCAGGGGTTGTTAATAGGTCTTTAGGTCACTCAATAAATCGTCAGAGGAGCCCACAGTAATATATCTTTTAATTATACGTTTGAAATTTTCAAGAATCTAAAAGAAAGAAAAAGAGAAATTGCATGAGAGCTTTCTTCTGCCCTCCTCTCCTTCTCTCTCTTTTTTTTGTTTTTGGCATTTTTCAGCCACTGGCCATTGGGGTAGGCCGCGTTCACACAAAGGGAGAATGGAGACGAGCAGGTGGCCATTAAAACTCCTGTAATCCCTGCCATGAATAGCCAAGACTCCTCTTCCTCCAGGGATCTGACAGGGCTGGGAGAGGCCTTTAATGAGGCCGTGGAGCTGTGTGTCCAAGCGGATGTGTTAACAGTTTCTGGCTCAATGGAGGGAGAAATCCTCACAAAGGGAGGTGTACAAATATTGTGGGAAATCTGTCTGCTCTTTAATATTTCATGAAGGCCCAATCTATTCATGGCAGTAAATTGGTTAGACTACTCAATGGGAAACCCTTAATTGAGAGGCACTTCATTCTGAGCTCCTGGTGGTTTGTTCAGAGTGAAAGCCCCCTTTCTGGAGGAAAAGAACAGAGGCCACATCTTATAGGATCAGAAAAAATAATAAAATAAAGAAGAAGAAGGAAAGAAAAAAAAAAAGATACCGTTTCTCTTCCAAGGGAAGTTTCAATACACCCACCATTAATCCCTCAAATGGGAAAAAAATCAGCCCCTGTGAGAGGGGGGACATGAATGAAAAGGAGGTCCGGGGGTTGGGAAGTTGTCAAAGCATATCTGAGGGGGTCGTTGTCTCACAGTTGAGGAATCGTCCGGGGGCCTTTACAAATTACAGATAAATTATTATAATTTGGGAAATCAAGTGCTCGTGAAATGCACTTGTTTAAATATATTTGATAAAGCCTGGGCTGTGGCAGGGCAGGGGGATTAGCCCCCTCGGCGGGAGGAGAGGTCACATGTGACTGTCTCTTCTACGGAAATACCTTGACTCTCGATCTGCCCTTCAAACTGTGAGTCTCCGTCACCTGACCCACCTCACGTCCTCTGAAATCTCCAGCGTGGACCCCGTGGCTCGTCCTCATGAGCTCGGCCGTGACTCCCGCTGACTACTGCTGCTGCTGCCGGCCTGCGAGGTGGTCAGCGGGGGCTCACTGCAAGGCCTTTTCATTTAATCTCTCAGAATGGTCAGGAGGGATTCCTCTAACAATTTAAATTGGTCAATTGTCAAGGATTTCTCTTTTAAATAATCACACTTCAGTGGTTCGGGTTCAGCTTCTTTTATTACAGAACATCTATAGGAGGACAGCATGAGGACTGGACAGTTCAGCTTAAACCACTCTAAATAGAAAAAGAAATTCCTGAGCTCATAAAGATATAATAAGAAATATACATCACGTCAGCCAGAGGACACTGAATGATCTAATATAGAGTGGTAACGATCTGCACCATCTTTAGAGAGCAGCTGGCAAGAAACCTTTTTGTCATGCAGAAAGTAACAAGAACATACAGAATATGGTGAAATGTTTGTGGACACCTGACCTTACACCTCTATGAGCTTGTTGGACGTCCCATTCCTTAACCATGGGCATTAATATGGCGTTGTCCAAACCCACGTGTGTAACCACCTCCACCAGTGGCGTAGGCAGCTTGCTGAAGGCCCCTGTGCAGCGCCCACCTGTCTGGCATAACTCTTAGTAATTTTTTCACAACTAGATCCTAGGGGCCGGCTGGGCAGTGGCGTCCAGGACCGCATCACTATCAGATCACACGCTGGTGACAAACAAACCAAATAACTTTTTAAATCGCTTTATCACAGCAGTGGTTAAGTTAGCAAAAATAAAATAAATTGTGGGAATGGAATGTGGGAGGTGTGGGTAGTAATACTAGTACATACATGTATGTAAAATGTGGACCCTCTTACTTTTCTAAGACAACTTTGAGAAAGAAGATGATTAAAATATAACGTAAGCTACAAAGTAGAAACTGTTCTGTGCTATAAAATGAAGCCATTTCAGTTTGTAACAAATTAAAACGACAACACCGGCTGACAGGATACTACTACACAAACGACCTGTTTTACACAAGCTCTGAGAAAATGGACATCATAAAGTGGTGACGCTCACAAGTCTAATGCACAGTAAGCCATACTAAGGTACACAATAAAACAGATTACAGATTTGTTAAACTGTTAAAGCTTACAAAAGTGGAACTGACTGACAAGTCACAAATTATACTCCTTCTAATATCACTAGGACCTTAAAATTCTTGCTTGCGTGTCGTCTGCTGCACAAAAGTCTCAACAACGTTTGACACGTCAAGTCGACTGGTGTGCTCGTTTTCGGTTGAGAGTACAGCCAAGCCATTAAGTCTGTCTTGAGATGTGGTGCTTCTGAGGTCATTTAGGATGGGTTTTAACTTGGAGAACAAACGCTCACTCTCAGCAACACTCACTGGCGTAGTCAGCAGTAATGTAAGCCGAGCAAACGTTACTGAAAGTAAACAGCGGTGCACAGTGATCTATCAGCAAAAGTTCAGCTACTCTGAAAACAGTCAACTTGGTTGACAGGATGGATTGAAAACAAACACGAAATGACAACAACTGAGAGCAACAGCATTCAACGAGAAGATTGGCAGCAGCATACAAGTCGCCACCAGCCATGGAGGTCAGATTTGATAGTAACAAGACATTGAACTCTGAAGCCAAGTGCATCGAGACTGTGAAACCGCTGTTTTAGTTTAAAAATCTAACTAGCCCCGAGCGAGCACCCCCCAAGCTCGTAGGCTCTTGTGCTTTGCACAATCTGCACAATCCATTGCTACGTCAGTGACCTTCACTCTTCTAGGAAGGCTTTCCAAAAGTTTTTCAAGTTTGTCTGATGGGAATTTGTACCCATTCAGCCAAAAAGAGCATTTATGAGGCCACGTACTGATGTTGGATGAGAAGACCTGCCTCACCATCGGTGTCCCAATTCATCCCAATGGTGTTCAGTAGGGTGGAGGTCAGGGCTCTGCGCAGGCCATTTGAGTTCCTCCATGCCTTCATGGACCTGAGAGGCACAGTTATGCTGGAACCAAAAAGGACCTTCCCCAAACTTCTACCATAAAGTTGTGTAAAATGTATGCTGTAGCATTAACACTACCCATCACGGGAGCCAAGGGTACCCATAATCCTGTAAAAACAGCCCCTGGCCATTATCCCTCCTCCATCAGACTTTACAGTTGGCACTGTGTGGTCTAGAAGGTAGCAGTCTCCTCAGATTCGTCCATCAGACTGCCAGAAAGTGAAGTTTGATTCATCACTCCCGAGATCACTTTTCCAGTGCTCCAGAGTCTGATGGCATAGCACACTAGCTGACACTTGGCATTGTGCACAGTGATTTAGGCTTGTGTGAAACTGCTTAGCCATGGAAACCTACTTTGTGAAGCTCACGATACACAGTTCTTGTGCTGAAGTGGCTTCTAGAGGCAGTTTGTAACTCTGTTGTGAGTGATGCCACAGAGGAGACTTCAGCACTTGGCAGCACTGCTCTGTGAGTTTGAGTTGTTGCTCCTCGATGCTTCCATTTCACAGTAACAGCACTTACAGTTGACCAGAGCAGAACTAGCAGAGCAGAAACTTCACATACTGTCTAGTGGCACAGATGGCATCCTATAACAGTGCCATGTTTAAAGTCACTCAGCTCTTCAGTCAGTCAATGGAGATTGGATAGCTACAATGTGAGTTTGATTTTATGCACCTGTTAACAATGAAACACCTGAACTCAATAATTTGGAAGAGTTTCCACATACTTTGGCTATATAGTGAAAAATGAAACACATAAAAAGTAAAGTTTCCATCACATAAGCTTGTGAATATACACAGAAGCAGCTGTGAAACATGCATAAAGCGTAAGGTGAGAGCTGAACTGCGTGAAGTGACAGCAGCCACTCGGGGGTCTGCATGGTGTTCACCTCTAGAAAAGCAGGAATCAGACAGATCTGAATTGTGAAACAGCAACAGAGATGGACAAGGAGGTACTTAGTGATTTGGAAATTGTAGAGGGAGAAGTGCTGCTTAGATTAAACAGGCTGAAATCCAAGAAATCACCAGTATCAGATGACATTTATCCTCAAATGCTTAAGGACTTTGTAGATACATACTGTGAGCTGTGAGTGGTGACATGGAAGTACTGGTGCCCCAGCTGGGTTGGAGAGTGTTGCCTTACCCGGCCAGGAGGTCAAAATGGATGGGCAGTGTAAACAAAGAGGCATCCTGGCTAGGATATCTAATGATTCCTATCCCAGTCAGGGCACTTGGGGTGTAGTGGATGGACTGGGACACTTTATCCTCCAACATGGAAGATGGCAGTGTTTCTCCAGTCGATTCCCAATTTTGACATCTGCAGGGTATCATAGGACTTGTAGTCTCAAAAGACAACCCTGTCATTGTCCTTAGGTGCCACCAGAGGGTGCTGCCAAAAGAAGCTCTCCGTCACTGTACTATAGGGAGCTTCCACTTGACCCAGAAGTGCTTCCCACAGGCTCTGCCCTGGCACCAGGAGTACTCTTGGGTCTTGTATAAAAGGAGTCACCTCACATCCATTCAGAGAGTCAGAGTCGGGAGGAGGAGGACGTGGAGGAGTGGAAAGAGAAGAAGAAGGAGAGGAAGGAAGAAAAACAAATGAGAACAACCTGCATGAAAGGTATTTGCTAAAATAGATTACTATTTAAAACCAGGAGGTGCTGTTGTGTTTGGGGACTCACTGGTGGCCCCATTCAGGTCACAATACATCAACTCTTAATTTTTCAAAAATCTCCACATGCTGGGGAATTTCCTGAGGACTGTAGGATAGCAAATATTATCCCATTATGATTAAAAAGATGATCTGGCTTATCTAAGTAGCTTTAGGCAAGTAACTTTAACATGTATTATGTGTAAATTAATGGAAGCAATTATGGAGAAAAATATTGAGCATCACATAGCAAGTACCGGAATGTTAGTAAACAGTCGCCATTGGTTCAGATGGGGAAGGTTAAGGTACATTAATATGTCTGAATTCTATGAGAAAGCGACAAAAGCATGTGATCAGAAAGGTGCATCTGATATTATGAACCTTGGTCTTCACAAGGCTTTGTTAGGCCTGAGTGGTTGGGCGGTCTTAAGGGGTAAAGGGGCCTTTGTGCTTAAATCATTATTCAAAGCCCACCTGGCTTTACTGAACGATGTGCAGAAAAGTAGCGTGTCATGTCGAGGCTAGCCGAGAATTTAACAGCCATTACAGCAAGAACAGCAAGTAGTTCCTGCATGGAAACAAAAGAATGCAAAAGGTGTGCTAACATTTAAAAGATATATTATATTTTGGGCAAAATTAAATATGTAAATATGCAAACAAATAAATGAACTGTGACAATAAATAAAAACACAATGACAAGTCAGCATAAATAATTAAAAGGGTCATGGAATGTTTTTCCTGCTGCTTATTTCTTAGTGTATTTATTTAATTATTTCTTCATTTCTTTATTCCAGTGGCACCACAGGCCAGGCCTGAACTGCTCATCCTCTCAGGGGTCTGCATGTGACGTGTGCTGTCTGCCTATGAATGGAGTACCAGCGACCCACCAATCAAAACACAGCACCCACTAAAGCCCGCCCCCCCTCAACTTTGATGGGTAAAAGTAGCAGTTTTTATTTTAAGGCTAAATTGTGTGAAGTGTCTCTGAAGTAAATTAATGAGGAAATAATTAAATAAAAAATAAGCAACAGAAATGTATTTCATGACTCGTTTACTGGAATGTGCTTGACTAGTTAAAGGGTTTAAGGAGGACTCAATAGGCCTGCCTAGAAGCAGGATTCTTTCATTTTTTTCGTAATTTTTGATCTGTTTTGAGGCACTTGTAGCCCACATGGCATGAGCCCACTCAAACTGACATGAGAGCTTAGCCATTAAAGTAAAAGAAGGGAGATTTTGGGACCCTGTGTGTAATTGGGTGCAAAATTGGCTTAAATTCTGGAACATAGGGTTTATGGTGTGAGGAGCCTTTTCAGAATTAGATGATGTTAGAAGTGGCATCCCTCGGGGGTCAGTGCTGAGCTCAGTGCTCTTTTTAATATACATAAACAATCTGGATAAAAATATAAGCAATAATCTTTCTTAGTTTGGAGGTTATACTAAACCAGACGGAAGGGCAGATAATGTAGAATCAGGTGAATTGTTACAGATGGGCCTGGACAACATGCAGGCTGTGGCAGATTTGTGGTCAATGAAAATTAAAGTAAGTAAATGTAAAGTAAAAATGTTACATTTGGATACACAATTGGGGGTCTGAAATTTGAAAGGTCCCTCTTTGTGAAGGATAGGAGTCACAGTGGACCAGTCGCTATCCACTCCAGAAGGCTGATAGGATGTTATGTTTTATATTCCGAGTGTGGAATACAAGTCAAGGGAGGTTATGCTGGTGGATACGATTGGCAAGCTTGTTGGGCTGAAAGGCCTAATCACATTTACAGTTAATTGTTGTAATCTACCTGCCCAGCACACTAAGAAGGCCTATACGACATGGTGGTCAATTGTACAAACACTGGAGTGACCCTGAAGGATGGTAACCCACTGGTGACACCGTCCTTGTATTAGACCATGCATTAGCCTTATGATTATGACAGTGAGGTGATAACATAAAGACTGTTATAACCATTGACAAGGATCTGGGATCCTATCAATGAGTGCCTACAATAACACTTCTCACTAACTGAAGAGATGTAACACACTCCCGATTTACCAATTTCTACAGGTGGGACTCCATCCACCATTGCCAACAGTCTCAGAAGTGGCTGGCTCAAACGGGCTGAATTGCTGGCATTCCGTCATATTAATTAATTCTCTCTTGAGGATGATTGCCACCATCCTTGCTCATAGGGACAAAGTGGCATGTAATTGGGAGAACAGACTGAGGATGCCAAAAAATGGTTGGGTTGCCCACCGGGCAAACCCATTTAATTGAATGCAAAAATAAATAAAAAAGTGATGTCCTTGGCACTCCGAATGCAAAGGATTTTCGCTGCCAAAAGGTATAGCACTTCAGTGGGAGTTCTGTCACCGTTGTGGTCCAAGTTGAAATCATCTCCTTCAGGGGACCACCCATATTTATGGTGTTCCGGGCAGAATGGATGGAGCCTTCTCTGGGCATGGTGGGTAAGACTAGGCACTATCCTCGAACGACTTCTTGGAACTGAGGTAGAGAGAGAAGAAATGGTTTGCGACAGCACCCCCTGTAATCCCACAGTTTTCTGAGCCTGGATGGTGGTCCTTAAGCGTGCATGTGTACCACTGGACAATTCACAGCACAAATGAGTGAGTAACATGTTGTGGAATGCCTACGATAGCCAGTGATGTATGCCTCTTGCTAAGGGCCGTTTGACTGTATGACAGCACTGTAAGGTGATCCTGGCACTCAGCTTACATGGGTCTCATCCCTTTGTGATGTTTGAATCTAACCCTGGCCGGCAGGTTGCTGGGACTGCATGGCCACTGTGGAGAAGCACTTTGCACAGTGTTCAGGCAGATGTGTCATTGAAACACCATTTGACACCCATGCTCCAAGACAGAGTCGCTTGTTACAATATCCAGGGGGGCTTGACTCAGTGGTAATGCCAATAAATCATGACTAACATATGTCAACAGCCTGTACAAACAGATGACTCTTATTTAATAAAGCACCCTTCCCAAGAGGCATTTTAAGTACACGCTATCCAATTGTCTCCATTAAAGACGTGTAAAGTACAGATGAGAATTGAAGCCCTCAAGCTGCACTGCCCAACTCTATGCCAGCTTTCATGCCCTTTAGATCAGTGCTCCTTGGTGCAGCTGTTTTTTTTTGTCATCAAGCTGATATCAGATGGGTTCAGGAGGGAGGCCTACATCTTCACTTGGTAGGCACTGCAGTACAATTACATTTTACCATAGAAGTAGAAATACGGGGTGCAAGCAAGAGGGCTTTGTGGTGTCTCACAGTGCTCAGTGCTTCTGCTTCATAACTCCAGAATCCAGAAGACAGTTGGGAGCATCACAAGAAAAACAGTTTGGGGTGGATGAGTTCACAAAGTTGTGTTAAACGTCTTGAGTCCTGCAGTGGCCATGCTGGAAGTTGAGCTGGGATTGTATGAAAGAAATGACATCAAATGCCTATGAATGTAATAGCGAATCAGTACTTTAGTTAAAATTATTATGATTTGTTGAATTTATTTGCAGATGATTTGAAAGATCCATCCATCCATCCATCCATTTTCCAACCTGCTGAATCCGAACACAGGGTCACGGGGGTCTGCTGGAGCCCTATAAATGGAAATGCTGGAACTGCTGTATATTTTCCAGATTTTAATGTCCAGAAAAGGAATCGCCTTTCAGCATACACAGCAGAAATAAAGACCCTAAATGTAGCTTCACTTTGTTTGAAGACGTTCAGAGACATAGAGCAGGAATGTGTGTAGACTTGTTATTGGCACTGATGAGTGGTACATCAGGGGATTGTAGAAGCAAAAACTGAGATTAATCAGGCACCCTTTAGAATACATTATTTAAGGATATCATGTAGGTTTCATATAGGCTTTGGCACATAAAGGGGTGAAAGGAAGCAAGACAGCAAAATTTTTATCTAAGAAAACTTTTAAAAAACAGAAAACTGATATAAAACTTTAGCTTAGTCGAGGAAGACTGGAATAGTTAGTGAAACCACAGGCACATTTGGCAAGGCGTGTAGAATAAAAGCTGTAACAGTAAGCCATCTTTATAAAATGCACAATACTGTTGGGCTTGTAGGGTGGGGAGATAAAGGGAGGGGAGAAGTCATGTTTACAAGGCTAAGATTAGGACACACAATGCTTAATCATCCGTTATACCCAATACAGTCTTGGTGGGTCGCAGGCTGCCACCAGTGGATTGTGAGTTGCTATTGTTAGTCCTGGTAGTGGGTCTGGTAGGTTGCAAGAGGGAAGTGAATTGGGTCACCCTTGATTGTAATTGTACTCGATTCACCAGGTGGGGACCCCACACACTCTGATAGTCACGTTAAATTAACCCAGGGGTACCCCCATCACCAGTTCTGACGATTGTGCTCAGTTCACCAAGGGGGAATGCTCTTGTGCTTGAATTTCCTACCCCTTGGATTGCAAAGACACTAATATGAGAAAAAGTTGGTCATAACACCAAAAAAGGCTGAAAAAACTGAGCCAGTAGATGATAATAATTCAGGATTGTGTAGAAATTGTAAAAAAAAAAAAAAAAATAGCTGAACATGTCTTGGTGCAGAATAAGGTTTATGAGAAAGAGAGACAGCAACTTCAAGATATGTAAAATTCATTGGAGGTAACAAACGTCACACTGAGTAATTTATTAAGTGTCGAAAGTAAGGCTTTTTGTATTCTTAAGAGTGTATTTTGGAATTTACATTTTAGACCTGTTTCTCTTCTTCTGTTAAACATTGCACCACACTCCAGTCCAGTTGGTGGCAGTAATGTGCCTTAAGTTGGTGTGCCAACCGCCACACGTTACAAGAAGAAGAGCATCCATTTGCCCAGATGAGGAGCCAAACATGGAGTAGGTAACTGGATGTTCATTTACAAGTAGTAGTCAACAAACTTAGTACAGTGCATTTGTGATGCCTTTTTAAAAAAACATATATAAGTTTTGTTGAATAGATGTTATTTTTACATATAGATAATAACAAACTAGAATAAGGGCTACTTAAAGTAAGATAGGAATGAAATAAATAAAAATGAATGCTACTCTTGGTCTATAACAGAACATTCATTGAGTCCATCTCAACATTTCTTATCCAATCACCATTGCGGACACAGCTGTCTAATTTAAAGCCACCACTCCTGTCTCCCCAACAAGCACAGGATGGACGTGCATGACGCGAATGCCACTCAGAGTCAGCCTAAGCCCCTAGTGCCCCTATGCCTCAATGCCACCACATGAAATGTTCTTCCTCTCTCTGCCATGTACAGTATGTCGAATCCTTAGGTGTCACCCACCGATTGCCCAACAGCTTCACTTCCAGTCGGTTCATAAATGTTGCCAACCTCCCTGGCTGCCTGCCACCTGGCCATCCTATCACAAGCTATCAACATTTCACATTTTTATTCTCAAACATTTGCAGTTCATCACTTTATTTAAGTGCCATAATATGTAGCAGAGCGTACAGATTACGTATCCTGCCTTGTGATGAACTGGCATCCCGTCTGGGGTTGGCTCCTTCCTTGCGCCGCGCCGTGGCTCTGAGCTGAATTAAGCTGATTTAATATTAGATGGCCGGATAGAGAGATGGACTGATTGCTCATCCCATCCTCAGTATATCCAGATATTGAAAAGCTGACAACCCACCTGAAAATACAAGCCAGAAAAGTCCAACTGGTCCTGAAGAGAAGTTATGAGGCCATCCTGAAAAACAACATCAGTGAAGTCCATGCTTGTGGGCGCCCGAGCGTAATAACTAACACAAGCCTGCCATGGCACAGGTGTGGCTCGAGATGCTCACGCATTAATGAACATGCAAAGCTGAGCCCGATGGCCTCCCTCACCCTGCAGCGCCAGTGGTAATGTGATTGCACCCTGCCTGTTAACCTAACAAGTAGCTGATTAATTCGCAGAGTTAATCCTTTGAGACTCAGTCAAGAGGAAGTGACCCCTCCAGTTAATCTGTGGCAGGAGAAGCAACCTGTGGTCAGAAACGGATGAGCGCAGCACTCCAGCCAAGCGGCATCCTCGTGGTCTGGGCAGAAGGAGGGTCCAAGTGTTGGTAGGATGGGGGGGGGGTGTATTCATAGCAGGACAGGGTGAAAGAGGAGCCCTGAAGGACCTGTCCCCTTTTATACACCTGGTATGCATTCTGTGCCATTTCAGAGCAATATTGGACCAGATCAGCCTAACCAGCTTTGGCAGCAGGATCTTTAGTTCAAGGGCTCTCAACTTTGGAATTGTAAGGAATGTAATGCCAACCTAAGCTCTTAAAGTAAGGCACATTTTAAAACGTTGAGGATCGAGATACACAACAATTTATGTTTTTTTGTTTGTTTTATTGATGTATGAAGTAAATAAGGGATTACCAGGGCCACCAATATGGCACAGGGTTGGGCACAGTCCCTTAAGGAGCCAGCTGGAAATACATATATTTACACTGTGTAACTGAGGCACTATACAGGCGCCTGACCCGACACAGATAGACACGGAGGCACATATAAAATGAACAGCGACTTTATTTTTCTTCACCCATGGGCACACGTCTTCCCCGTGACCCACAGGCAAAACAGAGTCCCAAATACCACACAAAGAACCACAACACCACTTTCCTTCCTTTACCACCACTCCTCCTCAGGCTTAGTCCTCCTCCTCCCGACTCTCGCTCTCGAGTGGTGGTGGCTGGCCCTTTTTATAGCCCACCTTGATCACCTGGTCCTAATTGCACTTCCGGGTGGGGCTGAAGATTCGTCCAGCTGGGCTGTTGACTCCATGCAGCTCCCCTTAGTGGCCATCCGAGCTCCCATCCAGGCTGTGGAAGACTCCATCTCCCATGGAGCCATGCGACAGGTTGGGGGCTCACCGTCCGCCAGGGAGGCTGCCACCAAGCGTCCCAGGGTAGGTATTGAGCTGCCCATGATTGCTCCCCCGGAACAGATGCAGCAGGGGCGAGCCTGCCAGGCATGGGACCCGGCTGTCCGTCACAACTGGCAATGTGAGAAGTGACAACCATAGGCTAGTAACTCCTCGAAGTGTAATGGGTGCCCTGGGTGGAATTTAACAAAAAGGGCACCAACTACATAGAAAGAGGAGCAAAGGAGAGGCAGGAGGGCAGCACGTCCCCTCCAGGCCAGCAGGTGGCAGCAGTTTTAAACACAAAGCAAACTGGAATCTGACTTGGAACAAATTATGAAAATTACAGAAGTACTAGAGATGCTGAAAGAGGGCATGGTGACCAATTTGGAGACACGTTGTTTGATAGTAAAATGTCCAGAGTATGGACAACAAGCAACTCCATCACTTTCTAACTGTCAGATTAACATTTTTTGGTGTATAAGACGAATATGTTCTATCATTGCTTTTATTATTACTTGGTGGTGGTACAAAGGTACAGCTGGTCAAGGAGTCACTGTTCTAGTGCCATGTCTCTGTTTTCCAGTTTTGTCAACCACACCCCAAAGATGTCTGCTTTAAGATAATGGATATGTGTGACTGGAGTTTTGAAGAGTCCCATCCAGGACTGGAAGGCTGAGGTGAACCTGTTTTAAAGTGAGTAAAATGCACGTCCCTTTCTGAAGCATTGTCTCCGTGGTCACTTTATTCTCTTCTTCAGCGTATTCATTGCCTAACTTTTATGGCTGCTAAGGCAGCACACTGTCCCCTCTGTCCAACAGGGAATTTTCATAAAGAAATTGGGAATAAAATCCCCTCACCGGTATGGCCCCTTTCGATAAACACTCGTGAGGTTCATCTGAGGAGAACACAAAAGAGCAGAGTGTGCCGCCTTGAAAAGCGAGAGTCCAGCCCTGACCCCCAAAGGTCGCCGGTAACATTTGTCCTCCGTAATTGGACAGAAGGAGCCATTCAATCTTCATTTCAAGTTTTCCTTTTCTCTTTCTTTAATTTCAAGAACAAAAGCTGCTGTCCTGACCCAGTTGTTTTTGCTCCTTTTCTTCTTTTCGAATAGTTTTTAAAAACATTTGAAAAGCAGGAGTGTGCTCTCCTTGATTGGCCTAATAAAGGGGTTAGTGACCCTTGAGCCGAGCTGCGACCTTCCTTTGTGCCTGGATTAAGGTCAGCCCCTGGATGTGGGTGGCTATCAGCCCCTTGCCGGAGAGGAGCAGTGCCCGCCTCTTGTTAGGGCGCCTTTTTTTCTTTTTGTCATTGCTTTTCTTTTTGTAATGGCACACGGTGTTAAAGTCACTTTATTTACTCTTTATGGTGTCAGTATGGCGTCTGTCCACATGCCTGACAGCTAAATGTGTTCACCGGCACCTGCAGGCTGAAAAACAGGCGGCCGGAAAGCTGGAAAAACAAAAAAACGAAGTGGTGGCAAATGAAGCTCCTTTGAAGGCCGACTACTATATAGTGCCTTTCAGAATAAGCACCCTTATGAGGCTCTTGAGGGAGCAATCAAACTGTCAGTCGATCTGAACTTTATACAAGCAGTACGGACCAGGGTGGATGTCCAGGCGTGAATGGCGATCCATGCAGCTTGCCAGGGCCGTCTTAACAACATTATAGGCCCCCGGGCAAAGCAGTGCACTGGTGTCCCTACCTACACAACCATTCACAGGAATAAAAATGTAAATGG
Organism: Erpetoichthys calabaricus; assembly: GCF_900747795.2. Classification (NCBI taxonomy): domain Eukaryota; kingdom Metazoa; phylum Chordata; class Cladistia; order Polypteriformes; family Polypteridae; genus Erpetoichthys; species Erpetoichthys calabaricus. Next base: position 175,665,295 of record NC_041401.2, read on the forward strand.
TAGATAAAATGAAACATATATTTATTGTATTGGTACTTCCAACAAAATCAATGTTTAAACATTAAAAAACACGCTGTACAGCAAAGATGAATCAACCCAAATGCTTGAACAACAAGAGCCTTGAAAAACACAAACATTTCAACATATAAATGATACTCAATTGGTAAACCACACAGACAGCGGTGCCACAGTATGAAGTTACTATGAATTATTTATTACACTGGTCAACAAGCATTTTGCTACTGGGATTCTTTCATCTGTACTTTAACAAATTTCACTTGCTGACTCCAAATCTGAAAACTGTTTTCGTCCAGCAGCACGTCCCATTTTTTAGTTATGATGTTCCAGGTCTTGGACAACTAGGGTGACTGGACAGTAAAGGCGATGCGTTTCAGCATTTAAGAAATAAGTTTGGTCTCGAGAAAAGTGAAGCCAGAATTAAGGAAGGTGTTTTTGTTGGCCCTGAAATACATGGACTGATGCTTGACGAGGAGTTCAAAAGGAAACTGAAGCCAACTGAATCAGCACCGTCACTCGTGCAGGTTGTCCAGAATTTTCTTGACAGACACAGAGCAGAGAATTATACTGAGCTTGTGGAGAATATGCTGGAAGTATATTAACTTACAGGAGCCAGAATGTCACTGAAGACGACTTTTTTACATTCTCATCTCGACTTTTTTTCCACCAAATCTAAGCGATGTCAGAGATAAGCATGGGGAAAGATTTCATCAAGATATAAAGGTGATGGAAAAACCGATATCGGGGGGAAATTCACTCCAAGCATGATGGGTGACTACTGTTGGTTCTTGCAAAGAGAGACGGATGTGCAGTACAAGCGCAAAAGCGAGGGCCTCCAACATTTTTGGGTACGCTGACCTCACTTTTATATTGAGGTAAATTGAGATAAATATGCTGTATCGTGTCTCTGGTATTGTCTTCTGGTTTGTTTTCAGAATAAACACATCAAAACAATTTTGGTGAGACAGAGTCCAAACTCCAGATATCGTGTTGATATAATATATTGAAATTCAAAAGTGTCAAAACGTCAATGATGTGTATTTCAAAAACTTGACGTGCTAGCTTAATTCTGATTTCATATATGAAATCAGTGTAAAAAACTTAATAAAGAGCTGGTCTGAAGTTCCCAGAAGCAAACAAAAAATAGTTTTTTATAGACCAGTGTTATTAATCAAGTGTTCAACGCAAACATCAATAAAATTTCTTTGCAGAGAATTGAGTTGAAGTGACGTTAACATATATACGCTTTTACATGATGTAGTGTGAGATCCGTACACATACCTGCACGTGAGGTTACAGAGGTGACCGTGATACTAAATCAGAGGCAAACGCCAATGTCCACTTGTAACACAATACAAATATTTGTAGTTTAGTATAGTATAGGATTTATTTATTGACAGCAAGTCACAACATACATAGTGTGGCCATGCATTAAGGTGGCCCTGCAGCTTGCTAATCAGACCTCCTCCATCTCAATAGTGAATCCTCCACTTAAACATGGTGGTGCAAGTTGAGGGAAATGCACTGAGATTGGAAAATGAGGCTCACCAGGAATTTGGACCAAATGACTACAGTAAATCCTGTCTTTATGGTGAACACCTTCATGGCTCTGGAAATGATAAAAAATACCCCTGAGTTACGAGACCACCAAATGAGCTCCACATACTGAGTGGTGCACATGGTGGGCATCTGACCATCCTTGGAGTAGATGTGTCCAAAATAACACCAACTCGACACCTTAGGGTCCCTAAAGTCGTACTCTCCATCACACTACTTGGTCATTTTTTCCATGTATCTGTGGTTCTTGGTGGGATAAAATACTTTTTAACGTTTATGCATAATTTGTTCATAACGAGTTAAGAACCGTGTCCTGTGTTCTTGTTGAACTCATTTTAAAGTAACTGCCTGGCTTCGCTGTTCTCATTGCTATCATATTTGAAATATTTCAGCACAATCACGTCACCTCGTAATCTCCATTTGCTTAAACTCAAAAGCTTCAATTCCTTTGATGTCTCCTCATAGCTCATACCTCTCAGTCACGAGCTACAATCTGGGTTGGTGGACGGGTGCGCTTTGCATTAAATAAGAGCATACTGAGTTTGGCTATGCCTGGATTGGCTCATTGCTGGCATGGTGGGCAGAGCTGCTACCTCGGAGATCATAGGTTCAAACTGTGGGCCCAGTTATTGTCCATGTGGTGTTTACACCTTCTCCCATCATCTTGGTAGCCTCATTTCGCAAGACTTGCATGTTAGGAATTAGCTGCTGTAAATGGAATACATTTCTGAAGATGTGAGATGCATGTATGGCTGTTTCTTGACTTGCACCCAGTGCTACTAAGATAAGCTTCAGCCCCCCCCATGACTCTGAATTAGAGGTTATGTTATTGGTAGGGTGGAATCCTTCCTGCTGAGGAGCATAGGATGGCGTGCCGTGAGTGCCATGGGTGTAGTGTTAGTAGCAGTGTCCCTTCAGGTGTGCTCCGAAACAGTGTCATCAGTGGATTGAGGATTGTTGGGGGGCAGAGGCTGTCCAGCAAATGAATAAATTCCAATCAGGGGGCATTTCGAAAACATGCGACCCAATGGAGCTGGCACCTGGCAAAATGTCAAGAAAGTTGCAATTGATGCTCAATATCAGATGGATAGAGAAGGGAAGGCACTATATGAAAATAAAGCTTCATGCCAAATGAGCCTACCGTAAGTCAGTGGGACCATCAGAGATAAACAAGCTTCTCGTTTCTCCCCGTTTACACCACTGCGTCTCACTGGAACATCAAACTGGAGCGCACAGTCACATTTCTCTCATTTGTAACACTCCCCATTCATTCCTGTCCACCATTACAGCTGGCACATCACTCCCACCTCCCAATTTCTCAGGAAAGAAAGTCACTGGGATTTTTGATGAAATGAGACCTTTCCACCATCCAGCAGAGACGGAGCCAGCAGGAATTCCAGCTGAGGGCCGCAAAGGCTTTTAACTAGCCAGTACTGTAAGAGCTTTGTGCCCCTTTTGACTGCCGTCGTCTGGGAGACCGCTCCGCCACTGTATGCCTGTCCCGTCTCCCACTGGGCTACAGTGTAACTACGGTAACGACGGCTGTGAGCCGCCTCTGTTTCCAGATGTCAGCCATGTGCTCCTTGTGAGAGCCAGGCCTGAGACCCACACACAACCATATGGAGTCAAAGGGGCCGGGAGGCTGGGGTGGGGGGCATCCTCTGACTTCTCCCAGGGATAAATGAATATGTATTGTCACCAGAGCACATTGTTTTAGGACGGGAGAGTGGCACTGAGACAATGGACTCTGGGTGTTTATTGCTGCGGCTTTTCCTTAATTTGAAGTGCCGGCCATTACCCTCTTGTTAAATGCCTCCTGTTAGTTAGCTGGTTTAAGTGCCGCCTTTTGTTTCAGTGTGTGTGCTGCTCATTCAGCCTGATCCTCGGCACAGGAGACCTTTTTTAAGGTTTACTTTTTTACCCCAAACTGCACAATAGTGCTATCTTCTCAAACACTGCCCTGCTTTTTTATTGCCAGAAGCTTTAGGAAGGCTTGGGAATGATATCATAAAATATACGAGGCGCAGCCGCCTGCACGGCCCAGCAGAGGGGCTTTAGGGATGGCAGAGGATTCAATGCCAACAGAAATCACAAATTTCACCAACCTTCAAAAAAAAAGCAAAAAGGTCACAGAAGGGAAAATGTGGCCACCATCTAATATGACTTCAGAATTAGGGCTGAGTGGGACCCCAAAAAGGCCTGTCCTCTGCTTCTCATGAAGCCCCCAGTCCTGACTCCTTTAAGAAACTATTCAAGATTGAAGATTTCTTTGTTTTCACATACAGTTATACGCATATAGCGTACAGTGAAATGTCAGCCTGGTTCACTCATTGGCATCTGCCCCTCTGTGATTGTTGTCACAATCTTAAATGAACATGGAGTGGGGGTCCTACACGAGGTTTCACACGTGTCATATATATGTAGTTTAACATTAATCAGGGGCTACGAGTATGTCATATATGATGGTCTAAAAGACCAGGGGCTTACCACCGTGATCAAGAATATAATCAGGGACTGGGCACAACAGATCTAGGGGCTTAAGCCTCTGAAGCCCCCCTCACAACACCACTGGGTTGGCTACTCAGATTATACAAAAAGAGTAAAAATAAGAAATATGGAGAAAAAGAAAAATAAGTAAGGGTAAATAGGACAACTCAAATTTTAAATGTAATATGGATAATTAGAAACAATTTAAATTTTAAATACAAACTAAACATATACAAGGTGTGACATACAGTTGCAAAATGACATAATGCTATGTCATTTATTATATTATGACATAATATTGTGAACGGGTACAGCCCGGACACAGACAGGAGGACACGTTCGTAGCCATCACCACACGTTTATTCACACAATCCTATATACAAGTCACTAAGTGCACCGCCACCAAACACCCCCCACAGTCTCTCAACAATCCCAGCTTCTTCACTAGCCGTCTCTTCTCGTCACCGCACACAGGGCCTCTCTTTGCCCACCTCCTCACCCGACTCCAGCCTTGATTGATGGGAGGCGGACCCTTTTGTAGGCAGCCGAATGCCGACCACACCCAGCCACCTGTGACAATATACATACAACCATTATGCAAGGCAAAGGCAGTAATCCAATTTAACAAAATGATAAGTGTCTGTGTGTCTGTCTGTGTCCCCATTTGTTTGCTATGCCTTTTTCATTCCAACAGATGGCACGTCACACACATTTTTAGTCATAAAATGCATTAAATTTGTCTTTCCAACAGATGGCACATCAGAACCATGAATACTGATTTTACAAGTCCCATACCATACAACATATAACAGAGACACATGCATTGCAAATGTTAATGCTGAGGTCTTCATTGATTATTTACAGTTCTCTTTAATGCCAAAACCAGGAAATCGTCAGCAGAGACAAAGAACACAGTATTCTTTATACCGTGCAGCACATGCCTAGGTGTATATGTGAGACAAACATCTAAAACACTCGCAACACGTATATCAGAACACTGCAATGTGGTCAGTAGAAAAGACCCATGATCTCTGATATCTACACATAAAATGGCATAATTAAAGGATTTACAGATATCTTAAATACATTTAAAGATATCTTTAAAAGATTTAGAGATATCATTAAATGTTTTCAAGATATTTTTAAATGTTTTAAAGATAGCTCTAAATGATAATTGATAATTTGGCTTGCCATAAAGAGTCAGAGAGCTGCCTGAATCGTGGCTCTCGAATGAAAACGCCATTAACAGACATTTGAACCCAGCAGGCTTAAAAAGAAGAACATGCACATAATAAATAAGACTTTAACTCCCTTCTCCATCTCTTATTTATATATATATTTACTTCTCCCTTTCTTTTGTTTAATGTTGTCTTATTAAAAAGCCTTAAGCAATTTTCCTTTAGCTAAGCTCTCCTTCTCAGGGGTGGGGTTTGATTTGTCTTCAATTTTGTTGGGTTATAAATTGATCTGTTTGTATGGAATGATTACAATGAAAATTAATAAAATAAAAATATAACTCCACCTTATTACTCCCCCCCCCCCTTACACCCACCCCCCTCTCCCCTTCCTTATTTGCTATATATTGCCTTTGATTCCTGTATGTCTAAACATTTTCCTCTGATGATGATTCCTGGTAGGGGTTGAAAGCTCAAGAATAAAAACTATTTTAAGATACGTGACTCATCTCTTCCCTTTGTGGATTTCTAGCTACAAACATGTAAACCATAACACAGACCTTCACTTATATATACAGTAAACCAATAAAAAAATGGACAAATATGAGGTAGGAGGGTGATCAATGACGTTAGTGTGTAGGTAAGGCTCAAAAGATGTCCTGATTGAGAAGCTTTATGGGCTAATGATAGAAGTTCCCCGAGCTCCTCTGTTTTCATCATTAGACTGCAGAGCCATTTGCCCGATTTCAGCAGGCCACATAGTCTGTTACTGGGGTGGGATGATTTTGGTAGCTTTTTTGGGATGATTCCTGGATCTGGTCCTACACGGTTTGATGTAAATGACCCATAAGAAGGAGAGCGCAGATCTTAGGTTGCACTCCGCAGCTCGGACCACCCTTTACAGAGCTTTGTAGTCTTGAGCAGAGCAGTTGCCAAACCAGGATGTGATGTTCTGTTTTAAGATGCTTCCTACAGTGCCAGTGTAGAAGGTTTTTAGGATCAGTGGGGAGACCTGATATTTCCCAAGGTGCCTCAGATGTTGCATTGTGTTGCATTGTCTTTAATACCTGCGCTTGGACATGCTGAGTCCATCTCAGGTCCTCATGGATAGAAGCTTAGATTTGCCATATGTGGGGTGGGTCTGCCTTGGAGTTTTACTCCATGTCAGAGCGGGGTTGAGCATTTGTAATCAGTTCCATAATGTTGCATCGTCTGAGAACCTCTCTTCTACAGTATTGCCGTTGCGGGTTCATCCGATTTTTGCTTAGAATTATATGGTGGGTAAAACTTTAAAAACAGGGGGTGAATTAAATAAAAAAATAAACTTAGTTGGGAAAGATAGGCTGCAGTATGAAAAACCTGGACAAGCTGAGAGTTTTCTGAAAGAGGACATTTGGTAACCCTTCATAGACTCCAAGGGTCCTGAATCTGCCCGCCCTGTCCACTTTAGTGCTTCAATATGCACTGATGTGAAGGGCAGCTGCTGCTGCCTGCTGAAATCCACAACCAGCTCCGTAGATTTGCTGATGTTCAACTTGCCTGACAGCACGATGCCAGGTTCTCCACCTCCTCCAGAAAGACCATCTCCTCTTTATTGAAGTTGAGACCTATCACCATCTTGTCATCAATAAACTCCACAATGGAGCTGGAGTTGTGATTGGCCATGCAATCACAGGTGCAAAGGGAGTGCAGCAGAGGGCTCAGAACACATCCATGAGGGGCTCCTGTATTGAGGATAATAGTGTTGGAGACACAGCGACCCAGTGTCATACCTAAGAAGAAATCCAATGCCCAGTCACAGACCCTTAATTTGATGAACAGTCTGTGAGGAACTATGGTTTTGAAAGCTGAGCTGTACTCTGTGAAATTCCCGTTTTTGCTGTCCACCTTTGTCTAGGATAATGAAGTCTGCCACTGACAGTTTGGAGGCTGCTCAGCTGGAAAGTAGGAGATACCGATGTGCGGACAGCCTCGGCCTTCTGTGGCCTTCAGTTGGATTAAAAAGATTTAGGAAATGCATGGCAACAGCATACCCTGTTGTCGTTTTTAACAGGATGAATGTCACTAAAGTATACATACAGTAATTGTTTAATTAAATTAATAATTAATGAAATTCTGGGTCAGAGGAGGCAAGAGCGTTTCTCCATATTGGAAGCGATACAAGAATCCCACTATACACACAAGGCCAACTTTAAGGTGACCTCCAGTAACAGAGGGTCTTTTTAAGTGTTTGAGAAAATGAGGAGAACAAGCAAACTCACACTGAAGGTACTTCATCAAGGTGCTGCAAGATGACAATGCTGTCCTCCGAGAGCCAATGTCATCCATTATGACGTACTGTACAGCATTCATAGAAACACCACGTAGCACTGCTAATTAACTGAACTGCAAGTGACCGTCATAATCAAATTTAACATGTCATTTATAAATTATATAACTACCACCCACCATTCATATTCAATACCTGAATACCTGCTTTAACAGCACAGATCTGCAGTAATCTGGGCAAAAAGCGAATATTCAAGGTGGGTCAGAACAGCACCACCAGCCTACCTGACAGCAAGCCTTTGAAGAGCAGGATGAAACAGTAGAACATGCAGGCTTGCCTGAAAATGAACAGGGGTTCAAATGCCATGAGGCAGCCGCCACCAAGTCACAGTCACACTTAGAGTTAAGCTGTTTGCCAATCCATTCATTGAGTGTGAAGCTCACATGATATAATGTCAGTGTTGTGGGAAGTGAGAGCCAACCACAGCAGCATTGGAACAAAATGCAAAAAGGAAACATGGATGGAGCTCCAATTCTATCACTCACATTGGAACAGTCTGGATTAGGATGTGACATGAAAACTGCAGCAACCATAGAAGAACCCCCTTAGACACAAGGAGAACATGCAAACTCAAAACAGACAAGAAACAGATTTGTTTTAATTCACCTTGAAATGTGTCTGGGATGTGATTGGAGTCCACCTGTGGCAAATGTGTATAAAATATCAAACACACTTCAGGTCAACTGTCTGAGTGGCCCAGCGAAAGCCCAGGCTTCTGTGATGTCTCCAATTTTTGTGGAGAGACCTGAAGATGGCTGTTTATAGACACTTATCATCCAACCTAATGGAGCTTGAGAAGATCCACCAGGAAGAATGGGATAAGCTGCCAAGAAGACTCAAAGCTGTATTTGCTTCATCAAAGTACTCAATTATGGGTCTGAAAACTTATATGAATATGGGATTTCAGTTTTTGATTTTTCATTTTGTTATTATGGCTTATTAAGTGCAGTTTGATCAGCCAAAATGGCACATTTGTCCATTTTAAATTAAATCTACAATACAAAATAGCGTGCAGAAAGTGAAGGGGTCTCAATACTTTCTGAAGCCATTGTATATATCAGTCTTTGGGATGTGGGAGGAATACCTGTGCAGACATGGAGAGAACATGAAAGTCCACACAAGCAGTGACTGGAGCAGAACTGATCCCCAACATTACATTATAATATATAATCCATCCATCCATTATCCAACCCGCTATATCCTAACTACAGGGTCATGGGGGTATGCTGGAGCCAATCCCAGCCAACACAGGGCGCAAGGCAGGAAACAAACCCTGGGCAGGGCGCCAGCCCACCATAGGGCACACACACACACACACACCCACACCAAGCACACACTAGGGACAATTTAGGATTGCCAATGCACCTAACCTGCATGTCTTTGGACTGTGGGAGGAAACCGGAGTACCCGGAGGAAACCCACGCAGACACGGGGAGAACATGCAAACTTCACGCAGAAACCACCTAGTGAGTGCAACTGACTCCGAAAGCGAACCCAGGTCTCCTAACTGCGAGGCAGCAGTGCTACCGCTGCGCCACCATACCACCCATATTATATTATATTATATTATATTATATTATATTATATTATATTATATTATATTATATTATATTATATTATATTATATTATATTATATTATATTAATTGGAATTGGATTATGGTGGTTTTAGGATATGTCATATCGTGTTATGTTATGTTATTTCATTCTCAAACCCACCTAATCAAACTCAAAGTCAATGGGAGTCAGAGCCAATCCAGAAGTATTAGGCACAATGTTGGAATAAATCAAGTCCATCACGTTCTATTCTATTCTATTATAAGAGACTTAATGCAGCTCAATAGAAAGGTGAAGGGAGCCCTAGCATATCTCAACACCAACACTCACAAAGCAAACAGCAGCCCTGGAGTGCCAGTAGACTGCAGATCCAACTCATATCAACACCCACTCAGTTTAGACCCCCTAATAAACCAAACACACATCTTTATCATGCGGCAGGAAAGTCCATACAGACATGGGGAGAATGTGCACACTCTATATACGGGCACCATCTTGATGTGGGATTCAAAACTGAAGCTGCTGGCACAGTAAAGTAGTTGGGTTAACATCCATGCTGTCATACCACCCAATTGCATATTTACATCAATTATATGAAATGATAATATTTCAATGACTGGATCAGGATTGAGCTCCTCATTCGATATCAGCATGACTTTCTAAAAACGATTCATTGAATTGAAGATATGTTTTACTACCAATGTTTGAGGGCCATAAAAAATGTTTTGAGGGTCGCATGTGGCCCGTGGGATGTGTGTTGAGTAGCCTGGGCCTAAAGTAAGTAAATAATTTTTGCGATGTAAGACGAAATTCAGAATGCCTGGAAAATACCCATAAAGATATGATGCAGACTTTAGAAAGCACAACTGAGTCTGAGTCTTAAACCCAGCATGGTGGATCTGAGAGGCAGCAGTACTGATCATTCAATGTACTGCACTTTATTATATTATATTATATTATATTATATTATATTATATTATATTATATTATATTATATTATATTATATTATATTATTGCCATGCATGTGTGTCAGGGGATCTCCTTATCAGCTGTTTCAAGGTAGGCAACAACACACTGGGACAAGACGGGGCGCCATCACTAACATTGTCAACTCCATCTCTCCCTACAGTGCTGAGAAACCGCCTAGTGAGTGCAACTGACTCAGGCCTTCTGTTTCATTCTCCATAAAAGCTCGGACTTCACAGAAGTAGGCATCAATTTTTGGCAAGAGCTACCCGCTAGATGGAGCTCCTGAGTAACTGACCCAATACCAGTGGCTAACCAGCTGGTTTATTTAGTTTATTTCTGCCCAATTATTTGGAGATCAAGTATGCCCAAGAATGTTTATTTTTGTTGGAGCTACACGCATTAAATGGGATGACCCATTTGGTGTCTGAAATTTTCATTTTGTGGAGCTGTCATTACTGCACTCAGTCATTGTTATATTATATTATCCATCCATCCATTATCCAACCTGCTGTATCCTAACTACAGGGTCATGGGGGTCTGCTGGAGCCAATCCCAGCCAACATTATATTATATTATATTATATTATATTATATTATATTATATTATATTATATTATATTATATTATATTATATTATCCATCCATCCATTGTCCAACCCGCTGAATCCAAACACAGGGTCACGGGGGTCTGCTGGAGCCAATCCCAGCCAACACAGGGCACAAGGCAAGGAACCAATCCCGGGCAGGGTGCCAACCCACCGCAGTATATTATATTATATTATATTATATTATATTATATTATATTATATTATATTATATTATATTATATTATATTATATTATATTATATTGTGTCCATGGAAAAAGCACATCCCATAAAGTAAGTAAAGACAGTACTCTACAAACTCCACCAAGAGTGCCAGCTGAAGGGTTTGTGATGAGGATGCGCTAGCTACTGTGCCACCCTTCTTCACCAATGGGCTTGTGGGTTATTTAATTATCTAGAAACTTGCTGCTCCTTAGAAGTGAGAATCTCAGTGCAGACAGAGATGGTCCTGTGATTGTACGCATGTCTTATGTTATCATAGACGTCCACCTCATAGTCCAAAGATAGACTTTAGTGCTGGAGACCTGATTCTCGAAGTGTGTGAAAGTGTGTCTTCTGAAGGGCTGGTATCTCCTTCAGCTGTACCCAGAGGCCTACTTAATTTACTGTTATAATGAAGAGGTTAATTTTTATGTGTGATATACATTCATATGTTAGTATAGTGGAGTTAAGTGTTCTGAATAAATAAATCCTTAGTTTCCTGTCTTCATTAAGTGGCTCAGCTATGATGCTTCTTTCATTTCAAGGATGTGCCTATTGTTGCATATTTGAACTTTATTAGAGAATTCTTAGATTGTGAAGAGGGTCCTTGTTCTGACTTTGGCCTCAGCTTTGTGGCCAGTCCTCTGCTGTAAAGTCCCAAGCACAAGACAGCTGCCGGACAGATGCACTCAAGTCATGGGGCCGAGCCGCCGCTGCATCCTGTCTGTACTGGGGGCCATTGTTTGTGCTGAGACACAGATGTTAGTCTGCCTTTTCTCCTTCACTCTTTTCTCTTATGGCTCATTGATCAAACCTTCTGGCACATTCAGCACGTGCCTCTCAATAAAGCCAGGGAGTTCTCCTAGTCATTTCGGGAGTCTGCCACTCATGTGAGGTAAATTATGAACGGTCAATGGTTTTTTTGGTGTGCCCATTGAAGGCACTTAAATCAGGGCTAAAGAAAGGATAGATGTTTGGAGTTGTTTGCTTTACTGTTATACTTCCCAAAATATAAAAATAATGTCCTGAAACGCAGATATTGCAGCTGGCACTCTGATGCCAAATGGTGTTGCACTCATAGAATGAATCTGCCTCTATAAAGTGGGGTGCCAAGGCTTATTATGAGTGTGAGGTGGTGGCTCAAAAGTTAACACATAATGAAGCATTGACAAAATGAAGGAAGCGCAAACTCCTACAAACTCACTGAGACCACCTGCACTGAAGTGAAGAGTCTGAAATGTGTGACTGAACTCTCACCTCAGAGCTGCCCTTTTCGAGCTGCCACCATTTTTAGCGCAAGATGGTGAAATGTGCATCAGTTAATGCAATATGTTAAATTCTCAAATCTGTCTTTCAGTCTTTCCAATTTAATGTATCTATCGGTAGTGAAGAATAATCCCACTTCTGCCACCAATACAACAACAAAATTGCCAACCTCCATAAAATCGACCCTGGGACCTTGCAGTAATCAATTCAGACACAGAACACAATCCGAGCTAAAGAAACATATCCTGTAGTCCTGGAAAGTACAGTAAGTGGTGGCGACATTGATAAAGCAATTGGTGGGACACTCTGTAACTGTGTGTCTGTCCTGCTCAGAGGTGCCATTATTAGTGAAAGGCTATTTTATCATTGACACCAATATATAATGGTTCAAATCAAAGGCAATTTAATGTATTTGCATAAAATTATTCATTCATTTCTTGAATTAGCTTAATTCAAATTTCTGGTTTCGTACAATGAAGCCAATTTCTAATATTAGATTAGATAAACTTTAATAATCCAAAGGGGAATATATAGAATATATATAAAATATAAGCATAATAGAGAAACAGGTGTGTTTAATGTGACCCTTCCGCATTCAGATGCATTTATAAAACAATCAACTGAAACCTCAGACAGGTGATCGCCATTGAACTCTTTCTGGGACTTCTAAAACCAGTTGGCTGCACCAGTGTCATATTAAACACTTATGTGTTCAATTATGTTGTGTTTTATATTCGTAATTCATTTAGACCACTTTGCAGGATGATCTGTTTACACTTGAACTTTGAAGAGTGTTTGAAAAGTCAGTATCAGAAAAGTCAAATTAAATCCACTGTGATTCAATGTTGTATAACAACAAAGTGTGAAAACTTCCCAGGGGGTGTATAGTTTTTATATAAACTATACTCATATACTGTGTATATACTGTAACAGACGGACTGGTGTCCCAGCCGGGATGGACTCCCTCCACTTATCTAGCCAGGCTAACATAATAAATGGTACAGAAGGGACTGGCATCCCAGCAGCTATGGATGAGAATTACATACCCACCTGGGATGCCACTATGCAGGAAGGACAAAATGGATGGAACCTCCTGACTGGGAGAGCACATACATTGGGACAATGGGAGACTGCCTGACTGCCTCCCATGTGCAAGATGTTCCCTTATACACCATGTGGCAGCATCCTTTATGGTGAACTCTGGTATGGATGACTGTAGGGCAGCATGAGAGCTGTGGTCCCATAATACTGCCATGTTGGGTTTCATAGGAAACTCTAGGGGACACTGTTGGGAAGTGAAGGCTGGCATTCTTCCAGACCTGGAAGTGCTTTCTTTAGAGAAGCAGTTGGCACCATGAAGTACATCAGAGTTCTGGCTGAAGAGGAGGCCCTCCACTTCACTTTGGGAGTGAAGACAACACTTGCCTTGGAGAAGTGGTAGAGAAAACAGGGAGAATTGTATTGCTGTGCTGACAGCGTGGAGAAGAAGCCTGTTAAAAGTACTTTGTAAAATAAAAAATACTAGTTTTGCACCTAAGATGTGTGTCTATGGAGTTTTGTCTGAGGTTTAGGGTGCTGCTGTACACAATACATGCTAGCAGAGATATTCCAACATGTAATCATTCTACCAAGTTTTCAAGGACTGAGTGAAAAGGGACATGGGGAAGATATTTATGGTTGCAACTGAGAGTCATGTAACTGTGTCTTCTCCTCAGGAAGGTACCAGTTGATCTGGAAAAAGAGCTGTTACCCCAGACAAGCTTTGCCCATCTGCATGCCTCCTCCGCCCACCATAGGATATAAGACACAAGGACACTCATTCTGGCATCAGAAGATCTGAGCACTTCATTATGGAGTCTGATGCTCAAGGCCGTGCAGGTGTTGCCCTGTATCTCCTGTATTGCTTTATCCTCTCCTTACCTGTGACCCAAAATCTTTAAGTCTCATTTCTCTTCATATGCTATACGCCCCCCCATATATATATATATATATATATATATATATATATATATATATATATATATATATATACAGTATATATATATATATTGTCACACGCGTGAATGGGGGCAGCCAATGGGCCCGATGGGGCATGGTAGAACAAAATGTAGGGGTTTTGAACAGAGCACTAGCACCCTTCTCCCTTCTTCAGCAGAAAATACACTTTGTCAAATGTATGATTTAACTCTGATTGACTATTTGGTTAACTAAAACATTAATCTTGACCTGTGCCTTGTTTCTGTTTCTGCCATTACAAGATATATATATATATATATATATATATATATATATACGTATATATATATACGTATATATATATATATATATATATATATATATATATATATATATATATATATATACGTATATATATATATATATATATATATATATATATATATATATATATATATATATATATATATATATATATATATATATATATATATACTGTATAGAGATATTGTCACACACGTGCTATTAGGGGACAACTAAAGGGCTTGAGTAAAAGTAATTACACCCCTGACCAGGGGGCAGCGAAGTGCACTGATTCTCTCAGTTCCTTGCAGACCATTTTTGGGGCAACCAATGACTTCACTGCCAGTTCCGACCCTGATGACATCACTTACTCTACTTGCATTTAAAGGCCGCTATTTTAAGGCAGCAAGTCAGTTCTGTTTTGGACTCAGTCGTGTGAACATGTCTGTTCTTTTTGATAGATTTTGCATACAGGAAATATTACACGGGTGGCTGCCCCAAACCTTTCTAATGTTTCTTTGTTGTTTTTGTGACAGTGGCGTAGTTGGCAGGATGGAAGAAACCCAGAAGGAAACGGGAGAGTACCTGTGCTGAGTTTCCAGGTGGGGGGTTCATCTCTGATTTCGTAAAGAACCGGTGCAGACTCTGCTCCCTTTGTCTAGTTCTGGGCCACGTAAAATACATAGGGAGAGTGTCGATGGGACACACAGATGTGGGATGGTCTCTGTGGGGGAAGTGACAGGGACTTATTATGCTCTCTTGGAGGAGAGGGCTGCCCTCCCCACTGGGGCCAAGGTCCCAGAGAAAAGTGGGGTTTCCCCAGATCAGCAGGTGAAGGAAGCTGGATCCTGAGAGATCTACCCAAGAGCAGGCTGATGCTCTTTGGGAAACGGTGGTGGAGTGGTTAAGACCCTTTGAGTGCTCCACCTTTCAAATTGTGAAAAAGTAGCCTGCTTTATCCTTCTTGACCATTTCACCCAGCCGATCTGGGGAGAATTTTCTAATATGAATGAGTTCATCAGACTCATGGAAACATCTAGGACAGCCTTACAATCTGGGAGAGCAGAACGGTCCTTTAGCGGACGCTATAGAGATTACGTCCCTACTAATCTGCAATCTCGACATAAACTGGAGTTTGCACTGGAATCCCTGAGTGGCTCATATGGGAGTGGTAGTTGTTAATGGATTTAAGGTAGAAGCTCTCTTCGATTCCAACAGCAACATTTCAATTGTTGATCGCCGGTATGTACTGCTGTGACAGTGGATAAAATCAAAGACCAGTATAACTTGTGTACACAGAGAAGTCCGACACTATAAAACCTCCCAATGTTTCATCAGCCAGGGAGGATCGCTAAAAAAAATCCCCACAGCGGTCCTCCCAAATCCACCTTTTGCTGTGATTTTAGGGTGGGACTGGTCTAATAGTAAAAGCAGTGTAGTACTGAATTTAGGTCTAGTAACAGACGGGAATAATATTCCACGCCATGTACTCTGCCAGCAGAGAGAGATGTGGAAGGCCACAAGGTGGATGGGGAGGTGCCTGGTCCATCGCAAGCCGCTATGTCATCAGATTGCGTCTCGACGGATCGGGATGATTCCCTGCCCCATGAGGTCAGACTGGATCCTCTCTCAGAAATAAGCTTTCAATTTAGAGAAACGCCGGCCTTGTTTAAAAGGGAGCAATGGAATTGACAACTCCCTGAAATTTGCAAAGAATGCAGTAGTACTCGTCAACGGCAAACGCACCCATCAGCCCATTCCACAGGGCCCCGACTTTGTTATAGAAAATGATTTATTATATTGGGTCGGTGAGCACGAGGGGGAGGTATGGAAGTTGTTGCTAATCCCACGGACCTTCTGGCGGCAGGTGTGTGAGTTAGCACACGCCCGCCTCTTAGGAGTACTCGAGAAGACATTAGGGCGTATCAAGTTCTGATTTTATTGGCCGGGAATTAACGAGGAGGTTTGCCGTTTTTGTATCTCTTGCCCAAAGTGTCAATTGCGGCAAATTCCTAGAAGGGACCGTGCTCCTCTCGTTCCCCTTCCCTTAATTGACTTCCCGTTTGAGAGAATAGGGGTTGATATAGTGGGACCCCTGGAGCCTTCAGCCCAAGGACATAAGTATATATTAGTCCTTGTAGATTATGCAACCCGATATCCAGAAGCTGTTCCGTTGCGCTCAGCTACGTCCAAAGCTATCACACAGGAACTGGTAGGGGTCTTTGAACAAATATATTACATATATAATAAATGTACTGCACCACATAATGTAGATGCAAATATATACTTGTATATATGCAGTGCAGACTCGTTGCTTCTTTCTTGAGGGATTCCCTTGAAAATGGAACTTAGAGCAAATGGACGAATGTAGCAGCTTCAGCAGGCTCACAAATGAGAGGACAGAGACAGGCTATCTTTTGATTTTTGGATGTGTGAGTGTGTATGAGTGCAGACAAGAGACTGCTGTCACAAACAAGCATGTTGGCATGAAAGGCAGAAGTTTTCTGGGCTCAACAGAAACTCCATTCAGTACTTTCATGAGGAAAGCCTCCATCGGCACATTGAAAGCACCCATGACGTTAAACACAGGTGTCAGGCCATCCATTAAAACCAATTACCTCTTTCTGTTGAGCTGGCTAAATCCCAATATCCAATGAGCCTCACACTTGCAAATCAACACTAATTGTTCAAGTAAATGGGAATTAATTGAATCTGACCGAGAAGTGGCCCTTTGGATGGATAATCAGTGCTCCCTGTGTGCATGAAGGCAGCACGGCACAAAACCCACTTCTGATTATCCCCATGTGAACTCTCTGGCCAACATGAATATGTAAGCTCCAGATTGTTATAGACATGGAAATGTACTTGTCATACAAGACAAATGATCTTAATCCTCAGCAGGGCATGAGAAAGCAATCCGCCCAGGACACAAAATCAATGTTTTGGTAAGTGATCCGTCCTGGTAAGACTTCCCCAGAAATCTTTTTACCCCCAGCCCATGAATTGATGAGTCAGCCCCACCTCCGATGTTTCTGTGTGTCACCCTCCCTTCAATTCATCTTCCTGCATCTCTATAGGCTTCTGCCCTGACAGTTGTCAATATCTGATGCCAAAAACAAAGAGGGAACAAAGCTGTCAATATGCAAAGATGGGTCAAAAAACAAGGAAGAATTTGTAAGGCCTTCCTATTCTCAGAGTCTCCAAAAAAAGTAAAACCAACACTTGCCGAAATTGCCATTTCTACTCACCCACCTCAAATGTGACAGCAGCTGAGTTCTGACACCTGAACAAGGAAAACCAGCTGGATGCACATGGAGCTGCACGACAGACATCTTCATCCAGTCTGCTCATTCCATGTATAACAAAATGACTAAAACAAGGCCTCACAGCTCAGCGCCGCTATAAAGATGTCCCATCTGGAATGTACAGCAAGCAAAAGTGGGAACCTCAGAAGAAACTCAGTCCAGGGTTTAGGAAACAAAAAACATGAAAATGTGTCAAGAGTGGACCAGGAAAATTCACATCCATTTGTTCATGGGCTACGTAGTACCAAACATGGAGGACTGTAGTTTCAAGGAATGAGTGGTCATTTAGTTAGTGCAGTGTAGTTAAAGCCATCAAATACCTTGGGGACCCTCAGATCCTGACTTGACTTCACTTGGCATGAACGGTCTATTGTCCTCAGATTTTTTTATGCTTAATAAAAAATAATTCAGGGCAGCCATTTGTATCCTGGGGCACCTACACAGACCATTATTATTATTATTATTATTATTATTATTATTATTATTATTATTATTATTATTATTATCCATCCATCCATCCATTGTCCAACCCGCTGAATCCGAACACAGGGTCACGGGGGTCTGCTGGAGCCAATCCCAGCCAACACAGGGCACAAGGCAGGAACCAATCCCGGGCAGGGTGCCAACCCACCGCAGTATTATTATTATTATTATTATTATTATTATCCATCCATCCATCCATCCATCCATCCTCTTCCGCTTATCCAAGATTGGGTTGCGGAGGCAGCAGCTTGAGCAGAGATGCCCAGACTTCCCTTTCCCTGGCCAATTCTTCTAGCTCTTCCGGGGGAATCCCGAGGCGTTCCCAGGCCAGCCGAGAGACATAGTCCCTCCAGCGTGTCCATTATTATTATTATTATTATTATTATTATTATTATTATGATTCCAATGCCCACAATGTCTCAGTTAACTTCACCCAAACTCCTGAAAGACCTTTGTGACCCTCTTTCCATGTGCATCATTAGGGTTGTCACTGTCGGCCTCAGAATGGGACAAAGGCACATGTTTGCTTTTCAGGGCTTCCCTCATGTGTGTCTTTATCTGAGTTAAAGTATAACTCGTTGCTCCGCTGCTGTTGCCCAAGCTACCCACCGCTATGCTTGATGCACCTGTCTGATCGTTGAAGAGATCCGAATGAAAAATCTTTTTACTTAATGAGGAAAGCTGGTTCTGTGTAATAAAGGTGTGGACAGATACCTGTCAGCAAATTTCACTTTAGCCATTCTAAAATATTTCAGGACACTTCTGTTTATCAAAGGGCTTGTCCAAAAATCGACATCAACTTCATTGAAGATTTGCCTTGCTGATAAAATCAGGCCTCGCAAACAAAATCATAAAGTCCACACTGACACGTCCCATCCGAAACGGGGCCTTCTCAGCTTTGTCAGGCTTTAGTGCTGACATTGGATAAGTCGCAGACATTGATGAGTGGCCGCAGCCTCAGTGGACGTCAATAACTAAATTGATGAGCTCCTTTTAGTTTTCTTGCTTCACTTTGTTTGCCTAATCCATCACTAGCTGCTCCAAAGTGCACATACTTCTACCCGGGGTCTAAAAGGAGAAAACACAAAGAAGGGGAAGAAGTCGGCCTGACCCCAGAGCAAAATGGCACATCATCATCACATGCTTATCTATACACCTTGGGTCCTCCTTCCTTTGATGGTCACAGTTTTTAAATATACCCTAGGTGGTCCCAAGACAGATGGTGAACATTAGAGGAGGCTTTAGTAATTTCTGTCTGCACCAAGGGCGTATCTAGGACTTCATTTAAGGAAAGGTGAAGAAGTGCTTGAGTCATAGTACTGTCAATCAGTTGGAACTGTTATAAAACATGGTGGTGCGACCCTGAACCCCCCTATACAGCTATGCCTATGGTCTGCACTTAAACAATTTGTAAAAGGATGGAAGAATGGCTGCAAAGTGCAAGTACTTACCTCTGGCCAGTTGTCCAGTGTAGTTATAGGAGCAGCCATACTACCAGCCTCACACGTGGCATCCATGTCACAAAATATTCTGGCATCCCATCCATTATGTTCCAATGTTTTTTAATCAAATGCTTCCTTCAGGGCGGCAGTGTCAAACTCAGATCCCGGCAGGCTGCAGGGGCTGCTGTCTTTCATTTCAGGCGCTTTGTGAACCAATGCTTGCAGCTGTTTGAACTCACTTCTTTTGCCTTCATTCGAATCGATTTGCTGGATCTTTAAAATGTTACGTAACTTAGCAGCCTCACAGTCAAGAAATGCAAAGCGAGCCCAAAGATTTTTATTGATATACTCCATGAACTGCCAAAAACCTAAAGCAATTCAAGTTACGCTCTTATCGCTCTCATCTTTTTTTCAGAATCCACGCAGTTCCATTTTACGGTCGTGGAAAATTGAAGCTTTGTTCAGGCAAGCAGGCAGCAAAAGAGAGGAAGAAACCCTGGGAGGGGCACCAGACCACCCCATACACTTCAAAATGAAATCGGCAAAGGGGTTCTTCAGAGTGATGCCACAGAGGAACCAGTTTTAGTTCCCAAATGAGCCATCCACATGAAGGTTCCAGAAAGACCCCTTATTTATTCAGATCCATTCCATAACTGGATGATAACAGATTTGCGAAATACCAATGGATTCTTCATTAGAAAAATACCCTTGTGATCAGTGCCAGTGCTAGGTTATCTTGTGCCCTGGGCCAAGCTTATTAGTACGTCAACCTCCCCCTTATGATCTGTGCCCTAGATGAACTTCTTCTAAATGGTGCACTGCTTATGACATACAGTAACACAGGTGAAGTGCGGTTGTTTTTCTGTTTCTGTCCATAAATTAGGAACCTTTTCACCTCCCAAAGCACCAACGTCATATGCAAAGAACCTTTACAGAATGAAATAATTCTAAGAGGAGCCACACGATCCAGTAAAGTGCCATTACATAATCATTATTTTTAAGAGTGCAAGGCCCAAATGTTCCCACCAGGCCTATCTTAAAAGTCCAACTAACGTCACAGTTTTTAATTGTTTTTAACTGGTAGTGCAAGTTTTGAATCCTTTCAAAAGATTCTGCTTGGTTTGGAAGATGTCAGACTGTAACCTAACACAACCGAGATCCTCAAGAATAATTTGATGATATATGTAAAAATCGATCTGGGAAAATGTAGAAACATTGATGTCCAGCCTGGAGAACCCCTCATATTCCCCATGCCCATATTTTTTTTTTTCCAAAGTAAGGTTTAGTTTGGATTTGCATGTTCACCAATGTTCTAGCTTACTGTTGCATGGTGGGTAACAAGAAAGAAGGAAAGAACAGAACAGGCCAGAAGAGATCAGATCAGATGACAGCTTTAAGTATGACTGTGCAATCTTTATACAGAAGGCCACAGTCTATAGTTGCGTGTTAATGCAAGTCGGACTTTCATTCCAGCCAGTTAAATCCTGTCAGCCTGTCTGGCCATGAAACATTCACAGGTCTCCATTCACACACTGCCTGAAGGACACTGCTTTTCATTTTACTTAACAATTTCAATGCAAGAAAAAATAGTGAATGAAAATTTTCAATAGCACTTTAGAACAATTGTGACAAGAACAGGCCATGCAGCCCATAAGTTCGTCCATCTTATTCACATCAAGTCGAGATTTGAAAGTACCTGAAGTCCTACTGTCCACCACACTATTTAGTAATGTATTCCACTCTTCTCTGGTTCTTTGTATGAAGAAAATTTCTGTGACAGAAGCAAGTTAAGAAGTTTCTAATCGTGTCGCCGTGTTCTTGTTCAAGAATTTATTTTAAAGTAACAGTCTGGTCCCACTGTACTAATTCTTTTCATAATTTCAATTGCTTCTGTCATGTCAGCTCTTAATCTCCATTTGCTTGTTCATCTTCTTCAGTTTCTCCTCATAACTCATACCTCTCTGGCCTGGAATCAGCCTAGTCGCTCCACTCTGGACTCCCTCTAGGACAGATTTGTCTTTTTGTTTAACATGGAGACCACACCTGTACACAGTACTCCAGATGTGACCTCACCAGTGCATTACATAACTCAAGTATAACCTCCATTGACTTGTGATCCACACGTAGCGCTACATAACCTAACATCCCATTAGTCTTCTTGATCGTCTCCATAGACTGACAGTGATGAGTCCATTTTGACTCTTAGACCCTACTCAAAGCACCCACCTACACACTACACCCTCAACTTCCACTTCCTTTAGTTTAATGCCCAACCTCTCATGACAAAGCTATAAGAAGTGCGTATTCAGGGCGCTGCGTGTAGGTGGGCAAAAAATTGGTTCAAACACATTGAAGAAAAAGATTATGGTGCGAGGAACCTTACCAGAATTATGTGATGGTAAAAGTGATATTCCTCAGGAGTCAGTGGTGGGGCTGCTGCCTTTTTTAATATACATAAACTATCTGGACAAGCATAAAATCAATAAATACCTCAGGTTTGCAGATAACAACAAATTAGGAGTAATGGCAAGTAACACAGAATCAGACGAATCATTACAGAGCAACTTGGACAACATACAGGCTTGAAATTTAATGTAAATGAATGTAAGGCATTACATATAGCAAAAAGAAATGTAAGATTTGAAAATACTATTCGACGTCTGAAACTTGAAAATTTCTCTTATGAGAATGATTTAAGAGTCATAGTGGACTCATCACTATCAACCTCCAACCAGTGTTCAGAAGCCATTAAGAAGGCTAACAGGCTGACAGCTTATATAGTGCACTGATGTGTGGAGTACAAGTCCAAGGAGGTTCTGCTCAAACTTTATAATGCACTGGTGAGGCCTCGTCTGGAGTACTGGGTGCAGGTCTGGTCTCCTATAGTACAAAAAAGTCATAGCAGCACTAGAGTAAGTCTAGAAAGGAGCCACTAGGCTGATTCTGAGAATGAGAGGTGTCAGCTCTGAGGAAATGCTGGAAAAACTGGACATGTTTAGTTTAAGCAAAAGGAGAATAACAAGTGTTCAAAATTACAAACCGTATTTTGTTACATTAGTTTTACCTCAGAAGCAGGGAATGATGTCACACCCGAGTTAAATGTGTTCTAGTAAAACGTTTAGGAAACCACTAGAGACATCACCAGGAGTATCTTTGTTGTGCTTTCTCTTTCTGAATACAGACAACTACTGAACAACACATTACGCAGCATTTTGTGCATCCAAACACTGTAGCAACATGTCCACAGAGTGAGGCTGGACAGTTCTGTGTGTACGACTGATTTAGTAAGACACAAATAGACAGAGTATAATGTTACAACTTGATGTGCGGTGCAGCCATATTGGAGGTGAGGGATGGTGAGGCTCTCCCAGCTTCTGAGTAGGAAATCTGACTTATGAGGGAAGTTCCAGTTGAACCTTCCTACTGGAAACTGGGTAACGGAAGGCAGCGTTAGTAGAGTGGATCCAAGGTGTTACTGTATAATGAGGGCCATAAGAACATGAGGACACAGTTGGAAACATGTTAACGGTAAAATTCGCACAGACATTAGAAGGTTTTTCTTTGCACAGGGGACCACAGACACATGGAATAAATGACCAAGTAGTGTGGCAGACAAGAGGACTTTGGAGACCTTCACAATGTGACTTGATGTTATTTTGGAGGAATTAGGAGAATATGATTGGCAAGCTTTGTTGGTCTGACTAGTCTGTTCTCGTCAAAAGTTTCTCTAAAGTTCTAATGTTTCTACATAGATAGATAGTCAGTATTTAGTAAATTTCAGCCATGACAGCCTGCAGTCTGCGTGTGCACAGGCCTCACATCAGCTATGCACATCTGGACTCTGACATTATAACTGAACAAAGAGGGCTGGATAATGGATGGATGGATGGATTTATTAACTGGACTCCAAGGATATTTAGTGACTTGTTCATTTTCTCATCTCCATCCTCTGACTTGTACTTTTCAATCCACTTTTCATGGACTTGCTTGTAGTGTTCTTTGGTCTTCATTGTGTAGGTTAGGCCACCATACTGACTCACCACAAACTGGACCTTCCACATTCAGGTGCATTTAGACCACAAGGAATTGTAACCCCAGACAGGTGACATCCATCGGCTGCACCAGTGAGGATTTAGGGGTGTTTAACTAAAGAGGGCGAACACCTGTGTGATCAGTTAGTAGGGGTTTATTATTTCTAAGTAATTTACAGCACTGTGCACGGAACTGCATTCACATTGATATTAAAGAGACTTCTTCCATTGATCAGTTTTATAAAGTCAAATAAAATTCACTGTGATTCAATGTTGTACAGCAACAAAATGTAAAAACTTTCAGGGATGTGAATACTTTTTATTGTCTGTCTGTTAGACAGATAGATAGATAGATAGATAGATAGATAGATAGATAGATAGATAGATAGATAGATAGATAGATAGATAGATAGATAGATACTTTATTAATCCCAAGGGGAAATTCATATACTCCAGCAGCAGCATACTGATAAAAAAACAATATTAAATTAAAGAGTGATAAAAATGAAGGTAAAACAGACAATAACTTTGTATAATGTTAACGTTTACCCCTCCGGGTGGAATTGACTGTTTAGTGGATGCAGTGGATTCTCCATGATTGACAGGAGCCTGCTGAGCACCCGTCGCTCTGCCACAGATGTCAAACTATCCAGCTCCATGCCTACAATAGAGCCTGCCTTCCTCACCAGTCTGTCCAGGCGTGAGGCGTCCTTCTTCTTTATGCTGCCTCCCCAGCACACCACCGCGTAGAAGAGAGCGCTCGCCACAACCGTCTGATATAACATCTGTAGCATCTTATTGCAGATGTTGAAGGACGCCAGACTTCTAAGGAAGTATAACCGGC
Source organism: Erpetoichthys calabaricus (assembly GCF_900747795.2). Lineage (NCBI taxonomy): Eukaryota > Metazoa > Chordata > Cladistia > Polypteriformes > Polypteridae > Erpetoichthys > Erpetoichthys calabaricus. Next base: position 175,689,823 of record NC_041401.2, read on the forward strand.
TCTGTCCTTTCTTACACAGAGCATCAGTATTGGCAGTCCAGTCCAATTTATAATCCAGCTGCACTCCCAGGTATTTATAGGTCTGCACCCTCTGCACACAGTCACCTCTGATGATCACGGTGTCCATGAGGGGTCTGGGTCTCCTAAAATCCACCCCAGCTCCTTGGTTTTGCTGGTGCTAATCTAATCTAGTACTAATCTCTCATGTGGAACTTTATCAAAAGTCTTCAGAAACCCCAGATAAATCATAACATATGCACCTCTCTTATTGGTTGCTTTTCCCAGCGTTTTAGTGAGTCATGTTGACTAACATTCCTCTTCTCAACATTTGCTGCTAGATCAGAGTGGCCACCGTGTCTACTATCGTGTGCCCACTTACTATCATAATGTTTTTAAGGTTTGAACCTAAGATTTCAGACATGAGTGCTGGGCTTCCATTAGAGCTTTGCCATGAGGTCAGTCCTGAGTTAAGAGAAGGACATGTTGAGGTGTCCTGAGAATAAGCCAAAGGGACCGGAGTGGCATCTTAAGCTGTGACTTCAATACACGTAGTGTGAAATTTAGGACTTACTGCTTGATCTGTATGGAGTGTTAGTTCTGAGTGCCAACGTAGAGAACTTTCCAGAGCCATTACCATCCACTGGTAACACAATGCATTGTCTTTTCTGCTTTTACTCCAGTAAAGGGAGTAGACAGATAAGACCGCCAAGCATGTGCACTCACTCACTGAGGACAAATCAAACAATCAACCCGACCAATCAACCATCAAGTTGATAGCTGATTGGCTGAACCACCAATCAACCTTACAGGAAATTGTGGGGACATGGAGTAGAAAGTCACTGGAAAACACAGACTAACTCCATGCAGAAAGCAGCAAAATGTCCAAGTAAAGTATCTGCACTGGTATCTGGAAGGTTGCCGGTTCGAATTCCCATTACTGCCAAAAAAGATTCCACTCTGCTGGGCCCTCAACCTGCAATTGCTCCATGGACACTTGTACATTGGCTGACCCTGTGCTTTGACACCAAGGGGTAAGCGAAAAACTAACAAATTCCTAATACAAGAAATTCATCCATCCATCCATTATCCAACCCGATATATCCTAACTACAGGGTCACTGGGGTCTGCTGGAGCCAATCCCAGCCAACACAGGGCACAAGGCAGGAAACAAACCCCGGGCCCACCGCAGATACAAGAAATTGTTTAATACAAACATGCTGTGAGGTGAGTGCCATGACACACTGGCCTGTACACAACAGCACAACACATTCAAGTCAGCAGAAGAGAACACCTGAGAAAGCGAAGACAAGACAGTGCTGGGGAGAAAATGATGGAGAAGTGGTGGCCATAGCCTTGATTGGGATTTGTGACGCAGAGACACTTCATGGACAATTGCATTCAAATCTCTGAAAAAACAACAAAGAATCCATCATTTGTACTTAACTTAGATGCTTTGAATTTCCAGTTTTTCTGATGTACGTGAATACGGAGAGACAAGGGGTCACCTAAAACTTCAGCAGAATACCCGGGTTTGTAACCCCAGAGGTACAAATACCCAACATGCTGGCAATGCCGGTCTACTTTTATTACACTAACTGTGTGCAGTGGTCAACATGCCATGTCTTTAAAGGCAGAGGTAACTGATGGGGAGACCCCGGGCACACATTCAGGGATCAATTAAAGCCATGACAGTGCCATATTGAAGCAGACTGTCATTCTGTAAAAAGGGCCTTCCACCCATCTGTCAGAGCTTGGCATGAATGGAGATGGCGGGGCGGGGATGTGCTGGGGAGTGTCTGCTTCGGGGGGCAGTTAGCCCAAGCAGGCTAATGAAGTGTGGCCAGGGGGGCGGCTAACTATTCATTAAGCATTATCATTGTCTTTTAAGGAGCCATTAGAGAGATAGGCCGAGGATTTAGCAGCCAACGCCTGATACCCAACCTGCCCATTTAGCAGCGGGGTGGTTTGATTAGGAAAAGGCAGAAAAAATAAATTCTTTAAGATTAGTTTCAGACGCTTGGCCAGAAAACTTATTTGTTCTCTTCTCACACTTATTTGAAAAGGTACTTATTAAAATGACACAGTGTCAAGAAAGAGTTAAAAAAGACATTCAACCAAGCCTATTAATTAATGATTTACATCATCAAAAATACAGTATAGATTTAAAAAGAAATATACAAACACAAGCTGTCATGTTCAGTGAGGTAGCCAGTTTAAGTTTTATTCATGAAAAACATCTGTCAGAATAAAAAATGATGAGCATCCGAGGAGGAAAGACAACTGTCACTGTATTACAGAACAGGAAGGGACAAAGACACCCAAAGTCGAGTAAAGCGCTCTGGCAGCTCCTCCATGTCACCCGTCCATTGAATTCAGGGAGGAAGGAGCATCCTGGAAAATAAGGGGGAATCAGGAAGGATGGGACATGGAGGGGGAGTTCATCTGCAAAGGTAACTCGGTCTTTTTAAAGATTTAGATGTAAATAATCATTACAAGTCACATCCTACATTTACAGGGCCTGGATAGAGCAGTCACCACCGTGGGAGTTTTCACACTTGAATCTCAATGATCTTAATTTGGCTTTTTTGAATTGATCAACAGAAAAAGACATTTTAATGTCAAAGTGAAACCAGATCCATGCAAAGTGGTCTGAATTAATTCATTATAAATATTACACACAAAATGCTGTACCGGATCACATAAGTATTCACTCATTTCAAGTCAGTATTTAGTAAATGGCAGCCATGACAGCCTGCAGTCTGCGTGTGCACAGGCCTCACATCAGCTTTGCACATCTGGACTCTGACATTATAACTGAACAAAGAGGGTTGGATAATAGATGGATGGATTTATTAACTGGACTCCAAGGATATTTAGTGACTTGTTCATTTTCTCATCTCCATCCTCTGACTTGTACTTTTCAATCCCCTTCTCATGGACTTGCTTGTAGTGTTCTTTGGTCTTCATTGTGTAGGTTAGGCCACCATACTGACTCACCACAAACTGGACCTTCCACATTCAGGTGCATTTAGACCACAAGGAATTGTAACCCCAGACAGGTGACATCCATCGGCTGCACCAGTGAGGATTTAGGGGTGTTTAACTAAAGAGGGCGAACACCTGTGTGATCAGTTAGTAGGGGTTTATTATTTCTAAGTAATTTACAGCACTGTGAACGGAACTGCATTCACGTTGATATTAAAGAGACTTCCTCCATTGATCAGTTTTATAAAGTCAAATAAAATTCACTGTGATTCAGTGTTGTACAGCAACAAAATGTAAAAACTTTCGAGGATGTGAATACTTTTTATTGTCTGTCTGTTAGATAGATAGATAGATAGATAGATAGATAGATAGATAGATAGATAGATAGATAGATAGATAGATAGATAGATAGATAGATAGATAGATAGATAGATAGATAGATACTTTATTAATCCCCAAGGGGAAATCCACATACTAATAACAATATTAATTAAAGAGCAATAAAAACGCAGTGCAAGTTAAAAAAAAAATGCAAGGTAGAGAGTGTGAGGCAGGTATAACAGACAGTAACTTTTTATAATGTTAACGTTTAACCCCCCTGGCGGAATTGAAGAGTCGCATAGTTTGGGGGAGGAACGATCTCCTTAGTCTGTCAGTGGAGCAGGACAGTGACAACAGTCTTTCTCTGAAGCTGCTCCTCTGTCTGGAGATGATACTATTTAGTGGATGCAGTGGATTCTCCATGATTGACAGGAGCCTGCTGAGCACCCGTTGCTCTGCCACGGATGTCAAACTGTCCAGCTCCGTGCCTACAATAGGGCCTGCTTTCCTCACCAGTTTGTCCAGGTGTGAGGTGTCCCTCTTCTTTATGGTGCCTCCCCAGCACACCACCGCGTAGAAGAGGCCGCTCGCCACAACCGTCTGATAGAACATCTGCAGCATCTTATTGCAGATGTTGAAAGACACCAGCCATCTAAAGAAGTGTAGTCAGCTCTGTCCTCTCTTGCACAGAGCATCAGTATTGGCAGTCCAGTCCAGTTTAGCATCCAGCTGCAATCCCAGGCATTTATCTGGCAGTCTGTGCTTTATTATAGCGCCTTGTAAATGGTGATAATGGTGAATTTGCTTCACTTCATTTTAATAACTACTTCATCTGGGTGGACGTAGTTGTGCACTAAGCCAGACAGACGACATCACATCTTCAGCCACTGTCTTCAGTTCCTCATGGCGAATTCCCAGATGCTGGTGGGCTAGTCGAGAGATACAATGCCTTCTTCTTTGAAGCCTGCCCATGGTCCTTCCCTCTACATGCCCAGACCCCCTCAGCCAACTCCTCTTCATCTGGGGAAGCAGCAGTTCTGCTTTGAGATTTTCTGGTTTGTCACTGAGCTGCACTTTCTGTCCTTGGGAGTGAGACTAGCAACTCTGCACTGGAAGCTCATTTTGGCTCGCCATCTTGTTTGATTAGTTACTACCCTGGACTCTTGGCCGCAGGTGAGGATGGAGATGTAGTCTGACTGGTAAACTGACAGCTTCAGCTCCTACACTTTTAAAAATAAAGGTGTTCAAGTGGTTCTTCAGAGAGATACTGTTCTTCCCAAAATTACCAATCATGTGACAGTTCCAGAATGAACCATTATTTATTTAGATCTATAACTGTCTCCATTAACATCCATGAGCTTATGAACTCCTGCTGCTATTATATGCTGTTTGATATGGGATTTATAAAAGCAGTGTTAATGTTTGTGATGTGCCCCCTGTTGGAATGACATATGCAAAGCATTTTACTACTACAAATGTTTTTTGATGCACCATCTGTCGGAATGAAAACTTCAATGCATTTTATTACTACAAATGTTTGTAATGGGCGGCACGGTGGCGCAGTGGGTAGCGCTGCTGCCTCACAGTTGGGAGACCTGGGGACCTGGGTTTGCTTCCTGGGTCCTCCCTGCGTGGAGTTTGCATGTTCTCCCCATGTCTGCATGGGTTTCCTCCCACAGTCCAAAGACATGCAGGTTAGGTGTATTGGCGATTCTAAATTGGCCCTAGTGTGTGCTTGGTGTGTTTGTGTGTGTCCTGCGGTGGTTTGGCACCCTGCCCGGGATTGGTTCCTGCCTTGTGCCCTGTGTAGACTGGGATTGGCTCCAGCAGACCCCCGTGACCCTGTGTTCGGATTCAGCGGGTTGGAAAATGAATGGATGTTTGTAATGCACCATCTGTTGGAATGACAGAGACATAGCAACTGGACAGACACACAAATACAGGCACACAGACTCATATTGATTTGTTAGGGTCGATAGATAGCAAGCAGTGTGGACTTCACACAGGCTGATTGTCTGGTTCTCATCTCTCACTTCATGGATATGCAGTGGCATTCGTAAGTGGAGGCAGTGGGGCCCACCAGACTCATTTGTTAAGCCTGCCAGACACCTTTCACCTTTTTACCTTCCATCCACAGAGACAGCCTCAAAGACGACTCCGCCACGTTCCCTCTGCCTTCTCCTCATGCTCACGGAGCTGTGAAAAATGAGGCGGCAGACACACGTGCCCTTTGCTTAAGCAACCAGAGATGTATGTTTCACCTTTTCACCCATTGCAGCCTTTTAGTTTGAGAAAGCAAGATGCCACAGTGAACTAATAGTGCAAACACATGACTTGCATTCTCTTCCAAGGTGCTGGGAGACAAGGCGCTCTGACGGATAATAGAGGGAGGAGTGACCCCTGACCCCGGGACATGACGCTTTCTGTTATGAGGTCAGCCGGGGCAGCTGTGGGTACATTTGTAGCAAGTATCTGAATAGAAAACACTTGTTAAGGGGGTCAGTTGTTTAATTTTAAGCTCTTAGGATGAGATGAAATGTTGACTAATTGAGAAAAGATTCGGCACAGGAAGGGTACAAAAGATGCAGCTGCAAAGGCCGAGTCAGCAGAACACATCTGGGGGTCTTAGAGGCAGACGTTCAGCACACACACACACACACAGAGAACTTTACAGACAGGCACACTGGTGAGCTGTCAGACTGATTTGGATTTGTTCAGAATTCCAGCAGCCCTACATGTGACCGTTATGTTATTTGGTGACATTTTGAATTTAAACTGTGGTGTCCCATCCATGATTAGTCTCCACCTCGTGCTGCCTTCAGTTCTCCATGACTGTGAGTTTGGACCGCATTTGAAAACAAGCAGGCCGCTTTTACATTGTGCCTTCCAGTCTGACTGCATTTAAATGTTTATTAGCTTGGGTTTCTAAAAAGTTACTAGTCAGGTGTCTGATATTATGCTTACTCTAATTTGTGTAGCCCACCTCTTGATCGCATTCCAGCAGCTTTAGACACAGAATGTGAGCGAACCCCCAATGAAATTTCAGTCCATTCCAGGCTGCACACCAAGTCCATTTATGGTTCAGGATGTGGAGAGCCCAGAGAGAAGTCCCTGTGGATGCCACTGACTAGGCTGGCAGTTTAACCCAGTGCCCCTCTGCTAAGACAGCAGTACCAACCAAGGTGCCACACTTCTTCTCTGACCTCCATAGACTCTTGGGACACCAGAGAGCATTCAGGTAACAGGAGCCCAACCCCGGATGGGACGCTGGTCCACCAGTGGGGGTGCACACTCAGAACACGCCATTTTACAGTCACCCGTCGGCCTGCCACGCTGGTGTTTAGGATGTGAGAGGAAGGAGAAACAGCCATAGAAAGTCCAGGAGGAAACGGAGAGGACATGCAAACTACATGAATCTGCATAGCACAGGAACGTAGAAAACATGAGATAAGCACAGAATCAAAAGCAAAAGTGTGTCCTCTTTGTGGTCACAGCCGGAAGGCTTATCAAGGAAGAGCGGAGAGCAAAAGTCAGGGATTGGGACATCTAAATAGCAACAGTAAAGTGCCACAAAGGATGTTTTTATTTACGTATCCGACAACAACGCGTGTGACATACCAACCCTTATAGTGACACACTGATGGGGTCAGCTGCTTAACTCCCAGGACCGCAAACCACAGCAAGTGACAGCGACACAAAATGGAGGCAAAGATGATGCAAAATAACTTCTAATAACGGAAAACAATTTCTATAATTAAAACAGTTGCAAAACCCCGATTCAGAGTCTTCAAGAAAACCATAATGGGAATTAACAATTAATAAATACGGCATTAGCAGGTGTACAGAACTATAAGAGACATTTTCATGCCAGAAACACTATGTAGCACAAAGTGCTTTACAAGTTTAAGAAAAACAAATGACAGTTATAAAGAATAAATAAAATGCAAAAAATAATAAATACAAACTTACAAGATTCAGATAAAGGCAGGGACCAGCTAAAGAAATAAGCCAAGCACTACTGACATTACATGAGTATTCAAAAATAAAGAAACTGATATAAATCAAGGGAAATACAAATACATTTTAAAAGTATATTAAGAAATATTCATGAATGTTCTATACCTCCCCTCCTTGAACCACAACCTTATCGTGGTGAAGCAGTTTGCGTGTCTCAATGATCCTAGGAGCTCTGTTGTCCAGGGCTTATGCCCCTGGTAGGGCCACCCAAGGCAAATTGGTCCTAGGTGAGAGATGAGACAAAGTGCGGTTCAACAAACCTTCTATGATGAATGAAAACTTCGGACGGCGTTTTCCCTTGCCCGGACACGGGTCACCGGGGCCCCCATCTGGAGCCAGGCCTGGAGGTGGGACTCGGTGGCGAGTGCCTGGTGGCCAGGCCTGCACCCATGGGGCTCGGCCGGGCACAGCCCAAAGAGACAACGTGGGTCCCCCTTCCCATGGGCTCACCACCTATGGGAGGGGCCAAGGAGGTCGGGTGCAGTGTGAGTTGGGTGGTGGCCGAAGGCGGAGACCTTGGCGGTCTGATCCTCAGCTACAGAAGCTGGCTCTCTGAAGGGGAAGGAGACTGAGCTTGTGCACGAGGTTGAGAGGTTCTGGCTAGATATAGTCGGGCTCACCTCCACACACAGCTTGGACTCTGGAACCAATCTCCTTGAGAGGGGCTGGACACTCTACCACTCTGGAGTTGCCCCCGGTGAGAGGCGGCAAGCGGGTGTGGGCATACTTATTGCCACCCGACTTGGAGCCTGTTCATTGGGGTTTACCCCGGTGGACGAGAGGGTAGCCTCCCTCCGTCTTCAGGTGGGGGGACGGGTCCTAACCAATGTTCCCTCTAAGGAGTAGCATATAGTGAGCAAAATACATTGTTTATGAGCGACATTTTGTTTAAGCCAAAAATTAATGAGCACCATCATAGACGGTCAGAATGAGTGATCGTGCAATAAGTACGAGCGACACCGTTGGAATGAGCGATTGTGCGGGAAGTATGAGCGACACACTGAATTCGTGTGAGCGATCGCTCACTCGCTTAGCTTAGAGGGAACATTGGTCCTAACTGTTGTTTGTGCGTATGCACCTTACAGCAGTTCGGAGTACCCACCCTTTTTGGAGTCCCTGGAGGGGGTGCTAGAGGGCATACCTTCTGGGGAGTCCCTCGTTCTGCTGGGAGACTTCAATGCTCACGTGGGCAATGACAGTGAGACCTGGAAGGGCGTGATTGGGAGGAATGGCCCCCCCGATCTGAACCTGAGCTGTGTTTTGTTATTGGACTTCTGTGCTCGTCACGGATTGTCCATAACGAAAATCATGTTCAAGCATAGGGGTGTTCATATGTGCACTTGGCACCAGGACACCCTAGGCCTCAGTTCGATAATCGACTTTGTGGTCGTGTCATCGGACCTGCGGCCACATGTCTTGGACACTCGGGTGAAGAGAGGGGCGGAGCTGTCAACTGATCACCACCTGGTGGTGAGTAGGCTTCGATGGTAGGGGGGGATGCCAGTCAGGCCTGGTAGGCCCAAACGTGTTGTGAGGGTCTGCTGGGAACATCTGGCAGAGTCCCCTGTCAGAAGTAGCTTCACCTCCCACCTCTGGCAGAACTTCGACCACGTCCCGAGGGAGGTGGGAGACATTGAGTCCGAATGGGTCATGTTCCATGCCTCTATTGTTGAGGCGGCTGACCGGAGCTGTGGCCGTAAGGTGGTCGGTGCCTGTCGTGGCGGCAATCCCCGAACCCGTTGGTGGACACCGGCAGTGAAGGATGCCGTCAAGCTGAAGAAGGAGTCCTACCGGTCCCTTTTGTCTTGTGGGACTCTGAAGGCAGCTAATAGGTACTGGCAGGCCAAGCGGAATGTGGCTTCGATGATTTGCTGAGGCAAAAACTCGGGCGTGGGAGGAGTTTGGGGAGGCCATGGAGAACGACTTTCAGACATCTTTGAGGAGATTCTGGTCCACCATCCGGCGTCTCAGGTGGGGGAAGCAGTGCAGTGTCAACACTGTATATGGTGGGGATGGTGTGCTGCTGACCTCGACTCATACATTGTGGGAGTACTTTGAAGACCTCCTCAATCCCATTAACAAGCCTTCCAATGAGGAAGCAGAGCCTGGGGACTCGGAGGTGGGCTCCCCCATCTCTGGGACTGAGGTCACCGAGGTGGTCAAAAAACTCCTTGGTGGCAGGGCCCCGGGGGTGGATGAGATACGCCCGGAGTTCCTCAGGGCTCTGGATGTTGTAGGACTGTCTTGGTTGACATGCCTCTGCAACATCGCATGGACATCAGGGACAGTGCCTCTGGATTGGCAGACTGGGGTGGTGGTCCCCCTCTTTAAGAAGGGGGACCGGAGGGTGTGTTCCAACTACAGAGGGATCACACTCCTCAGCCTCCCTGGAAAAGTCTATTCGGGGGTCCTGGAGAGGAGGGTCCTTCGGATTGTTAAACCTCAGATTCAGGAGGAACAGTGTGGTTTTCGTCCTGGTCGTGGAACAGTGGACCAGCTCTACACCCTTAGCAGTGTCCTGGAGGGTGCATGGGAGTTTGCCCAACCAGTCTACATGTGTTTTGTGGACTTGGAAAAGGCGTTCGACCGTGTTCCTCTGGGAATCCTGTGGGGGGTACTCCGAGAGTATGGGGTACCAGACCCCCTGATAAGGGCTGTTCAGTCCCTGTACGATCAGTGTCAGAGCTTGGTCCACATTGCATTGATGTTGTCCTGTTTGCTTCATCAGGCCGTGATCTTCAGCTCTCTCTGGATCGGTTCGCAGCTGAGTGTGAAGCGGCTGGGATGGGAATCAGCACCTCCAAATCTGAGTCTATGGTCCTCAGCTGGAAAAGGGTGGAGTGCCCTCTTAGGGTTGGTAGCGAGATCCTGCCCCAAGTGGAGGAGTTCAAGTATCTTGGGATCTTGTTCACGAGTGAGGGAAGAATGGAGTATGAGATCGACAGGCGGATCGGTGCAGCGTCCGCAGTGATGAGGGCTCTGCATCGGTCTGTTGTGGTGAAAAAGGAGCTGAGCCGTAAGGCAAAACACTCAATTTACAACTCGATCTATGTTCCTACCCTCACCTATGTTCATGAGCTATGGGTAGTAACCGAAAGAACGAGATCGCGAATACAAGCGGCTGAAATGAGTTTCCTCCGCAGGGTGTCTGGGCTTTCCTTAAAGATAGGGTGAGAAGCTCAGTCCATCCGGAGGGGCTCAGAGTAGAGCCACTGCTCCTCCGCATCGAGAGGAGTCAGATGAGGTGGCTCAGGCATCTGATCAGGATGCCTCCTGGACACCTCACTGGTGAGGTGTTCCAGGCACATCTAACCGGGAGGAGGCCCCGGGGATAAACCAGGACATGTTGGAGGGGACTATGTCTCTCGGCTGGCCTGGGAACACCTTGGGATTCCCCCAGAAGAGCTAGAAGAAGTGGCTGGGGAGAGGGAAATCTGGGCATCTCTGCTCAAGCTGCTGCCCCCGCAACCCGATCTTGGATAAGCGGAAGAGGATGGATGGATGATGGGTGGATGGATGGATGGGTTCTATATCTATTTTTAACAAGTAGGGGAGAAGAAGCACATCCTGGC